>NW_004524598.1:18841912-18883991 GCF_000260255.1 Octodon degus | reverse complement strand
AAAGAAATGACAAACTCCAGAAGCCACCCCATGACTGCATGAGGCTTTGGGGGGCAACTAGACACAAAATATAGCATATATAGATAGTATTTGGTGACAGAAATTTGAAGAATCACTTTCGTATTGAAGCAGGTATTTGCCTCAAAGGCACTTGGGGATACTGAACCAAAGAAGTCTTTAAAAAATATTCTCAAAACTCTTGTTATGCCATTAGTGAACTTACCATCAACTAGGATTAATAATGTGTTATTTGGAGTTAGAACTAAGTTATAGTTACACAGAATAGACACAGCTTCACTTTTATTCTGAGAACCACTCTGATCATACACACACCACTTATTGAACTCTTCTTCTCGAATAGGTCAGGAGTAACTGGACTTAGATGGGACTCGTTTCTGTAAGATACTGAGAATCAGCAAGGGGGACCTTATCAAATTAAAAAATTTCTGCATAGTGAAGAAAGCTAACAAAGTGAAGATACAACCTACAGAATCCAAAACAATTTTGTCAGTTATTCAGACAGAGCACATCCAGAATATACAAAGACCTCAAAAAAATTAGAACCCCAAATAAGAGACCCAATCAAAAACAATGGGCCACTGAAATGTATAGACACTTCCTCAAGAAGAGGCACAAGTGGACAATAAATGCATGAACAAATATTCAGCATCTCTGGCCATTAGAGAAATACAAATTAAAACAACTATAGAATAAAAGTAAAGCTGTGTCTATTCTGTGTAACTGTAACTGTTAGTTCTGACTCCAAATAACACATTATTAATCCTAGTCGATGGTAAGTTCACTGAGGGCATAACAAGAGTTTCGAGAATATTTTTAAAGACTTCTTTGGTTCAGTATGCCCAAGTGCCTTTGAGGCAAATATCTGCCACAAATTAAAACGACTTCATCTTCCTCCAAAAATAAATAAATGTCTACAGTCCAGAAACTGAAGGAGAACAAATGGTGCAAGGTTGGGGGAAAGGCAATGATTAAGATTGTTGATGGGAATGTAACCTGGAGCAGCCAGTGAGGAGATCAGGGGAGATTCCTGGAAAAATTAAAACTAGAAATTCCACTTGAACCAGCTACTCCCCTTCTGGGTATTTTTTGGAAGAGATAAAACACATCATATTACAGTGATCCATGCAGACCAATGTTTATGCTGGCACAACTCTTCATAGTGGCATGTTAGAAATGGCCCATGTGTTCCACTAAAGATAAATAGATAAAGAAAATACGGAATTTGTACACAGTGGTGTATTATGTATCTCTAAAGAAAGATAAATTTGAGTCATTTGTAGGAAAGTGAATGCACTTGGAGACCATAGCATTAAGGGATACACCTCGGACACACAGCTTCAGTGTCATCTTCTCTTATACGAGACACCCTAAGTATAAACAAGAAAAATAAAAGATACATGGTAGGAAACAGGTATAAAGCTTTTGCAAGTGGCAGGCAGGCCAAGAGAGGGGGAAACGGAAGTAAAAAGAACTAAGATGCGTTATGTGTATATTTCAACTCCCCATGAGCATATAATCATCATATGCTGTAATCATGTACTAATAAACATAAAATTTTTAAAAATAAGGAAAAAACTAAGTGGAAAACAAAACTGGACAATTCTTCCTTTTCCATTTCAGGAGTGGGAATTTATATAATGTGGTGTTGGGGGTCTTTTATACAGCTCTTCACTGTCTAGCTACAGACAAAATCATGCCTTACGCTGACGCCACCTTCTGCTAATGTCTTTAAATGCCTATCTACTTCATACTAGTGAAACTTATTCTTTTTTTTTTTTTTTTTTTTTTTTTTGCGGAACCGGGGATTGAACTCAGGCCCTTGGCTTGCCAGGTGAAACTTATTCTTAAAAATAGGTCCAATAAAGTCACATATATGAAGGTATAAATGTCTATTAATGTAAAGTCTGTTTCTTCTACTATGGATATTTTTATTTTAACCCAACAAAAATTCATTAAAGTGACTGACATCTAAATTTTTATATTTGTTGCTGTTTGGAAGACAGTAAAAAATGCTGCTGCTGCTGCTGCTGCTGCTGCTGCTGCTGCTGCTGCTGCTGCTGCTGGTCCAATTCTGCTGCTGCTGCTGCTGCTAACAGTGATGACAAAGTTGCGAAGCCATTCTTGTTAATGTTGCATTTGTCATTGTGAAACATGTTCTCGGCATTTAGAAACATTTTTCAAAGGAAAATCATTTTCGTTTTACTTTCTGAATCCAATGGTATTATGTTCATGTCTTTGTTTTTTGGTGCTCCGATTTGATCTCAGGTCCTTCCTTTATTTTTATTTTGCCTATAGCAATCTCCTTAAGCTTAGAATTATTGTTTCTCTATTTGAAGTGACACTCATCTTAAAAAACCACATGTGCACTGATATGTCTAGAAAAAGCACGCCTGTACACAAGAGTTAGTCCTTTCTTCACAGATAATGCACGAGCTCTGGGGAGAATGCTTTACTTTGTCATCACACGTTGTGCTGTCATTTCTGTCTTTAGAGAGTTGTTAACGGGTTACTACTCAAATGTTTATTAGAAGTATGTAATGAGATATTGTATACAGCCTCTTTGAACTATATACCATGCAAAAAAATAAATCCTCACTATAGAGATTATTGTTGCATTTTATGAGAGCCACATGTCTCTCCCTTCAGAAACAAATATTCTATGGGAGCTGGGGGCCTGATTTCAGGATGTAAACTCAGGAGAAGACTCTGAATCCATATCATATAGCAGGACTCCGTAGTTCTTTGGAAACACTCTATGGCCTGCTAATTTTCTCCTGTAGGACAAATGAAAGCTCCGTAGAAGAGCCAACTTCTGGAGGCTAAGCTATGAGAGGAATTGAACAGCAGTGGGAGGCCTGAGTGCGCACAACCCAGGAATGTGGGGACGAGAACATCCCGAGGAAAGGGAGAAGGTGCTGTGGTGGAGGGCGCATACAATTCATGAATGGAGATAAGGTTGACAATATTGGTTCAGTATTTTTATCCTTTATTAACATGTTCCTCCTCCCTCCCCACCCCCCAGAACTGGGGATTGAACTCAGGCCCTTGTGCTTCCCAGGGAAGCACTTATTCTATTGAGCCATCTCCCCAGCCCCTCTTTATTAACATCTTACTCTGAATCCTTTTCTTAGGATAGATTTCTTCCTAGAGGACTGCTAATTTCAAGTCAAGGATATATGGATATTATTGATAAAGTCAAGTGGTTCTCAATTCCTTTAAAAAAAAGTCTGAGCTTTCATACACTTCCTCTATCTCAAATCTTTATATCAGGTAATAGCCTCCTCAAATGCTAATAAAATACACTATTTTAGTCTGGGTTAGCCAAGCACTTTGTGCTTAGGGAGATGTTTCAGCTTATGATCCACTTGCTTGGAGACTGTTAGGGTTACTGTACTTACTGAAAACATTCAGTTCAGGGGAGAGCCCTAAATTTCACTCTTCTGTGAAGTCCACACCTCAACTCAGGATCACAGTGCCCAGTGTGTGCTGATGGGGGCAAAGAAGTGCAGTAATGACCAGTGAGAAGACAGGTGCCTCACACGCGCTTGCACTGGCTGCACCACTCATGTACAGTGGCTCAGGGAGATGGCGTCAGTGGTCTGTGAAGGGACTGAGACAACCTGTATTTGCTACCTTTTGGGGTGGGAAATTTTAATCACTTTCTATTTGACTTTTTCTTTTTTCGGTATTGGGAATTAAACTCAGGACTTTGTGCTACTATTTGAATTTCCCAAACAAAAAGACATTTACCACCACCAGCGGCAGCACCACCAGCGGCAGCACCACCACCACTACTACCACCAGCACCAGCAGCAGCAGCACTATCGGCTTATCTGTATGTACAGTTACTCCTCACCTCTCACTTTGCTACCAGTTAGATCAACAGTAGCATCAGATTCTCACCATGGTGCAAACTCTACTGCAAGCTGCACACACAGGAATCCAGGATACACTCTCATTGTGAAAATCTAATGTCTGATGATCTGAGATGGAGCTGAGGCAGTGATGTTAATGCTGAGGAATGGCTGCAAATGCAGATTCACAATACCAGAGAGGTTTGACTGCATGGAGACATGCTACATCAGCTGCTTGCAGGCAGTGGTGAGTTTCAAGCTACATCTGGAAGCGGGCTTTGCAGTGGCAAATTAGGTGATGCACTTCAACTGTACAGCTTCAGTGTACAATTAGAATCTGCCACTTATTTTAGCTTTTAATGACCTGCCAATTTTACAGAATTTTATAAGTACATATTTCACATACACCATGCTCACCTGCCTCATGGGGAATTTGTACATGTACATAATACATCTTTATTCTTTTTATCCCACTTCCTTCCTCTCCCTCCAACCTTCCTCCACTGACCTACAAATGACTTGAATTTATCCTCCTTTATCTGGCAACTCTTCTCTTTAGCAATTCTGTTTCTCTTTCCTATTTCTCAGTCTTAGTTTTTATAAGCTCACAATCTAACCCTAGCCAAAATGAAAAAAAAAAGTCACTGGAATGCTTCTTTGAAGATGGAAACAAACCAAGGATGGGAAAAAAAAAACCTCAAACTGCTAACAAAATGAAAGCTGTATTTAAAACACCAAGTCCTACGTAAGTTATGGCTTCATCGTAACGAATGGCTCACACTGTCCAAAGCAGTTCTACAAATATGCAGCAGCCTGCCCTCTCACGAAGCCATGAATGTTCAGAAGTGTTCACCACGTGAAGTCAGCCTCAGGCATTAAAAGGCAAGCAAGCATTTTAAAAGAAGACAGATGTGATTGTAAAGAAGACAAGCCATTGCCGGCCACCCGCTCACCCACTGTGTCTGCACTGAGAGCATCCTTCGTAGTGACTGGCTGCATCAGTGATGCTGGGAAGCCCTTTACCTTTGGTGGAGAGTTGGCCAGGCGTGCTTCTAAGGACATTAAGTTGTAAACTCTCAGGAGGAGGCTGCAGCTCAAAAGGTGGTCTGGTTTCCTCTTTCGCTAGCAGCACAACTAGATGAGTTGATGAAACAGCAGAGGACATGGAGACACAGCTGTTACAGAGGATCAGTGAGTCCCCATGACATAAAATCCAAGGTGACAAGTTCCAGGCTGTCAAGGAAGGAGCTTGGGCATAAGTAGACTTTTCTTGAAATGCCCATGAGGATATGCTGTGTGCCCTGCTGTCTCATCCAATACACGGATGCAGAACTCAAGTCTTAGGATGATCACGTATCAGGAAAACCCAACTGGCCATTTTCTGTCAGCATTTACACAGGCAGAGCAGGTACCACAGCTCAAGAATTTCCTGATTTCATCCCTCGGGTCAGAGGTTACATTTGAATGGGAACATGCACACTTCGTCAATCATTAATAAATTCTGGCTAGCCAAAAACGTTTGAAGTTCCCCTGAACTCAACAACAGTTTATAGGATGGGATTAAAGTTGTTAGCCATGTTAAATTACACACATTAATTCACACCAGTATGCACAGGTCGTGAGGGGGTGGGTGCAGCCCACGCATGTGTTCTTCTGTGCACAGAAGTGACATGCCTTCCTCAACATGGACCATGAGCCAGAGTTTGTGAGCTATGAGAGTTGCTCCAGAGATTTCTTTTTAAAAACATCACTATTGGTAGCACATTTCAGCAGTACAAAACTGGCATACTCGTGTGACATTTGCCTCACTCCACAATCTTAATCTGTCACTTGGAGGGAGAGTGGCAGCCGCTTTCAAGAGAACACATAAAGTAGCTACATTCAAGGCCACACTGGAACTGTGTGCTAACAAATACATCTCTAGGTTTTTGACTTTTGCAAATAATAGCAGAGATTTTTGAAGAGACAGAACCAGAGCCCTCTTCCCAGCTGGTGCATGATCACCTGTCTCAGCTTGTGAAAGAGCTTGAGCATCGCTTCCCAACTACAAGAGGCCCCCACACTTGGCACGAATGGATTCATGACTCATTTGTGAACCGGCCAGATGAGTAGATCGTCTGTATAAGAAGAAGACCGACCAGAGCGTTAGGGGTTCACCTGAGACAACTTCAAATCTCCATGTTCTGAATTACAGTGAAGGCAGATAATCTTGACATTTCCACAAAAGTATGTGTTTCTACCATCCTACCACTGTAAAGCTGGATTTTCTTCTGTGACCTCAACCAAAATGAGATTAGAATAGACTGGACATGAGTGACATATTTCACCTGTCACCATCTTCCATCCGTCCCCAAATGGTACCATCTATCTGCATGAGAACAAGCTCAGGCTGCCCTCCGATTCTGCATTATGGAGAATTGTCTAATTTTTATACATTATGATGTAACAATAATAAAAATAAAGCGCACAATGAATGTTGCATGCTTGAATCATTCCACACCACTCCCCTTCCTTTCCCCATTTCCCTTTCTATACTTATGAGCTTTTCCACAACCCACCCTGGTGCCAGGGTGGTTAGGGAACCAGTGTGATGCAGCGTCTGTTTTCCGATTGAACATGAAATAATTTACATTTTATTTCAAGTGATAAATATTCATGTTTTTAGTGTATAATTGGTTTTTGTATATTTGCTGTTTTTATTACAATTTTCTAAACAATTCTCTGTATTTTACATGAAAGTCAAGTAGCATATTTTACATTCTGACATTTTAGTTTCTTTAGTGAAAATAAAATTGGATTAAATAAACAGGGCTAAGATGATGTTCTTCATTATTGTACTTGCTGCTGTACGAAAAAGTATAATACTCTTTTGAGAGGAATTTAAATTTATTCTTTCTTTTGTATGAGACTACATAAAATGATTTTATGTGAAATATTTTGGAATTATAGATATCTACAAGTGGGGAAAGTTACTTTTTATTCTAGAAGGGACTTGCATGTACATGGCAAGCTAAAATGCCATTTCTAAATAAAGATGGTTTTGAACTATAATTTATAAACTGTACCAGCCAGATACGATGCAGCAAACCTGTTGGTCAACACTAGGAGCACACTGGACTCACAGAAGATTCTAACTTGTGTCCACCATACAAGACCCACGCAGGTGTTTCTGTGGCCACTGTCAGCATCTGAATGGCAGGGAACCAGCCACACGCTGTATTCACAGACAACATCCAATGTATCAGACTCTGATCTTAGAACTTTGAGAATTACTTAATCATCCAAACACCCCCAGGTGATCAATCTTAGCATTAATCTCATCTTATAAATGAAGACACTGGGGCCCTGGGAGGCTAGGTGACCTGAGCAATGAACGGGACACAACTGATATGTGACACCTTCAATACTTCCTTTTGCTGCCACGAAAGAACTTCTATGAGCAAAGTAAAGACCGGTTGTCCTCCAGCAGAGGCCCCTACACTTGACATTTTCGTCATGAAGGTAGAGGCTGCTGAGTCACTTTACAGGAAGGCTGTCCTGAGGAAAAAGAGCATTGTCTCAGAGCTCCTGCGTGCATCTAGAAAGGAGAGTTCATTAGCGGACAGGCCCTGTCTGGAATGCAGAGTCCTGCTTGGCATCAAATGGGACAGGGACATGTGGTCAGAGTATCAGATAGTTTGATGTGTGCTAGGGTAACCCTGTCTGTGCCAGTCTTCAGCTTTTTATCCTGTCCACCGCTTCTCTGATCTCCCACCTGAAGCCGACCACTTTCCACACCTAGTCAAGCTCCTAGTGAACACTTCTTTGCATTACATTCCGGCTCCAAGTACCTTTGGTGCTCTTGGGCCCCATGTGGTCTGCCTCTCAGGTTTTGAATTGTTTCATTCTCCACTTCCAAAGTTTATCATCATTAAATATCTGGCTCAAGTCTCCAATGTCCCTGCTCATTGCAAAACACAGCTCTCAGTTCTCCTGCGTCTCTGCAGAATTCATGGCCTATTGCTCAAGCTTGCACTTGATCATCTCTCCCCGGGGATTGGACACTGTAGGATACTTCCAAAGTCAGCCTTTGGCTTACTTTTGCAAGTAAAGTTTTATTGAAACACAGCCACATCCCCTCAGTAGGTTTGCTCTCATGCTGCCCCAGTAGAGTTGAGAAGTCCCAAGGGGCATAGCCCGGCCCACATGCCCACCTGCCACCCAGCCTCTTCCAGGTCTTCAGACCCTTGGTCTGTTGTCCTTCCTGATCACACTACACTGGATCTGAGCCCGTAAAATGCTCAGGGCATGAACACTCAGCCCAATCCTGCCCTAGGAAACATGCCAAACTTCAGAACGCCCACAGCAGCAGCAGATTGTGTCCACACTGCCCACCTCCTGCTATTACATCACTCCCCTGGCTTCTGTTGAGTCCTCCTCTCCCTCATGGTGCCCTTAAAATGCCTGTATACACCAGAAAGAAGCTCATCCCTTTCCTTTGTTGTCTGCAGTAACTGGATAAAAATCCCTTGGCACCACTTTAATAACCAGCTAAACTGATCTCTGACAAACACTCAGCAAGTGATCACGGCTGGTTTTATTAACTATTGATGCTGCTTCGACCTCTGTCCGTGCACAAGACAGGAAACACATGAAGACCAAAACTCTGCTCAGACAGATGATGAAAGACATGCACCCACTGCCCAGCAAACTGCCTGCTGGCCACGTTGTTCCCGCCTGCTCTCGTCACGGTCAGTCCTGCCAGTGCACGAAGTGTCCTCTGCAGGACATGGGAAGGAATCTGTGTGCCACGGATCCAGTGCCCTCAGGCTGATCAGCTGCCTCCCTGGAGAGAAAATGACGGCTCCTCCCCTTCTCATCGTGTCACCAGCTGGGAGAAAGATGGTCATCATTGTGCTGCATCTCCGCCGAGCCCCTGCCAGGCCGCAAGCGTGCCTCCCCTGCAGCAGGGAGTGCTGCATTGCTTTGCGATTCAAGCTTCTCCATCTCCTACATGGGCTACCTTTGGGGATGCTTAGCCCCATAGTCACTCAAGCAAGTGTGAAGCTTTGCCTCCACATTTCTACTTCTAGAAAACTCTCCTGTGAAATTTCAGCAAGAATGCATAGCCGCTGGTGCTTGAGGACATCCCTGGAGGAGCATCCAAAATGGCGAGCAGACCTCAGTGTGCCTTGCTGGAACCAGACATCTGGACTTGAGTCCTGGCTCTGCTACTTCCTAGCTGAGCAAGTGGCATAAGCCCCATGTGCCTCAGCTGTCTTTATATACATTAGGATACAAATACAGATTCTACCTCATTTGGGTGTTTAAGGATTACTAAGCCAATTCACTGGAAGGGTTGAGAACAGTGCTGCTAATGCAAATGCTCAATTCATAATTACCTGATATTGATATTATCATTTATTATTTTAAATTATACATTTCAGCATTTGAACCATGACTTCCACATTATGAAAAAAAGAAAAATGTCAGTTTCTTACCCACTGAACTCAGCATCAACAGCATAAAGGTATGACAGAGGCAGGTATAGTGGTACATGCCTGTAACCCCAAACTCCAGGAGATCAGGGCAGGATGACATCAAGTTCAAGTCCAGCCTGGGAAACGTAGCAACACCCTGCCTCAAAATTAAAAATAAAATGTAAAGAGGATAGTAATCAGTGAAAAATTCCTGGGTTCAATCCCTAGTAGAATAAAAAATTAGCAGCATGCAAGCTGCATATTGGACATGCCTATGACAGGGTGTACTTACATATGTGCCACCTATGAGGAAGACAGAAACCCTGGACCTCCCTATCCATGATAAGATGAATGACAATTACATTCCAAGACTTTCTCAGTATCTCCTAAACCCAAATGTGGCCATGGGCTTGGTTCTGGTCAATGAAGTATGGGCAGAAGTGTTGCGCTTCCCTTGGGAAACAAAACCAACAGCTTCCACCTTCAACCAAAGGAGACACTGCAGCCTTGGAACATGGCAGAGCGACAAGCTGAAAAAGGTCCAGGTCGCCGAGGCTCCACAGGGAGGAATACCACCCTATGAGGCCTGAGCACTCATAGTAGAGAAGAACAGGAAGTCGGCTTTGATGCTGGTGATCCTGTACAGGTTGAGGGTCCCACCTTAACCTTCACACAATGGAGGAGGAGTTTTTATCTCTCGGGTGAGCTGTGGCCTCTGCGGGCCAGCACCACAGCTGGGCTTTGGTACAGCCATCACTGGATACCAGTTATACAGCAGCGTAGATTTTCGTCATAACTGGGACACGTGTGGTTCTGCCTCTATGTAAAAATTAAAACAAACGGTTGTCACTATAAACAACTTTTGTTAGCAAAACAGAAATAGAGCCCAAAAAAGGAGTGAAGCGTTGTTAAGCCAATATGGGCGTTCCACGGGGCAGCAGCTGCTGAAAGAACATTTTCGGTGGGGGATACATGTCTCTTAATGACAGTACTTTTGACTTCCTAGAGGCGCTGTCAGCTGTTTAACAATAGGACATTTTGATGAATTTGTTCTAATTTCCATTTATTTTTTCTAAGTTGAACACCTTGAAGATTGTTTAAATAGAAGAGAAATTCCCTAAATAAGTTGACAGCTCTACCACCCTCTACTTGGGAGGTAGCTGAGACACTTGGGCCTTTGCCGTAGGCCTGCCATCAGCTTGGTTTCTGTACTGAGGCAGTCACTGCATTCCCCAGAGATTGCCTCTGTGTCCTGTGAGGTTGCTTTGCTTACGACACATCACACCCATATTACATGGTAACCCAGTAATGAAAGTGTTTATTAAGCAGCTATATTTGTGGAAATTACAGACATTGATCCCACATGCCCTGGACATGACACTAACTCAGACTAGTCTTCCTTGTGCTAATTCCTCATTAGAATAAAAAGATCCTTTCAATGCAATGAAAATCCATACTACGCAGCAAGTCTATACAAAGTTCGAATTTAAAGGCATCAGGAGGCTGGAGAACTTAGGGGTAGGCTGGTTCCAGCACTGCTGTGCACATTCACAGATGTTTTCCATGAGTGAATGGATGAGCCAACTCTGGTGTATCCACTGAACAGACTATTCAGCCATAACTGATGCAAACGATGGATTCACGTGGTCACATGGATGAATCTCAACTCCATTACACTGATCAAAGAAGGCACCTCTGGGAAACTATCTAATCATTTTTGGGACATTCTAGAAGTAGAATTCTAGAATTTCCCTCAAATTCTAGAAATTCCATTCTAGAAATGCCCTCAAAACTTGAGGGAAGGAGAACAGAGCTAAGAGCTAGGGAGCACCTGGCCAAGACTTTGCAAAAACAGGAATAGAAGGTGCAGTGACAGAGCTGCTCTGCGTGCTGAGTGTGGTGGTGGTGGCTGCAGGACTGTGGGCATCTATTAAAAATTCTCAGCAATGTGCACAAAAAACAGTACATTTTAGTAAAAAATATTTAAAAGTAACTTTTAATGATGCAGTCTTATCTCCCTGTCCTTTATATATCTTCCATGAAGCTGAAGTTGCTCTCAATCTCCATCTCCTGGTGAAATCAGTGTCTTCAAGCCTTGCATTTTCCTCCCTTCTTCCCTAACAAGATTTGGTGAAAGTCTGCTTCTTAAAGTTGCAGAGAAGACAGCACTGCGTGTCCCTCATTGTCTCTGATGGGCCATGTACCCATTGCTAAATCACTCATGATGGCCAGGAAATGGCCTTTTCTGATTGGTTCAGCGTGAGTGATGGGGTCATCTCTGTACCCCAGAGACAGAGTCACTTTTAGCTGAGATAAGGAGAGAGGGGGTCTCTGAAACGTTATTAAGGTACTATTTTGACCGGAACTTCAAGGAAACTCTTATTAGGAAACTACACACAAATCCAATTTCCCAGAAAAATTAATGCACTCTAAGTCAAGGATGACTTCTGCCAGTTCTGCTGTCAACATGAGTAAGTTGGAAAAGAGACTTCACTGTATGCCTGGGCCACAAGCCAGATGCACAGGCTGCCCCCTGCAGGAAGGGCTTCCTTTGCAGGTTGACACACTGAAGCTTAAACTGGAGATTCTGAATCCAAGACCCCAAATACGTCAACACCCGCTGAAGGGCTAAAGTGTTTGGTTTAGAATTTTCAATCTTCAAAAATGTCCTCAGCGGGCCATCAGAAAACATGGACACACAGGGCCCAGCAGCGTCTGTACTGGGTGACCTACACATTCCCACAGGGCCCTGTGCCTAGAGGGCAGTCTTAATTCATTCCACCTTGCTGGAACAGTGTCCTCCGACACACACAAGTCAAAGGAAGAAAGGTTTATTTCACCTCACAGTTTGTAGAGGCTTTAGTCCCTACTCAGCTGGCTCAAGGCGGGGCAGTGGGGCACAGAGACATGGCCGAGGAGAACCCGTCCACAGCAGGACAGGCAGACAGAAGCAAGCCTGCCTTTTTCCATCCCTTCATACTCCACCCAGTTTGCACACCCATGGATGGGTGCTGCTCACACTCAGGTAGGGCTCTCCATTACCCACACACAGAAAAACACTAAACCAGTCAATGTACTAATCAGTGATCACACCCTTAGTCCATATTCACACCCTCTCCATCCAGCCACCACCAAAAGATCTTGACGGGCCATCACGATACCAGCCACAACAGGATTCAACTCCTGCCACTTCTATAGCCTAAAAGTGGGGAGACTGTGCAGTGTCCTGTGTCCATGGAAACCAGTGTTTGCTTCAAAGACAGAAAAAGGCAAAGTTATTCAATGACGTACAGTCAAACAAGGAGTCCCATCGTATCTTTTGTCACCCTCTTACTCTCCTTCTTCACAACCGCTTTTGCTAAAAGTGACTACACATAAGGACAGCAAAGATAGAACACCCGAAGTTCCTTTTCCCTCAGCCCTTCCCTAACTTGTCAGTAAGGTGTTGGGAGCCATGGGAAGCTAGGAAACTGATCAAATGTGTGTAGGTGGGACTGGGTCTCAGTGCCTAAAGCAAACAAGCTACCTCAGTCCTGAGAAAAACATCTTGTCTGGCTTAGGCCAGCTATTAGTCACTAAGTAACCTCCTGTCATGTGTTACAAACTGCAAAAGTATAAAGAAAGGATCATTTTGTTGTGCGTTGAGTTAGTCTTATCCATCAGGCAGACTAGCGACCAGCTTTTGTCTTCTTGTCTATCTTTCTCATTCCTGCTGCTGAGTCTTTCCGGGTAGAACCATTCACAGTAAGACCAACAGATCCCTACAGTAAGGAGTGGCAGTTTGTTGGGAAAATGTGTATATGTAAAGAAGTCAAACAGATGAGCTGGGTTAGGTTTTGTGTTTTCCTAGTACCCTTTGCAGTACATCATACTTACATTCATCTTAAGGAGTAGGTACATGTATTCACTGTGCCCTTTGTGGGGGTGCTGGGAATAGAACTAAGGATCTTGTGCTCGCCAAGCAAGCACTGTAACAATGAGCTATATACCGAGCCATATATTTATGTATCTTAATCCTTGTTATTCCCCTTGCCTTTCCCTCCCTTGCTCTTCCTCAGTCTCTAGGTCTCTTTCCCATTTGCAAAAGATCCACCTCGCTGATTCCTATTATCTATATTTCATTTTGCCATTGTATTTATACTTTGCGTTGCTCATAAAATAGAAATCATGTGATATATAAACCTGTGTGGGTTTCATTTATTTCAGTTAACATTATGGTGTCAATGAAGATGCATGGATTTTCCTAGTAATGACTCAAATTTACTCTTCATTAGGCAAAGGAGTATTCATATAAGTACTACATATTTTAATCCATTCATCTGTTGATAGATATATAGGTTGTGCCCAAGATTCAGCTACTTTGAGATATGCTGCTATAAACATAATTATGCCTTTATCACTGCAATGCTGGGTCCTTATATCATTCAGGAAGATACCTAGAAGGGAAATAGCTGGGTCAAATGAAGCTCCATTTTTAATTTTTTGACAAATCTGCATCCTTATTCACACAGCATTTGTAACAGCTCTGTGCAACATTTTTTCTTTTTTAAAATTTTTACTTATTTACTTATTTATTTATTGTGGTGGTACCAGGGATCGAACTCAGGACCTTGCACTTCCCAGGCAAGCACTTATTCCACTGAGCTATATCCCTGCCCCTAAAAATTATTTTTAAAGAATACAAAAAAGTAATAAAAAACAGCATTAGAAATGATACAAGATTTCACTAAACAAAATAAGAGAAATTCAGCAATTGTTGCTGTACTACATGATGCTATCCTCAAATTTGTTGTTCAGATTAGCAGATATAAACATGTAAGATTCATTTAAAGAAGAAACAACCAAAATAATAACAAAGAAGTTATAAGAAATTCAAAGGAAGGGGGAAAAAGAGAAAAAAAAATCATAGTCTAAAAAAAATTTTTAAGCAATATCTCCTCTTTTCAAAAGACCAGCAGAACTCTATGGTGCAATGATACAAATTATTCTGCATATCTACCTAAATATATCTTTCCCCTATTTCATTTGTCCTTTTCCTCATCTCTGGTTTTCCTTCCCATTGAACAATTTCTTTCCCTTTCACAGTTATCTGTTGTACCTTTTAGATTTTCATTACTCTTTCAGCTTCTCACACTGGTGAAATAATACGATGTTTGCATATGTGGATCTGATTTATTTCACTTACCAAAATAGTCTCTAACTGCATCCATTTATCTACAAAACCTCAAATTTCTCTTTTCCTATAGCCAAATAATACTCCATTGTGTAAAAATATCACATCATTTTTTCCATTCCTCAGTTGATGGGCATTTGGGTTGCTTCTAAGATTTAGCTACAACAAAATTGCTCTACTACAAAGTTGAGTGCACATACCTTGCTGTAGCATGATGATTTCAGTTCTCTTGCAAAAATGTGGAGCGGTGTAGCTGACTTGAATTGCACTTCTAATCCTAGTTTTTGAGGAATCTCCATACTGATTTCCATAATGGTTGTACAAGCCTGCGCTCCCGTCAACAGTGGGGGATGGTTTCTTTTCTCCCACAGCCTCTCCAACATTCGTTATTGGTTTACTTCTTGGTGATAGCCATTCTTATTGGCATAAGAAAGTATCCCAGTGATGCTTTAATTTGCATTTCTTGAGGGACCAATGATGTTGAACAGTTTTTCATTTATGTATTTTTCATTTGTGTCTCTTCATTTGTGAAGAATATATTTATCTCAGATGCCCATTTTTGGTTTGGGTCTTTGAATTTTGGAGGACAGATTTTTTTTCTTTTTCATTCTTTACATGTTCTGGATAGGATTTTTGTGTTTGATAGACAGTCTGCTATAACTGTTTCCCACTTTGGGTTTTACTCTGTTGGTGATTTCTTTTGATGTGCAGAAACTTTTCAAGAAGATGAGATCCCAGTTATTGATTCCTTGAAGTATTTCCTGTGAAGTTTGATTTTTACTCATGAACTTTTTACTTACCCCTATGTCCTTAAGATGTCTACCTACTTTCTCCTCCAGAAGATTTAGTGTTTCCACTTTATTATGTAAATCTTTGATCCATTTTGACTGTAGTTTTATGCAATGGTGATAGGCATGGGTCTATTGTGAGCCTTTGGCATGTGGAAAAACAGTATTTCCCGCACTATTTATTAAAGAGGCTGTCTTTCTTCCAGTGAACATGTTTGGCCCCTTTCTCAAAGATAAGGCTGTGTGTGCTTAAGGTTGTGTCTGCATCGTCTAGTCTGTTCCATTGATCCTGAAGTCTGTGGAGGGTTTTTTTGTTTGTTTGGGTTTTTTTTTTTTTTTTTTTTTTTTTTTTTTTTGTGTGTGTGTGTGTGTGTGTGTGTGTGTGTGTGTGTGTGTTTGTCAGTACCATGTTGATTTTATCACAGTAGCTTTGTGGTACAATTTTAAGTCAGGTATTGTGATATTTCCTGCATTTCCTTTGTTTCCCAGGATTGCTTTTGATATTCTGAGTCTTTTCTGGTTCCAGATGAACTTTAGGAATTTTTTTCCTAGATCTATGAAGTATACTAATGGTATTCTAAATGGGATTGCATTGAATCAATTAAGAATTTTGGGAGTTTGACCATTTTCACAATGTTGGTTCTTTCTATCCAGGAGAAAGGAATATCTTTCCATTTTCTGAAATACTCTTTGATCTCTTTTTTCAGAGTACTATAATTTTCACTGTAATTTTTTTTTTTTTACTTCCCTTGTGAGATTGATTCCTAAGTATTACATTTTTGGGGGGTGTTATTGTGAAAGATGTGGTTTCCATAATTTTTCTCTTGGTGCATTTGTTGTTTGTGTATAGAGATGCTATTGATTTTTGAGTGTCGACATTGTATCTTGCTATACTAATGAATTTGATTATTAAATCTATGAGTCTCTTAGTGGAGATTTGGAGGTTTTCTATGTACAGTATCATGTCATCTGCAAACAATGATAAATTCACTTCCTTCTTTCTAATCATTATTTCTTTTATTTTTCCTCTTGTCTAATTGCTCTGGCTGTTTCCAGAACTATATTGAACAGGAAAGGTAAAAGTGGGCATCCTTATCTTGTTCCTGATTTTAAAGTGAAGGCTTTCAATTTTTTTTCCACTAAGTATAACATTCACTTGTTAGTTTGTTGTGGATGGCTTTTATCAGGTTGAGGTAAAGACTATTCTGATTTTCTGTAGTGCTTTTTTTTTTTTATCATGAATGAGTGTTGGACTTTGTCAAAAGCTTTTTCTGCCTATATTGAGATGAGCATATGATTTTTGTCTTGGCTCTGCTGATGTGGTATATTACATTTATAGTTTTGCTTATTAAATCATCTTTACATTCCTAGGATGAATACCAGTTGGTCACGATGTATAATGTTCTTGACGATTTGCTCTACTATTTTTGCTAGTATTTTATTGGGAATTTTTGCATCTATGTTCATTAGGGAGATTGACCTGTAGTTCTCCTTTTTGGTTGGGTCTTTCTCTGGTTTTGGTATCAGAGTAATACCTCTGTCCCTGAATGAGGTTGGGAAAATTGCTTCTCTTTCAATTTCACTGAAGAGTTTGAGAAGAGTTGGCCTTAGGTTCTCCCTAAATTTCTTGTAGAGTTCAGCTGTGAATCCATCAGGACATGTGCTTTTTTTGTTGGCAGAGTTTTTTTCCTTACATTTTCAATTTCATTATCTGATATTAGGTTATTCAGAATTTTTACATATTCTTTATTTAGCTTTGATAGCTCATTTGTGTCTAGGAATCTGTCCATTTCTTCTGTGTTACCCATTCTGTGAGAGTAAAGATTTTGGAAATAACTATTGATAATATTCTTAATTTCTATAGGGTCTGTAATGATTTTACCCTTTTCATTCCTCATTGCTGAATATGAATTTTTTCTCCTTTTTTCAATAGGGTTGGCTAGGGGTTTATCAATTTTATATTTTCTTTCAAAGAGCCAACCCTTCAATCATTAATTCTTTGTACTATTTTCGTCACCTGCATTGTATTTATTTCTGGCCTACTTTATAATTTTATCCCTTCTTTGGGCTTTTGACTTGAATTGATCTTCTTTTTCTAGGAGTCTGAGGTGTAGCATAAGATTGTTTATTTGGGCTTGCTCTGTTTTCTTGATGGGAGAGTTTATCTCTATAAATTTCTCTCTTAAAACAGCTTTCATTGCATCCCACATGTTCTGGTAAGTTGTATCTGCTTTTTTGTTAGATTGTAGATATTGTCTAATTTCATCTGTGACCCATTGATTGTTCAGAAGGGTTTATTTAGTTTCCATGTGTTGAAAGAGCTTTTGCTATTTCTTTTGTCAATAGTTTCCAGTTTAATTGCTCTGTGCTCAGAAATGCAAGGGATATCATATATGCATGGGATAATTTCAATTCCTCTGCATTTACTTAAGCATGTTCTATGTGCTAGAACATGACCATTTCCGAGAACATTCCATGTGCAGCTGAGACAAATATGTATTCTGACACTATTGGGTGAAGCACTCTGTAAAGGTCTATTAAGTCAAATTTCTTCACAAGTTTGGTTTAGTTCTGTTATTTCTGTGCTCATTTTTGCATGGTTGATCTATCTCTTTGTGTCAGTGGGGTGTTAAATTCCCCCAGTACAATTATATTGTTACTCATTAGACTTTTTCTGTCCGTTAAAATTTGTCTTATATAGATGGGTGCTCCTACATTGCGTGCATATGTATTTATAATCATTATCTCTTCTTTCAGTTTTTTCCTAAAAAGTATATAGTGACCTTCTTTGTCTCCTTTAATCATGCTTGGTTTGAAGTTGACATTGTCAGCAACTAGAGTAGCTACCCCTGCTTTTTTACTGGATTCCTATTGCCTGGAATATTGTTTTGCATTATTTGACATTCAGTCTATCAATTTTTTTTCATTTTTTATTTTTTGCGGGACTAGGGATTGAACTCAGGACCCTGTGTTTGCCAGGCAAGTGCTTATTCTACTGAGCTATCTCCCTCGTCCTATTAATTTATTTTTGAGTTAAATGTGTTTCTTCTATGCAGAATATTGTTGGATTTTGTTTCTTTATCCACTCTGCCAGTCTGCTTCTTTTGATTGGCAAATTGAGACCATTTACATTGATAGTCATAACTCATATGCATTGGCTTTCTTTATCTGTTCTTTTCCTACTGTAGGATCCCTACTTTTCCCCTTTGCTTAACTGCTTCCTCTGCTTGGTTGTTCTCTTCTGTTGTTGAAGCTGTGGTCATCTTTGTCTCCTTTTAAAACATCTCTTAGTATTCTTTGTAGGGTTGGTTTAGTTGTCATGAACTTCTTCAGTTGTTCTTTATCATGGAAATATCTAATACTTCCACTAAATTTGATAGATAGTTTTGCAGGATATATCAATCTGGGCTGAAAGTTGTTTTTTTTTTTTTTTAGGATCTCACATATGTCACTCCAAGCTGTTCTTGATTTGATCATCTGTGTTGAGAAATCTTCCCTGATTCTGATGGGCTTTCCATTCTAGGTGATCTACTTCTTTTCTCTAACAGCTTTTGCAATTACGTTCTTTTTGTGTACTTTCTGAGATTTCGATTATTACGTGTCTGGGTGATGATTTATTTTGATTATGGCTGGCTGGAGTTCTATATGCTTCAGTTACTGCATATCGGATTCTTTTCACATGCTCAGGAAATTTTCTGCTGCCTTTTCTTCAAACACTCTTTTTTATGTCTTTTGTGTTATCTCCAGCTGTTTCCTTGATGCTTATTAGTCTTTTCTTTTTTTTCAGAATCAAGGATTGAACTCAGGCCCTTGCACTTGCCAGGGAAGCGCTTATTCCACTAAACTATCTCCCCAGCTCCATATTAGTCTTATATTATTTTTCTGTGCATCATCTTACAGCTGTTGTGCTGTTATTTCTTGGTTTCTCCTTATTCTTAAGAGGTGTTTCCTTTCATGTTCACTAGCTGCAATGCATTCTTACTCTTTCTTGTATTGTTCCTTCAGTGTTTCCGTCGTGTTCCTACTCCCTTCCATTCTTTTACCTGTGTTTTCCTCAGATGTGTTGAACAATTCTTTCATGATTGTTGTCATTTTGTTTTACCTGAGAGACTATTTCTGATTTGATTTCCTCCTTAGCCTGGTGGAGTAGCTTATCTCCTGCACTTTCTATTATCTCAGAAATTTCAGGTGTGTGACTTTCAAGCTCCCCGATGACCTTGTCTCCTAGACTTCTTTTGGGTGGGCTAGTGGTCTGAGATTGCCTTTGTTCCTTCCTTTTGTCATTGTTTACAGTGACGTTAGATGCAGGGTGCAGGTCAGCAAGGCTCTCAGGAGAGTGGGAGGGCAGGGTAGGCTCACCAAAGCTTGTGCTGGGTGTGGTTCAGTGCAGCTTCTACCTCATTAAGGGATGGGCAAGCCACAGGGCAAGAAAGATCTGATGATGATGAGCACAGGCCGAAGATGTACAAGGCACTCTTAATGGTGGATTGGTGCAGGGCAGTGTGCTCCGCAAGGCTCCTGTGTGTTATTGTGGTAGTCGTGACTTCCCAGCAGCCTTTAGGGCAAGGAGGAGTGACAGAACTCTGCAAACTCCACTTGAAGGGTGTGGGGTGGGGCTAGGTCTGTTGAGTCTTGCTGGCAATGTTCAGGGTGAAGATGGAGAGCTGGACTCAGCAAACTCACGTGGGAAGGTGGGGGTGGCGCTAGCCTAACAGGTCTCTGTCAGTGTTCAGGGGAAGGAGGAATCTGTGTGGCATTTTCATTGCTTTGGTAGGAGCAAATTCCACACGTGAGCAAGCTCTGAAAATAGAAATTATGCAACTTTGAAGATGCCACATAAAAGGTAATGATTTTTATATTTGTGTTTAAAACTGGTATTTTACATTAAAAGTGTATGACAACATCATGCTATGATTAAAGATTTTCAACTTTCTTTTTCAATTGGGCTGATGTTCTTTGGAGTTCTGTATGCTTCGGTTACCTCAATGTCAGGTTTTTTCCCCATATTTTGGAAGTTTTCTGCTAGTATTTCTGTGCATATTCTTTTTATATCATTGACTCCTTCTTTCTCATTGATGCTTATTAGTATCACATTGTTCATCTTTGCATCATCTCGCAGGTGATGAATTATTTTTCCTGCATCCTAAGTTGCTTTTAAGAGATCTTTTCTTACCTTTTCACTAGCTGTGGCAGAGTCTTCAAGATCTGAAACTGTTTTCACTTTCACTCAAATGGTTTTGCCAGCTTGTGATTGAGATTTTAAGTTCCTCTACATCTCTTTCACTCTGCTTCATGTGATCTATTTCTTTCCTATATTGCTCATTCAAGGATTCCATCATTTTTCTAATCTCTATTTTTTTATCAGTGTCTTCTTTAGAAGAAGTTATTAATTCTTTTACTACAGAGGTTATTTCTGATCTGCCTTTATACCTTTCTGCAGTTGTTTCTTTACTTCAGACGCTATTAATTCAGACATTTCAGCTGCTGTGATTCCCAATTTCTTCTGTGCTAGTGTCCTTTGCACCTGTTCTGGGTGGGTTCAGGGCCTGAGATAGCATTTTGCTCCTTTTCTTTGTCATTTTGTATAGCACTGTCCTCTGACCTTTGTTGTAGAGCTTTGGTGCAGTTATAACCTTAACACCTACTGAAATTCAGGTGCAGATCTATGAAATTTGAGTTCTTCCAGTTGTGGCTGGCTTGGATCAGGCTGCTGTGCTCATCTTCTTCCTTCTGCAGCCCTTAGAAGTGAACCTGTTGTGCCCCTCTGGCAAGATGTTCTGCTCCTGGATTAGGTGGGTGGTTCTGGTCCCTAACCTCTCTTCAGGGACTTGAGCTGCAGTTTCACCCCAGGCCTATATGCCTGGCCTGGGCTGGGTCTGGAGGGGTCTGGAGAGCACAGTGGAAATTCTCACAAGCCAGGCTTGGGCTGGGTCTGGAGGGGTCCCAAGAACGTGGCAGAAGTTCTCACTCCTCAGCTTTCTTTTTCAAAGTGACAATATCACACACAGAGAGTCAGAAGGGGAAAGAAAAGGGCAGAGCAAGAGAGTGAGAGAGAAACTGAGAGATAATGGAGAGAGAGAGAGAGAGAGAGAGAGAGAGAGAGAGAGAGAGAGCAAGCTTTAAATTCTACCCTTTCCCGAGTTTTGCAAGAACTACCTTTCTGCATTTCTGCTTTGGTCTGAGTGTTGCAAATCATGTAGCTTCAGGTCTACCAGTTAGTCCACCAGAAACAGAACTCAGCTGTCTTTCTTCCAACATTTAATACAGGAGTTTAAATAAGGTAATACAAAGCAGGGAGATAAATCTTTCTGAGCTAGGAATGGGATCAAGAGCTGATGAGGGAGTGGGAGGTGAGGTAAAGCAGATGAAAAAAGAATTAAGGTATTTCATGAACTGCAAACATGTGCTAAATAAATAAATTTTTAAGTAAGTAGGCTGCAGGAAATCCAGTTAATTCTATTCAAACATATTTGAATTTTCAGTGGATCTTTCAAAACTGAATTGGTCACACAAAATTCCAGATTTGAGTATTATTTTTTAAATCAAATCTGCCACCATAGTTTCTGTTCTCCTTATCCACTGCTGCTCACTGCACAGGACCCCACCCCAGTGTCCTGCCGACCCACTTCTGGTCTCTGGCTCACTTACGTCCCCTGCCAGCCCTCCTACCTCTGCCTGGGAGCCAGCAGGTGCTAAGGCTGGCAGAGCAGGGAGATAGAGCCCCAGGGCCCAAGATGCAGTCCAGCACCAGACGGGAACATCTATTCTTCATGAAGGGAATTGATTTCACTCGCCTTATGTAGGAGGCTGAACTGTGTCTCAGCCTGTTTTGTGTTACTGTAACAGAGTGACTGAGACTAGGTAACATCCAAAGCACTGAGATTTACTTCATCAGCAATGCACCAGTCCACTGCTAGTCACCTAAGAACTTATCAAAAGGTCCCATTTCTTAACACTGTTGCCTTGGGGATTAAGTTCCAGCAGTGCACTTTGGGGACACTTGTAAACCAGAGCAGTCCCCTAGAAAGAGATTTCCAAGCTCTGACTGCCAGTATCTATAAATGGTACCTTATTTAGAAATAAGACCTCTGTCAATACACTGAAGTTAAAGATCTTGAGATGAAATCATCCTAAATCTACATACCTTAATATATCCTTATCCTAATAGCAGAAAGGACAACAACCCCTGAAACACAGAAGCATACAGAAAAAGCAGAGACTGGAGCACTGCATCCACTGACAAAGGATTCTAGACCTCTGGCAGGACCAGACAGGGGTAGACACTCCTCCAGAACTTCCAGGAGGAAGCAACTTGCCAACAGCATTTTTTTGCACATGTGGCCTCTAAAATGTGTGAAAATAAATTGCTATCACTTTAAGCCTCCAATTTTAGGATAATGTGTTACAACAACCACACATACACTATAAACAATAAGATACTATTAACATGGGATAGATTGGAGAATCCAAAATCCTTCATAGAATATCTTATATTCTCTTTCTTACATTTTTGGCAATACAGTCTTTTATTGTGCAACATACAAAATGACTAGAGGAAGCGATGCCAAATGAGGTGGTGTCTTTTGGTCCTTCCTGGATAATTTTCCTCAGGGAATCCACAGCACTTTTAAGGGCAGGAGTTTGAACACCATGGCTTCAGGTGTCTTCCGTGTCACCTGCAATCCTGTGAGCTATCTAGTGGCTGGCAAACCATGATGAAAACCCCCACAAGCTTAAACCTATTTGACACTGGAAGTAACTTCTCAGAATATAGGAATAATGCCCATGTAAACCTCCGAAGCCAGCACTCCCCTCTAGAAACTGATTCATATTGCTACCTCTAGAAGATGCATCTCCTCTAAGATCCAGCCACTCCTCTTATCAACATCTGCTTCTTAACCCCATTACCTTTCCTTATCCTTTTGTTTGAAACTGAGGCTTCTCTGTTCTTCTAGATGTGCTAATGTTCTGAACTTCAGGGTTACTGGGCCCAGCATAAATCTGTGTGTATGTGCACACAACTAAGCAGACATGTGACAGGGCCACACAGTGTGGACTTAGGCCATAGAAGGCCCTGTTACTCTAGTGTGGACAGGGTGCACACTGAGCCAGTACGTATCCAGTTGGTCTGAGTCACGCACAATGTGTTTCAGCTTGTTAGGCAGGCAGATAAGTCTTCTCAGCAAAGTGTGCCTCAGATACCTTTACTCTCCCACAGGGCAGGTTTCAGCGTGTTGCTCTGCTTAGCCTGATAGTACAGCTAGGAGATCTCTAGAGCTATACGAAGATGGGGTTCCCACCCAAGCTGAAGGTGGTAGCAAACAGCAATAATTCAGGGCAGACAGAATGGCAGAGAATGGGGAGAAAGTGATCCCATGGTAATCAAAGTCCAAATTCTGGGGCAGCAGAGGAGCCTCTTTCTAGCAGAATTCCAGTAGGCTCAGACTTACATTTGTCACTGATGCAATTCATAGCCAAGTCCAATAGTTACCTTAGAGTTGGACAGTGGGATAGGTCCATGAATTCTGATTCCAAAGCATCCAGTTAGTGACTGGGCTTGTCTCCAAGAGACTCTTTGGGCACTTGGGGAGAGACTGAGTGGTCAGTGCTGGGGAGTGGTGGTGGCAGGTGGCATTGGTAGGGATGTCCCAGGCTTCCTCGTACGGGAAGCCAGACTCAATCTCTTCCTGATGATGGTTGAACCCAGGAAGCTGCATGGTAAACATACTTTCAGGCAAGTCCAAGGTGAGGTAGAGTCCTTTCTCCATTACATACTTTGCTGTGGGCAAGTGGTCGAAAGCTCAGTGCTCTCTTGGTGCTTCAGTCAAGCAGAATACACTGTGCACCTCTTAGATGTTATAAGCAGAGCCAGCCAAATAGCTCAGCGGATAAAGCACCTGCTTAGGACCTGCAGGGACCAGGAGTTCGATCTCCTCCAGGGCACACTGAGGCAGCAATTGAGACTGGGCATGGTGGCGCGCACCTGTAATCCCAGTGTGTAAGAGGCTGAAAACAGAATCACTACGAGTCCCATCTACACAGTGAGACCCTGTAGACCCTGTAGGCCCTGTCTTAAAATACAAAAGAAAATACTATAAGCAAGCATCAAGATGATGACAGGATATACTCAGAAAAGAACCTGATGCCAACTCTTGGGTTAAAAACAGGCGACAATGAATTTTGGGTTCAGAGACACAATTGAAGATACCTTCAAATGAACAAAAAATAGGTGGAAAAGATTTCTAAAACTTAATAAATAAAATGCTCTCTTCTGGCCACGGGTCATGCTCCAGGCACCTTCATTTCTGTATCCCATGAGACTGCATGGAAACATTCCTGAAGGATGTGCATGGCAGGATCAGCCCAGGATGAAAGAGCTGCCAGCCTCAGGGGCTCTTGATTTTCCAATTTCCAGAGAAGCAACTATTACTTGTATGATTCACTGCGCCAGCTCCTGCTTCCACATCTTTCAAATCATGGGTTTCCCACCCACCTTTTCTTGGAGCTCAAAGCAATCCCAAAAGGAAATTTGAGATAGGCTTGGCAGGAGAGGTTCAGGCTGAGAAAACTTGTGAGTATAAAGGTGACAATCTGAAATCCAATGTTTGATGAGCTCTCCTTTCTTCAACACCCTCCTTCCTAGTTAATTTTGGGCACTGTAATGGAGACATCACTTCTTAAGGAAGAATTCCTAGAGTTATCCTTCTCAGATCCAGATCCAAATCCAGTGACTCCTCATACAGTTTCCTAGCAAGGAGTCACTGTGAATACAATCTATCCTAACATGCAACTCTGAATAGATTTGTTCCTTCAAAACTCAGATTGGGGCTGGTGGGATAGCTCAGTGGCCTAAAGCACCTGCTTAGGGAGGTTTAGGCAGCACAGGCACTGCGATTTGATCCCTAGCACCACATGCTGTGCCAGCCCCACCCCCAGGGAGGGCTGAGCTAGCCAACCCCCCCAGAAAAAAAAAACCCTCAGACTGAACTTTAACCCCCTTACAAAGTATTTAGAAATACTAACAGGAGACCCCTTTAAGAGGTGATTAGGATAATGTTTTTATGAATGTGTCAATCCAATCATGTGATCAGTGGATTAATGGGTAATGGGTTATTTAGTGAGTAGGGTGGGTTGGGAAAACTGTTAAGTCTTTTATTAGTTTTTGAAACAAAGTCTCACTGTGCCCAGACTAGCCTTGATCTTCCACCTCCTGCTTCAGCCTCTCAGGTGCTGCTATCCAGGCATCTGCCTCCTTGCTCAGCTTGGTTAGGTCTTCTGAGCACTCTCTGTCTCTCACGATGACACCCTGTAGCTCTTTGGGACTCTTCCAGCAAGGCCTCAACCTTGGAACAGAACTGTGAGCCAAAATCAACCTCTTTTTTACAACTTACCCAATCTGTGTTATTGTACTATTAACAATAGAAACGGAATGAGAAAATCTCTAACCTTTATCTGAGTTGCTACATGATATACTTGGGAAAAAGAAAATGCCTTGACATTTAATAATTTGTTTCACTCTTGTGCCCTTTGTGTTGGCACACAGTAGGTGCCTACTGTTGCCACTGAGATGAAGAAGGTTCACTCTAAGTCTACAGAGACATTTTGCCTTTCCTTACCTGACCACATGGTTCAGGCACACTTCAAGAAAGACGACTTTCTAAATATTGATGAGACAAAGAAACCCCTCTATAGAAGTCATTTAAACTTTGAATGAATTCACTCCTTACTCCCTTTTAGTAACCTCTAAAGCCCACAAAAGAGAGCAAATTACTAACCAAAAGAGCTAACAGTCAAAACAATTGTAGGTAAGCTAAAATTTAACCGTACTAATAAACCCCTGGGAAATGTAAACATTATGACATTTTGGTAAAATTCCAACATGAGATAATGTGGTTACCATGGTTACTTGTAAAAGTATAAAAACATGGTTACAAAATTCTCCAGTGATTGACATTCCCTGATTGTACATCAAATAGTCATCCTGTTAACAATAAAAGCCTCATTCGTTCCCATTCTTGGTCTCTTGTGAAGGCTTATCTCAATCAATTTTGATGCAAGAATATAACTCCTGGAGGCCATGCAGACTGAGGAACTGGGTGGTATACTCATTCTTCTCCACGTAAGCACTGGGAGGCATGTGAACATGGGAGGGGGAGTCTGTGCAGATTTTCCACCCAGATCCAAGAAGAGCCAAGTTCTCCAAAGTAGACAGCTTCCAGCACAGTTTACATCTAAATCCTGTACGTAGTCCAACTGCCACATTGGCAGTATTATCTTAGTGTTTTGCATAGACATTGTAAAGCTCCTCAACATAGCAGCAAAGGTAAGAGTGAACTTTTCTTCTGCTTGACTGTGAGGGAGGAAGTGAGCAATCTGCCATGGCTACTGACACAAGTCTCAGCACCTCTGGACGAGGGGGGCAGCTTCATCCCTATCGTGCAATGCTTCACTTTTCACTGATGTTTCATGAGTCTGGCAACTTTTAGCTCTATCAAGGGAGCACACACACCAGTCCTGGTTCTAGAAAAGTCATTTCTAAAACCCTGATGAACATTTGTTGTAAATTCATCATTTACAGTTTCTATGTCCTGAGAAAACAGGGTCATTAATGTAGAATATAAACAGATGTGTGGCAATCCAGGTGATGAGCAAAGTCTGACTTGGAAATTTCTACAAACCCCTGGCTACAGCTGCCCTCTTCTCTCCTAGGATCCAACCCGGTTGCTGCTTCCTGTACCTTGAAGTGCTGCTGTGTGTAATGTAGTACATGTTCTGTTAGTCAAGTTTGTCTTAATTAGGCCTCAATGTCTGGAAGCCTATTCACAGAGTGACCCCAGCTTTGGCCCCCAGGCCTCCCTGAGCTTCCTTGCTAGGCCCACCCAAACCCCTGGCCACTAATTGGATCTCCAAAACCTCTGACCCCACAAGTGTTTCACTCAGACTCCTAGCCTACTGGGCCACTCATACCTAGGGCAAATCTCCTTAGAAGGCAGCAAGCCAGCCCATTGAGCCCAGCCTGATAGGTCTTTCAGGATGACTGTTTCCATCACAGGCCCCCAGAAGGAGAAATGCAAAGTGCCAGCTGTACCATCATGTTTAGATGCAGAAGGGCAATGGCCGACACCTCATTCCCTGCAGGCTCTGCCCAGTCATCTCCAGCAGCCTTGGTGGGACCCACCTGCTCCTCCTGATGCCCCTGCAGTGAGATGAGACACACAGGGAAGACGACAGCCTTGTGACGAGTGAGCAGCTCCATTGCTGTGCCATCTTCCTGAGGAACTAAATCAGGGTCTAGGTCACCATTCTGGCAACAATATGGCAGTATTCATTCTAACCCATTTCATTCCACATTTGGTAGCCATATCTGCTGTCCTCTGCCAGCACCAGGACAGCCATCTGGCCCAGCACTGAGGGCCCAGCCAGAAGATTACTGGCCCCATCCAGTACCCATCCACTTGTCCATTTAATTCTAACTGCTCCTTGACAGTAAGTTCTAAGAACAGAAATATCTATGTATTCTTGGCCCACTGTGGGTAGATCTTAAAGACAGAAGCAGGATGAACTCTTCCTCGATACTTGAGGAAATTGAAGCAATGCACCTGGGAAAATATGTAGTTTACAAAAAACATATACACATCAAATGATATATCTCAGATAGTAAGATAAATATGTATTTTGAGGGAAGGCAATGATAACAGAGAAAGTGAAAAAGGGGGCAATATATAAGGAGGCATATGTGTATGCATCAGCAGTAAGAATGCTCCATTAACTATGTTGATGATGTGGCGAGTGTGAACAAGGTCATTGTCAGTTCTTAAGGTTCCAAGGAAATATGTAAGTGAGTAGCAAAAGCAATGCCTGGTGGTGGCCTGCTCATGATTGCCAGGTTGTGCAGTGCTGACGCAAGAGGTGGCAAGTTCAAACCCAGCCTGGGCAATATGGCGCCTTATTCCTACGCTGTCCCACAATAAAAACAAATAAGACATGCACTGGAGAAGGAGATCCACATGAAGATCCTGGGCTTAATTCCCAGACTGGAGTGAAAAAAGAAGTAGCAAAAGGGGTTAGTTATCTAGAGAGGAAGAGTTGAAAGATGTTTATAGTCAAGCTGGTATGAATTAGAAGGTTTTTTTTTTAATTTTCTGTTCATTTTAATGAGAAAATAAAATAGCACTGAAACAATTTCAACACAGGTTAGTAGGACACTTACAATACTTAATACATTGCCTTCATAGTGGTTATTCAGAGGACAAGATGCAGACATGATTTCTTGTCTAGACACTATTAGTATAAACCTTTCTTCTCATTGAACTAAGAGAAAGTGCGAATTTTTTTCTAAGCTAATATATATATATATATATATATATATTACAAAATGGTCCTTTATTTATATCCCCCTTTTTTGTTTTGTCAGAGATGGGTGTTCCATTGCTATTAGAAATGATACATTTACAGAAGTCTTTAACGAGCCTTTTCATACTTGATGCCAGTTCAAATATTGTAGGTAATTGAATTCAGTAAAATAACCCAATATATTTCAATAGTCCATAATAGTGGTGGGTTATCAGCAGAACTGGCAATTGTCAGAACTTGTTGGCTTGAGCCTTTAAAGCTCAGCTTATCAAGACAGCATTACTTTTTATACCTTGTGGTTGTACTTTTCTGCTGGATGATTAAGACCGAATTAAAGCAAGACCTATATAACTAAAAATGTAACTTTTGTTTCTGACAAGGACACTCAAATCTCTTCAGGATTTACACTGTAACCATGTACAACATCTTGTAGATCTTTTGTCAGTGCCAGCCATCTGGATGAGTCATGGCCATTGCCTGACCAATTTGCTGTCTGTGAAAGCCTGAGAGAATGTTTTCTCTCTGGGTGACTCTTCTTAAACACACTAACATCATTGGTTACTTTCCTCTGTGACCCCATAATCTCTTTGATCAGAAAATTTGGTGCACCACTGAGTCACAGGATGTCACAGCACAAGTTCTTTTATGTCCTGAGTCCTCACAGACCTCGAAGGACTAGGGCCAGAATATTGGCTATCCTTGTAACTCCTCTATTTCTGTAATTTTTGGTTTGTAATCTTTAGTTGTTAAACATCCAGAAGAGAAGCTTAATGATATAATTACCCTGTAACAGAGGCAGTTGGGCTTAACATCACTATCTGTCTGAATATCAAACACTTTAGTAATAACATGGAACTGCCATTTTCCAACAACCATAGATATTCTAAACTTTAAATCACTACAGATTGTGAAAAAAGTTACACATTTTTACAAAAAAATTTAGAAATCAAACCATATACAACATTGTGGTAGAACAATGCTATGATATTTTTTTCTTGCCTTTTGTTTTCTTTTATTATCTTTTTTTAACAAACATTTACTTTAAAGAGAGTATAGCAATAATTGATATGACTTTGGAAGCAGTATGCATTTAGAAGACTAAAATGATAGGTATTTCAAGCATGGTTTCAGTATTACACATTGCTATCTTCAGTGTAGTCATTTAGTTCACAGATATCAACATATATAGTCAGGGTGAGAATTATACCCATTAACTGCTATTTTCAAGAACCTAAAGGAGGGGCCGGGGAGATGGCTCAGTGGAATAAGTGCTTCCCTGGCAAGCGCAAGGGCCTGAGTTCCATCCCTGGTTCTGCAAAACAAAACAAAACAAACAAACAAACAAACACCTGATGGAGATGCTTAGGACCATTCCGTTAACCATCTTCTTTGTATAAATGTATGGTTTTGCCCTTGCCATATTTCCTAACTTTTCTCCTTGCTCTCTCTTCATTGTTTAATCCTTAAATTCTCTTTCTATTTAACTGTGTTACACTTTTCATTTTTATTTCTTCTTTTGAGTTCTTATACTAGTGAGACAATATGATATTTACACATGTGGGGCTGGTTTATTTCACTTAGGAGTATATCTTCAAGTGGCGTCCACTTATATATGAAGGCTTCAAGTTTGTTGTTCTTCATAGCTGAGTAATAATCCATTGTATAAAAACACCACATCTTTTTCATCCACTCCTCAAGTGTGGGGCATTTTGGTTGTTTCCAAGATTTGGCTATCACAAATTGTGCTGCTATAAACATAGGCACACATATATCACTATGATATGATGTTTTCAGTTCTTTTGGGAAAATTCCCAGAAGGGGGATAGCTGGATTTCCAGTCCTAGTTTTTTAAGGAGTCTCCACACTGATTTCCTCAATGGTTGCACCAATCTACATTCCCACCAGCAGTGGAGAAGGGTTCCCTTTTCCCCACAGCCTCTCCAACATTTGTTGTTCGTTGATTTCTTTATGATAGCCATTCTTTCTGGGGTGAGACAGTATCTTAGTGCTGTTTTGATGTGGAGCAGTTTTTCATGTATTTATTTGCTTCTTGTATTTCTTCCTCTGAGAAGTGTGTTCATCTCAGATGCCCATTTCTGGATTGAGTCTTTAAATTTTGGGGCCCTAATGTTTTTTAGTTCTTTATAAATTCTAGAGAGAAGACTTTCGTCTGCATGCTTATTAAGTTTTTGCAAATTTGTGGGTTGTCTTTTCACTCTGTTGGTAGTTTCTTTTGATATGCACAAACTCCTCAATAAGAGAAGGTCCCAGTTGTTGATTCTTTCAAGTATTTCCACGCTGTTTGATTTTTGTTCATGAACTGTTTGCCTACTCCTTTGTCTTCAAGAGCTCCACCTACTTTCTCTTCCAGGAGATTTTGTATTTCTGTTTCAATGTTTAGAGCTTTAATCCATTTTGACATTAGCATAGTGCATGGTGATAGACCTGGGTCAAGTTTTAGTTTTTGGTGTGTAGAGAGCCAGTTTTTCCAGAAACATTAGTTAAAGAGACTATCTTTCTTCCAGTAAGTATTTTTGGCCTCTTTGTTGAAGATAAGATGACTGAGTGTATTTGCAGTTGCTTCTGCACCTTCTAATCTATTCCATTTATCCTCAGGTCTATTTTTTGCCAGTACCATGCTGATTTTATCACAGTAGCTTTGTAGTATAATTTCAAGTCAAGAATTGTAATGTCTCCTGCCTTGCTTTGTTGCCCAGGATTGCCTTTGCTATTCTATGTCTTTTTTGGTTCCAAATAAATTTTAGGAGTGATTTCTCTACGTCTGTGAGGTATGTTGGTGGTATTTTGATAAGGGTTTCATTAAATCTGTACAACAATTTTGGGAGTATGACCATCTTTACAATGTTGGTTCCTCCTATCCAGGATCAGGGATTATCTTTCCATTTTCTGAAATCCTCAAAGATCTCTTTTTTCAGAATACTGTAATTTTCATTAAATAGATCTTTGACTTCTTTAGTTAGGTTAATTCCTAATTATTTCATTTTCCACAGTGCTATTATAAAAGGTATTGTTTCTCTTATTTCTCTCTCAGTGTGTTTGTTATCTGTGTAGAGGGACTCTACTGACTTTTGGGTACTGACTTGGTATCCTGCTATGCTACTGAGTTTGTGTATTAATTCTAGTAGCTTCTTGGTGGAGTTTTTTGGGTCTTCCAGTTAGAGTATCATGTCATCTGCAAATAATGATAGTTTAACTTCTTCTTTACCTATTCTTATTCCTTTTATTTCTCTCTCTTGTCTAATGGTTCTAGCTAATGGTTTCAGACCTATATTGAATAGGAGTAGTGATAGGGGACATCCTTGTCTTGTACCCTATCTGAGAGTAAAATATTTCAGTTTTTCCCCATTTATAATTGTGTTTGTAGTTTGAGGGTTGTTTCCACTGCAAGGTTCAGACTTAAGTTGGACTTCATGGTATTGCCTATAACTGCAATACTCAGTGTGTGTGTGTGTGTGTGTGTGTGTGTGTGTGTGTGTGTGTGTTGGTACCAGGGATCAAACTTGAGAGCTTGTGCTTGCCATGAAGGTACTTAAGCCACTGAGCTGCCACCCTGGCCCCCTATAACTGCAATACTATTGAAAGGCTGAGGCAGGAGGATCATGAGTTCAAAGGCAGCCTGGGCTATGTTAAGTCTAGCCTGAATTACACGATCACACCATGTCACAAAAAATAAATAAATAAAAATTAAAAAATGCTTGATGTATCCCAGGAACTGTCCTTTCTAAAGCTGTGAATATGGATCTCTCTTGGGAAATAGCACTTTTTTTTTTAGCTGGAAAATAGATGTGAATGTCACCAGGATTGTTATGTTGTCTGAGACTCATGGAGTTTGAATTATTGTATAGATTGACATCAAATATACTAAAAGAATTTTTTTATATTCTAGGAGGAACAATTTAAATTCTTGTCACTTTATATTATCTAAAACCGTTCTTGTATTTACAGAACTAGTTGATTTTGTGAAAGATGACTAAGTCAGATAGTGTTACATATTTTTCTTTGTGAGACTGTACAGTTGGTCAAATCATGATTTTTTACTTAAAGCTAGATCTAAAACTCTTATGAAAAAACTTCCTTTGTTTTCTGTATCTATTGAGATGAGCATGTGATTTTTGTCTTTGTTTCTGTTAATATGACTAATATCTAGAATACATATATATTATATAAAGAATTTATATTTGACTTATGTCTAGAACATAAAAAATTAGACCTATCAAATTCAAAGACCCAATCCAAAAATGGGCAACTGAGAGGAATATACACTTCTAAGATGAAGACAAACAAGTGCAAAATAAACACATGGAAAAAAATTAAACATAACTGGTCACTCAAGAGATGCAAATTAAAACAACACTGAGATTCCGTCTCACCCCACAGTGACTATCACCAAAAAATTAAGCAGGAGCAAATGCTGGCAGGGCCATCGAGGAAAAGAAACTCTTCTCCACTGTTGGTGGGAGTGGTGCAACCACTGTGGAAATCAGTGTGGAGATTCCTCAAAAATCTAGGATTAGAAGTCCCATTCATCCCAGATATTCTCTTCCTGGGTACCTTCCCGAAAAAAATTGAAAACATCATACCACAGTGTTACACATGCATCAATGTTTACAGCAGCAAAATTTGTCATACCTAAACCTTGGAAACAACTCAAATGTCCCTGAACCACACAATAGATAAAAAGGATGTGGTCTTTTCATACAATGGGGTATTGATCAGTCTAAAGAAAGATAAGCTGGAGATTTTTATCTTTAAATAAATGCAACTTGAGATCATACTCATAAGTGAAATAAATCAGGCCCATCTGAGTAAATGTCATGTTGCCTCTCTAGTGTGCTAAACTGACTAAGTAAGATCCAAAATGTATAATAGATATTGTGAATTGGGAAATAACTGTTTAAAAGAATAGCCAAAGTCAAACTGTAATGGGAGAAAGATGGAGCAGAAAAAAATATATAGTTAAGATAGTGACAAAACTAGTTTTTCTTAGCTTATTGAAATGTTGATGCTAATAATGTTTGGACAAAATGTTATGTCTGCGTGTTATACTCTGAATAAGTACTGCAAAGACAAAAATACACAATGTATTAATTATTGTAACCTTCCTACTAACTGTTTTGGGGAAATATCTAGAAGGACAATAATTGAAGAAAATTTTACTAAACTAAATTTTCAAGTCTCAGTTAAATATCCTTGGATACTGTAAAATAGATAGACAAATAGGTATAGATATAGTTCCTATTAGTAAAAAAACTACTGATGGGAGTTTTGAAACGAAAGGCAATATTTTGTCCCTAGGAACGCAGAAATTTCTAGGAGTGCTGCCTTTGTCACTGCACATGTCACAGAAGCCCTGGGAGTGAAGTACAGAGGTTCATGCATTTATATTTGAGAAACAAGACTGGGGCTGGGACGCAGCTCAGTGCTAGAGCTCCTGCTTGCGTGCTTCAGGCTCTGGGTTCTGTCTGCAGCGCTGAAAATGAAAGTCAGTTGTTCTGTTCATCCTACTCTCGATTTTCCTATCGATGTTTGGGATAGGAAGCTGTTTACCTAGCAAAATTAACACTGTGGACACAGATAGTATCTCCTGATGCCATGATCCGACAACGACAGTATGAGAGGTACAGATAACATCTCTGCTTCACACAGAAAGGTCATTATCTGATCGCTCTTGTACCCTGGGCAGTTTGAAGAGCATACGTGAGGCTGATGATGTTTGAAAAGTATACAAGTGATTGCACCACAGAATGTTTGATATAAATGGAATGCTATAGAGGGTGTGAATTTCTCATTGGAAAGAGGAAAGTACTAAAATACTATTGATAATAGTAAAGCAAAATAGTTAAAGTGCACGTAACATCCTTTCAATTATACAATAATTGCTTCCAGATAGCTTTCTTTGATTCGTTAGGTAAACTTTTAGAGAGATATTGCATTTCTGCAACAGATAACACTGATGTATTTTCTCTCTATTTCAGTGTATTAGGGTTTTACTAGAGAAATAGATATAATACAAGAAACAAATATAACACAAGATGTACAAATGTGTAAGAAATTACAAGATTGGCTTGCGGCGGTCCACCCCAGAGTGGGATGAAGAAGCGTGCAGAGGGCGGCTGTGCACCCGAGACTGAAGGATTCAGTCCAAGGTCTGGAGTTCACTGCCGTGTTTTGCATAAGGCTCTAGCTGTTGACTGATGGTTCCGTGACAAAAGGCTAAAAAAAATCTGTGACAAAAGCTAAAAGATCCAAGCCAGAGACCCCGAATCTGCGCTAAAAGTCAAGAGATTAAGTCTAAGCTGACTACAAAGATTCAACTTCCTCCAAAGAAGTAAAAAGCCAAATCCTTCTTCCACCCCTTTATGCACCCTTTTTGTGCTGAGTCTGTCTGGGGCGGCCCTCCCCAGCCAAGGGCAGGCCCTCCTTATCCCACTGGGTGGGGTCCGATGGCCTGGGGTATAAAACCGTGAGCCAATCCAGCCAAGAAGACACAATGTTTCTGTTAACCATTACAATCAGCACTATACAGTTTATTGCAAACTAAGAATTTTGCTCTGAAAAAGTTTATAGCTGCCAATTCTATATTTTGCTCATTTTCTCAGTCCTCTTCTGATACTATAAGGAATACCCAAGACAGGATACCATAGTAACAGACAAAGGCTTCCTCTGGCTTCCGGTTCTGGAAGTCCGAGTAGGGCACTGGCATCTGCTCAGCTTCTGTGTGGGTCTCTTGTTGTTTGCCTCAGAGCCGCAAAGGGGAAGAAAAGCAAGTGCACAACGAATCTACATGGTGAGCGAGGAAGCAAGGGAGGGCAGGTGACGTGAAACCCTACTTTTTATTTTAATTTTTGTGTTACTGAGCTTTGAACCCAATGCTGTTGCACTGAGCCACACCCTCAGCCCTTTCTAATTTTCTTTTTGATACAGGATATTGTTAAGTTGCTAATTTTTCCAGGCTATGTTTGAACTTGTGATTCTCCTGCCTTAGCTTCCCAGACTGTTGGAAATATATGTGTACACCAATATGTCCCACAGAGCTCACTTTATGACCACTTTCTTGGTACCTAGCTGAGAGCCTCAAGAGTAAGAACTTTCTCATCCCAGCGCCACTGATCTATTTCTTCTGTCATCATAACATGATCACTTTCTAAAGTCCCCTCCACCAACACTTCTTCATGGAAGGATTACAGATAAGAGTTTGGATGGGGACAGATAATTTCCAAGCCATAACAAATATACAGTTCGTTGGTTTTTAGGATATTCCCGAAGTTGTACAACGACTTCTATATTTAATTTTAAACCTTTTTTTTATCACCTCAAAAAGAAACTTCATACTCAGTCCTTAACCTGTCTCTCCCAGCTCCTGGGAACCATTCATCAGTGTTCTGTCTCTCTGGATTGGCCCCTTTCCCACGGAGGGAAGGATATCGGTGTTTTGTGACTGGCTGTTTTCGCTTAGTATAATGCTCCTAAGACTGGTCCATGTACAGTACTTGATTTCCTCTTATTTTCAAACAATATTCTATTTGTGACTATCTATGCCATCTTTCTTGCCATCATCTGATGGACATCTGTACTATTTTTCATTTTCTGGTTATTGTGAATAGCGTTGCTACGAACAGCTGTGCTCAGATTTGGACATATATCGATACACCTTTTGTTTCTCTTGGTTAAATACTTAACAGTGAAATTTCTGGGTCATAGGAAAACTACCTAACATTCTGAGGCACTAATACTTTCCCCCAGTGGTCCCACTTTGTGCTCTTAGCATCAGTAAACGAGAGTTCCACCTGTCCCGTGTCCTCACCAGCACTGGTGTAGATGCCCTTTTATTTTAGCCATCCTATTTGATGTGAAATTGTATCTCATTATAGTTTTTATTTGCATCCCCTAGTTACTAATGATGAACTTTAAAAAACATGTTTACTGGACATTGCTTCACCTTCTTTGAATAAATACCCACTTAAATACTTGACCACCTCTTTAACTAGATTTTCTCTTCTAAAGCCATTTTAGATTCACAGGAACATTGAGGAAAGGGGTTCAGAATCCCTATATTTTCAAGCTGTCTTCCCAGCCCCTCTCCCCTTCAATTCTACATCCATCACTGTTGAAGAGACTGTATGGATACATCATTATTATTCAAATTATACAGCTTACAGTACGGCTAAATCCTGGTGCTGTCGATTCTCTAAGCTTGAAAAAAGTGTCTAATGCCATGAACTCACTACTATGAATTCATACAGAATGATTTTACTATTCTAAAAATCCTCAGGGTTCTGCACATTCATTCCTTACTTCCCCAAACTCCTGGCAACTGCTGATTTTTAAAGCTGTCTCCATTGCTTTGCTGTTGCCAAAATGTTACACAGTTGGTAGCATACAGCATACAGCCTTTCAAATTGGATCCTTTTACTTAGTAATGTGCAAGGAATTTTTCTCCATATATCTCACCATTTGATAACTTCTTTCTTTCTTTCTTTCTTTCTTTCTTTCTTTCTTTCTTTCTTTTTTTGTTTGTTTGGTTTTTTTTGTTTGTTTGTTTTTGGCGGAACCGGGGATTGAACTCAGATCCTTGTGTTTGCCAGTCAAGCACTTATCCTACTGAGCCATCTCCCCGGCCCCCTATAACTTCTTCTTTTTTTTTTTTTTTTTTTTTTGTACCAGAGATTGAACTGAGGACCCTGTGCTTGCCAAGCAGGCACTTATTCTACTAAGCTATCTCCCCAGCCTTGATAATTTATTTCTTTTTAGCGTGGAATAACATTGTATTATCTAAAAGTAGCATAGTTCATGTCGCCACTACCTTCTAGGCTATATCTTCTTTGCTTTTAAAAGTTATTGCAAGTACAAATAGGGCTACTATAAATATTCTGTTAAGGCTTCCCTGTCAACATGATTTCTTAATCACATTTGAGTAAATACCAAGGAGCAGGCTGCATTACGTGGTAAGAGTCATTTGAGTTCTGCAGGAACTGTCGAGCTGTGTGTCCAAATGGCCGTGCATTTTGCTTTCCCTTCAGCAATCAGTAAGAGTTCTTTGCTTGCCCCATGCCCACCCTCTCCACCAAGGTCTCACTGGGTAGTCCAGGTTGGTTTCAAACTTGAATTCCCCTTCACTGGCCTCTTGAGTGCTGGGACTACAAGTAAGTACCATCACGTCTACCTAATTTTTCTGTTTTATTGTTGAATTAAAAAATTTTAAGTATATAATCTGGACATAAGTCCCTTATAATTTCTTTTTTTTTTTAATTTATTTATTTATTTATGTGTGTGTGTGTGTGTGTGTGTGTGGCCAGCTCAGCCCACCAGGGGGCGGGGCTGGCTGGCATGTGGTGCTGGGGGATTGAACCATGGTCCCTTTGCTTTGCTAAGCTTGTTCTAAGTAGGTGCTTTAGACCACTGAGCCATCTCACCAGCCCTAAATTATTTATTTTATTTAGTGTGTGTGTGTGTGGCCAGCTCAGCCCACCTGGGGGCGGGGCTGGCTGGCATGTGGTGCTGGGGGATTGAACCGCGGTCCCTGTGCTAAGCTTGATCTAAGTAGGTGCTTTAGACCACTGAGCCATCTCACCAGCCAGTCCCTTATAATTTTGACTGTTGTGTTCCTTCGATTTCTTTCAATCTTGGTGTGTCATTTGCATTACTTGTGACCATGGCAACATTTATTTATTTATTTATTTATTTATTTATTGGCAGAACTGGGGATTGAACTCAGACCCTTGTGCTTGCGGGGGAAGCGCTTAGTCCACTGAGCCATCTTAGTCCCTGGCCCCCCTTGTGACCATAGGGGAAAACATTCTGCTGTCTTAAATGTCAGGGAATGTAGGGGAGCTGCGAAATCAGTGATATTCCTCCAGGTCCATCTGCAAAGAAACATCCCTGTAGTTCTTCCCACACTAGGGATCGATCTTGTTAGAGGCAGAGGTAGGAAAGACTGCTTTTCCCATCAGGATGTCTTTTATGATTTTTAGTTGTGAGTAAGCTATTCTGGTTCTTGAGGTTTAATATTTAGAAACTAGCCTATTAAATGTCAAACCTTTTCATATTATTATCTCTGAGATCAGCTTCAAAATCTACTATAAGTTGGGCATGGTGCCATACACCTGTAGTGCCGGCACCCTGAAAGGAGAAAAACAAGTTTAAATCCAGACTGGCAACATAGTGATTTAGGGCCATGCTAGAGACGTTGCTCAGGGTTCAATCTTTAGTTCTGAAAAGCAAAAGAAAAAAGGAAAGCACAATGCTATCCTGCTATATCAGATAAGGTCTCCTGAGAGCATGCGTAAGTCTAGAAGGACACAAATAGCAGGGACAGTGGCACCCAGGGACAGGAAGTAACCCACACATCGCTCTGAAGAGTGAGTAGCAACTCTAAATTGTATTCTGGTTCTACAGTCATGGGTTCTCCCTTTGTCCAGGGACATAAATGTGTCACCAAGGCAAGTGGCAGTAGTGGAAGCAGAGAGGAGAATTCAGTTTAAGGACACTGTGTTATTAAGTAGGACCCCAGGACCAAAAAGCAGATAAACCTCAGGAACAAACCTGAAGTTTCAAATGCAGCCTCTAGCTTCACTCTTTATGGCTTATAAAACGACTGAAAATGCACAGTTGTTGCAGCTCCCGGTGGCATTTAATGACAGTGTGGCCCAGTGGCACATATATATAACTCCAGCATTCAGGAGGTTGAAGCCAGGATTACCAGCTGGAGGCCAGTAAGGCTATATAGTGAGAGCCTGTCTCAAAAATACTATGTGCGGGCAATAGCCTGATCTTGCTTTCTAAATTGCACTTCCAAAATTCCCACAAAGGTGTACAGTTTCCCAACATAGAATCTATGCAGTGCGGCCAGGGGCGGAGGGGATGTCCTCCCGTAAAGACAATCCTTTCAGTGGTTACCAGGCAGACGGCGTGATGGGTGAAGGTAAAATTTCCTAAAGAAAGCAGGAATCTGCTCTCCTCGTCCCTCTAGACTGGACATTCGCTTGAAGCCAGCACTTCTGGTCAGCACGCAGGCAACTTCCTCCGAAGTCTCAGCGTCACTTGCGCTTCGTGCTGCGAGTCGCTCTCAGTGACTTTCCCTGCGCTCCGAATCGGCAGAGAAAACCGACCTTTTTCCTCTTCCTGCAGTATGTTTCAATGCCTTTGCGGCTTTGTGCCTATTTAATTTTTCTGAAAGATCCTTTTCTTTAGTTGGCCTGGTGGGTCTTTTATCTTTTAGATACCGCTCAGTCTTACTTCTAGAGGTGGAGCCTAGTGCTTTCTGCTCGCTCGCTCCTTCCTTCCTTCCTTCCTTCCTTCCTTCCTTCCTTCCTTCCTTCCTCCCTCCCTCCCTTCTTTTCTTTCTTTCTTTTGCATTTTTAGTACAGGGTTAATAGTCTCACTACATAGATCGGACTCGGAGTGATCCGCCTGTGTTCAGCCTCTGAAGAGCTGGGATTACAGGCGCGCGCCATCACGCGCAGTCTCATTCACCATCTCAGTGTCACTCTCAGTGACAATCTCAGTCTCAAGCACCATCCCAGGGGGCGGGGCCGGCAGGGCACCGAGGAGATTGAACCCCGGCTGCTACATCTACCTAAGCAGGCACGTTATGCTTTTTACACTTTTCTGGGGCCTTATCACATTTAACTACTGTTTAATTTGTCTCCTTTCTCGACCAGGTTGGATTTTTAAAAAGTGAACTATATTGCGCTGCTTATTTCAGTGATGGCTTATCATTAGCTCGGACATCACAGAAGTTCAAAAAAAATTGTCGCAATTCTTTTATGATTTTTCTCTTAGGCCTAAACTGTCTCAATACCCAGCTCTCTAGACTATCAGCAAACTATGGAGAGATTTATTTTATCTTTAACTTTTGTCTTTTATTTTTAAAATAAAATTTAACTACATAAATATTCTTTCATTTGTTACTTGTTCCCTACATTAAAATAAAATTAAAATACGTCCTATGCATAATCCTAATAAAAACACAACACATATATCCTCCATTCCCACTTACCACTAACACAGTCGAAGTACATACTAACAAAAATGAAGTTTAAAAAATCACCCAGATATGTAATAGAGATAAAATTCTGGTTTTCCTTTTGCAATTTTAAATTACTGTTTCTCAATACCAGTCATAATAAAGCAGTTGGCACATCTCCTCATTTATTTCTGTTCACCCCGTTCCATTTCTTTCCTTGCAAAACCTAAGAGTTGGGAGGCTCGGAATAACACTGAAAGCAGGGCCACCCGTCCCCTCCTCCTTCCTCCCTTTCTCTGCCCCTCTGTCTTCTCGCTTTCTATCTCAGCCCCACCTCCCTCCTCACCCATTTTTCTGTGAGGGCCAAGCTCAAGCTTCTCTGTCCTTCTTGATTTTATTGTAACTTGTAAACTCGTGGACATTGTCTGTTTCCTTTTAAGTGTGTTGGTTTTGGGCCGACCAGATACCTCAGGGGAGTAAAGCTCCGGTTTAGGGAGAAGCAGGGGCTGGGGGTTCGATCCCGGCCTGCTGTGCCGGCCCCGCCCCAGGGCGCAATGAGACTGCAGTTGAGACTGGGCGTGGTGGCGGACACCTGTAATCCCAGCCCTTGGGAAGCTGATAAACAGGAAGGATCACTACAAGTCCAATCTGTGTAGTGAGACCCTGTACTAAATACATAACAATGTATGTTGAATTTTAATAAAGGAATGTACAGTGAATCATGACAAATATAAAGTAACATTTCAACATTTCCAGTTTCAAAGTGACTTAGAGTAAGGTCAGGCAATCTGCGCAGCATGGAGGGCGGTGCATCTGCTCTTTCTCAGTGAATTTGTCTGATGATATCTACCTTTTACACGCCAATCTAAGTATGGAAAAGGAAGTCAGTAAAAATCTATACATGCTTATGAAGCATTCCCAGGTGAGAGAGAAAAGGGGGCGTGGGGGGTCAGTGACCAAAGGTTGGAGCAGTTTTCTGAAACTCAAAATCAATGCTGGTAACTCTTCATCCCTCATAGGATTTAAAAAAGGAGACTATGTTGGAAAAAGAAAAGGCCTGGAGAAAAGGCATTGTCAGTGACTCTAAAGGACGACAGGCCCAGGCACACCGCGGAACGCTACAGTCTCGTGACCTCCTACCAGGTCCCCACCTAAGGGACAACTTCGCAGGCGGTCTGTCACCCAGGCGCCCACGCCTCTTCCGCATGCGCACAGCAAGCCTGCGCTGATCCGTCTCCTGCATGGCGCCCCGCCCCGCCCCCGAATTCTAGTGCCTGATTGGTCTATCGTACGGGACCGCCCCTCTGCTCAAGCCAATGCGGAGGCCGTGTGAGGGCTCCGCCCCCTCCGGGGCGACGTGGGCAGAGCTCCGCGCTCTCGGGCCAGCGGGCGGGGATGGCGGCCGCGGTGGCGACGGCGGCCCGGCTGCTGCGGCTCCGGGCGGC
>NW_004524598.1:18835373-18841567 GCF_000260255.1 Octodon degus | reverse complement strand
CGGAGGTGTCCCCGGGGACGCCCGCGCTGCCTGCACTCGCACCCAGCTCCGGGGTGCTGCTGGCTTGCGCAGGCCCAGGCCAGCGACTTTAGGGGTGACATTCAGAAGTTCAGTGTTCTCTTTTCTTTCTTTTGATAGGTGGGAAAAAGCGGAGGGACCAAGTAACAGGATTGTTTGCCGGAGGCCACAGAACGCGTTCTTCCTAGAAATGGGAAAAAACCCAGGTGTCCCGTGTGAGCCTAGCGCAGAGCTGGGGCTCCGTGAGCGGCGCGGAGCCGGCGCCGAGCTTGTGCCCGCTGTGTCGTGGCTTAGCGGGGAGGAGCCGCGAGAGGGCGGTGGCATCTCCCGTGGGGTGGCCTGCCCCGACTCTCACCGCTTCTGCTAGGATTATAAGTTCCTGCAGCCCTGGAGTGTACCTTCAGAGTATCAGGAGACGGTATGAAAACATTCCCGTTTCCTTGGTTAGAACTTCTTGCTTGCTAGGGCTGCCAGTTTTGGAAATACATCTTTTGAAAAACGAAGCGTGAACATTTATTGAATAGTCTACATTCGTTGTCTCAGCTCACGATCGGGACAGGCTTAAAAGGGAGGTAATGTTTTTCAGTTCCTTTTTGCAGTTAGGATAACTGAGGTCTCGAGAAAGTTTTTCAAGTTTCACATGGACGAAGAAGTTAGAGGTTACTACAGGTCTGGAGTCTAGTTAGCCACCTTCCAACTTGCCATCCTAAAGGTGGTGCCAGTGCGTTGTGGAAACAGATTACTGCGAGGACAGTCCAGTTTTGTGACGGAGTGGACACCTAAAGGCGAACAGCAACTCTTCCAAGGAAGAACGCTGAATTCCATCTTTTCAGTGATCCCATGCTTGAGCAATAGAGTGCAGATAATCATCTGCTGCAATGGTGAAATTGCTAAAATTTTAGTGATACCGCATTTATGTGGTTCTGTAAAAGCAATACAAACGTTTCAGATAATTTACATCATAGAAAAGTAAAAAAAAAAGTGGGATTTCATTCAATACACTAAGTACTGCTAACATTGTGGAGTGCATCTTTCCAACTTAATGTGTTTGTGTAACTTTAGTTTGAGTAGAAATATAGTTTGTGTTATTTAACCCAGAACATTTTTACTTTGGGCTCTCTTGGTTCTGTAGCTTTCTGCAGAATTGAAAGATAAGTGATATGCCGTAGAGTAGAGACACCGCAATTCAGTAGGTAGCATCTGATTGTCGTGGGTTTGGGGATCGTCCCGGCTGTGTGGAATGCAGAGAGGATTACCTAAGTGCGGACGGGAGGGTTTGGGGTGTTGGTGGAGCTCCGCTCTGTGGGCTCGCTGGTCCGAGTGCTGTCTGGCACCAACACAATTTCATGATGCCGTTGTGAGCTCTCAAGAGCGATGGTTTCGTCTCTGACCTGTCACATTTTGAATTGTCCGTTTGTGTGCCCTTCCTTATGGTGCTGTGGTAGGCATCCTGCTATGATCCACACTTTACAAATGAAGAGACTGAGATGCAAAAAGATTAAACTTCTATTTTAAATCTCCCAGATTACTCTGCTCACAAGAGCTATTGCTGTGCTTCAGTTTTAGGAACCTGGCTTGTTCTGGTTCTGAAGTGTTTGCTCCTCACCCCTTTCCTGTTGTCGTCTTTTTATTCATGGATGTTTTGTTTTTGTTTTTTTTTTACTTAGTACTTTTTTCTTCTTAATGCTGTCTCAAATCTGGTGTTACCTGGCACATGGCCTCCTCCTTCTCCTTTATTATTTGGTATAGGGTCTCACTACACAACTTGGATTCAGTGATCCTCCTGTCTCAGCCTCACCAGTGCTAGGATTACAGGTGTGTGCCACCACGCTGGATTTTTGGAGGCCTGCATGGCATGTGGTACTGGGGATCAAACCTGGGTCCTTGCACATCCCAGGCAGGTGCTTAGACCACTGAGCTATCTCTCTGGTGGTACATGGCTTCTTTTATAGCTCATTTGAGTAAATACTGCACCCTTCTCTTGCATTGTAATTTACCCACCTTCGAGCTTCCTCTGTGTATGTGTGGATCATCAGGGGACCTGATCCATACCTTTCCTGTTCAGCACATCTCTTGCCTCTTATTTTGAGGGACTTTGTCACTGGAGGCCTAGTACAGCTTGGCTGGTAAGAGCTGTGGTTCTTGAGCTACAGTTCATGCCTGAATTTGAGGCCCCTCTTTTTTTGTTTTGTTTTGTTTTGTTTTGGCAGAACTGGGAATCAAACCCAGGCCCTTGCGCTTGCCAGGGAAGTGCTTATTCCACTGAGCCATCTCCCCAGCCCCTGAGCCATCTCCCCAGCCCCGAGGCCCCTCTTGACAGCTTTGTATTGTGACATTAGCCAAGTTTATTCATCTGCTCAAGATTTATTTTGCTCCTCCGTACTGCCTTAGAGGGTGACTGTGAAGATCCCAGGTGATAATCCAGGTACTGACTGGTGCTGGGCACCTGAGGTAGTAGAACCAGTTCACTAAGGAAGGGGAAGGGAATGTCACCTTCACAGGAAAGATCCTTGTAAATACAGAGCTTCTGACCAACTTCTCACAGAATTCTCACACAGGCCTACACATTGGATGCCATTGTCTGTTTTGTGGAAGAGGACTTTGGAGGGCAGAAACAACATAACTTGCTCAAAGACACACAGGAAAAATGCTGTAACCGATTCCAGCCAGTGCTGGCTTGCACTGGCCTGCTTCTCCTGTCACTATGCTGTGTTGCTCCCCAACAGCACATCCTGGCCTCTAAGCGCTGGGGCTCAAGTGTTGGGCGTGTGTGTATGTTTGTTCATTCTGCACCTGTGTTTTCTCCCGGATGTCAGGATATGGTCACAGCCTTTTCCTAATGGACATTGAAAGCCAAAGGGAAGATGAACAAAACATGGCAAATGGTAGCGGATACGGGGTCCTCTGATGTGTGGATGGTGGAATTTAAAAACCAGACTGAGAAGTGTGTGCAGATAGGCAAACAGAACTCTTATTGGAAAGGTGGAGGAATTGGGGAAGAGTTGAAGGGGCCAGGCACCGACAGGGAAGGTCAGCCTCGCCTGTCACCTCAGGAAAGGGACAAACTTTTACTGGTCATCGAGGAACTTGGTCCCCACCTTTCCTTTTCATGTTGTTTCTGCTTCACTGCCTCAGTTATGGTTCTGTGAGGTAGTTCCAGAAAATCCCTATTGTTTGAGCAGCAGTTAGCTTCCAGCGGATGACTCTTTTTCTTGGGGTGGGCAGCCCTATCCTGCAGTGGTCTGTGGAGGCTTTCCTGAATGCACATGGGGATTGTAGGTCTAGACACTGTTCTAGGACATCTGGCAGTGATGAAAGCGGGCCATGACTGTCCCTCCAAAACTCAACAATATAGTGGCCTCAGTCTTAAAGGGGGATGAAATAGGGTAGGTGAACTTAGGGCTAATAAACCTTGTATATGTTTTTGTCCTTTAAGATATTCAAGATATCATTTAAGATAACCCTTTAATAATGAACATGGCGGTGAGAAAAACAGTAGGAATCTCACCCAAAGCAGTTATTTTATTGTTGTTTGTTTGTTTTGAGACAGGGTCTCACTCTGTAGCTTCAGCTACTCCTTGAACTCTCATGAAGGCCTCAGATTTACACATCTGTCCTTTCATGTCCTTCCTGAGAATGGCAGGCATGTGCCATGACCACCTGATGTCTCAGAATTTTAAGGTAATAAAGGGGGCACATACAGAGTGAAGTCGGGGATGCCACACTTGTTCCTGTTTCCAAGTGAAAAGTTGGTGTCTTTTTGAAAAAGCAGCCTTGCAGTCCCTGACAGCTTCTGAGGAAACCTCAAATCATGATCTTAATGAGTGTCAGGGCCCACATGGTCTCCAACTGTTTTATCTTCTGATCTAGTTTATTCTTGGAGACTCTTTGGCAGAGCCATCTTGGCTTGATTCATCCATTATTGTGCTTGGGAAAGCCAGGGGTTAGAGAAGGGCTTATTATTTTCAGTGAGCGGTAGGTCCTGGGTTCAGGCTCAGGGAGTTTATCTGTTCTTTGACCCAATGGTGGTTTCTCTGTCAGGAAGGAAATACATAATTAATCTCAATTGTAGTAAATGACCTGAAGGGAATGCTCTGCTGCTGAAAAAGCAGTAGAGCCCTGCAAGGCTACTAAGAGGACAGAGCTTTTTTCCAAGGTCCTGAAATAGGGAGTCCAAAGGAGTGTGAAGGGGTCCTGAGGAGTATGCAGGTCCTGAGGCAGCAAGGAACTTGGCTGGGGAATGTAAGAGGCTTCAGTGGTGAACTTTGGGGACAGTGGTGCAAAATGGGACTTCTGAAGTGGGCAGGCATGGGACCAAGCAGAGTCTGCGGGCATGATGGGGACACGGAGAAGGTCTTACTTCCAGGGCATCCAAGAGCTGTTTGGAGGGTTTTGACCAAGGGAGTGACTTGAAGTGGTTGCCTTTTAGGACTCTCCTTACAGCAGGTCTTTGGGGTGGAAGAGAGGGCGAGGAGACGATTTCCTGGAATAGGGTAGACATAGTGAGATACAGGATATTGCAGCGCTGGGATTTATGCTGTATTTGAGGATTTATTTGGAAGTAGGGTTTGAGGGTCTAGTTTGAATGATGAAGAAAAGGGGGCCTTCCTTTCTTCTGGTTTCGGGCATCTGGGTGAGAGCAGTACTGTAGGAAGATGGAAAAGACTGGCTGAGAAGCAGACAGCAGGAGTTCCATCTTGTGTTCGTTGAGTTAGTAAAGCCCACAGCACTCAAGGAGAAAGTCAGGAATTTGGGGATGTAGAGGTCGGGGCTCAGCGGAGGCTCTGTGTCTGACGTAACCCATGGGCATCACCAGGATAGAGACAGGACTGAAAAGCACTTGTGATGGCAGTGCGCTGGGCCCTGGCAGAGGTAACCTGGTGCTGAGAGGGGCTAGCCTGGGGACTGCAGCAGGTCTCTCAGCTTTGAAGCTTAGATTCCCCCGACTTAGGCATTTAGGTGGCCCCTTCTCCTTCAAACGCTCTCTGCTTGCTGGCTTTTCATAGACTTGCAGTACACTGGCATCTGAAGAGGCAGCGTGTGTCATAGAGCCTTCACGTCCATTCTGTTGTTCGGTTTTCATGCTGGGAACGAAGCTAGGGCCCCACCTGTGCTAGACTAGTATTTTCCCACTGGACTAGTTCTGAGCCTCTGTGTTTACACTCTTCGTTGTGATTTGTTTGAGTCTAGGCTACAAGGACACCCACTCTCAGACTGCCTGCTGCTGACTTGATTTGCCACTTGTTTGCCCCTTCCAGCCCAGAGGCCCCAGCTCTGTGGAAGCCCTCTTTATCCCTTGCCTTTTGCACTGGAATAGTAGCTAAAGGCCTGTGCAGTCAGAAGTTTGCTGTCTTTGACTTGTGACATCCTTTTACCTAACAATTCCTTTTTCTTTAGGAGGCTAATTTTATTTTGTTTTATTATTTTTATTTTTTATTAATTTTATTGAGAAACATAGCAATGAGACAGTTTCAAAATCGATTAATAGGACAGTTTCAATAATTGATACATTGCATAATGTTGTTATCTTCTTAGTAGTTATTCATAGTACAAGATGCAGGCATGATATCTTGTCCAAATACTATTAGTACAAATCTTTCTTCTCATTGAATTAAGAGAAAGTAGCTGTATATCTATCCTAACTATTTAGTATATGCAGATACAAAATGGTCCTTCCTTTGTATCCCATTTTTTGTTTAGTTTCTTTAGTGATGGGTATTCCATTCCCATTTAAATATTGTAGGTGCGTGAATTCAGCAAAATAATCCAATGTAGTCCAGTAGTCCATAATAGTAGTGGGTTATCTGCAGGACTCGCAATGTCAGAAGTTGTTGACTTGAGCCTTTTACAGCTCAGCATATTAATATGGCTTTACTTTTTATGCCTCGTTTTTATAATTTTCTGCTATATTGTTAAGAACCAAGATAAAGCAAGACCTATATAACAAGAAAGGTATCTTTTGTATCTGATAAGGTCAGTCAAGTCCCCTCAGGATTTATCCTGTTACCCTGTACTGCAGTTTGCAGATCCTTTATCAGTGTCAGCCATGTGGATGAGTCATGGCCATTGCTTGACCAATGTGCTCTCTGTGAAAGTCTGAGAGAATGTTTTCTCTCCATGTAACTCTCCTTAGGCACACTCCACATCATCAATCACATTGCTCTGTGGCCCCATAA
>NW_004524598.1:18832980-18833988 GCF_000260255.1 Octodon degus | reverse complement strand
CGTGCATGCACGGCCAGCTCAGCCCACCAGGGGGCAGGGCAGGCTGGCATGTGGTGCTGGGGGATTGAACCGTGGTCCCTGTGATTTGCTAAGCTTGTTCTAAGTAGGTGCTTTAGACCACTGAGCCATCTCACCAGCCCCTCCTTTTTCTTTAGGAGGCTAATTTTATTTTGTTTTATTATTTTTATTTATTTGCTTTTTTTTGGCAGAACCGGGGATTGAACTTAGGGCCTTGTCCCTGCCAGGGAAGCACTTATTCCACTGAGCCATCTCCCCGGCCCCTAGCCATTTTATTTTGAAACACTTACTGGAGTTGTCTGTAGTTTTGTTCAGTCATTCAGCAAATATTTAATGGTCACCATGAAAGTGCTGCACACATAGCTCTGATCAAAATCCACGCAGGATCTTTACCTACTTGGAGTTTGGGTTCTGTGGGACCCTGATATTCTGACTACATGCCACCTTTTTTAACAGCAATGAGGATGAAATGGTTATTTATGATGAACTGTGAATCCCATTTTTACCAATGAACAATATTAGCTTATATTCTTGGCTCAGGAGAAGTTGTGCTGCTGTATTCGTTTTGTCTGAACTTGTGTTAAAAAGAACAGTTGTCGGTGTGGTACTGAGATTTACCATGCACTTTTTTTTTCTTTGAGAGGACTTGCTAGCCGGCACAGTGGAGCACATCTGTGAACCCAGCACTCTGGGAGTCTGAGGCAAAAGAATTCCGTGTTCGGGCCTAGCCTGGGCAACTTAGTGACATAGCAAGACTCTGTTTCAAAATAAAACATAAAATTGACTAGGGATGTAGCTTTGTACAAATGCCCTAGGTTCAGTTCCCTGTAAAACACACACACACACACACACACACACACACACACACACACACACACAGAGCTTATCAATCGTATATCTTAGCACAACCTACAAGTAGGCTTATCTTACTTTAAGAGAACAAGGGCATATTCTATAGGTGACCCTTTTATAACCTATGGGAGAATAAAT
>NW_004524598.1:18831799-18832860 GCF_000260255.1 Octodon degus | reverse complement strand
GTGAATAGGATAATTTCTTCTCGTCCCTTCCATGAGGTTTGCTGCAGCTTTGTAAAGAATTGAAAATAGATCATAGCAGTATGAAAAATTGTCATTTATAATCTGTTAAAGCTGTAAGCAGAACTACAGCTATTCTGAAAATCTAATTTTTTCATCTCTTCAGCAGTGAGAGTATAGTTTTTGTGTTCTCGTGGACCGAAGCCCCTCATGCCCTAATGGAGAGTATGCCTCAGTGGTAAGCCCTTGGCCAGTGTGAGTGAGTCTCAAGCCCCAGCACAGGGGAGTGGGGAGTGCTTTAATTTAGTGTTAACTCGAATGGTCAGCAAACTTAAACCGAATACCAGCTTAAACACTGAGGCGTTTGAATTGCTCCTAGGTTCTTAACTATGCAAATCTAATCACTGCAGTCTCCAACCTTTTAGGCTTAAAAGGTAATCTGTATTCAGTTAATCTGTATTCACAGCCATTCCCAGCACTTGCATCACCTCCTCAGCTCCACATAAGCTAATCGGGCATTGGCTTCTCCTAAAATGTGCGTCCTGGATTCCTCGTGTGTGTAAGTTCGTGACAACCTTTTAGGACTGGTTGCACAGAAGGCAGTTTTTTTGTGGACCAGAGGTGGGGACTGACTTGGGGACGATTGAAACACTTTACATTTATTGTGTACTTTATTCCTATTGTTACCACATTGTAATACATAGTAAGATAATTAGGTAAGTCATCATAATGTAGACTCAGTGGAGCCCTGAATTTGTTTTCTTCCAAGTAGATGGGAGTGATGGGAGGGAATGACCCCTGAAGTGTGTTGCTTATGTCCAGTCTCCTCCTTAGTCACGTTTTGGTGTGCAGGCAGTTGCATGGTCCTTGTGGCCTGCCACTCACTGACAGGGTTTTAAGATGAGTCAGCAAGCAGTTGACTTATCCTGGTCTCTGTGCAGTCAGGACTCTCTGCTCATGTTAATCTGTATTCATAGCCATTCCCAGCACTTGCATCACCTTCTCAGCTCCACCTAAGCTAATCGGGCATTGGCTTCTCCTAAAATGTGCATTCTAGATTCCTC
>NW_004524598.1:18824346-18829884 GCF_000260255.1 Octodon degus | reverse complement strand
TCGCCCTTCTCTGCTCACCCTCTGCTCTATATCCTGGTTCCTAGGAGGTCATAGACTATGCTGTGCCATGCTTGAGGGCCCCTGTGCTAATAGACAACACTGGTACTCTGTGAAATGCCTGAAACATGAGAAGGTAACAATGTCCTTGTGATTAAGAAAAATAATTGACTTAAGCTATCACTGTCTGATGTAGGACACTAAATATGTATAAGGGTATTTATAGAGAAGAATTTCAGGAAGTTAAAGTGAACTATAGTCCATTAGTCCTAAAACAAATAATTTATAAAGTAATCACGGGCATAAGGGAAGGCTGTGTATCCTTTAATGTGGATGATGCAGCAATATATTCTTGAATAAATTCCTGTTATTGGCATTATATAGAATAATATTAACAGGCTGTTATTCTGGACACAGATGGCAATATGACATTTCTGATAGGAGAGTGCCAAGCCCTGGAACCTGGGCATTGAGCTATACTGAAGGGATTGGAGAGATACCTGTGGCCAAGCAAGCAGATAGATGGTCAGAGTGCCAGTTTGCAGTGGGATAAGGAAAGGGTCGAAGATGTAGGGAGAAAGGTGTCAGCTTGCAGAGCTTCTTCTTAAATAGTGAGATACTATGAAGAAGGAGTGAGTCTGATGTGGTTAGGTGTGAGATTATGGTGTTGTAGTTGAGACAGGTGAAGCCGGGCTGGGCTAGGGAAGAAGTTGGGTGTCTAGAAAGAAGAGAAGTGACCAGTGTCCTATTTTAAGAGGGTTGAAGGCCACAGCTGTGACTGCAGTAATGGACACTGCAAAAGAGACCTTGACTTTTGGGACACACTGGATACTGAAGAGCAGGGACATTAGATAGGATGATGGCCAGTGTAAGCAGCAGGTGAGGTCGATCACCACTGGGCAGATCAAGCCCTAAGCTGAGAGTGGGGCTCTAGGTCGAGGATTCAGGTGGGCGCCTGTGTGTGCTCTGCGCAATGGTTTTGGAGAGGAGCTGACTTCAGGTTGTGGGATGAACCTGTGGACCTGGGGAAGCAGCTAGGCTTCTGTCAGAGCTATAAAATCCTCACTTTTCAGAACCGTAGCCCTTGGGATTTTACCAGATAAGACCTCTTGGTACTGTGCCGAATAGTGCTAGGTGTGTGTGCGGGGGGCAGGGGCAAAGTTCAGATTCTAACAGTGAGGAGATGACATCCATTCAGCACGCATGGTGTCAGGTGTCGTCTAAGCGTGCGTTGCTCCATTTATTGCTCTGAAAATCTGTGTAAGGAGACAGGTGTTGGCTCACAGAGATTCTTCTTAAGCAAGAAGGCAAGAAGGCAAGAAGGCATGAGACTGACATGTTCGGGCATGATGTTGTGATGTGCTCCAGATAGCCGTTCTGGGTACTAAGCTGTTATTTTATGGGACATGACTGCTGTCAACTGGTCCTGTGTGTCTTTGTACCTGTGGTTCCTCACATATCTGCCTATGTACTTTCTCTCACTGTTGTCACCCTGCCTCTCATGTGATCTTTTTAACTTTCCATAGCTGCTATTGTCTACACACATTTAGTCCCTTAATTATATTTTCTTCCTTGTTTTAAATTTGTTTATATATTGTTTAATATGTGTAAATTTTTCCTCATTACCAAGTTTCTGGAGTCTGCGTTGATTTTGTGTCTGCCACAGTCTCCACATCCTTATAAATCCAGTAAAATCACATGATGTGTTTGCATTCTGGCTTTGCCTTGATTTCGGACATGGTTTTTAAATTCATTTATGATCAACCATTCAGAAAATGATTATCTTTACATATTTTACAAGGTATGAAATGATGCATCTTTTGTTTTCTGCAGGCCAAACTCAGAAAATGAATCTTTTCCAAGCAATAACAAGTGCCTTGGACAACTCCTTAGCAAAAGACCCTACGGCAGGTGAGTGTCACTGTGCTTGACCAGGAGCTGTGGTAATTCCAGAACTGAATGTTTGCCTGACGTGCAGTGTTTGTCTGGAGTGTGTTGGTTAATGTTGTGTCCCCTGGAATTGTGAGAAGACCGAATTGGGTCATTAAGGGTAAATAATCAGACTCCAGTACTGACCATGTCTGAAATACATTTGTTACAAATTAGTTCTCATGTGTGTCTACAGTAAGTTAACTTTCATTGTGTATGTCGTCCCAACATTAATACCTTCTGAACTGATGACTAACAACTGCTGTGTTCTCCTTTATGCTATAATAAGAAAAAAACCAGAAAAATTACACTTGTGTAGGTATTTATTTATAAAATAAAGTTTAAATTTCCACACCTTTTTTTATTTTGATTAGCTATCATCATTTACTTGTAAAATTTATTTGAACATGATAAATTTAGTATTTATAAATATTTTTATAGGTTGTTAGACATCTTATTAGATGATTGATATAGAAACAGTGATCTTACTGTGTTTTCCAAATTTGGTTGGCTTGACCTGATATTCATGTAGGTTATAATATATTTATTTTCCACTAGTAGATTGCACTATATGTACATACACATATATACATGTATATCTATGTATCTATATTATTTTAAAGAAATTATACTGTGGACTTCCACTTGAGAATCCTTGGGTTTTGTTTTTGTTTTGTTTTTTTGTATTTTAGGGAAGGCTTTACAGGGTGTTCAGGGTCTCACCGCTAGATCAGACCTCGTACTGATGCACCTGTTTACAGCCTCCCTAGGGCTGGGATTACAGACATGCGCCACTGCGCCCAGTCTCAATTGCCATCCCAGCTTGCCCCAGGGGGTTGAACCTCCGCCTCTGCATCTACCTAAACAAGCACTTTAATCCACTGAGCTTTTTGGCCAGCCCTGAGAATTTTCCTTTTAAGTGAATATCAGGTGTCTTTTTAGGAGGAAGTGAAAGCTAGAGGGTGATTGACCTTTACTTGTTTCAAATACTATTGGAAAATCATGACCCAGATGAGTGAAACGGAAGTGTGAGTTATTGCCTTGAGATCCACAGACTGCTGGGTGCCTTCTGGGCCTAGAGTTCAGCACTGTGAACACTCTGTATCTTATTTTCTATACTATGAAGCTCCGCTGACTTGCTGACTTTCCGCATGCTCTGTTCTTCCCTGACTTACTGTGTGTCCTGCTACAGTTACTTCCTTTCTGTTTTACACAGTCTGAGTTCCTTTGCTAATGAGAACCCTCCCTTAGGCTGGAGTGCTTTTCCTTCAGCTCCTCGATGGCTGACACCTACTGTGTGCTGAGTTTAAGAAATCACTGACCCGGGAGCCTGGGCGTGAGTTACAGTTGTGCCGCTAGCTTTCGGACTTGGCAAGTCAGCATACTTTAAATTTTTCTTTTAACTTTTTTATAATTTCATTGTGCAGTTTTGGCATCCCATGCTAATGCCTTTCTTTATGAGAAGCTGGTGTGCACACAGAACACATCTCGATGCTTTTTTATTTTTTTTTATTTCCTCCTTTCCCTCTCTTCATTCATCCCTTGGTCCCTTCCCCTTGCGCAGGAAATCCATCGTCCTATTTCTTATTTTCTATCTTTTATTTTGCTGTTTATTGGTAGTTTTGATTTCTCTTATGAGAGACCCAATATCTAGGCTAGATGTCCAGTTTATGTCAGCGGGCAGCTACACTTCTCTTGTGGCCTCGTTTTCTTTAGAGGTGAAGCAGACGAGGCTCTGAGTCAGTGATACTGTCTCGGCTGCAGTTGCTTTGCTTTGCTTCTCTTTCTCTGCTTTTCCCAGTGTCTGGAGACACTTCAGGACTGTCACAGCTGTGTGCGATGGGGCCCCTGGCAGCCAGTGGGTGGGGACAGGGCTGCTGCTGTGCATTTATAGCAAGGGCTCCCAGCGGGAGGACTGTGAAGTCCAACTGCCCGCAGTGTTGAAGTTGAGTGACCTGGGTCTAGACTGATGGTCCATTTCTGTTTTATGATTTAAAATGTAAACATTTCATTGTTTTTCAGTAATATTTGGTGAAGATGTGGCCTTTGGTGGAGTCTTCAGATGCACAGTTGGCTTGAGGGACAAGTATGGTAAGTTGCTTCCTCTATGAACACTGTCTTTACAGCATTTATTCTTAAAGATCTTGAAAATGTGAAATACACCTGTTCAGCTTCCACGTTCTTACTGAATGGATTTCACTTCCATAGCTGCCTGGAGCACCCTGTGGCACAGACTTCTCGAAATGTGTTTTTTAACTCCAGCATCCTCTGGTCTAGTTCGTATGCACCATGCTTTCTCATGCCCCAAAATAGAGAAAATCGGAAGATGGATCTTCTGCAAAAGGGGAGGGAGCCAAAAGATGAACCAAATAAATAAGCAGACTGTTTATCATGCCATTATCTATTCAAGAAAAATGGAGCGAGTTACAGGAATTGACTCACACGACTGGGGGTGGGTACATCTGTGGATTGTGTCATCTGTTGCAGTCTTGGGACCAAATTCTCTTTTGATTGGGAAGCTTTAGTCTTTTCTCCTCCCACTGCCTTAAATTGGGTGGCTGAGACCCTGCCTTGTGAAAGGTAATGTCCTGTGCTCTGTGTTGCTGATGTCAAGGTTAATCACATCCCCAACGCCCGGCCTTCACAGCAGCATCTAGACTGCATGTCACCAACTCACCGGGCCGAGGTCGGGCCAAGCTGACCTCACATTCGCAGTAGCCTTCTTTCTGCTTCCTCTAGGCTATTCCTTCCCTCTTTCACCCGCAAGCCGACATGTAATTGATTTCTACCTGTGGTTTCATTTGCTGCATTGGACTCCAACTTAGAGCTATGAAAAGGCATTTGATAGCTCAATTACAGGGCCGTCCTGTGATTCCTACCCCTCTGATTTGCAGTATAAGGGATGTGTCTTTACCCTGCACTATTAAGGATGCCTGTGAGGTACTTTTGACCTCTTATTTTTGATTTCTGTCTTATGTAGAACTCAGCGAAGGAGGTAAGTTTGGAGTCAGGAGGGCTTGATGTGTCCGTCTGTTAATTTATCTTTGGCTTGTTATGCTCACGTGTGCTCAAAGGGTAAGGGCTGAGGGGCTAAGGATGCTTGTTGAAGTTGGTGTTTCTCTCTCTGTCGTGCTGTGTCTGAGGCTACGTTGTGGTTAGGTCCAGGACCTGAGGCCGTTCATCTTACTTCCCGGGACCTGCCGGCTTGTTCCTTTGCTTTCTGCTCAGCTGTGTAGTTTGACATAGTTGAGCAAAAGCTTGTCTCTCCTGCTCATTGAGACTCCTACAAATGTCTGGATCTCAGAAAAACAATTAAAAGCTTTCTAAATTTGATTTCATCAAAAATATTGCGTGTTCAGTGTAGACAATTTGGGAAAAGCATGAAGGAGAGAATGAAAATCGGTCACGTATGCAAAAGCTACATTGCTTGCTGTATAGGTCCTGCTTTACCTTGGTCCTCACCATCCAGGAGAAAAGTATAAAAATGAGGTATAAAAAGCAAAGCCGTATTAATATGCTGAGCTGTAAAAGGCTCAAGGCAATAATTTCTGACAGTCTTACGGATAACCCACTACTATTATGGACTACTGGACTATATTGGATTATTTTGCT
>NW_004524598.1:18822444-18823721 GCF_000260255.1 Octodon degus | reverse complement strand
TGCAGCTTGTAAGCTGGTGAGGTCTGAGTTGCCGGACCTCTGTCCTGCTGCAGATCTGGGTGTCCACATCTTCTCCTCACTGCTTGGTAGTCGCTTGGAATCCACCACGTTGAGGGCCAGACTCATCCCGCCCACTCAGCAGAGGCGTGCTGCTGCAGCATTTCCTGCACTGGGCAGTATGGCACTGCCGGGTCAGTTATGCGAACCTGAATCCAGGGAGGTCCTAGTGTCTTCTTTCTTATTCCCCACATCCCGTCCAGTCCTATAGAGAGCCCTTCCTGTTCCTTGTCTTTGCCAGGAAGTTTATATTTGCAATCCCATGGATAAGTTATTAGAATCCTGTCCTTTATTGTAATCTACCACCTTTAGTCCGACTCACAGTGAGAATAAAGGCACTAAGGCATCTTTGTAGTTATGGGGAGCCAGGGGGGCTAAGTCCATCCACGGTGATAGCTAACCAGAACAGAGGCCTTGACCCAGGGCCCAACTGGGTTTTAGTCATTCATCGACAAAGGAGTGGCTTGAGGATGAGTGAGTGTGAGAAGGGCGGGAAGAATGGCACCAAGTGAGTGCCATCACTGGGCCAGGGCGGAGGCCTGCATTTACCCTGCAGTGTGCGCAGAGAAGGCTGTGCAGAGGGAGTAATTGCGCAACACGACTGGGATGGCACGTCATGTGCTAGAGCGTGGCTCTTTGTCCCGGGTGGGAGTTCTGGGGAGACAGGCCTGCCGTCTTCAGAGACTACCACCAGCACCTGGCTAGGCCAGCATGCATTGCTTAAAGCCAAGTGAGGGCATAAGAAAAAGCCAGCCCTGTACATATGAATACGTGCCAGTAGGCTCAGGCGCAGCCAATGTGGACAGGACTGTCCTGCTTTCAAACGGAGTTGCCCAGGTGGCCCCTCACACAGTGCTGTGATTTGTATCTTTGGAGTTTGTGTGTAACTTGGCCTCTTGTTTCCAGTGCTTCAGGTCTTTCATTCATCTGCCAGAGAAACTTTCTTACGTTCTTTTCTTGATAATCATCAGCCCTGTGCTCTTGCCCTCCTTCAGTCCATTTCCTGTGAGTTATCAGTGTTTGCCTTGTACAAATGCACACTTCTTAACAGGATATACCATAGACCGAGATTTACCCAGCCTCACCCACAGTTTTTCACAGATTTTGATGATGAGTTCTTCGCCTGAGCTCTCCGTTGTTCTGGTCATACTGCCTGAGTCTGCTTACCCGGCAGCCTCGCATTTGTCCTTCGGAAGGCGTCTCTAGAAGTGAAGCTCTTC
>NW_004524598.1:18821770-18822344 GCF_000260255.1 Octodon degus | reverse complement strand
GGAAGAATCTAAGTTATCATTTCCTTGGTCAGCTTTGTTGAAAGGATATTAGGACCTTTCTGATGTTATTTTTGTCTGTTTTGGGCTTCAACTTCTCATCAGCTCAGCAGGGTTAGGTCCAGTTACATTTGATTGATTCTCTGTCTTCTAGGTTGCATGGAATCTGTTTTTCTGCTGGGCATCCCTTTTGAGGAGGCTTGAGTAACTAGCTGGTTAGTGTCTTCTCTTCTCTGCTCTCTTCCTGCCATGACTGTGCACAGGCACAGGGGACAGCGTCTGTCCTCTGGGGACCCCATCACCACCCCTGTGAAGAGGCCTCTGGTGGTGAGAAATGCATCTGCGTCCTTTTCCAACGCATGTAGGCAGGAGGCGTTGGCAGTCTTCCTCAGTTCTCCCATCTCCCTCATGGATACAGCAAATCTGAGTAAAAGCAACAGTCCATTAGGGATGGACCTGTAAGTTTAAGGCAAGCTGTTGGCTTTAGTTTCCACCTAGACTGAAGTTCCTAAGCTTGGCCTGCGTACATACGCTGGAGCTTCTCGTATATAGTGGCTCCATCAGTTTTATGTGTCTG
>NW_004524598.1:18817658-18821088 GCF_000260255.1 Octodon degus | reverse complement strand
CTGTTTTCAAACACTGATTACAGTGCTGTGTGTGTATATATATTTGCATATTTAAAAAAGAAAAACAATAAGAATTACTTTTATAATCTCTACTTTTTTGAGAGCAGGCTGGGAATTTTGAGCTATATGGGAGGATCTCTGTAGCATTTTTTTTTTTTGGTTACATCAAATTAGCTTAATAGCTCTGATAACTCTGGTCCAGAAATATAAAAAGTTTATCGCTCATCCCGCTGCAGTGTATACTGCAAAGTACAAAGAAGCAGCAAGTGACCTAGAAATTTTTTTATATTACATACTCTCAGTAGGATTAATTTTATTTTATTTTGTTGATTTCCTTCTAGCCCAACTGAGCATTACATTTTCTGTCTATTGTCCTTGGGGAGACTTCAGTTATGAGTATAATACTAATAATGCAAAACTACTTAAACGCTATAAAAACTTAACATTATTATATGCATGCTTTTTTTTTTTAAAGCTAACACAATTTGAGTGTATAAGAACTAAAAAGCTGTTAATATAGCTGAATAAGTTGCATGAAATGACATCCCAAACACCTCTCGGGAGGGATCACATGCCTGCTAGGAGTGCGGAGCAGGAAGGCATACTCGGCAGTAGGTGGCAGCCTGTACTTTGGGGTGAGACTGTTCCTGCTCCTGTGGAAACTGGAACTGTCACACGCCAGCTCAGATTCGGTGGGGAGGACGACTTTGAAGGGGCTCAGGTTTACTGACACAATGTTGTGGAACTGATGACTTTTTACTGTTAAACTGAAGAAACCAGATTATTGGAGACAATGGTGTTTAAAAAAAAAAAAAAAAGATGCTAGAAGAAAAGGAACAATTTTGTTTTCGAGATTATCCAGATGAGTGTGAGTGAGAGGTCATGGGACAGCTTCCTCCTCCTTCCCCTGTCCTTCGATAGAACAAGATAGTATGAACATCTTCTGTCATGGGTTGGGCTTCTTGCAAAGGGAACAATAAAATACAGGATATTTTACAAGATTATTTTGTAATGAATCATCCAAATGATCTTGTACAAAGAGTGCAGGAAATCTGTCCTGCACTAAAGACCAAAGGATCTAGCGGAGGGCCTGCATCCTAATATTCTGCATGAGTCCAAGTGAAGCCTAGAGTTTATAACAGTGCTCCCTCAAGTCCAGCTGGAGGCCCAGAGCCTATGACAATGCCTCATGCAGGCCCGCTTCACGGATCTGTGCTGGGAAGGCCCAGAGGTCAGTGGTGGAAGCTAGAAAGTCTGTGCCAGAGGGATGAAGGACCTGTACAGCAGACTGAGGGATCTGCACTGGAGCCAGAAGCCAGCTCCAGGTAAGAACCAGAGCTTTGCTGCAAAGTACCCCACCATCCTCGACAATAGTGAGGTCGCGAGCTCCTCCCTCCAGTGATGAGGAAAGCTGAGTTCCCATCAGGAAAGCCAACATGACAGGCTTCTCCAGGAGACTGAGCAGGGCACCGTCTTCCCCTCCAGATCCAGGAAACAATGCTCAAGATGAGGACCAGGGATCCGCAAAGTGAACCGCAGCCATAATCAGTGACAATGAGGTCCTGAGCTCCTCCTCCGACAAGAGCAGCTAAGTTCACTATGAAAGCCAGCATGACCAGTTCCTGTTTCAGAACAGCCCAGAAGAGCCAGCAGCTGCCCACAGCTCCGACGGCTTCTCCAAACAGTTTCCCTAACAGCCTCCTTTCTTTCTCTCCAGCCCTTCTTTCATGCTGCTGGCAACAGCGTTCCCATCGGTTGCCCACACCCAGCACCACACTGGTTCAGTGCAGCTGGGTGTTACAAACTGACCACCCACGACATCCACCACAGCTTGCACATGGAAAGAAATGGGCTAGAATATCCTCTTAGCTCAGTGCACATCCAGTGGCAGCTGCACACTGTAGGTGATAAACTCTCTGCGAACAGCAGCAGTTGGATCTAGGAGAATTCCAGGGAGGCAGGTGGTAGGAGAGGCAGTATGCGGTGGGTGAGTTGTAGAGTGAGCGGGGTTTTATGTTGGCTGTCCCTTGCACGTACAGGGTCTGTCATCGCTGTTGTCGGCTCTTTACGGGGTGCTCTGTTGCAGTAACAGGGTGTGTCAGGCTCAGTGTGTGCTGTTAATACTATTCTATACTGTTAGAAGGATTGTCTGGCTGTGGCTCTGAGAGTGGCTCACATCGTGGAGGAAAATAGATGAGAAAAGGAGAAGTAAGACTTGCTGGACAGGGCCGGGGAGATGGCTCAGTAGGGTAAGCGCTTGACTGGCAAATGCAAGGATCTGAGTTCAATCCCCAGTTCTGCAAAAAAAAAAAAGACTTGCTGGGCAGGTCCACAGGCCTGAACGTCGGCGTGTTCACAGACTGGATATTTCTCCGTGAGTATACTCATTCCTGCGCACCGCAAGTGCAGCTATCATAGCACTTTGGGGAAAGTAATATAACTACTCACTTGTTTTCTTATGTAAATATCACAACTGTTGTGTAATCGGATCCTTTAATACACTGACGCCAGGAAGACAAACTAGGACACGTCTGCGGAGGAAGCCAATGTTCTATAAAACGCCAGCGCTTTGGCAGTTGGCTTTGGGCTCCATGTCCTCATGCCTAGTAAAGTGTGGGGAAAAGACAAGCCTATTCTCATGGATATGTTGACACACTTCCATGTGCTCTTTGTGACCTTCTTTTTGAAAACACACACACATACACACACACACACACACACACATGCACACTTTCTTCATGCGTAAATTCCTTTCCATCTAGAAGTTTGTGAGTGTAGCGATTGGGACGTCATCCCGGCACCAGGGGCTACTGTGTGCACTTTAGTTTCTCTTGAGAAGCACAGTGAGCTATAAATTTGAGGGGATGAGCAGAACTCTGGGTGCTTCTCTTGTCCCTTCACGTGAATCATGAGCCTAACACCCTGCTCAGAAATGGTGGCCTTCTAGTGTATGTTCTTGCTGCGAAAAGGTTGACTTGAATGATAATTGTATTTTGGATTCAGTGTCAGCGCTGCACAGAATGGCCGGCTGGGGTGAGCGCTTGGCCTCTGAGGGATCGAAACTAATTTTACTGAAAAAATCTTGATAAATTTATGAATATTTCTCAGGGAAATGGAGCGCATCACTTATTCCTCCTATTGAAGTATATTCCTGACTTGAAAAGCAGATTATATGCAAGATGTAGACTAAGATAATCTCACTGTACTGGGAATGTAGTGATAATAGTTATTACATGGGTGTAAATGTTCTTCTTTTTCCAGTATGGTTGTTAAAGTATTGTTAGCTTTAAGTCATTTTCTTGTTTCCTGAGTGTCGTGCAATTTAAATTGCTCCTGTTATTACAAAGCGCCCTTGTGTTTCTAAATGTACTCGTGCCATAGTACTGGATGAACATGTTTAGCACGGCTTTTTTTTTTTTTTTTTTTTTTT
>NW_004524598.1:18805311-18810753 GCF_000260255.1 Octodon degus | reverse complement strand
CTGCAAAAGGCTATGAAAGCCTCAGCCTCCCTTTGCTCCAATCCAGAGAATTCCTTATCTTCCCAAATTCTCTCTGTGTTCTCCAAGATAATGAAGCCCCTTTCCCTTTATAATAAATCCCCTTTCCCTTTTTCCTTCTGCCTGTTTCTCTTCTGCGACACCATAGAAAACCTATTAACTTTATCTAGGCCCATGCACATTTTAATATGTCCTGGGATTACTTAGGTCTTCTTAGTTTCAAAGATCAATAAATTAGGACCGAGAGCCCATTAGCAATACTTTCTGTGGAAAGTAGATGCCACACCATTGTGTGTGTATGCGTGTGGGCTGGAATGTCTGCAGACAGAGCTCTGGACAGCTGCAGTGTTAGTCAGCGCTGCCGCCAGGCCTCGCCCGTGTGCCACAGCATTGATGCTTAGGACGCACTGCAGAACTCTCTAGTCGTTGCTCTGGATGTGCCTGCAGTGCTGGAGTTTTAGAAGGTCCCCTTAGTGCTTCAGGTATGCGGCCACGATTGAGAACTACTGCTCTAAGAGGTCTAACATTTGTAAGATGTTGTTTGTGCTTGTAAGGGAATCACGGTGTGCTGGATAGGTCAAAGCAAAATAACAGGAAGTAAGACAGTATAAGAATGAAATCACAGCATAAAATTATGTAAGAAATGCCAAGAATGTTTTTTGCACTTAGGCCAAAATATTGATAACAGTGGTTGAATTAAATGTTCATGGAGTGTTTGAGAGAAAGCATGGCTGAGTCTTCTGGGAAAAGATAGCTCTGAACGAAGGCAGCTGCTCCTGCTCTGGTGCCTGTACCCCAAGCCCACTCGGTGTCAAGGGGTCTTTCTTTGTAAAGGTCTTAATCCACGTGGATGGGAGCAGGGTGATCCATTCAGTCTGAGCAAATGTTGAAACCCGAAAGGTAAAAGGTTTCATAGGCTTGGAAAACAGGATCCAGAGTACACAGCTGAAACCTGGCCTAATTTACATCCTAGAATTATCAGTCTCAAAACTTGGCAATGTCAGGTACCTCTGGGACTAGAGATGGGGCCTGGGGCCATGGAATAAGGAAAATTGAAAGTCTTTTGAAGAAAACTTCAGATCTCTAGTTTTCTTCTCCCATCTGGCAGAGTCTATGGAATATTGTAGGGGAACAATTAAAAAAATCTGTATGTGAGGAGGCTGGAACATATCATCTTTATCCTGTGGGGATATGTGCTCAAGCCAGAGCGTGGGTTCTGGTTCTGTAGAAGAATGGCAGGGTGGATATTGGGGTACACTTAGCAGTTGGTACTATGCCCACGCCCTGGGTACTTGCTGTAATAGTTTAATAAGGTTCATAATGATGGCGATTGTGCTAGGAACTCTAAACTTATGTAGTGCTTTTTCCACTCTGAGTACTGTGTGAGAGAACTTTAAGTATATTGGCTTACCTAACCCTCACAACGCTGTGAGGTTAGTTCTCTTATTATCCCACTTTTCAGGTATAGAAATGAAGGCATGAAGAACTAACTAACTTCCCCAAGGTTTTCCACCAGAACTAGGGCTGAAATATCTATATCTATATCTGTATCTATATCTTTTTTTTTCTTTTCTTTTCTTTTCTTTTCTTTTCTTTTCTTTTCTTTTCTTTTCTTTTCTTTTTTTGGCACTGGGGATTGAACTCAGGACCTTGCACTTCCCAGGCAGGCACTTATGCCACTGAGTTATCTTCCCAGCCCCTGACATATGACTTTCTGTGATTAAATGCTACATTGTTATACGTTACGGGTCGGTGCCGAAAGAAATGATGAGAAGACCTGATGAATGTAGCTGCAGAGGTCTCACTGAGCTTAGTCTCTCTCCAAGTGAGCCCTGAGCCTCAGAAGCATCTCACATTTATTGAGGGGTGAAGGCAGACTAAGGAATGTGCATGATTACCTAAGTGAATACAGACTTCTATCTCTATTGACTTCCACCATTTGCCTAACACTAGGCTCACCCAAATGCTAGCTGATAACATCCCAAGCAAGGGATCAAAGGACAGGGCGCCTGCAGGAGAAGCTGTTATCTGCAGCCTTGGGTCCCAGCTTGCCAGGAACTTGCAAACAGACAGCAACTCTCCTCAGACTCTGTCTATTGTTCCCTGCTCTCTTGGGACATCAGGCTTTTGTCTCAAATCTATATTTCTACACAACATGGTGGTGAAGTTTCAGAATAAAATTATCTCTAATGATTTTCATTGTATTGATCTTAGCAAATAATTTTACTGATACTGAGTGACCTAATCTGTTTTTTTTAGCAGTTGGCGGTGCAATGGAGAAGCAAAATAAAGGGAGGTGCTTTATTAATTCTGAAGCCATGGAGAGGGTTGAGGGCAGAGAGATAGAGGATCCTCTGACCTGAGACAGGGAGGATGAGATTTTATGGACTTTTGATAAGGGTAGAGTTTGAGGGGCAGGTTCAGTGACACACAAGGAGCAAATTGGAGGCTCCCTTGTATGCATGGAAAAGGTAAAAGGAAGTTGTATCCCGGGCTGGTCTAAGGGAAAAGGAAGAAGTCATCAGGAAGATAAGCTGTTCTTTTGGGAATTCAGCCATGTTGAATCAGGACCGGGATAATTTAGCAATTTGTACTTGGGCTGGAACCTACCATTTCCATCTTTATTTGTTATGAAAGGGTGATGTATCTCATAGACTGCTTCCTGCTGAATGGGGGCATCATTTTGGGAGTCAGGAGGTTGACAGGATGATGGTTTGTGTAGGTGTCCGTATGGAAGCTAGTGCCGGTGTCCAGGCAGAATGAGAAGTTTATCATTAGTGAAAGCTTGCATCTGAGATTAAAGAAATCTTATGTGGAACCTGAAAGTCATCTGGGCAAATGGTCCAGAGTCCAGCAGTGAACAAAAGGCCTAGCAGAAGGCAGGGGAGCAGAAACAAAATGGGAAAGCAATATGTGAGTTACCCTGGGGTTCTTGAACCCTTAGGGGAAGATGTATAGGTGACAGGAGTTGTGAAGATCACTCAGGCGACAAGGGCTCAGGATCAGGAAGAGCAGAGTTGTTGGGTGCAGTGGAGTTCTCTGGCTAGCATTTGGCTTAGGCGATGTAGAACCAGGAGGGCAGACCAGCAACTTTTACCACTGTTGCTATTGAGAGAACGACCAGGTAGGGGCCTGCCCATGTAGGATCTAATCCTGTGGGCTTAGAGGATTTAAGATATATTAAATCTCCAGAAAATATGGTACCAATTGAGTGGTATTTATTAGTTGTGGGAGGAAGGCATCTGCGTGTTCTTGCGGCACATACTGGACAATAGAACAGGAATATAGTCAGTGATGGGAAGAAGGTCATCAGAAGCAGGGAAACTGAGAAGCAGAAATAATTTCCCATACGTGAGCTCACATGGACTTAGGAAAGTAGGTGCCCTAGGAAGCACCCTGCGTCTACTTAGAGTTAAGGGAAGGAGCTGAGGCCAAGGCAGGTACAGGTCTGGGATAAGTTTGGTGAGGTAGGCTTTTAAAGGCCCTTTTTCTTTATTCCTCATTGGTGTTCTCCAATGGATGTTGGAGGACACAGGGGAAGGCTGAGCGATTCCTGAGGCAAACTAGTGCAGGGTAGAGTGGGTGGCACGAGTAGGACTGGAAGTGTCCCAGTGTATGTGATTAACAAGAGAAGAAGAGGGAAGGAGGAGCTGCCTGCACATTGAGGTTGGGTGTGTGGGATGAGTACTGGGGGGTGGGGGAGGCAAAAGAGAAGTGGAGATTTCTCCCCATGAGAGGTATGGGGCAGGTTGAGATCCCAGGGAAATAATGAGTGAAAAACAGTGTCTAGGCTTGGCAGAGTCTGGGCCTTCTCTGAAGGGATCATGTAGGTCAGCCATCAACACCCACTATGGAGACTGTAGATCTAATATAGTGACCTGAAAGCTCAGGAAAAACATATGTGGCTCTTGTGTCAACAACAAAATAGTCTCTTACATGAGATGTCCTGCAAGACTTGGGACTTTGACAAAGATACCTTGATGGGGGCCATGGACCCTAATCCCATCATTTCTCTTCAGCAGCAAGACAGAGAAAGTCAACTATGATGCATCTGGCTGCAGCGAGTTTTCCTGTGAGGGTCGGGAATTGGATGACTTACCTGTTTTCTGGCTGACAGGGCAGTCACGTTTCAAGTGATCCTTGAGCTTGTAGATGGGACCAGGTCCTGGTGGTGGCTACAGGTTGGGACAGGCTTGTGCCCAGTATCCTTCTTTATTGCACTTGAAACTGTGTAGGAGGAACTCGGGTGGCACCATTTTGTTTAGATTCAATATTATCTTGCCAAGGTCCTGCTTTGAAGGAAGTCCCAAATGTTGCAGCCAAAAGCTGGCACTTTGTATAGCTAATTTTGTATCATTGAAGACATGGAAAGCCAGATTAAGTAAGTCTTTCTGGTGGGGTTCGAAGGCCACAATCTGTCTTTTTAAGCTTGGCATGAATGTCAGGAGAAAATAGGGATATAAATAGGGATTAATAACAATTATTTTTAGGAGAATCTGGGTCTATATTAGTTTACTTAGTAGGGAGCAATACACTTAATTATTAAAATTTTATCTGAGTATTAAGCATGTTGAAATATAAAATTTAGCCAGAGAACTATTGTTTCTCATCAACCATGGATGTTCTAGTAGTTAAATCACTATAGAATGTCAACAGACAAAAGTTCTATAATTTTCCAGAGAACATTTGACGTCGATAGTTGTGCATGGTAGCATAGCAAAACAGTCATAATGAAATCTCCATTTTAGGTAAGCGTCTCTAAATATATACAGCATATCACATAAGTTCTTAGAAAATTATAATTTGATGACCTCATGTTGGCTTCACATGAAACTTACAAATATCTGAAGCATAACAGAAAGTCATATGTTCAAATCTTAAAGAAAATTTACATTGTAGAATACTATACAGTTGAAAGGCATGGATACATTTAATATATCAAGGGAATCCTTCATAAGAAAACCTTATTTTAATTTTTTGAGAAAAACTTTTAACTTTGAGCCAATGATCAAATTATTGGGGTATCTTCCAAGAGACTATGGAGATTATTGGGGGCCTCTAGTTAATGGGCAAAAGTTGGCAACCCCTCTACCCACCAATTAGAATCCTGTCCAATAATCTCTCCTTGTTTTAATGATTTTGTTTAATTATCTTAAATTTTTTTGGTGACCTGTGAGTATAAAACAATTTTGATAGCACCTAGACCAGCTGGTAACTCAGGAGAAAGCATTCTTTTAAGTCTGTATTTGAAAGGTCAAATAAAAGTAGGAAAAACTGCTCACAGAATGACATAGAAATATATAAACAAATATACAGAACACACAAATGAACATCTTTGCAAATTCAGAGTGCCCTCAAATATTTATTTATTTATTTAAATTTTTATTCATTTATTTGTGTGTGTGTGTGTGTGTGTGTGTGTGG
>NW_004524598.1:18801809-18805211 GCF_000260255.1 Octodon degus | reverse complement strand
CTTATTTCTCCAGAAAAAAATTGTGGAAAATATTCATTATGTAAAATTTACCATTTTAATATTTTTTTGATCTTTCCAAAGATTACATATAAATGATCAATGAGTACAAGAAAAACATGTTCAGCATCACTAACCATAATTAAGACACAGCAACTCACTGGGTATGCCTCATATTTATTAGGATACTGTGCACAAAAAACCAGGAAGTACGTGTTGCTGAGGACTGGATGAAATTGGAACTCGTGCCCATCAGAGGTGGCAAATGGCACGGCTATTGCAGAGGGCAGAGGCAGCTCCTGAAAAGTGAGACTTATCACGTGACTCAGCAGTGTGCCTTGTCCTTTATCCTGTTTTGTCCTCTTGAAGGAGTTACCCTAGCAAATGGGGTTCAGATATGATCAGAACATACTGCATTTACGTCCGTTATACTCATTTATTGCTTTGATGATTTTCTGTGAGTTGCTGTTCCAAAAAGTAGATTTTTAAATCTACTAAAATTAGAGTTGGTACAAATGATTACTGTAGTGTAATTTCTTGAAAAATCAGAGTGAGTGTTCTTACAGTTGACCTGTTAATCAGTAGCTGAACAAGTAGCACTTAATGGGCTGGACAAATAGCTCAGCAGATTAAAGAACCTGGGAGCAGGTGCAGGGGCTGGGGGTTCGATCCCCGGGCTTGCTGTGCTGGCCTTGTCCCCCGGGTGCACTGAGACAGTGATTGAGATTGGGCCTGGTGGTGCACACCTGTAATCCCAGCTCTTGGGAGGCTGTAAACAGGCAGATCACTATGAGTCCAGTCTAGTAGTGAGACCTTGAATACCCCGTAAACAAGGGGTATTTTTTCCCTAAAATACAGAAAAAAAAAAGTAGCATTTAAGGGAATAAGATATTTCACTTATTTTGCTGTAGATCAGATCTGAAGAGGAGCGGAGAATATACCTGGTCTAGTTCTCAGCTGGTGGTGGTTTTGGGAATGTCTAGGGACATTTTTGCTTTGTGTTTATCACAGCTGAGGGGTAGCTCTCAGCAAGCCTACATCAGGCTGCTGTCAACTGTTCTGCCATACCCTAGATGGCAGCCCCCCTTTACCCAACAGAACTGTGTCCCCAAAGTCAGTGACATTGAGGTTGACAAGCCCTGATCCCATACGTCTCCGTGTAATATCGAAACTGGAGTTGAGGTTACCATAACCAACTTATGAGTGGCAAGAGGTAGAGCAACGCAATTATATAAAAATGTGAGAAATCTAAAGAATGCTAATTAAGTAAAGCTGGAGTGTGTTGATTATGCATGGAGTAAGATGAAGCCAACTATCAGAGCCCCATATTAAACCCTTGGGAAAAGTGTCCTTTTATGCTTCTCTTTGAACAAGATTTTCTGAGCTTTCAGTTGTTCTGGGGACAGCTTCTGCTGTATTTTTTTTTTTTTCAGAATTGATTAAACAATAAATGTTACAGCTGCCAAAGTATTCTCTTCAACGTTTTCATCAACATTCAGAAGGCATTGTCCTTAGGCCCTGATAGAGCCTTGCTTTGCAAGTTTTCAGACATGAGTAGGGACACAGTGGGCCAGGTGGAAGATAGATTCAGGTTAACTCAGACCAGGAAAAATGAGATTATAAGTAATTATTATCGGGCAGTAAAAAATTGATTCATGTCTTTTAAAACCTCATAATTGAACTCAAATTATAAAGAACAACATAAAAGATAGGTAAGAGGAAGTATGCAAGTAGGTATTTCTCCAAAGGGCAGGAAGGAATGGGGAGGGATGGAAAGAAAAAGGATTGAAGATGTATTACATACATGTACGTCCCAACTCCACACAAAGAATGCAGACTATATACTGCACACATGCACTAATAAAAATTTAAAAATAATTATAAAATTGACACTGTTTTTAGTGTATTAAAAGCAGTTTACTAATTCATAGTGTAACTCAGATTGGATCAGTTACAAGCAGCATTTTATTTTCCTTTATTCCAGTTTCTCGGAAGTCCTTGTGTTGTAGGAGAAGGAAACTCCCAACTGAAAGGTACCTGGGATGAGTTTGTGTTTCTAAAACTGAAGAATGAATTTTAGAAACAACGGAGGTTAAGAGCAGAATGCGTTTATGGGGAGGGGGCAAGAAAGCTTCTGTCTGAGAGTGGGACAGAAGGGGACCCGAGTGGGTTGGCATGCAATCTGCCTTTTCTGGGGATTGAATAGAGCAAATCCACGAGATGAGGCGGGTCCAGGGTGCGAAACATGAGACCTCCCTAGGTGGACATGAGATGGGACAAAACTGTGGTCAGTAAGATTACAAGCACAGTTGCTCAGGTAAAATTGATTAAATCAGGATCAAATGGGGAATTGAGTCATGTAGTAAGAGATCAAGAATACGGAACAGGGGCTTCTCCCTTAGGGGGTTGGGTTAGTGGCTCTTCCTGGCTTTTTCCAATCCCTGATGCCCATCCCTGGGGAGGTATGTGGCTGTGTTTGTCTCATCTTTCATCTTGAGGTCTGGCCCATAGTGGAGGTGCCTGTCTCTCCCACAGCTGCAAGGCATCTGATCGTCTGCACTGGCGCATTCCAGGGCCTAGTCCTGTCTGACTGCCCGTCATATAGCTCTGTGGTCTAAGCACCTTACTGGCAAGCAGAAGGACCTGGGTTTGATCCCCAGTATCACGTGCTGTTCCAGCCCTGAAACTGAGCATCGTGACACATGCTTGTAATTCCAGCACTGGGGAGACTGAGACAGGAGGATCACTACAAGTCTAAGCTGTGTAGTGTAGTGTGACCCCGTACCAAACAAATAAATTAATTAATTAAGCAAATTTAGAAAAATCATGTGATAATGATAATTAAATTCACTAGGAAGAACCATTTTCTAATCACACTAGAATTCTACAGCCAGCATAAACAGCCTTTCAAGGCCGATGGCACTAGGTCCACTTGCCAGCAATTTGGTGAGCAAGGCTGCCTGTGGAAAAGTTGGAGATGGGAGCACACTGCTTTGTTTTCTGTTCTCACTTAACAAAGATGATATTGCTCATTTGCTTGGATCGGCTGAGCTGAGGAAGGATAAGTTAGGTAAAGGCTGGCAGACGTCACACGCTAGGAAATCACTTGGGAAGTTTGCTGGACCGGGAGTTTCCAGTTTCCCAGTGAGCAGCCACCCCCGCAGGCGGCATTCACAGCGAAGGGCCTGACCTGCTGGACGGCAGCCTGCCATCCCTCCCCACAGGTCCTCTGGCCACCATCCAGAAGTGGTGGCATCTGGCCAGTCGGAGATTAGCCAAGGAATTATTTTTCTGTAGTTTTGGCTCCTGGAAACTCAAGCATTCTTAGTAATAAGGAATCTCTTCTCCATTTCTGGGCAGGCTGCTCATTTAACCCATCTTTTCCTCTTCTTGTTGTCGCCAGTT
>NW_004524598.1:18797718-18799449 GCF_000260255.1 Octodon degus | reverse complement strand
TTTTTATGTTTGTAGTTATAAAAAGACTAGTCAGAACTTTTGTAGGTCAATTAAGAATTTGAAAAATTCATAATTGACCTACATAAGAATTTGAAAAACACAAAAACTTTTATATAGTTACTATATATTAGGAATGGCTGCAAGATGGCGGTGGCCCATCCTGTGATGAGACACTACAAGGCGGTCTCTGACATCACAAGAGGAGGGACTGTAAGATGGTGGCAGATGGCCACATGGCCTGGAAGATGGTGGTGACCCATCATGTGACTGGCGCTGCAAATCAGCACTCTGATGTTATAGGAGGAGCAACCACATGGTGGCAGTGGTTGACCATGTGGCACACAAGATGGTGGCGGCTCGTCATGTGACAGGGCTCCATGAGTTGGTGCTCTGATGTCACAGGAAGAGCAACCGCATGGTAGTGGCTGATGACCACATGGCAGGTGGCTGCATGCTGGCAGCATAGCTGGTGAGGCTTAGTTGTGTGGAAGTGGGTAGGGGAAGAGGTAGGGAATGTAGGAGGAAAAAGGCTGAAGCAGGGGCCACAGGTGCCTAAGGTTCTGATACAGGGGAGGAAAGAGTGGTAGCAGAATTTACAGGGAAGCAGAGGCAGAAGCAGAAGGCAGAGAAGGTGTTATAGGGGATGAAATAGATAAAGAGTAAAGATGTAGTTGGAGGAGGCTGACAAGACAGAGTTTCCAGTGGAGGGGATGGAAAGGGTCGTACCAGCAGATAAGGTGGGACAAGGGCTATAGTGGGGGGAGGAAGGTGGGAGAGATGTGTTTTTGGAGTCAAGACTTTTAAGGGATTTCTGGCAACTTGCTGTTGCAATGACAGAATGGCAAAAAGCTCAAGCCATTGTCACCATTATGGAGTTTATATTGTGTCCAAGCCGTCTGGCAGCAAAAGTTGGGTTTGAGATATCCTCAAAAATCCAGGGGCACTGAGGCTCTTTAGGAGACAAGCCCACGAGGTGTGCTTTGGAGGATGGGAAGGAATGTTACCCATGGTGACCAAATTAGGGGGAGCCAGAGATTAGTGCAAAGCCTGACATCACCCGTTAGAAAGCCATCACTTTCTAACCTGGAGTATGAGACAGAAGGCCAACACGTGCTTTAGCAGTCACCACTAGCAAAAGCTGGAGGCCAGTTCAAGTCGGACATGGAAGAGGCATCCTGACACAAGCTCAGGATGTCCAAGATGAGAGCAAAAATGAGGCGTGATCCTCCTGAGATTGGGTTTATCTGTGAGAACTGAGGTTGGCTGGTGTTGGATGAGAGCTAGCAGTGGCACGCAGCAGAGGCAGAAGCAGAAGCAGGAGGTGGCTTGGTGAGGGAGCTCAAAACTGGGGCAGGGGATGCCCTGGGAGCTGCACGACTCACCAGTCCAAGCCACAGCAGCAAAATGTTACGTTTTTCAGCAGCGGTGGTGCAGCAGAGAAGCAGAACTAAGGGGGATGGGAGCCTTTATTAACTCTGAAGATACTGAGAGGATCAATGGCAGGGAGATCTGGGATCCTCTGACTTGCGACAGGGAGGAGGAGACTTTATGGACTTTTCCTATGGGCAGAGCTTGAGGGGCAGCCCAGGGACACAGGAGGAGCTGACTGGAGGCTCCCTTGTGTGTGGGGGAAAGGTAAAAGGAAGTTGTGTCCAAGGCTGGGGTGGGGAAGAAGGAGGAGGTGGTCACTGGGAAGATAAGCTGTTGTTTTGGGATTCAGCCATTTTGGAT
>NW_004524598.1:18796984-18797618 GCF_000260255.1 Octodon degus | reverse complement strand
TGTCAGTAAAATTTGTTCCCACTTCCTCCCAACTTTTCCTCTTCTTGTTGTCGCCAGTTTTGGGGGCCAGCAGGAGCAGAGAAACTTGCTCCAAAGCCAAAAGGGAACACTAACAACCAAATCCTGCTCTGTTAATTAATGTAGATGCGATGCATGCTAAATTTGAATGCTGTATTCCATAAACAGTGGAAGTTCCTCAAAACTCAAAAGGAAACTTTAAATCACTATAAGAACATTTTGCTTTTTGTAATCAAAGAAAGAAAGGGAACATTTTAAATTGTATAAACTCATTGTGCTTATTAAAATCTAAATTAAACACAGGCTGGTTCATTAAAGGGAAAATTTACCAGATTCTAAGTCGGTTTAGGCAGTGCAGTCATTTGCCTACAGGAAGTGCTTTTTCGTTTTTCAGATAAAGATTCTGTGGAGTTCTGCCTGAAGACATTTTTGCTTTAATTATTTTGTGTGTCTACATCCAAGACTGTTAAAGCTCTGCTCACAGCCTGTAACTCCTTATATAAAAAGAGAAAAGTTCGATATCTTGCCGTAGAGGTATTACAGTAATATAGGGGAATGAAACACCCAACCTGAAAGATACCTGAGTCAAATTCTCTACAACCAGAGAATGAATTTT
>NW_004524598.1:18786594-18796884 GCF_000260255.1 Octodon degus | reverse complement strand
TTGACAAATATATAAAAGTTAATTTTATGAAGCATTTTGTTTGTAGAAATTCAAATAGCATCAGAATATAAACAATTCAGCATTTGAGGCCTGTGAATTTTACCGTTTATGAATCTGATATATTTTCAGTAGTGTCTCACAAGGTGACTAGTCAAATGAAAGCTGGCTGTTCATTACATAGCTAGCCGGATGAAGAGCAGACAAAGACTGGGGAGCTAGGGGGGCAGTCAAGCCTCCTGCCTGGTGGCTGTGGTGACTCCACTGTTTGAGCCCCACTGTGTCTGAGCACCGATCAGAGTCTAGTCTGTGGTCCTACCGAAGAGATAAGGAGGAATCAGTCCTGGAGCACTGGTAGGAGTTCTGGGTCTTTGTAAATTGAAACAAATGGAGGACAAAGCGTCTAGCGTAATACTGAGGGTTGAAATTGGAAAGAAGGATGCGATACACTGAAACATTTCTGTCGAGTACAACATTTACGAGGCCATTGATAACTTGTTGATTTAATAAAAAACAATTTTCATGAAAAAGTGGAGTCAGGACTAGGTTAGAAGAATAAAGCTTCCAGCAGATATGACTACATCCTATAATATCATACAGAATAAATACAGATTTCTTTAATTTTGGAGCACTGGGTTATGTTCTGTGCCCCAGCTTATTTTAGTAGGCCTTGTGTTTTGGACTGAATCATCTGCTTTATCATATGTTCTTGTTTTCTCCTGACTTTTTGTTTAAAAATGGATATGACTGATTAAAAAAAAGAAGTCTATATCCACTTTATTTCAAGCGAAACTCATCCTTCTGCATATGTTTTATTACTTTCAGATCAATATAGAAGCCTTTCTGCTTGCGTGTTTTATGTATGGTGACTCAGGTTCTGTTTACCTCCTGAAGGCTGCTTATAAGTCCTCAAAATAGTGCTGATTAATACTCAGAGCTGTTCGGTTCTGTGGGTTTTACTCGGAAGCTTTCTTTTGGCTGTCCCTGCTGTCACTGTCATAGTTCACGTCCTCATACTTTTGACCTTAATCACTATGACATGTGTCTAAAGTCTTTGTAGGTCTCTCTAGTTTAATTCAGATCTATGTATGTGGCCTGAATTTTACCCAAATGCAGTTCAGATCAACAGTTGCTTGCTTAAAATCACCTCTAAAGTTGACTAGTCAAACCCAGCTTTCTTAGTTTCTTGTTAGATGGGAATGATCTGGCTTCAACTGTGGTTTCCAGCTTCAGGCCCTCCTCCCGCTCTGGCCTGCGTCTCCTTTAGTCCCCTTTCTGCTCTCGCCTGCGTCTGCACCACCCAGGAAGCACCCATCTTTCCTCTCTGCCTTTCTTGCACTGTGTCTCTCTGTGGGAAATCCAGCCTTTGTTTTCAGGCCTTGCGTGTCTTCCTCACAGCTGTGCCACCTAGAGTCCCTCCCGCTCTTCCCTACTCTTCCTGTCTAGCAGAGCGCCTGTAACTTGCTGCACCGCTGTCCTGTCCCATACTGACTTCATGTACAACTCATCCTTTTCGCCTGTGATGCTCATGTCAGTGCCATGTGCAGTCCAAGTCACTGAACAAATGGAAGAATCAAGACTGCTGTCATGATTTAGAGCAAATAAGGGAAATAAAGCGATGACCCATTTAATGGATATGATTGGTGTATTTCATCCACCTCCCACTTTTTGGCTTTCCTGGGCTATGGTGAGAGAGGAGAGTTGTCTTAAGCTGCATGTGTTATACAGAATATATATAGTCAGTGTCTGTAAGTAATAAAGCATTCCTTTAAAATTATATTTTTGTATAACATTAAAAAAAGAAGTCAAAAAACCTAAAACTACTATGATATTCAACTTTTTTTTTTTAAAGCTAAAGTATCTTTGCCTAGTATAGAAGAGGTAGAAATTTTTAATAGTTTTCAAGGAATTTTTGATAAGAATTTTATTGTTTTTTATGCTTTGTCCTTAAAAATACTTGTTTGCAACTGTACGGACTGCTAAAGACTTAAAGTGTGACTGTCAAGTGTATTTTTTTCTGGGAAGACGGGTCTCACAAAAGGCTAGTAAAGAGACATGATCGCACTTTTCTTTGAATTGTGTGTCTGATTGCCACTTTGTACATCCCAAAAATTATTAAGTAGGTGACCATTTATTCTTCTAGTATTAGTGATATTATCTGTATAATTAGAACAACATTGTGAGCAGAACCCCATGTGGAATGTTTTTGTCCTTCATCTGCCACAGATGCTGCGGAACCCCAAACACCGTGACATTCACTGTGTGTCATTTGTCAAGTAGCACAAGTGCATAGAAGATCTAACCCGCCTGGGTTTGATTCCGCTAACTCCGTGGCAGGCCCTGGAGTGGGGTTCAGCCTCATGTGTCGCCCTTCCCTGTGGGCTTCCATCGTCTCCTGCGCAGTCCATCCTGCAGCACTGTGCAGCTCAGTCATGAAAACATCACTGACAGTCACACTATGGTGCTGAGAGTTTTGCAGTCATGTGGGGTAGCATGGCCAACTTCGGGGCTGCTTGTCACTCGGGGGTTGTGGGTTGGATCTGCTCTGGGTATTGTGTATCACTGAGTGAGTGTGGAATTTTCCAAAGCTGCTGTGAGGTTTACAGAGTTCTCTTAGTGTGTGTTGGTTGATTAACTTTGTGATTTGTTGTTGATGTTTAAAAATCTTTCAGTTTAACTTAGGTTTTTGATTGTGTCTTAGATGTTTTAGTGAGCAGAAGTCTGTTTCTGAGCTACATGAGCTGTCACTGTTATGCTGTTTTTTGCAGACTTGTTAAGCATTTCCTGAATGATGTGTGTATTTGCCAATACATGAATTCATGTATATTTTAAAAGATTGATTGGGGCTACCCCCATGTGTCTTCCACTCTCAGGAGCATTGGTGGGTTCACTAGCCTGATTAATGATCTCTAGTGCTTACTTTGTTTTCTGCTAAATTTTGTTGATACATTTTCTGATTTTGCTTTTATGTATTCATTGTTGTGTGTAGCAGAAAAGTGTTGTTATCAGGTAATTATGTTTTAGAAGTGATGTGTAGGGTTTTAAAAAACATTTTAGAGGAAGAAATATCTAGAAGTAGCATAGGAAATTATGATGATGCAAGTTATAAAAATTACAAACATTTCAGATTTAGTAAAGGATAATACAATTTACTGTTCAAAACCAGTTTGTTTTTCTTTTGTCCAAACATCAGTCACGTGGGGGCTTTTGTACTGTACTTTGTGGGGCCATATGAACGATTATAGTCATGGAAAGTTTACCGCTGCCTGTACGTGGGCCCCGGCTTAGCTCTAATAGCAGTGAGACTGACAGATATTTTAAAAACAGCAGATACATTTAGAAAAATGCTTATTTTCTGTTTAAAACTGATTGTTCATTCTCTTGAGCTTTATTTTATTAATAGCTTGCCTGTCTGTACATAGAATTGGTTTGCTGTCAGCCTTCTGCTGTTTGTGAAGGGGAAAGCTCATTTATTTTTAATCCATCTTTGTCATGTTGTTCTACTTCCTTTGGAAAAGGGCACCAACCTATTTAGATAGGGAAGTCGAGGCTATTTATAAAGCTAGGTAGGTTAATGGGAATTGACAGCTTGGTAATGTCCTCCTTGCTGATGACGCACGGGGGTTTTCAATGATGTTGGCATACTGTTTTCGCTTATAGTCAGGAATCAGCTGGAGGAATTTATGTGCTTTGAGCTTTGCCATTGACGTAGGTACTGGTACAGATGTGTTTTAGGAAACATCTCATTTCCATATAAATGAAGGAAGATTAAAAAGAAAAATGTAGATGGCTTGCCCTTACATTCCAGCTGGTATCATGAGGATGATGAAAATATTTCTTTCAACTTTATGGGAAGACAGCTTTGATTATGTTCAACCACCATGAAGTTGTTATAGGCTTATGCAGAAATTCTTTCCGTCTTCATCTTTTTTGGAATCTGTTTGTTCAGCATCATCTATGTGTACATTTATTGGAAAAATTATATTTTAGTGTGTAGTTTTCCAAGCTTCAGTTTTAATCTCTTGATATGTTCTTTTCTTTTTGATGGGGCTAGAGTCTGAACCAGGGCCTTGCACACGGGAGGTAAATTCGGTATGACTGAGCCATAGTCCCAGCCTCTCAATACCTTTTAGATACTTCTGTTTAAGAAATTTATGAACTATTTATGGTGGCCATTCCTGTAGCTGCAGTACTTCGATGTTTGCAGCCAACCTGGGCAATGTAATGAATTCAAATCCAGCCTGAACTACATAGTAAGACCTTAAAGAACCAAAAAAAAAAACAAAAAAAAAGAACAAACAACAACAAAGGAAAAAACGAAAGGAATTCATGAAATCACATCAATGATTTTGTCAATTTGCTTTAATAAAAGGTAGTATGAAGGTAGAGGTGTTAGGGTGAAGAGCAGAGTTCTCGGTGGTCAGAGCTGATTTGCTCAGTAGTCATTTAGTAGCATATGCCTTGACTTCGTATGCGTGAGACCCTGTTTGATTCCCAGCTCCAGGAAAATAAACAAAAATGGTAGAACCAAATTAGTCATCTCAGTTCTTACATGACAACATTATAGTTCATTTTTTTTCCTCTTATTTTTTCTCTTAGTTTCAAAAAGATATGGTAAGCGTCAATGTTTTGTAAGTTTCATTTAAAAGGGAATCTAAAGGGTCAGGGAGATGGCTCAGTAGAATAAGCACTTCCCTGGTAAGCACAAGGGCTTGAGTTCAATTCCTGGTTCTGCCAAAAAATAAAATAAAATAGTAGTCTAATTTAAACTTAACTAGTTGTAATGGCACACATTTCCTAAAGCGCTACAGATCATACTTCTTTACATTCAGTTTCATTCACAGTAAAGTGATTTCCAATCATGTTGATCGTACTCTGAAATAACCTTCAGCTTGTATTTTGCATCAGAGGTCCAGCTGTTGCTTTGTTCTGAGTTACCATATCCTTGCTGTGGGCCCGCTGCCCTCATCACAGTCAGCTCCGGGCATGCTGGCTCGTCGTCCTGTCCCACGTGTGTTGCTAGCCTCTGCGGGTCACCCCGATGTTATGGTGAGCAGCACCCAGCTCAGGGGCCCAACAGTGGCCTGCTCAGGTATGGAGCAGTGGAGAGCCAGGGCTGGGCTGCCCGCTGAGCAGGACTGCCCGCCTGTTAGCGCCGCCTGGGCCTTGCTCCGCGAGGACATCGGATGGCTTCATCTTCGGACCGCTTCATTTCCAGGCCTCTGCAGATACGCAGCTACAGCAGTAGGAGTCATTCTGCAGTCAAGAGTTGGCTGTGACTTTCACCTTGTCCTCAACTGCTGGCGTGTTTCCTTTGGAGAAGGTGAGAGGCAAGTAGGCCTCTTGCTTATTGCTGCTCTTGGTCCCCAAGGAACCCTTGAGGCTTCTGGGGGAAGGTGCGTCGGGCCCTCCTCTGTGCCTGTTCATAGTCTTGCCAATGGAATAGCGTGGTACTCAGATTTCTGACCCTGTGACAAAATACCTGGGGCGGTAACTTAAAAGGAGGAAACATTTAGTTTGGCTGATGACTCCAGGCGTTTTTAGTGTGTGGTCAGGAAACCCCATGTGCCTTACGGCTGTGCCAGCACAGTGTGTCTTGGCGGGGGCAGAACCTGGTGGCGGAAGCTGGCTCCCCTCATGAAGAATGAGAGGACAGGGCCAGAGTCCCGCTAGCTCCCTCGTCGTCTTGCCCCTTTGCACTGGGCCCCACATGCTAAAGGCGCCGCTGCCTTCAAATAATACCACAAGCCATGACCAAGCTTGCAGCGTTGGGCCTTTGAGGGACATGTGAGATTCAAGCCGTAACAGATTTTGACTTCTAGTTTAGAACTGCCTGCCAGAGTCCCACTGTCATGGCTGCGTACATTTCCTGCCCTGCCCTTCACTCCAGAAAGGCAGAGAGTGCTTCTTGCGTGTTTCAGGGAGCCAAGCCGTCTGCTAGCTGGAGTGGACTGGGGTCGGGGATGAACACGGCAGCGGTGGGGAGACCCTCCAGCTGACACCTTGGGGGCCCTCAGGGACGCGCGAAGTCCCCAGTATCTCTCCCATCCAATCATCGTGGCATTCTTAGCTCCCGCATCCTTCAGTGCACCGCTATTAAATCTTTCTGATTCTATAACAATTCTCAAATGGGTTCCTTTTTGTTGTTTTTACTTTCATCACCATTACCCTCATTATAACACTTTATAATATTTTTTTCATGTGTCTTTTACTCAGCTTTGCCTAACATTACCAACTCACAGAATTATAACGTTATACTGACAGGAAGAAATTAACATCAGTATGGTATTCTATCGTAATGCTTAATGGTAAACTACTGACTTTGAGTTTCGCCAGTTTCCTCAACATGTTATATTATAATGGGTTGATTTAGGGTTTGTAGAACACATTTATGTATCTTATTTGAGCCTTAGGTCAACCCTAATTAGTAGGCAGGAGAGTTATTTCTATCCTAATTTATGGACGAGGAAACTGAGAAATAATCTAAAATCACTCAAGTAGAAATTGGTGGAGCCACATGTAGCCCCAGGCTTTCTAACTCCAGAGCTTACAATTTAAAAAAAAAAAATTATTTTAAAGAAAAATGAAAAACAAATGCCAAATTCCAAAAGAGCGTGATAGGATGACAGTGGTTAATACATTGTCTGGCTTTAAACTAGTTGCTCAGAGTATGAGGTACCAGCATTGAATTGTCCAAGAAATATTAGCAGCACAAAACTATGTTTTCAAAGAACTCGGAAAAATCAGTGTCATAATTATCTTAGCTATCTTTTGTGCGCCTATATGTAGATGCATTTTTCCCTCTCCCCTAAATTATTTTCTCGTTCTTTTTGAGGACTCCCATTTTACAATATCTGTTTTACAGTTTGGATCATATCTACTCTTTCAGCTTCTCACACTAGGAAGACATTAGGATGTTTAGACTTTTTTGTCTTCTTTATTTCACTTCTGAGTATGGTATCAAGTTGAGCTCATTTACATATAAAAGTCTCCAGTCATTCTTCTTTATGGCTGAGTAATACTCCATTCTATAAAAAGACCACATCTTTGTTATCTATTCCGTGATTGGTGGGCATTTGGTTTATTACAAAGATCTTGCTATTACAAATTGTGCTTTTATAATATGGGTGCACATAAATCTCTGTGGTATGGTGTGTTTAATTCTGGAAAGATACCAGAAGGGGAATAGCTCAGTCAAATGGGAACTGCAACCTTAGTTTTTTTTTGAGGAATCACCATCCTGGTTTCCACAGTGGCTTTACCAGTCTACACTCTGACCGACAGTGGAGAAGGCTTCCTTCTACCTCCCCTCAGCCTCTCCAGCGTCTGTTACTGGTTGATTTGTTTGTTTGTTTTAAAATTAGGAAATTTAAAAATTACTTTTGTTTTTTAAAAAGAATAATATGTAGCCCCCAAATATCCCAGTTAGAAATAATACAGAATCTCACTAAATGATAGGAATTTAGCAATGGTTATTTTATTGAATATTGTTGTCTTTAAATTGGTTGCTCAGATTACTAGATGGAAGCATGCAAAATTGGCCAAAAAATGATTTTAGCATTAACTGTTCTTTTCAGTAGACCAGTAGATATCAGCAGTACAGTTATCCAAATTATCCTTTGTATATACATATATATTTTTCCCTCCCTTCCTTCTTTCTTTTCTGCTTTCCCTCATCTCAGTTGTTTCTTCCTTTTGAACAGTTTCTTTCCTTTTCACAGTATCTATTGTACCTTTCAGATTTTATTTGCTATTTTCTGCTCTTATACAAGGCTGACAGTACAATGTGTGCTCATGTGGGTCTGACTTATTTCACTTATGAGTATGTATGGTCTCTAGTTGCATCCATTTACCTATAAAAGGTTTATCTTTTTTTTTGGTTGGTTATTCTTTTTTTTTTTAAAATTGCTTTTTTTTTATCCATTCTTCAGTTGATGGGCACTTGGGTTGTTTCTAAGATTGAGCTATGACAATCTGTGCAGCTATAAACATGGGTGCACATATGTCACTTTGATATGATGCTTTCATTTTTTATGGAAAAATACCCAGAAGGAGAATAGCTGGGTTGAATGGGACCTGTAATCCTACTTTTCTGAGGAATCTCCACAGTGATTTCTATAGTGGTTGTACCAGTCTGCACTCCCACCAATAGTGTAGAGGGTTTCTTTTTCCCTATAGTCCCTTTAGCATTTGTTAATGGTTAACTTCTTGATTATAACCATTCTTCCTGGAGTGAGATGAAATCTCAGTGTTGTTTAGTTTGCATTTCTCAAAAGACCAATGATGTTGAACATGTATTCATATATTTGCCATTTGTATTTCTTCATCTGAAAAGTGTGTATTCATCTCAAATACCCACTTTTGGATTAGATCTTTGAATTTTGGATGCTTGATCTTTTTTAAAAAATTATTTATATGTTCTAGAAGTCCTTTGTCTGTGGGACAGCTATCTTAATACATATGCATGTGTTTGGTACAGGGTCTCACTATGCAGCTCAGACTCCTAGTTATCCTCCTGTTTTCAGTCTCCCTAGTGCTGGGATTACAGGGGTGTGCCCCCACGCCCTGTCTTGGTAGCCTGCTTAGCCCCCCTGGGGGTGGGGCCGGCACAACATGTGGTGCTTGGGGTCAATCCCTAGTCCCTGCCCTTGACTAAGCAGGTGCTTAGTCGGCTGAGCTCTGCCATCAGCCCCAGCCAACTAAAATATTTTTCTAATTCATGGGTATTCTTTTTATTCTGTTGGTGATTTCTTCTGGTATACATAAACTTTTGAAAATGATGAGATCCCAGTTGTTGATTCTTTGAAGTGTTTCCCACGTAGTTTTGTTTTGATTCATGAATTGTGTGTACTCCTACGTTTTCTGGGACTTCTACACACTTACTCCTCCAGTCACTTTAGTGTTTCTGTTTTCATATTGATCCAATTTGACTTTAGTTCATGGTGATATACATGGTCTAATTCTGGCATGTGGAAAGTCAGTGTTTCCAGCTACTTTCGTTAAAGAGACTGTTTTTTTTCTAGTGAACATATTTGGCCCCTTTGCCAAAGATAAAGTAGGTCAGTGTGTTTGTACTTGTGTCTGCATATTCTAATCTGTTCCATTGATCCTTAGGTCTGTTTTTTGCCTGTACCATGCTGATTTTATTACAGTATGTTTGTGGTATAATTTCAAGCCAGGGATTGTAATGCCTCCTGCCTTTCCTTTGTTGTCCAGGATTGCTTTTGCTAATCTATCTTTACTTCTGGCTCCAGATGAATTTTAGGAATGTTTTCTATAGATCTGTGAGGCTAATGATATTTTAAATGGGATTGCATTGAATCTGTTTAACAAGTTTGGCAGTATGGCCATTTTCACAATATTGTTTCTTCCTACCCATAAGCAAGGAATATCATTCAGGTTTCTCAAATCTTCTTTGATCTCTTTAAATTTTTTTTTTTTTTTTTATGTTTTAGTAAGTGTCTATAGGGTCTACAGTGTCTCACTATGTAGATCAGACGCGTAGTGATCTGCCTGTATTCAGCTTCCCAAAGAGCTGGGATTACAGGCATGGGCCACCACACCCAGTCTCAATCACGGTATCAAAGTGCTCCAAGGGCAGGGGCTCTCTCAGTGAGTTTGTTACTCGTGCATAGCAAAGCTATTGATTTTTTAGTATTGACTGAGTGCCCATCTTTTCTACTTAATTTGCTTGTTAAATCCAGCAGTTTTTTAGTGGACTTTTTCTGGTTTTCTATGCAGATTATCATGTCATCTGCCAATAGTGCTAATTTTACATCTTTCCTATTCTTATTCCTTTTATTCCTTTCTCTTGTCTAATTATTCTGACTGTTTCCAGGACTGTGTGGAGTAAGAGTGAAGACAGTGGACATCCTTGTATTTTTCTTGATTTTACAGTGAGAGCTTTCAGCTGTTGTCCATTAAGAATGATGTTGCTTGTTGGTTGGTCATAGATGGCTTTTGTTAATTGAGATAAAGATCATCTATTCCGATTTTCTGTATTTTTTAAAATCATGAATGGGTGCTAGACTTTGTCCAAAATGTTTTCTGTATCTATTCAGATGATCATATGATCTTTGTTCTTGGCTCTATTACTATTGTGTATTACATTTATTGATTTACACATGTTGAACCATCCCTGCATCCCTGCTGTGAATCCCCCTTGGTCATGGTGTATAATATTCTTCATGATTTGATGCATTCTGTTGCATCACATTGATACTGTTGCCAGTATCTTATTGAGGATTTTTGCATCTATGTTCATTAGGGAGATTGGCCTGTAACTAACTAACT
>NW_004524598.1:18784976-18786494 GCF_000260255.1 Octodon degus | reverse complement strand
CTCTCTCTCTCTCTCTCTCTCTCTCTCTCTCTCTCTCTCTCTCTCTCTCTCTCAGTTCAGACCTTCTCTGGTTTTAGACCTGCTTTCATTGTGTCCTATAAGTTCCAGTACATTGCATTGTTATTGTCATTTAATTGTAGACACTCTGTAATTTCTTCTGTGACCCATTGGTTGTTTAGGAGAGCTTACAATTTTAACCAATGCTCTCTTTCTTTGTTTTATTTTAAATTTCATTTTCATTGGCTATTGGCTATTTGTACTTCATGATAATTACATTAATCATGAGGAGTTGTTACATTTATGTGACACATCCAATTTTTTAATACCTTTCTCCTCCCCTTCCACTTCCTCCATAACTTGGCCCATATACATGTATGTAGAATAAGTCTCCTCCTTACAATCAAGTTCTGTTCTGGCAGAATATTTGTAAATCAGATTTATTCATTAGTCTGATAAAATGAATCTTATATATACCTTGACACAAATATGTAACGTAAGGCATACAAAATATGTGATGTCTATTTGTATCTGTGCTAGTTCATAAGTACAGTTTTTATAAGTCAAAGTTTTAATGTAGATATACACATATGTCATAATAATATATATCATTATGTACTACAAAAGGAATATATATATATATTCCTTTTGTAGTACATAATGATCATGTGCCTCACAGGACTTAGTGCACGTACACAGTACTTCACAGTGCCTACCTTCATCTCATTTCCTTCCCCTCTTTCCTTCTTCATTCCATCTCTTTGTTCTCTTCCCATATGCTGAAGCTATATCTTGCTGTTTCTTATTTTTCATTTTGTTCTTCATATTTTGCATTTCTCATATGAGAGAAACCGTGTGATATGGACGCTTGTGTATCTGATTTACTTTACTTAGCATTATAGTTTTAAGGTATGTCCATTTTCCTACAGACGACTCATAACTCATCCTTTATGGACAGTAGTACTCAGTGTGTATCAGCACCGCAGCTTCTTTATCCATTCGTCTATTGAGGGACATAAGGCCACTTTCAAAATGAGGCTGTGGTGAGTTGTGCTGCTGTAGGCATTTGTATGCTTCTATCACTGTGAGAGGATGTCTTTCATTCTTTTGGGAAGATATCTGGGAGTGGAAGAGCTTAGTTAATTGGAATTGCAAGTTTTAGGTTTTAAAGGAATCTGCATACTGATTTCAATGGTTGTACTAGTTTACACTTCCACAATGAAGAAGGGTCTCTTTTTACCCACAGCCTCACCAACATTTGTTATTATTTGATTTCTTTACTCTTTCATTTTCTTACACTAGCAAGACAATATGATATTTGAACATGCAATTCTGATTTGTTTCACTTATTTGCATCCATTTACCTATAAAAGCATCGAGTTTTATCTTTTTATAGCAGAGTAATACTCCATTGTATAAAAATAATCACATCTTCTTAATCCATTCCTCAATTGAAGGGTATTTAGGTTGGAAAGGGAAAGAATCTGTTCAATGGGAAAGAACAAGTGGAATGAGGAAAAA
>NW_004524598.1:18773531-18784286 GCF_000260255.1 Octodon degus | reverse complement strand
GGAGTAACTGCCAACAGATTTGCTGAAGGCAGCCTTTTTATGCTGTTCCTGGTTTCCTTTGTTGTGCAGAAACTCTTTAATTTGATTTGATCCCATTTATTGAACCTTGATATTCTTTCTTGTACAACTGAGGTCATATGTTTGTGTGTTGAAGAATGTTAATTATTTTGTCTTCTGATAGATTAAGTGTTTCTGTTTTAGTATACATATCTTTGATCTATTTTGATTTTACTTTAGTATATTGTGTGAGATACAGTCAGGTTAAATCTTCAGTGTGTGGATAGACAGTTTTTCCACAGCTGTGTATTAAAGAGGCTCTCCTTTTTTGCAGTAAAGTTTCTCAACCCTTTGTCAAAGAGCAGGTAGCTGAGCATGCCTGGAGTTCTTTCTGCATCTTTTCTTCCATTCCATTGATCCATGTGTCTCCTTTATTGCCAATACTCTGCCAATACTCTGCTGTTTTATTACTCCAGCACAGTAGACTTAAAGCCCTTGGTTGTGTTGCCTCCTGCCTCGCTCTTGTTGCTTGGGACTGTTTTGCTTTTCTGCTTACATATGAATTTTAGAATTTTTCTCTAGTTTTGTCAGGAATGCTGTTGGCATTGTGGTTTGGATCGTGTTAAATCTGCTTCTCAGTTTTGGAAGTACAGTGTAGCATTTTGACTGTGTTGGTTCTGCCTGTTCAGAAACAAGGAACAGCTTTCCACTTTTCTCTCCATCTCTCAGAGTGCTGTAAGTTTAATTGTAGGCCTCATTCATTTCCTTGGGTAGGTTAATTCATACGTATTTAATTTTTCTTGATGCTATTGTGAAAAGTTTTGTTTCCCTAATTTCTTTCTTGGTTAGTTTATTATTTGTGTACAGCAACCGTACTGATTTTTGTGTGTTGACTTTTTGTTTTGCTATGGTACTGAATTTGGTTATTAATTCTAAAAGTGTTTGGTGGAATTTAGAGTCTTCTACATAGCATATGAAGTCGTCTATGAATAATGATAACTCAACTTCTTCCTCTCCTATCCATGTACATACCTCCCTTGTTTCTTTCTTTGCCTGATTGCTCTGGCCAGTGTTGTAAGCGGTATACTAACATGAGTGATGGTACTTGACTTTCTTGCTCCTAAGGGACCTACAGCAGGGTGGTCCAGACAGAGAGGACTGTATGAGTTCAACATTCCATCCTTTCCTGAGTGGTGGCTAACTCCAGAAGGGTGTTGCTGCCTGCACAGGGATCCCTGTCTAGTGGTTGTGTGTGGAAGGAGCCCTGTGTGAGCAAGACCTGCACCCCCTCACAGCAGCCCCTGGACGTGTCTTCCTGGAGCCCTCTGGGGCACCCAGTGCTCCCTGAGCTCAGCAGAGTTGGTCTGGGGAGGAGACTGACTGTCTTTCTCTTCTCTGGGCTGTGGTCCACCTCTTTGACTGAAATGTAGCTGTGATTTTCCCTGTGTGTTCTCTCCCAATTTCTGAGGATCTCTCTCTCTCTCTCTCTCGCTTCCCCAGTTAGTCATTTTCCAGTGCCTGGCTTCCAAATCTCAGAAAGGCTGGATTACTGCCACTCACCATGCTGCCATCTGTACTGAGTTTTTGTGTGTACCAGGTTTCTTACCTTAACTTTCAGCACACATTTAATCCCCTCATACTTCGCGTTTTTACATTGCTACCCAGTTCTGAATTTGCACTTTGTTTCCCGCCTGTGGTCTCACTATTGCCTCTTTCTCCTGTCTGTCAAAATCTGTCCATTCACTGCGGCCAAATTCCAGAGTCTTTGCTGTCATGAGACTTTGCGTAGTTCCTCAAGTGTAAAGAATCACTCCTTCATGGATTGCTTGAGCCCAGGAGTTTTGGGCCGGCCTGGGAACTTGGTGAGATGCCCATCTCTTAAAAGCGAATGAATGATGGAGAACCTCATTTCTTCCTTCTCTTCTCCAGTAGTGTTTTTTTGGTATAAGTTTCTTGTATCATTGTTACTTACCTACCACATGGCAAGTTGCTTAAGGAAATGAATGTGTTTCATTTACAGTGGTACCTTCGTTCATAAACTTAATATTTTCCACAATTGTGGTCACAAACTGAATTGGATGACAACCAAATCAGGGGGTCAGTGTTGACCTTATGGAGAAATTTGATTCAGTTCTCATGCAATTCAGATTGTGACCAGAAGTGTAGAAAGAATTAAGCTTGTGAGTCGATGTAGCTCTGCTGTTTTATTTGTAGCATCTACTTGTGTCTTGCACACACAAGTACATATTGTGCAAATGTTTATTCTATTAGGTAAAAACAGATTATATCAAGTTACCTTTTCTACTCAATCAGAATCAGGGCCTTTGATGATGCTGAGAGGTGATTTGGGAGAGTTGGATGGTATCCTTTGGAAAATCTGCCCGACAAGATCGGAAATGTGTGAGAGATCTTGCTGTCTGATCACAGCCTCAGCTGGCTCTGAGCCTTTTGTCCATCTTAAAATATAGCAGTTTCACTCTAGTGTTCCATATTTTTAGTAGTCTCTAACCTGATAGTTAACTGGTAGTAACTGAATTTCTTGGTAAACAAAAGATCCAGCTTTTATGTATGCAAATCACTTTTAGTTTGCTCTTTTAAGATTATTTTTACAGTTTACTAAACACTATTTTTTTAAATGTCTGCCTAAGTGTAAGAGCATAGCAAGAGGAACATGTTAAATGTAATCAGTCCTCACTGAGCTTGAACTCTTAGTTCAGTGAGAAGAAAGGTTTGTACTGATAGCGTTTAGGCAGGATGTCATGTCTGCATCTTGTCCTCTGCATGACTACTATGAAGACAGCAGTATGCGATGTATAGATCATTGTAACTGTTCTGCTAACCTGCTTTGAAACAGTTTCATTGTTATTTTATCTTTTTTCTCCTTAAAATGAATAAAAGATACGAACATGTTGATACTGCTTTACAATGAGAATGTCTTTGTCGCCTATAAACTTGGTATTGTCAGTAGGTTTTAGTTGAATCTAAAGTGATTTTTCCTTAAATTTCCCTTGTATACATTTGATTATTTGCCTTTTTTGTAACTTCCTTTTCTTTTCTTTCTTTCTTTTTTGTTTTTTTCTTTGAGACAGGGTCTCACTCTGCAGTTCAGGCTGCCTTGAGCCCACTTTGTAGCCCAGGCTGGTCTCAACCTTGCAGCGATCCTCCTGCCTCAGCCTCCTGAGTGCTGAGGTTATAGGCATGCACTACCATGCCTGGCTTTATAACTTCTTTTTTTTGAAAGAATAAAAGTGAATTGTATAAAAGCAAGTTGACATTTCACTACCAGTAATGTTACAGATTTGTACACAAGTTTGGAACTTTTATACTACCTCTTCAAGGTGGGAATGTGCATGTCTGTAGTCATTGTTATCATGTTTTTTACAGAGTAACAATGCTATCTTGCATGTAATTAATGATTGAATCACAGTTTGAAGTAAGCTTTTTTTTTTTTTTTTTTTTTTTTTTTGGCAGAACCGGGGATTGAACTCAGATCCTTGCGTTTGCCAGTCAAGCGCTTATCCTACTGAGCCATCTCCCCGGCCCCTGAAGTAAGCTTTTTAAAAAAAATTCTCAAAAGTATTTTTGGCCATTTTAAAAAATCACTTTGCTTTTAAGGAGACTGTATTTCATGGTTAGTAACTGAATCACTTTCTGTGAAAATTTGCATTAATTATTTTATTTGCTTTAGCTTTTTGGAGAAACATCTCAGGGAGTATTAGGACATTGTCCATCAAGGCTTTTCCTATGTTCACATTACATGTGCCAACTGTTTTGTATCTGTGGCTGTGGTGTCAAACAATGACAGCGTAGAATTTGTCGAACTTTAGCATTTAGGAGTTGAATAGTTTACGGCAGCCAATTTAGAAAATAAATGTCCTTCCTCTGTTGAACAATGTTTGTAAAGACGTCTGTGCAGGGCCTCTTGTGGGTGCTAGAGGGGATTTGATGCGCTGATCCATGCTGGCAGCAGAGAGTGTCTTCTGGTCGGCATGTCTGGGTGCGCTGCACTTGGTTGAGTCTTAATTTCTCTTCCGTGTCACATTTACCTGTTATTTAAGTGAGAAACTTCATGTGTGTTGCTTGTATCTATCTTTTCCATGTAGGTTTTAATACTTTTACCTGTAGCTTTTTAAAACTAAACTTCCGTCTGCTTGGTGTTTTATCTTATTACTTAGTCATACATTACCATATCACACTTCCCAGATATCTTTTTATCCTAAAATGATGGGTTTATCTAAATGATATTACTGAATGCCTGCTAAATTCAGGACATTGTTCTGGTACCCTTGGGTGTCCAAGGTAAATGAAGTGCAGTCTGTGTTCTCAGTAGAGGATCTTGCAGGGGTTTTTTTGTTTTGTTTTGTTTTTTGGTACTAGGGATTGAACTCAGGATCTTGCACTTGCCAGGCAGGTGCTTGTGCTGCTGAGCTATCTCCCAGGCTCAGAATCTTGAAGTTCTTTTTGTTGATTTTTTTCGGTACCAACCAGCAGTTGAACACAGGACTTTGTGCCACTGAGCCGTAGCTCCAGCCAGATCTTGCAGTTTTTAATGGAATCATTCACTGCGTGGTAGAACTGATTTGGTCTTTACTGGCTGTGGGCACTGTTGGATTTCTACCCAGAATTGTATACTCATTGATTACAGAGACCTTTTATGTTTAATAAACATTTATTCAGTACATAGTTACTAAGCACTCACCTTTGATCTTGGTTAATTTTTAGTCTTCTCTAGTTTTCCTGTCCTGCCTCTTACAATTCCTCAGATATCTTGTCTAGGAGTTCAGACCAAGAGAGGTGGAATCTGCCGGTCAAGGTTCGAAACAGTGCCTCTCTAACCAGTGCTCCTGGAGCAAGCACTCGGCCTCTGCTGAGCATTGCACTGCCCAGAGCTGGACGTGGCAGTTTAAAGGTTCTGGAAGATAATTGTAAATGTCACCAGACTTCCTGAGTCTGGAAGACTTGCAGTCCATCACATCCTGGACCTACTCTTCTCCAAAACGTAGTGCTGCTCTCCCGTGAAAGCAGAGCTGGACGAGGAAGTGTCTAGGGTGATACTGGGCCAGTGACAGCCTTGCCTAACCCTTCGGGTTGTCTGTGGTCCCCAAAGGGGTGCAGCTGGCCTCTGGCAGCCAACAGTGTTCTTGGCCACCAGAAGAACAAGCTGCGTGGACTTCACAGGTGGGAGGATCGTGGCTGTGTGCCTCTCAGGGTTCAGCTGCGGTGCTAAGCTGTGACCATGGCCTTGATGGCTGGAGTGTTCACTCAACTTTCTTTTTCCTTTTTTCTGATACTGATAAGAACTGCTGAAATCAGGATGCTAGCGTATGGTAGAGAATAAATGAGCTTAGTTCATTTGTTTCCCTCATTACTTTTCCAAATAGATGTTAACATCACCTGTCTCTAGCAATGAGCTGACTCCAGGCTTGGTTTACTGACAACATTCCTGTTGTGGATCAGTTAATACCTATGCGCTGTTTTCAGTAACTCTTAACAATCTGAAAGGCATCCCGGTTTGGAAGGTAAGTTGGTGTGATCGTCTTGCCCAGAAATGTATTTAAAATTTATTCACGTACTTTTTTCCATGAGCATGTTTTTGGCACATTTTAATGAATGGAATACAGTATTCTGTTTTCTATTTTTAGAGGCAGAATGAGCTGATTAGCATTGGTTTTTTGGCTGTAGTCAACCCTGAAACAAATGCTTTTCATCGGTATCAAAGTTTTTGTTAGCAAACTTTAAAATGTAAAATCACAACATATGAAAAAAACGACTAAAATTGTTAAGACATATTTTTTTTTCTTCTTGTTAAATTGTATCTGCTTTTCTTTCTTGGATTTCTTGTAGTTTAGTTATAGTTATGTCCTTTTTGTTTTTTTTTTGGTGGAACTGGAGATTGAACTCAGGCCCTTGTGCTTGCCAGGGAAGCACTTATTCTACTGAGCCATCTCCCCGGCCCCTTTGTGTCCTTATTTATCTTTCTGCTCAGAAAACCTGGGACTTGAACTGCTTCCCTGTTGGAGGTCATCCGTGCTTGGAAAAATATTTTGACCTCTTCATTCCTGAATACTGAGGAAGTATTAGTTGGTTAGAGATGGGCAGTTTTAAACTTATCTTCTCAGATATTTTTATGGGAGAAAGAAATTTAATTCTCCCTGAAATACATTTAAGAATTGTCAGGACATTTTTTCAAATGTAAAGCTCTAAAACTAGTTGTGGTTTCTAAAAACTGTCTGGGGACAGAAGCAATCCAGAGAGTCAGTGACCACTTTCAAGAGCCAGGAGGTCTCCGGCTGGCTTGCTGCTTCTAGAGCTTGCACTTCAGTCTGTGGCCCTCGTGGTCTCCTGATTCTTAAAATCTGTTTATAATCCTCTAAGAGTGGTACTAGAAGTTTACTTAGATAATTCCAACTTCGTTGCCCTGGTGCCCTGAAAAGAAACTTTATTTGCAGTTAAATAATATAAGAAAGTTATATGTTAGGTGTGCATCTCAAGTTTTATGATCTGAATTAAATGGTCATGGCTTGAAAAACAAACAAAAAAACAGCCAAGAGTTTCTTTGCCGCCTCCGTTTCCTAATAACTTTCCTTCCTTTATGCCCAGCTTACATTCCACATCAACTGTCCAGATGCAGATCTGGTTGAATTATCCAAGTGACAGCCTGAATCTTTGTAGCTGGGTGTTGCCGCATCCAAGCCTGCGGCTCGCTAATGGGTCACACGCTGAGTGCAGGCCTAGCAGCTTCTGGGCCCCTGGTGCTCCCTGTGGCTTAGGTGCATTCCTGTTCCTCTGAGCCTGCACTTTCCTGTGTGGCTGCTTCATGCTTCCTAGTCTCAAAACTGCCCCCTGCCCACTCCTCACGAATTGTCTAGCTTGGAGAAACTGGGCAAGCTCTCCCTGCTGGCTGTATCCACCAGCCTGTATGTTCCTTGCCACCTGCATGCTGGGTGAATGTGAGGGTGTCCAACCACCTGTCCACGAAAGCTCCCCTCTTCCCCTTCTTAAAGATGTGGTCGGTATCCCTTCTCTCCATTTCACTAGTTTTCAGATGATCAGTTTTCTTTTCTGCACTGATTATTCTCAGCAGCTCTATGGCATTTCTTTTTCCTTAGAAAAGCCCTCTTCCCCCTCGTGCTCTTCTAGCTAGGAACTGTTCCTTTTCTGTTCTCTACTGCAAATTTGTCCATATAATTAAAACTAGTCATTGTCTTTGTTTCCTTTTTTCCCACTTTCTCTTGAGGTTACTGCAGCTTAAGCTTTTGTTTCCTCCTCTATCTTGCTCTCTGGGAGCTCTCCTGCAGAGGACATCAGTGAGAGCGCTTTCAGTCCTTACAGCCCCGTGTGACACAGGTTGATCGCCCTCATCTTGGGGACGCTCATCTTGATTGGCTTATAGGACAGCATCAGCTTCAAGTTTCTTCCAAACTCATTTTTGTCTACCTTACTGGTCACTTGCTGTGTTCTTCATATTTGGAGTGAGCAGGCCACACCTTAAAGCTCTTCTTTAAATGTACCTAGCAAGCTCATCCAGTGGCGTGCTACTAAACATCATCTTTGCGCTCAGGCTTTCTAACTCGTATGTGCAACTGCATCTCTGTCTGCACGTCTGAGGCCCTGCAAAGCAACCATGTCAAAACCTGTACTTCAAGTCTCATTCTGACGTGATCCTTATGAGTTTATTTTTTCGCAGTTGTTGGCAATTCTTTCCTTTGGTTTACTCAAGCCATAAGCCTTTGAATCATCTGTAGTATTTCTTTGGCTCATCCATTTTATCAGCAAATCCTTTCAGCCCCATTTTTAGAATATGTCCAGAGCCTCAAAATGCTCCACTTCTCTGCTGTAATACACCATCCTTTACCAGGAATCCTGTCACTGGTCTTGCCCTGCCTTCCTGCTGTTTACAGGGAATTCACAAAACCCCAGCCTGAGGAATCCTGCTGCATTGCAGCCCAAGGAATGGCATGCCTTTGTCCAGTGACTTCCAGTTTCTCTCCCTCATCTGCTTTCTGACTCCTCCTCACAGTAAAAGTCGTGGTGCACAGTGGCTCACACAGCCCAGCCTGTCTAGGCGGGGTCCTCCTCGCACCCACTGTGCTCGCTGATGTTCTCCCTTTGCATGGCTTCTCTTATTCTTCTTGTTCTCTAATGAGCTGTAGATGTTTTTATCAAGGTTTTTGCTTGAGGGTCCTCTTCCAAGACATTTATTGTCTTGGATATACCTGGGATATTGCGTTCTTTTCAAATGTCTTTTTCTTCAGTGTCTCACTTAGGGCTTTCTGATCTGTGATCTCTGTAAAATCATCCAGCAGTCCTGCTGACCTCTGCCCAACCTGTTGCTTTGCCCTGCTCCACCGCACTTATTGTCACAGCTTCCTTATATAGATTTATTCCATCATCTTTTTTTCTTGATAATTTCTCTTGACTGAAATGCAAACTTCACCAAGGGTACACATTCATTTTGCTCTGTTCCCTAGCATGGAGAAGAGTACTAATATGTTAAGTATGTTATAAACATTAGTTAAAATAACTATAAATTATTTCAATCTTTCCAGCATCATGATTCTTCTGTTTCGAAGAGGAGGTTCAGGGGATTTAGTTTGTTTGTTTTTGTAGTCAATGGTCAAACTCAGGACCGTGTGCTTGCCAGGCAGGCGCTTATGCTGCTGTGCTCTCTCCCCGGCCCAAACTTAGTATTTTGTGGAGACCTGAATTCTGGTCTGCCTTGCGTCATAGTAAATCATTCTGTTTATCAATCACCTCCCCGGGTTCATTGTACGTGAACTCTACATTGAGTTATTTACATTATAGTATCAATATCATCATCAGTATTGGATGCTTTCTTAGTGTTCTTACCCTCAATCGATATTAGAGAAAAAATAGGAATAGGATTTTAATATATAGTTCATGTTGCATCATTAAACATGTCAAAAGAATTTATTAACCTATGTATTGTAGTAAGAGGGTTCTAAAAAAATCAGCATTTCGCTATTTGTGGTTCGTAGTTAAAGGGAATGATTGAGCTAGTAGTGAATTCGACATACCAAAAAGTCCTGATATCCCTAGGTTATAGACAGAAAGCATGATGATTAGAACTGTTCCAAAATATTTGGTTAGGTGGCTAGCCAGTGGTCATCTTTTGCCACCCACTAGATCCCTGAAATGAGATGGTGTCATGAGATACAGGTGTTAGGTGTATCAAGTGAGAATCAGTAATGTAAGCAAAGTTGAGGCATGAATGAAAGTCTGAGACCTTTATCAAACTCAAATTTAAAAACTCTCAAACTCTAACTGCTGTTTCCTATTTAGTAGGCCCATTAAGAGCCGACCTTTCTCCTGAGCTTTTAGGTTGTTTTTCTGTTGGGTTTTTGGAGTGTCCTGTAGGTACAGAAGTTAATGTGTTAGAGCAGTTTCTGTGCAGGTTTTGGGGTGTCCCCCGTAGTGCCCTTCTATATAGCATTCACTTCCTCAGTTTCCCATCACTCACATAACTCTTGGGCAGCCCCTTAAAACTGAGTCTCTCGGTGTGAACTCTAACCTTCTCCGACACATATCCTGAGAGCTTCCTTCGGACAAGCCTTTCTAACCCTGTACATCCATCTGGTGTCCTTTCTTTTGAGGGTCAAATCTCTCTCCAGATGCTCAGTGTTGTCTTTCATATGTCATTAAATAGTTGTTATAATTTTCCCACAATTGGTCATCTTTAAATGTGTGAAGGTTAGTCTGAAAAAGGCAATTCTGTCATTATCTTAAAAACCTCAGTAAGTTGGGATATATAGTTTTTTTCATTATCATACTATGTAAAAACTTTCTAATTTCCATTAACTTAATTTCTTTGAGCAGCATGTTATTTAGATACGTATTTCTAAAGCTTTTGTAGCTGAATTCCTCCATGGTCAAAGAATATATGCAGTGAGATACATCTATTAGCAGGTTAGTTGGTAAAGAAAATGTGGTCTTTATGCACAGTGGAGAACTACCCCACCATAAAGCAGGATAAACTTGATTTGTGGGACAATGGATATACCGTGAGACCAAAATGTTCAGTGAAATAGATTGGATACTGAAATGTAAATAGTTCATGCTTTCTCTTAAATGACAGAGGCAAGTTACAAAGAGCAAAATGAAAGATATTGGGAGATAGGATGAAAGGTCTTTCTCAAATGGTAAAGGGAATCAAGAAATGCAGGGGTCAGAAGGAACAGGAAGGGAGGGGATGAAGGGAAGGATTGAGACATGTCACATGTATGTGCCGTGCCACAGAAGGAGTGTGAATGTGTACTGAAAACGTGGACTCATAACCAAAAGATTGTAATCCTCTAAAGCTGTTGAGCGTGGACTCATCGTGTACATGGTCCCCTAGTGTCCGCGTTATCTAGTTACTGAGAAAGGGTTTGGCTTCTTAGCTGGTGGAGGTGATGTCCTGTGTATGTGAATTAGGCTGTGTCTGTTAATTGTGCATTAATCTTTCATGTTTTTAACCTTTGCTTTTTCTGTCAGTTGAAACTGGTATATCAGAAGGCAATCGGCAATCAGGAGACTGCCGATTTGTCCATTTGTCTTTGTGTTTGCATTATTGTTTCCTTATTTATTTGGAGCCCGTTGTTAGATGAGTTTAAGTTTAGGATTTTTGTGTTCTTGTGAATTAAATCCTTTCACAAGTCTGACTTTGGCTTTTTCATCTCTGGGAAAGCCTTTCCCCTCAATGCTGCTTTGTGTGCTGGGAGAGTGCCGTCTGCTCTCTCTCGGTTCTCTTTCTTTTTT
>NW_004524598.1:18760170-18773246 GCF_000260255.1 Octodon degus | reverse complement strand
TTCTTTAGTTCCGGCAAGCCAGTCTTTCTCTTAATTGGAACACAGAGTTTATGTACAGTTGATATAATATCTGATTACATTTAAATCAGCCATCATTACTATTTATTAGTTATTACCTGTCTGTATTTCCCTCCCCACCACCATTAATCTACTAAATTTTCAGATGTTCTGTGCACTATATAACCCTCATTTGCTATATTAAGTTTATTTTCTTTCCTTCTTTTTAAGGAAAGGACAGAGTTTTTAATACTCCACTATGTGAACAAGGTATTGTTGGATTTGGAATTGGGATTGCTGTCACTGGGGCGACTGCCATTGCTGAAATTCAGTTTGCAGACTACATTTTCCCTGCTTTTGACCAAGTAAGTCCACTGCATTTTACTGCGAGTGACCTTTTGCAAGGTCAAGTCCAAGGAGTATTGAAACGTTGCCACGGCCCTCCCTTTAACATCCTTACACTCACTTTGTTACCCATGAATTAGTATTGTGCAGGTGACGTTCTGTGATGCGGCCAATTCTTAATAGTGTGATTGTAGGAAATGGATTTGGAAGGACGGACGCGTTATGACATGTCCCTTCTCTCCTTGCAGATTGTCAATGAAGCTGCCAAGTATCGCTACCGCTCCGGGGATCTTTTTAACTGTGGAAGCCTCACGATCCGGGCCCCTTGGGGCTGTGTTGGTCACGGGGCTCTCTACCATTCTCAGTGTCCTGAAGCTTTTTTCGCCCACTGCCCTGGAATCAAGGTATTCTCACTGACACGTCATATTTGTTCTCCAGTCGATATCGCTGGGTGGTGTGGTTCTGTGACTAGTACCTGGAGTGGTGTTCTGATCTGGAGGGAAACAGGCAGGACTTCTTGGATTTGTGTGAGCTTAAAAGTATTTAAGAAAGAAAAGGTAGCCTTTCTCTCGCACGCCAGCTTTTCTAGAACGGTCTTTGTGCTGCAGCGCTGGCAGGGACAGTGATTAACTTTGCAGACTTCAAAACGTATGGCTGCGAAAATAATTAGGTCATCTTTCACCTCTTTCAGAATTCTGTGTTTCTTTCTAATTGGGTTTTTCTCATTTAACTGATTGTGACATTATTGTAATAAATCTACTCCTTAGGCCATTGTTCCTCAAAGTCAGAGGGACAGGATTTTTCCTTTTAGTTCCCTGCTTCCTTTTCAAGTAGACAAGATGAGGACCGTTAGCCTAGATTTGGTTTTTCCTAGTCTAGCGTGGGCAGCACTTGTTCATACAGTGGATGTGAAACCTCTCATGACAACAGGGGCCTCCACAATTGCTTAGGTCTTTATTAACTGTACACGTTTGCAGTGTATTGTGCTTACATTCTTTGTGTGGGGCTGGAACGTGGACCTGGCACACCTTATGGTGACTTAACAAACTGTCATCTTGAGTGGGAACACCCACTTGACCCAGCCAGCATGCTTGTAGACATTGGCGCAGAGGGCAGTGGCAGGCAAGGAGACCAGGAGGGGAGGGTTGCGTGCTGCTGACTTCCCAGATTGGCTGTTCTTGTTGAGGAGTTGAGATTCTCACTGTTGCTCAGGGTGGCTCCCGCTCTTGTCCAGGGAGCTCTGGTCGTTGCCCTGAATGTCGCTTCCTGGCTCCAGTGCAGATCCTCAGCCTGCTGGTGCAGAGCCTTCACCCAGCCAGTACAGCCCTTCTGGCCACCACCACTGGCCCACGGCCCTGCCCAGTGCAGGCCCTTGACGCAGACTTGCGTGAGACAGTGCCGTGGGCTCTCGGCCTCCAGCTGGACTTGTGCAGGACGCTCCCGTGGGGGCCAGGCCTTCTGCTGGATCTTCAGACCTCTGGCATGAGGGCAGTTCTCTTAAGCTTTTCTGCATTGGGCTTTTTGGGTGGACATTATAAAATAATACCGTGTGTCCTGTATTAAAGCTATTCCCTTGCAAACCCTCACGGTAGAAACATCTTAATTCCTCCCTTCACTCCCCTTCTTTCCTCCCTTCTCACATTTGGATCCCCTCCCCTGTGAAGACCTCGCTCCCTATTTCCTATTATCTATCAGTTACTTTGCTTTCTATTTATAATTTGCATTTCTTGTGTAAGCAGGTGTGTCTGCTTTATGTCACTTAGCATCGTGGTCATTGTTATAAACGACATCATCGGCGCAGACATCGTTATAAAGGTGACTCGAGTTTACCTTTCTTAGGGCCACAGCATCGCGCCATTGTGTGTGGTTTGAGTGTTTTATGTCTTGATAGTTTCCGCTCTCTTTCCTTCTATTTCTCTTTACTGAACAGTATTCCAGGGAATCGCTGTAGAAACTCCCAGGCAGGTCAGTCTGGAGGTACGCGTTTGTTTCTGACAACACCACGTGGCTGTGACCATGGTGTATTGTGCCTTACCTCCCCCTGGTCTATGGGATTACGGTCCTAGGCTTCATTTATTTACTTATCCTTTTCAGCTGAGTAGAGGTTGGGACAGAAGCTGTGTTCAGCGTAACACCGTAGTCCTGCGTGTGAGTCGAGTGTTGCTGCAGGTGTGACACCATCAGCCCAGCGTTTTCAAAACAAATCTTCTCTCTCAGCTCCCTGTGTTTTCTTTCCTTTCCTTCATTCCTTCTGCTTTCTTTTATTTTTTTTCACTTCAGGCAAAAACACTGTATACATAAAATAAACAGGCTAAAAATAAATACATGTAGTGAGACGTGGTGGCACACACCTGTAATCGCAGCACGCAGGAAGCTGAGGTAGGAAGATCGTTGGGCGTTTGAGACCAGCCTGAGCCACAAAGTGAACTAAGGCAGGTATAATGAGACTGCATAGTGGGACCCTGTATCAGAAAGATTAAAACAAACAAACAAAACAAGCTAAACCAAAACAGAACTTGTAAAAGCAGATAAAAAGAAACTTAAAGGTAGGAACATAAAATAAAGACATTCTTTGATATGATTATAATGTGGGCACAAGTTCATTTATAAAAGATAAAATAGATTTGTGCAGCTCTTATTTTTTAAATAAAATTCTTTCAAAAGCCAAGTGTAGTTTCTTTCAAGAAATTTTATTTGTGCCTTTGTGATAAGTTCAGGCTTATTTTAAGACGTTTTCTGTAATACTTGTCTTCATGTACTTATTTTTATTATCACTGAATGAGACTCAAGCTTATGACTTGCAGTGTGATATAGAAGTGCAGTCCTTGAGCCTTAGATTCTGTCGCAAGTGGGTGGAAATCCCTGGGCTAGCAAATCATATGATCTTGGACAAGCCTCCAGCTAGCACCTTAAACTCCAGTCTCTATTCTTTTTTTTTTTTTTTTTTTTTTTTTTTTTTTTTGTAGCTAGTTCAGCCTGCCCTGGAGGCAGGGCTGGTGCAGCCTGTGGTGCCGTGGATCGAACCGCAGTCCCTGTGCTTTGCCTTAGCCTGCCTAAGCAGGCACTTTAGACCACTGAGCTCTCTCACCGGCCCTCCAGTCTCTATTTCTAAAATGCAAAAAATGCCAGCTAACTCTTGAGGTTACTGTGATCAGTAGATGAATTAATCAACATCATGTTTGGCCCAGTTATCACCTGAGTTTTCTGCTGTGTTAGCATCTTCCTCATCTTCACCCTCATTCTCTAGAAAGTCCCAAAGTGGTGGAAGGTACCTGCCCTTCAGACAGGAGGCTGAGGCAGGAGGACTCCGAGATCACGACCACTTTGGGCATCTTTGGGTATCTGGGAAGGATTAAAAAAAGGGATATAGGTTAGAACAGCCTTTGGTTCAATCCTCAGTAAAAAATAATAAAATAAAATGAAAGACAGAATATCCTGGAGTCCTTTTTTGTCACCTAGAAGTGTAAAATCTCCACACTCTTCTTTGTGTTCCGCCAGATATGGTCAGCATAGTACCTGGATCACAGCAGGCAGTGGGTCATACAATTCAGTGGAAATGAAACAAATTCTGTACTTTTTCATGGGCAGGAAGGAGGCTTCGCATGGTACAAAGATGAAAGTTGTATGCGTTTTGTTATTAGTAGCACAGTATTAGTAGATAACTTACTCTATAGATAAATACAGGTTTTGATAATTCTTTTGGCTTTGATATATGTTCTTTTTAAGTTTTAAAAATATTTATAGACAAGTTAGCTCCTTAAGAATAATGTACTGGTCATCAGGACATGGCAGGCATCTTTAAAATATTTGTTAAACCAGATGAATTTGGGGGGATAATATATAAATTTTATAATAAATCATGATTAGATTACAATAAATGGGTTAATATTTTTAGTCATAATTGATTATTTAAATATCAGCACTTATAAGAGACTTTAATGGATGCATTCTTATTAACACTGTCTTTAAAAAATCTCTTTCTGCAGGTGGTCATCCCCAGAAGCCCCTTCCAGGCCAAGGGACTGCTTCTGTCATGCATCGAGGACAAAAACCCTTGTATATTTTTTGAACCTAAAATACTTTACAGGGCAGCAGGTAAACATTTTATTTCATAGTTGTGAATATCTCCATGTGATTTGTTTTTCATGGATCAGAAAATTGTAACTTTTTGGCAGGCTAATACTCACAGACTTTTAGGAACAAATTCTCATTGATTTCTCCCGCATTGAGTTTGTCCTCAGGTGTAGCGTCTGTGGTTAGGGGCGACCCAGCTAGCTATTTTATATTTTGGCTGTGGGGACTGAGGAACAATGTGAAGTGGTGACGAGAAGAAGGAAACAGTGGTAAGCTGTGTTGTAAAAGTTTAGCAGGTGGGGGCTGGCTGGAGCACACAACGAGCGCATCGTACGGCATGGCATGTGGGTGTCCCTTTAGCTAAGTGACCGTCAGGGCTGCTTGACATCAGGATACTTAGCTTTTACAGTGTGCTGTGGGCTCTGGTTTGCCCTGCGCTGGCTACAGCAGACGGATGTTTGGTCACCTTCCTTTAAGCTCAGAAAGATCACAGAGCTGTAAGTACTTATGCGTAACTGGCAATATTAAATATTAAAGAATTTGGTATAAAGTACATTTTATTTTCAGTGAAAAAAAAGTGTTCTGGCAAGTCACTTTGTTCTTTGAAGAGTTACATTCAAGTCCACATTTCCCTGTGATGTAATTTATGTGGAACAAAATGTGCAGTGTTTAATTTGATGGGTCTTTGACAGTCCTTGTAATCATGATCCAAAATAAGACACTGAACATTTTCATCACACTTGGAAGCCTCTTATCGCTGTCTGCAAGTTTCTTCTCCCTGCTCCATAGTCAGCACTTTCTAATTGCTGTCAATTAGTTTTTCCTGTTCTGGGGTTTTGTGTACATGGAATCCGAGTATCTATTCTGTTGTGTTTACCTTCTTAACCTAACGTTAGCAAGATGCATTCAAGTCATGGCTATGTCAGTAGTTTATTCCTTTTTGACTGCCCAGTAGCAGTTCATTGTGTGAATATACATTATTACTATTAAGTATTTTCATTAATGTTGTGCAATATTCAATCATTATCACCAAGCAGTGAACATTGCCATTATATGGTGTGGATGTTCTCTGCTATTATTACTATTAGGCAGTAGTCTTATTCTAAGTAGAATGTTGTTACTAAGCAAAGTAGCTTGCCTCTTCTGTCATCACTCAGCCAGTGTCTGCACACTTCGCTGTACCGTGGCTGTATCGCTGGAGGCTGCCTGTCAGTGCACTAAGTGGGAAGTGTTTCTTTTTTTTTTTTTTTTTGGTGGAACTGGGGATTGAACTCAGGCCCTTACACTTGCCAGGCAAGCACTTATTCTACTGAGCTGTCTCCTTGGGCTCCTGGGAAGTGTTTCTTGAGAGGGAAGAGATGTCGGAGGCCCACGCGGCGTGCTGAAGGAGTCAAAGGCACTGTATGAGGAGGCGCAGTTTTTCATGGCCCGTGCAAGTGGGCTTCTGTTTCACCTTACTTATTCCTTTACTGAAGAACAAATGTCTATCACTGTTTGCAGTTTTTGAAATCTTCTGCAGAGTTACTATAGTAGAGATTGTCCCCGCATCTCAGTTAGCACTCTCTATTTAATTTCTGAAATATTTTAAGAGTCTAGCCAAACACTTTTGAAGAACCTAACTTGTGGGCATCTGAAGAAGCTAACTTGTTGGCCTCAGGTTTACCCCTGACGTACAATGTGAATCTATGCCTGTGTGATGCACATTCCAAAGTCCTGTTCTAGAATGTTTCAGTAAGAGGTAAAGCTAGGGCTGCTGCTTAGAATTGTAGCGCGTGTTTCTGTCATGAATCTTATCCTCTCCCTGCTTCTTGTTTTCCTCGGGAACATACTCCTGCGACTGCCACTTGAACTCGCTTCTTGTGGTCTCAGGGGGCTGCCGGTCATCACCCCAGCCGTCGTGATCTTAGAATATGGGCGTGTAAGGCAACCCCAGTCACGCCAACCCCTGGGAATTTTCTATGTGGGTGACTGGGGCCCTGCGTTACTCTCATTCCTTCATCTTTCATTGATTAATGAGCTTCTCCAAAATCCTGTCACTAAGTCTTATTTGAAATTTAACCTACTTTGAATTTTAATTTCCTGCGGATCTGACCCGTATAACAGGCATTTTTTACTATTATAATACACAATATTGGTTAGAGGAAAGGTGCTTCTTGTTTTGAGGTCACGTATTCCTCGTTGAATTAGAATAAACAATGAACTTCAGACTTTCACAGTGTAATATAGATGCTACTTGGTCTGCGTAGCTGAAGTAGAAGTCCCTCCAGTTTGTTCACAACCGTACTTCGTGAGGTTGTTCAGGGGTTCAGAGAAATGACCTATGTGTGTATCCACTGAGTTTTTAGTGCTTTGTCGTGAAGACGGATAAGCTGTTTAATTCTCACAATGACCTTGTCAGGTAAATTCATTCCCTACCTGGTGGAGCTGAGTTATTTGAAATGAAGCAAGTTAAATAGCTTTGTCCACAATCCCACTCCAGGACTTGAACCAAGAGTCTGTCTCTAGAGCCCAGTGCAGTGACACTGATGGTTCCAAGTATTTTTGACAAAAACCGGTGAGGCAGTGCTGTCCCCTTCTGACAGATAAGAAAACTTAAATTCACTGTTTAAGAAATAGGGCCGTGCCAACCCCTGAAACCAGGCATAGTGGCTCACGCCTGTAATCCCAGCGCTGGGGAGGCTGAGACGGGGATCACTACAAGTGCGAGCTGGGTACTGGGGCCCTGTACCAAACAAACAAACAGGTAAATGATTTTTAAAAGGTACACTTTCGTAGCATGCAGAGTAGTACGTGATGGAGTTGCAGTTTCGACCAGTGCACCTTACCAGACAGGCTCTCCTCTCTTAAGGAGAGCACCGTTGTACATCCCACTCAGCCATTACTGGATACAGGAGAAAAGTGCGTGGAACTTGGCCCGTTGTTGCGGTCTCATGCCAGAAAAGGGTGGTGTTCTTTGAAACTTTCCTAAAGGATTACAACGATGCGTTCTTTAATTGGATGGAGACGTGTCCATGGAAGCCGAGCACTGCGTTGGGGCTGGACGTTCCTGCATTGCATAGTCCCAGCTTGCTTGCATGCTGTGTTAGCTTCTCCGTCGCATGGGATTAATTCACCACTTTGATACTCATAAAAATTACATGTCCCAGTCCGGTGGGGTGATAGCTGGGGTGGGGTAATAGCTGATGACCTATATACACTGTTGGCATGTTTTAAGTATACTCTTAAATATATTTTGCCAATTTTTTTTTTGGAGTTTTTGGGGAAAGGTCTACAGGGTGTTCAGGGCCTCACTACAAATCAGACTTGTAGTGATCTGCCTGTTTACAGCCTCCCAAGAGCTGGGATTACAGGCGTGCGCCACCATGCCCAGTCTCAGTTGCCAGCTTAGCAGGCCTGGGGATTGAACCCCCAGCCCCTGCACCTGCTTGCAGGCACTTTAATCCACTGAGCTATTTGACTGGCCCTTTGAATTACTTTTGTTTACTTGATTGGGCCTTATTAAATGGTATTCATTGTTTTATGATTGTCCAAGCAGATTTCTGTTTCTGTCTTAAATATATGGGATAGCTTTTGTTGTAAACCTAGAACTCCAGGTTCTTAAAGCAAGCAGGACTGTAGCCATTATGCCATGATTTTATTTGGTGATGGTGGGCCTTAACTTAATACTAAGTAACAAGAAGGTGCAAAGATGTTTAGTTGGCTGGTTCAAGTGCCAAATTACCTTCAACTTTATGGATTGTGGCTGACCCGATAAACTGTATTGCTCATGGAGTAGGACCTGGTAGAATTTTCTGATACCGTGCCGTAATCTTTGTGTTATCTATTCTCTAGACTACATTTAGGCATTGAGCAGATACCTTTTTTTTATCATTAGACTTAAGATACTGATATTTGCAATGACTAAGTTCAACTGTGTGATAGTGACTTGTTTTTAATAAAAGTTAATATCAAGAGTCTCATGTTCACAAATTTTTGAACTACCTAGAACAAAAATAGTGGAAGTTTTTTCCCTGTAATTTTCTGCTCCTGTCTCTTCTGGTCATTTTCTGTATATATGTATATAGATATCTATCTATCTCTATCTCTATCTATCTATCTATCTATCTATCTATCTATCTATCTATAAATACATTGACCACATCTGCTTACATATGAACTTAAAAACAGTTGTGCTGTAATCATTGTGCTATAACTTGCTTTGCAAATCATTTTCTATGTGTTTATAAAAATAAGTGAATATATGGAATACATATGCATAAGTAAAAATTAAAGCAGTTTATAAACATTCTGTAAATTTTTTTTCTTGCCAATATAATTTGGCTATATTTTTATGTCAGTTCACATAGATTTAGGTGATTTTAACTCTTAGAATTTCCTTTTCCCTTTTGCTGGAAAATGAATTGTTTCTGCATTCTGGCCATTTTAAGAAATGTTGAATGGAACATCCGTGTTTAGATATATTTCAGTGTCTCCATATTTATTATATATATATATATATATATACATATATATATATAATTATTATTATTATTAAGGTGCATGGAAAAATTATAAGCCAGTGTACTTTATTATAAAAACTAAAACTTGTGTCAATTTGTTTCTTACGTTAAGCTCCATGTATATTGCAGTTGAGCTCTAAGCACTGAATGATTGACAAAGCTAGTTGCTCTGAGTGTCTAAATGGAAGTTAGTACAAACTTCTAGAAGCTAAGCACTGACACAGTCGTTAGGTACTGAGGGACACGTACTTAAATAGGCAACTTTTTATACCCTGAAAGATTACAATGAAAGCTGGAAAATTTGGACAGAGATTTAACTTGGCATCTTTTGTGTTTTATATTACCTTGTATATAAATACTTTCTTAATGTTTTTTTAAAAAGAGACTAGTTTTAGTTTCCCAATAAAATTGAGAGGAAGCTTTAAATATTTCTTACCCAGTACCTGACCCAAAGCAAGCGTGGCCTTCCCCTGATAGGGTGGAACAGGTTTCAGAATTGCTGAGCCTGCATTAAGCAACCACTATTACTCAAAATCCATAATTTATAGTTGGATTGATTTTACATAGTCTATGGGGTTAGAAAATGTATTAGGACATGCACCATTATAGTGTCCTAGCAAATATTTTCAATGTCGTCATAGAATTTTCTTTTTCAGAATACAATATAGTTGTAATCATGCAGTATGGAATTATTTCAGAGTGGTTTGTTTACTTGATAATATGCATTGAAAATTTCTTCCTGTCTTTTGATGACTTGATAGCACATTTCTTTTTTAGTGCTAAGTAATACTACGTTCCCGAGCCATACCACAGTTGATCCATTTATTTGCTGAAAGGCGTCTTGGTTGCATTCAGGTTCTGGAATATTACACGTGAAAAATATCTGGAATAACACTACGTTGTTGAAAGGTATCTACTCACTGTGCGGTGCCACAGTTCACAGACTATGACGTACCTATTTCCTCTTCCCATTTTAATATCTCTGAAAATAGAATTTAGCTTACAACCAGTGACACCTTGCAGTCATCTTATCCAGGAACTGGTCGCTGCTGTTATCTGGTCGCACACAGATACTAAAATCTGTACCAACAGAGAAGGCACCTGGAGCTGGGGAGAGAAAGCCTCAGCGATGCCAGAGAACTGCTCTGTTGGTGATGAGCTTCTGTCTGGCTGAGATTACCTGCCAAGGCTGGGAACGCAGGGAATTCAGTCAGTTAACTGCTGTTTAGAAACAGGAGTCAGAAGGGCCGGCTTGATAGCTCAGCAGACTAAAGCGCCTACTTAGGCAGAGCGCAGCGGCTGGGGTTGGATCTCCAGCGCGCTGTTCCGGCCCTGCCCCTGGGGCACGCTGAGACAGTGATCGAGGCTGGGCGTGGTGGTGTGCCCCTGTAATCCCAGAACTTGGGAGGCTGAAGACAGGAGAGTCACTAAGAGTCCGATCTGTGTAGTGAGACCCTGTAGACCCTGTCCTAAATTGGGGGTGGGGGCACATGAAGAAATAGGAGTCAGAAGCAGGCTGTACGTAATTTCTGACCTGGTTTGAGAGCCCAGTACTAATCTTTTAATTATTTTATGGGTTCATTTAAAAAGTACTGTATCACTTACATGGCTGGTGACGCAGAAAATGATACTGTGTGGATGGGCGTGTGCGCTGATGATGGGGAGTGGCAAGCTGGGCAAGAAGAGCTAGGTTTCAAAAGGGGAAGAGTTGCAGGAATAGCTTAAGCCAATTTGTTTTGCTCATATTTTGTTCTCATGCATGTATCATAGCGATAGATAATATGCAATGTCTAATTTTTTCCATATGAATAAAATTAAAATTGTAAAATATATCACTTTAATTGGCAGAGTGTTGTTTTTAGCAGTTTGTAAAATAATGGTGTGTTTTTACCACTGACAGTGAAAGTCATTGTTCTTTCTCTGTCTGAACATAATTATTTTTGCTAGGTGATATTTTCCCCATTAACTCTTTTGTGCTAATGTGGAATGGCTTTGAGATATCCCTTTAATTTGATATTCAATTACCTTACTGCTTCGGTTCAGGGTCACTTCAGTTGCAAACAATTTGGTTTGCAAACAAAAGCATTTGTCAGAAATGTGTTTGTGTTTGCAAACTCCAGCCTGGGTGATCCACACAACCACGGCTGTCTTCCCCACACAGAGAAAATTCAGTGATTTTCCTCAAAATTGTAAAACACTTTAGATTTGTAAACCAAGGTACCACTGTATTTGTGTATGTGTGTGTGTGTGTGTGTGTGTGTGTGTGTGCACATGTGTGTGCCAGTCTGGCAGCTAGGGTGGGACTTAACTCTGACTGGCTTAGTAAGGGTCTGCCCAGGGGTTTATGGGACACACTTCTGAGGGTTGGGTCATGGAGGCATAACTGAGGTTCCAGCTTTGGCCTCTGGCCCTCTCGGCTTTGGAACTTTTACCCTGTCCTGTGTCCCAGGTGCCAAGAACTCAGGAGCTGGATTCTGCTCTGTGGTCCCCAGGATGTTTCTGCCCTGGGGCCAGCCAGGCATACACTGAAAGTGTGAGCAAATGCAGCCTTTCCCCTTCCAGGTTGTAGATTTGGGAGTGGTGTCTCAGCAATGAGATGCTGGCTAGTACAGAACAGTGGTACTGGGAGTGGGGCCACAGCTTTGCTGACCATGTGATGTAGAAGCCTTTGGAATTAATTTTCTAGAGGAATTTGGAAAGGACTGGAGATCTGGGCAGAAAAGCTCTAGAACACTTTAAGTATTCTAAAGCCAGATGGGTGATTTTGGTTAGCTCTTAGGTGATTTGAATGCTAATAAGAGTGCGGGCAGTAAAGGCCAGGCTCCAGAGGATATTAACACAGGCCAACTGTGTTATGCTCTGGCAGAACATTTGTCTATGTTTTGCCCATGTCCTAAGGCTTAGCAGGACCCTGGGGATCAGGACAGGGGACTAAGCAATCTGGCAGAGGAAATTTCAAGACTGTCTTAACATTTAGGCTGTGACATGGACACTACTGGCTGCTTTTATTTTTGCGGGGGGTGGGGAGGGTGTTCAGGGTCTCACTACTAGATCAGACTCGTAGTGATCCACCTGTTTACAGCCTCCCAAGAGCTGGGGTTACTGGAGCGTGACACCATGCCCAGTCTCAGTTGCTATCTCAGCATGCCCCGGGGGCGGGGCCAGCACAGCAGGTCCAGGGATCAAACCCCCAGCCCCTGTGCCTGCTTGCAGGCACTTTAATCTGCTGAGCTATTTGGCTGGCTGAACTGGCTGTTTTAGTAAGACTTAGTGAAAGTTAGGGGCCCAGGACAGAGCAGAACAATTTTAAAAATTTTAGTCCATGTGTACAGTTGGGGCCAAAGGAGGTATGCCTACTAAAGAAATTAGTATGTTTAAAAAAAGAAACCAATCACTTTGTAAAATATAAATATGCTTTGAAGGCAACTCAGGAATCAGCAATACTATATCCATGGTTGGCTGGAAGACATGGAAGTGTCTACCTTGTATGAATCTACCTTTGTATGAAATTACTATGTAGCTCTTGGTTATAGACAATGCATTGGGAAATGTTACTATTGCTTTTCAAGTATATTAAGCATGAAAGATGAAAATTGATGTTGAACTTTTGGTAAAGTATCAAATACAACAAACTAGGAAGTACATGAAATACTTCTGAGTAATTGAGAGGATTGAACAGGTATGTCATAAATGTGATTAAATTTTAATACATATATTGAATATACTGTGTATATTGTGGAATATCCGTTGCATAGAATCTTATTTTTGTTGTGCTATGCTACGTGAGACAAAAATGTTGTAAAGTTAACTTGAAAGTTTCATCATAAAGCATTCCAACGTGTTTTATTATGTCATTGTTTTGTGATGTATGTTTTCCAACTATTATGATAAGATTTCATTATTTGATTGTGTAAAATATTGGAAGTGTGAGATTTTATGAATACTAAAGAAAAGTATTTGAGGTATGTTTTAGCTGCAGTTGATTAGGGGTTTATTTCAAGGTGATATTGCTGTTCAATTAAAATTAAGTGAATTTTTTTATTTTTCAGTATTATAAAACATGGTAGCCTGCAGGAATAACTTGGAAATATAATCAGAATCCTAAATTCACCTTATATGTCAAAGTAGCACAGTATGAGAAGGTTACATCCGAGGTATCTG
>NW_004524598.1:18748459-18760068 GCF_000260255.1 Octodon degus | reverse complement strand
TCTCTGGCTCTGTCTCTCTCTCTCTCTCTCTTGAACTTGGTACAGGATCTCACCACACACCTTGGACTTGTAGTGATCCTACTGTTTTCAGCCTCCCCAGCACTGGGATTATAGGTGTGCACCACCACGCCCAGACTCAGTGGATGGCTCAGCACGCCTGGGGGTGGGGCCAGCATGTGGTGCTGGGAATTGAACCCGGGTCCTGCTATCTCACTGGTGCAGTATTTGTAATTTCTGACCTGATGTTTTATTCATACATGTACAGTTTAGTTGATTACTGGTTTTTGTTTAGTGGTCAAGACTTTCTAGCAGAATTGTACCTGACATGCACAGATATTAAATTTACATCTTCACATCTCTGTGTTTCTGATCAGTTAGGATATAGTTAAGTCATCCTGGGATGAGGAGATAGCTCAGCGGCATAAGTGCTTGCCTACCAAGTGCAAGGTCATGAGTTCGATCCTCCTGGTAGCTTCATCCCCCAAAATTCATCCCAGAAGATAAGGAAACGACAAATATAATCCTGACTGTTGTTGTGCTTCCTTTACAGTGTATGATTTATCAGAAACCTTATTTTTCTATTTTTGTTCTAACATTTTCAAAACAGAATTTCTTTCATGAACAAATATAACTCTGTGGCACCCATATAAGTGCTGTAGAGCAAATAATAGTAGAGAAAAGATTAGCTCTTCCTAGAATGAAAAATTTCTTTGTTGCCTTAATGACTCTCATTCAATTATTTTAAATTGTAATGCTGCTTTCTTCCTAAGAACACAAAAGATGCCCGTGATGATTAACTTAATGTGAGCTCACTCTGATCCTGTAATGTCTTATGATTACAGGTGGGATAATGGAGTAAATACTAGCATAATACTTTGCCAGCAGCCACCAAGTTAATTAGATAACCGGAAGGTCAGAGCTGGCAGTCTGGCTGAGGGATTTGCCCCATTTAGCATTCTCTTCCTTCAGACTATAAATTCTAAGTCACAAGATAGATTTTTTTTCAGGTATGGAGACTTTGTGCTGTAGTAATCAGGTGGTATGAACGCAGATTTTGGAAATATATTCTACTTCCTTTTTCGATGGAGCATTTGTGTGTTTTGTATTTTTTTCCACTATTGTGTATAGTGCAAGATGAAGAAAACCCTCCCCAAGTTTCACATTTGTGAGGGAAGTGCTGCTTCTGTAGGTTAGTGCCTGGGAGGAGAAAGGGACATGGCGTCTCTCGAGGTGGTCGTACTGTTCATTGTACACCACTTAGAAGCTTTATAAATTATATTTTTTTTTAGTTAGCAAAGTTTTGGCCATGTTTTCTTATGAAAACATAGTTTTATTAACTTCTAATTAAAAACTACTAAATCTAATGGTGTTATCAGTGGTGTACCAAGGATTTTCACTATGTGTGTGTGTGTGTGTGTGTGTGTGTGTGTGTGTGCACGCGTGCACATGCACGTCATGTGTATTCAGATCAACACATCAAGTGAGATGGATGCATTCAGGGTAGTATGGCCGTAGACCAAACCAGTAACATCAATAGCCAATACCGGAGATACCATTTTTCTTTAATTTTCCATCCATCCTTCCAACACTAGTTTTGAATTGGATAGAATTAATCTCTGAAGGCACATTTACAGTTAGGGCTGGCAGATAGTAAATATGTTAGGTTTGTAGGGCCCTCTGTCTCTGTTCTAACTACTCGTTAGTCATTTCATTCAAGAAAATGCTGTTCAGAAAAGAATTGACTTGTAAATTGTGGTTTAGATGATGCAAGAATCTAACTGAACATAGTTTGTGTGCTACGCAATAACTTTAAAAATATTTTAGTGCTTGTAAGTATTTTACCACTCCTCGTGTCTTAGGTTTGTTAACTTAATTCTCATCTGTCTTTGAGAGTTAGCTATAAAAGACTTTGCCATTCTTCCTTTATTTAAACAAGTTGATCATTTCAATTCAGTCTTCTCTGGTACTGGTTATCGTTACTGGTTTGGTCTGTGCTCACGCCGCCTTGAATGCACCCATCTCATCCGATGTATTGATTTGGACACACACATATACACACATACAAAGCAAGAACTGAAAATCCTCATTACACCACTGATAGCGCCATTAGGGTTAGTAGTTTTTACCTAAAAGTTAAGACAACCATATTTTCATGTGAAAACATGGCTGAAACATTGCTAACTAAAAAAAAGTTGAATTTACAAAGCTTCTAAGTAGTATGTACAATGTGATTCTCTTTGTAAAAAGATGATAAGGAGAGGCCTATGTGTATGTTTGTCTACTTGCATATTGCAAATATGCGAAAGTATACTATCAGTGAGTTCTTAATTTTTCAAACAAATTAAATCAGTTTATCTCAATATGAGCAGAAAATATTTACTAAAGACATCAAATAGCTTCCAGGTCTCAGGCTTAGAAGAGGGCTCCGAGTTACTGGTCCTGCAAAGATGCCCGGCAGCTGGCCGCAGGTGGGCACTTGCAGTTAGAGTCATTGTTACCACTGGGCTGGGTTCTGGGTCTTCCCCTGCTGTTCTTAGTACTCCGGAATGGATTCTGGACTGTAACTACTTTTCTTGTCCTGAGTGTGCAGTTCAGAGCCTGCTGTCGGTGCATTTGATTGACAGCTTGTTCTTCTAACCCTGGTGCAAGGGAAGCTTCGAAAGCACGCGGATCTCACTTCAGCAGTGAACGCAGGGCCCTGCCCAGGAGGTTGGAGTTGTGCCACATGCAGGAAGAGGATCTGGAGTGCAAGCAGTACACTGTGCACACGCAGGAAATTGTCCGAGTTGATTATTTCTGCACAGTGAAGTTAGAAAGACTAGGGAGCGGGAGAGGGCTCTTCTGTCCATGGAAAAGGGGAGAGATGATTTTACTCAGCTCTTGGGCTATTCCTTCCTCTTAGAAGAACTCAAGAATGTTTCCCTCAGTGGGCAGTTTTGTCAGTTTCCTACTCAATTGTGTTCTAAAATTCTCTTTATAGTTTCCTTGAATTCCTTGAGCCCTATATTGAGTGTACTAGGTTGGACAGCAGACATGAAATGCTTTTCTTGTTTGTTCTGGCTTGGTGGAGTGGATTCAGGTTACGTTTCTGAGGTCTGCCACAGGTGGCGCTGACATCGAAAGTTCCCAGCTCTTAGTGAAATGGTCGTAGCTGCAAGGTGTCAACATAAAATTCACTTAAAATCAGGGTCCTGGTATGCGTTTTTCGAGCCACTGTGTAATTACTGCTTGATGGAAATTTGGTCTCCAAACGTAATTCATTCCAAATAAAGTTTTAGCTGGTATCTTGATAGTGTTTTAAACTTTTTAAAAAATATTTTTAGATTTACAAAAAATAGATACCACAGAATATATGACACCTGCAGTTTCCGTTATTATTAATATCTTCCATTAGTGTGGTATGCTTGGTACAGTTGAACCAATACTGAGGTATTGCTATTGACTAAAGTTCGTACTTCATTAATGCCCTTAGTTTCTAACTAATGACTTCTTTTTCTGTCACGGGATAACTGATATATTTTACATATCTTGTATCTGTTCAGCTGTACAGTAGTGTCAGAGAGCCAGGTAGTGCTATTTCTAATGTAAGTAACTTTCAGAATTTGGGAAAAGAAAACATAAAGATAAGGCTTTGTCACAAAAAGGTTCTTACATTCTTTTATCCCAATGTCACCTGAATAATCGACTTTTTATTTTTCTCTCCCGTTCTCCGTTTAGTGGAACAGGTTCCAGTGGAGCCGTACAATATCCCCCTGTCACAGGCTGAAGTCATCCAGGAAGGGAGTGATGTCACTCTAGTTGCCTGGGGCACACAGGTTGGTACTGGAGATCTCAACTCCTAAAGCCCACACTGCCTTGAAGCCCTTGTATTTAATCCTAATATATGGAGAATTGAAAATGACATTTTCATTATATCTTAGATTAAGAGTGCTTGGTGCTACTGAGGCAGATTTGTGCTTTGCTAATTTTACTGAGGTATAATTGTTATATAGGTAGTTTTCAAGGTATTCAAAGTGATTATACACACACACACACACACACACACACACACACACATTGTGAAATGATTATAGCAGTCAATCCGTGACTCGTTCGACACCACATCGTTACCATTTGTGTGTGTGTGCACGTGGGCGTTGAGGACACTTCCGTCGTATGTGTCCCACACGGTGACTTTCAAGTACACGAGACATTAGCTGTAATCACTATTCTCAGAATTTCTCTGTGACCTCAAGCTTGTGGCCCTGGTCTGCGGGACGGTGAGGTGCCTGTTCTGGTGTGGTGCACTGCGTGAGCGTGTGATAGAACATGCTGAAGCTTATGAGGCATATTGATTTGTGACCCTCAGAAGCACGTCACATGGCCACACTCCTGGGGCTGCGCCTGACGCAGTTCTTCTTGCCCCATTTCCTGGCAGCTCTTCCAGGTACTTTCTCTCCACCTGGCCTCATGTGGTACTCTTGCCTCAGAATTTCAGACTTTTGTCTTTTCCAGGGACTTTCTTCACTGACCCACCTCAGCTTTTTCTGTCTTCTTGTCACATTTCTCTGTCTCCAAACCTTAAGCTCAAGACTGTTTTTCTCTTGCGACAGATCCTGTCTGTCCACCTGTCTGTCCATCTGTCCATCCATCCTTCTCTTCTTCCCTCTTTCCTCCCTCCCTTTCTTCCTTCTTCTTTTAAAGAAATGGTCACATTGTCTCTGTAAAAGAAATACTTTGTTTTAGGAAATCGAGGGCAGTGTAGCATGTGCTTATTTTAGAAAGCTAAGGACCACACTAAGATAGTTACAGAGCTGTTCCCAGTGCCCGCAGCTCCTGCTTCCTCTGCTTGGCTGTTGGCATGGAGTCCTGCAGCCCTTCAGGCTCTCACCACAGTAGAGTCACCCTATGCTTGCTGAATTGCACCACACCTGGATCCATGTGGCCCCTGCATGTCCTGCGCCCCTCTTCTCCTCCTGGTAGGAAAGCGAGCTGCGCAAGTCCCAGCTCCCCAGCTTGCTCTTCTGTCTCCTCTGGGCCTCTCCCTTCCTTTGTAGCTGCCGGTGCAGGGCTCTGTCACCTTGCATTCCTTTCCCCCAGCTGAGGCCTCACCGGCCTGGCTCTTTAGCTTTTCCTCTCTGTGTTGCTTTTATTCAGACGTTTTGTGTCTTTGTATCTGAAGGGTGCCTTTCCCTTTACATACGGTTATGCCTTCTTCCTCTCTTTTATCACCAAACTTATTTATTGTTTTTTATGGTGTCCCAAGTCAAACGCGGGGCCTTATGCATTTTATTATATGTTAGATTATGTTAGAATTGGCAGTCAAACCCAGGACCTTACGCTTGCCAAGCAGGCACTTTGCCACTGAGCTATATCCCCGGAGCCTTATGTCTTTTAGGCCAGGACGGTACCACTGAGCCATATCCCAAGCTGCCCTTCCCTTTCCCATTTTTTTTTTTATTTTATTGTATTTTGCTCTATTGTAATACATTTTACTAGCACCTATAAATTTTTCAGTGTGATACTTCTGTCCATGCATGTAACATGTCCATCCATCCTCTCTGCTAGTCCCCTTTATATCTCTTATTCCCTTCTTGTCAAATAGTCATCTCCTTTCTGTCTTTCATGCCATCTTTTTTTTAAGCCTCTGCATTCTTGGGAAATGTCCTGTTTGCCTTTCTGAGCATAGCTTATTTCACTGACCACAGTCATCTCCAATCCCATCTGTTTTCCTACAGATGACAGAGTCTTGGGTGTTTTATAGCTGGGGAACACTTTTATATGGATACCTACATCTGCTCTATCTATTACTCAGTCTTTGGGCCCCAAGGCTGGTTCCCCAGCTTGGCTGATACAAATTTTGGCACAATCAACAGGAGTATGCAAGTATCCTATAGTATACTGACTTTAGGCCCCAAAAGCAGTGTGGCTGAGTCATATGGTATATCTGGTTTTAGTTTTCTGAGGAACTTCTGTACTATTTGCCTAATTCCAGTCCCCTTTTAAAAAACTTTTGAAGCAGGGTCTCACTAAGTTGCCCAGGCTGCCTGCTTGTGATCCTTCTGCCGCAGACTTCAGAGCAGCTGGGGCTGTAGGCTACTAGGCCTGACTCTTATTGTTAAATTCGTAGGTCTACGTCATACTATCTCTATTTAATTCCTTAATGTATTCATGTTCCTATGCCTTAGAACCTTTTTATCCATTAGTTTACTAAACCTACTTTCAGTAATTTAGAAGCATGATTGGTAAATCTAAACTTCGTCTCAACTGCTATTATGTGTGACATTGGCTGCTAGCTATGAAATGGAGTTTTGCTTTAGCTTTTGGGGTATTGGGCCTGCTGGTTTTGATTTCTTAATTTTCTTCTTGTCTCCTCAGCTGTTTTTTGTTGTGTCTTACTTTCAGCGAGCTTCTGTTCTGCTGTTTTTCTCTTAGATGCTGGTGAGCTACGGGATTCCTTGGCGTTTGTCCTCTACTTCTTCCTCCAAATGCTTTCCTTATGAACTGCTCGTGACTCTATCTACCATGTGTTAGCTTTGGAATGAGAATCTTTAGCACCAACTTCATACATTTTCTTTTAGAATCTGCTTTTTAACCATTAATATTTAATTCATTGGGCAGGCTGGATTTAACCTAACATTTATGAACCCTTTCTCTAGATCTATTCTGTTGACTACAAACAGTATCTGTAAATATTCTTGTCAGCACTTAACTAACTTTCTGTCTTTCATGCCATCTGTCTTTCAGGTCATGCCACAGACCTGAATGTTTCTGGCCGATCCCTGAACGTTTTTCTCTTCTTCTTAGGTTCACGTGATCAGGGAAGTAGCTTCGATGGCAAGAGAGAAGCTTGGAGTGTCCTGTGAAGTCATCGACCTGAGGACCATAGTACCTTGGGATGTGGATACAGTTTGCAAGGTATAAATAAAGTGCTGGCAGGATGTTGCGTCCTCGGGACCTTGGGCCAAGGTCTTCTTTGTGTGAAGCACTGCTTGAAAGTTGTGAGCTGCTTCGGCATTTCCAACTGATCTGAGGTTTTGAAATTTGCGTTGTGAAAGAAATGGGTGTTGTGTAACCGGCCTACTATTTACAGAGTCGAATCACTTCCGAGACTCTTTATCCTCCCACTGTTTTCAGTATGTAAAATATTAGAGAGCTCTTCGCAGGCCGGCAGCTATCCTGGGCTCTGTGAGTCATGGGGGGTGTAAGTGAGGGAGCACGGCAGGGGGCTGCGGGCACCTGTAGTTTAAATTTATTGGTCTCGGTTCAGTACGCTGGGTTTAATTTAGTTAGATGAATGGTTTGGCTGAATTTTCATTCATCTTCTTTCCTCGGACAAGGGCAGATTATTCTTCAAATTATAGCCCTGTCTCACAGCCTTAATAGGCTCGATCACACAGTGTTATTGCTGCGGGATTCTGGCTGCTCTGATGAATAGTTTCTGAGTAGTCTCTTGATCTTTGGCCTGATTTGATGGATGCTGCTTTCAGTAGTCATGGAATTCTCATAATCCCTCCTCCAGGTAGGGCTTAGTTTTTACGTATTTAGCCATAACTGATATCTTTCATATTAATGGCTGGATAATTGAACTGTTCTCGTGTTGGCACATCGGAAAGATTAAACTTCTGTCTACTTAGCTACTGAAGTCCAGGTAGTGATGTCAATGCTGTGTTTTCTGACAGATTTATATTGCAGCAAGTCAGCCCCAGAGTGTTTTACTTCATTTATGTGTGTGTGTATATATGTATGTATGTATTTTTGGAGAGCTGTGGGAGTCTCTTAGCTTTTATAGGCCATGTATTAGGTTAGTTACATGGAAATAATCTGTAGAGACTTGTGTTATAAAAATGTAGCTGGGGGAATTTTTTAGCATGAAAGTTGTTTTATAATGTGTTAGTTTTTGTGTGTGTGTGTTTTAGGGAAGGGTCTATAGGGTTTACAGGGTCTCACTACTAGATCAGACTCATAGTGATCCACCTGTTTATAGCCTCCCAAGAGCTAGGATTGCAGTCTCACTTGCCTTCTCAGTGTATGCCAGGGGTGGGGCAGGCGCAGCAGGCCTGGGGATCGTAGGTACAAGATTAAGAACTTATTATAGTTCTGTACAGGGTCTCGCTAAACAGCCCACATTAGTAGTGATCCTCGTGATTTCTGCCTCCCAAGTGCTGGGATTACAGGTGTGCGCCACTGTGCCCGGACTCCATCGCGGGCTCAGCGCACCCGGGGGTGGGGCTGGCGTGGCATGCGGAGCCAGGGATCGAACTCTGGCCCCTGTGCTTACCTAAGCAAGCACTTAGTCTGCTGAGCTATACCACCGGCCCTTTTGGTCTTTTTTGGACAGGATCTTGCTATACAGTTCAGGCTACCCTTGAACTCACTTTGTAGCCCAGTCTGTCTTGTGATGATCCTCCTGCCTCAGCCTCCCAAGTGTTGGGAATACAGGCATGTGCCCCCACGCCTGCCTCTGACTTCCTTTGACAGCTGAAGTTTCCACTTGGGTTTATATTTTTAGTATGGGTGGTGCTTTTCCATGGCATGGTGGGTGTTCTGATAGGTAGGCAATCTCTTTACTTTATTTACATATTTGTTTACCTATACATTAAAAAAGGATTTCTGTTAGCCTTTGTCTATTTATTTACTTATTTATTGTACTGTGGATTGAACACAGGATGTTGAGTTTGCCAGGCAAGTGCTGAAGCCACTGGGCTATCTACCAGGCTCTCAAAAAGGATTCCCAGCAGCTTGCATTGAAACACAAATACAGCAGCACCCCAAGGTGTGAATGTGAAAGCAAAGAGAGGAGGCGTAGAGGGAGAAAGAAGGGGGCAGTTATTTACGTTCATTTCTGTACCCCTTTGCTCGTCCTCCCTCCGTCAGCTCTGCTGCTTACACCTTTCTGAGGTCCCAGACGCAAACCTTGCATCCTCTGTGCTGTGGCAGAAGACAGAGAGGCCTGCCCAGCCCCCCGCCACGTGGGAAAGTAATGTCAGGTCGCTGGCTTGTCATCGTCCCCTTCGCTTTGTGTAGGGGTGCTTTCATCATGAAAGCCAGCCTGCCGGCTTGTCATTTCTTGATTACTTTGGGCCTCTTTGTGACTTTCTTCCTTGCTGGTAGGGGCCATCTTGGTTGTGTTTCATGTGTCAAAGGAGAAAATAGTTAGTGCTTAGCTTCCCTGTGGTTCAGAGGTGGCATGAGGGAAAAGGTCTCTATAGCCAAACGTGCACGTTAGAAATGAAGGCTTCTTTCTGGGGAGCAACTAGAGTTTAGCTTTTCTTCTTTAGCTTTGTGAATTTTATAGCATCCAAAATTTATCTTTGCAGTGTTTTTCAGTTAGCTGTACTTTATTAATTGCTTTTTTCATAAGACAAAATTGGATTTCTTAGTTGTACTTACTATGTGTCAGCTCAACACCAATGGACATCTTTTGGAACGGCTAATCAAAACAGCCTATTCAAGTGAGTTCTTAAACACATATATTAGAGATCTGTACACAGTTTATGCTCTAGGACTGCTGAGAAGTTCATGCTTTCAGCTTAGCCTTGGAGCACTGTGTGTGGGCCGAGAAATGACAGCGCTGTGTTGGTAAAAGGACAGAAAAGTGCACCAGTGGGGTGGGAGAGAGACCAGAACCAGACCTGCTGGCTTGGGGACAGAAGTGATGCTAGAATCAGAGAGAAAAATGATGCATTTCAGTAACAATAGTGATTCATTTAGATACAGGAAAAATAATTATCTTATGCCTTATCACAAGCTGTCAATTTCGAATGCAGATCTGACTGTGAATAAAAAAAATAAACCTCTTGGAAGAAAGCATAAGATGTCCTTATGATCTTGTGCTCTGACAGAATGGTGCAGTTTGTTTTATTAAAGTTAAGAAAATTCAAATGGGTGCTAGTAACAGTAGATAATTCATGGATTTGTAAAAACTGAGGGAAACTTAAGTCCAGAAATATAAAGTTCTTGTGCAGTCAAAAGGACAAAGGCAGACAACCTAATAGAAAGATGGGAAAAACTCTTGACAGAATACTTCACAGAGGAAAGTAGCCAGACGGCCAGTACCACATGGAAACTTGCCTGATTGCTTTAGTCAGCAGGGGATATAATACCCCTGCAGTCGCAACATTCTGATTAAAGTTACAAGCACTCCAAGTACTAAGTGTTGGCAAGAGTGGGAAGCAACTCAGTTCTCGTACGTTATGGTGCAACCACTTTGGAGAACTGTCAGTAACCACTTGAGCCCTCTAATCTGTCTATATAAAGTCTACGCACATATTCCCAAATCCCACGACCAGTTCTGAAATCTAAAACACCTCTTTTTCCAAGCATATCAGAAAAGGAATGTTGAGTCTGTATTTCAGGTCATTCATTAACTTGAGGGGAGCCTTGACGCGCTTTGTGCAGGGCATCTCGTTGGTCATGTAGTTCTGCCCACAACCCTTGGCTCAGTTTTTCTTGTCCCACAGACAGCAGACAGGTGCTGTGCAGTAGCGCCCTTCTCAGATCTTCCCAGGAGCGAGAGCAGTGGCTATCGCCCGGCTTTCCTGTTGAGGGGTGACCCCACTCCATCTGAGCTGGAAAGTGAAGTGTGGTCTTACAGAGCAGGGCTGTGCACCCTTCGGGGCTGTCCAGCTTGAAAGGAGGACGTCAGTGGGCAGTGATGCGGGGACATGGCCTATGGAAAGACAGCTGGATTTTGGCAAGAGAATGATGCGCTTTGAAAAAGACTCAGTATTTTACGAATCTTATTGGTATATAGTTTAGAACCTACTACTGAGGAAAAGAATAAAACAAGATAGTATACAAAGTGCAGCGTTTATCGAGAAGGTAAAACCAACACATAATTTGGGTGTATTTATATTTTCACTGATGATTAAATTATACTAATTCTTGAAGTGTGTAAGGATTTGCCCTGACATCTTGATTTTGTTTCTTTCTCTCACATTCTGCTTCCCACATTTAATAATCCTAGAGCAGATCCTGCTGGCTTTTAGGACACAATATGTAAAATCTGACCACTACTTCTGCCGTTACGCTTGACCTTGCTCCAAGCCACCAGCATTTCTCACCTGGGCTTTGGCTGCAGCCCCTGACTGTTGTGTCTTGCTTCTGACCTTCCCAAGCCATAGGCCGGGTCTGACATGTGTCCCTTCCATCCCTCTCATCGCAGAGGGCCTCTGTGGTTTCTCATCCAGCTTGGAGGAAAAGCCTAATCCCTCACCACAGCCTACCAGGGGTTGCTCCGTCTCTCCGTATTCCACACCCATCGACGCTTTGGGAGCTTCTCCTCTCCAGGTTCACGGGTCACTCTGCTAAATCACTTGGGTTCAGTTCCTCATTAAATACTTTCCAGACCAGATTCCACAGTAGCGAATCCTCTTACAAACGTTCTCTTATACTTTTTCTTTCTTTTTCTCTGTAGCGATCAGCAAGCCATAACATAACGTAACATATTGAGTAAATTAACTAGTGTAATGCAAATTACAGTGCTCATTTATGTCTTACATTTTAGTTTGCCGTTTTTTTTTTTTTTTAACAGTTGCCTGTTTTTCATAATGATACTAGGAATTGCCCATCTGAATTTTCCTCGCAGTAGGACCAGTTTGTCTCCAGTGAGAGGTGAAGCTGACTGG
>NW_004524598.1:18739390-18747826 GCF_000260255.1 Octodon degus | reverse complement strand
TGCTGGCCAGACACGGTCTGTGGCAGTTTGCTGTGAACCAAGAGCACAGGTTTTACTGCTCAGACTTCACTGGATCCGGTTGTTCTTTCAGGGCCCTTTCTCTGCCGGGTTCCCTGTCTGCAGTGCAGGGAGTGCACTGTCGTGGGGTTTTAGCTACAGAAGCCCACCACGGCCACCTGCGTGCTAGGCCCACCCGCACCCACTCATCCACTGAAATGCACTTGTGCCTGGGTGTTCATCAGAGCACGTGTGTTCATAGTAGCAGGAAAGATGCTTCGAAGAACAATGAAGACGTATCCATTGCTTTAGAACTTTACTCCAATTTTGTAGCCTTTGAAGGATTTTTATTTTCATTTTCATAGGATTGATTTAGATTACCCTAAATTTCCGTTTTACATTTAAGCTTGCTAGCATTAACCCAGTAATATTTGGGATCTAATATTTGTACTGGGTTGTTTCAAACTGGTTTCATGGGAAGTGGAAAGATTTGCCGTTAGAAAAACCCAAGTGGTGAAGCACTGCCAGTACGAAACAATTTTTAAAATGGGTTTTTTTAGACTTGAGTCACACAGTGATTGAGTGCGAGCTGCTTTGCTTGAGGCTCTGTGTGTGTGTGTGTGTGTGTGTGTGTGTGACAGAGAGAGAGAGAGAGAGAGACAGATAGAAAAAGAGAGAGAGACAGAGACAGAGACAGAGACAGAGACAGAGACAGAGACAGAGACAGAGACAGAGACAGAGACAGAGACAGACAGAGGCAGGCAGGCAGGCAGGCAGGCAAGGCAGGCAAACAGACAATGCCAAAGACTTGGGCCCTGAGGTGAAAGGGAAGTTAGTAACCACCAATAACCACTAGAGGCCTCTCTTACGCCAGGTTTTATGGTTAACGTAACGAGGTTTTCCTAGTAGAGTTTGACTCTTGTAAATTAAGCTTAATTTGCGTTGTAGTTCTCAATAAATACTGTACCAGTATTCTTATTTCAGGGTATGTGTTATTATGTGCTCTAAAAGTTTTATTTAATTTAAATATCAGAACAGCTGATAATCCATTGGACTCAAAACAAAATTTGGACTCTTATCTAAATAAGCTTTGAGTAAAAATGTAATCAAAGGCTATTAGCAGATGAAATGATATGCTTTTTGGAAGTAAAAGCATATTTGTGTTTAAATTATTGCTGCTTTAGCATGTTTTATTTAGCTTTTGAAAGTAGTTTGTTTTATGATGGTAGACTTCAAGGCAAGTCCGTGACATGTGACATGTCAGAGATTATATATATTTCCTTCATGGTTAAAATAAGATTCTAATATCAAAGTCTATTTAAAATGAGTAAGGCATCCTTTAAGCTTACTGCGTGGGATAAGGTTGTTTTTCTTTAGGAGTAAAGAATATGTCTTATTTTAGTTTGGAATTGGTTTTGATGTAGTTTGCCCGCATAAAAAAAGCGGGCAGGATAATGTCCCCTTGTCCAGTTGCCTGACTTGCTGCTGTTCTCCTGGGTGAGAGTGCTGAGATCTTGGTTGTCCTGCTGGTGTGCTTGTCTTTGTCCTGACCACAGCTAGTTAACTGTACTGACTGGAGCAAGTTTTAGGTTCTTGGATGCCGTGTGCTGGCATGTGACTGACATTTATTGTCGTGCTTGGTGGCTTTCGGCTGATTTCTCAAATTCCACGAGGGCAAGGAGTTTTGTGTACAGTATTTTGAGTATTTTGTTCATTGCTAGGTCCTGGATGGTTTAAAGATACAGAATATAGGAGATGCCATATGCAGACTTCTTGAATAAGCTTGCTTTATTTTTAAAATAACCAGTGGTATTTAGTTTTTCAATGAAAGCAGGTAAAGAAGGAATTGGTAACTTCTGTAGGAAAAGGAGAACTGAGAAAAATATACCTGACACCTGGTGTATTTATGGCATCTTAATGAAAATTAAAATAATAACTATAGGTGCTGGCCTACTTTTGTATATTTTATATAATACATATTAATATATTTATATAGTGCATGTTAATATATTTATGTAATAGGACCTGGTAAGTTGTGAACAGAAAGGTTGTCTTGCGCACATCTTCCTGTGCCCGTCTTGTGAGTATCTCCTTTTGTGTCCTTGACAGGTCTTCTAATCACTTGTCAGTATTGTTACTTTTTAGGCTGGAAAACTCAGTATTGGAAAAGTGGAGTCACGTAGAGCTCGCGAAGGTCAGCATTGCCGTAACCCAGGTTTGAGGACTTGGGGCCTTTCATATTTTATTGCAGCAGGCAACTGTCCAAGCAGAGATGGAGCAAAATTTATAAATGTCATCTGGAGGTGATGGAGCCACTTAAAAGCATGGAAGGTACTGGCACTAGAAGAGCATTTCTTGGGAGGGGCTGTGCTTTCATTCCAGATCCGTTTTGCTCCGGACGTCTTGGCAGAGCCGTGTAGGTCTTGATTTCGTTCTTTCAGTTACACTATATGCTAAGAATTATTATTTGTTTTAACAAAGACAAGGAAATTAGATCTCAGAAAGATGACAGACGTCCTGAAGTCACTCAGCTAATAATCAGTAGCGGCGCTGAAGTTCAGTCTTAAGTCATAAATTCTCACACCCTGATACTGAGTTCAGCTGCCCCTCGGGAGAATATTTACCTTACAAATAAGTTAGTTCATGTTTTAAAAGGTGTCACTTGACAGTTTTTACTGATAAAATGTTTCTAAAATTTCAGCTTGCAACATATTTTATAATATGTCTAGGAAATTTCTTTCACATTCACTCAGTTGTATCGTATTTTAAAACATACATTTATGTGTGTGTGTGTGTGTGTGTGTGTGTGAGACCTTGTTAAATACTCTATATACATCATAAATTGTAGTAACTTTTTTTCATGTGGCGTTACTATTTTTTTCTACATGGATCTGGATAAAGAAAAGATTATAGAATTATAGTTTTCTATTACTGATCCTATTTATTATGTTTTTGAAGTGTTTCTTAATATACTGAAATTATTTGAGTTTGACTCAGTATTTTTATTTTGTTTAAACTGTTTGCTTTTGATATTCTAAATAGCAGTGAAGAATCCATTGCCTCATTTCAAAGTGAAAAACTTATGACGTGATAGCTCAGCGGCGTAAGTGCCCGCTTGGCAAGCGCAAGCTCCTGACTTCGTTCTCTAAAATCTCTACAGATTTTTTTTAGGTATAATGTGAGAAATAGGAACTTGTCGCTTCCTCTGCTTGTGTGACAGGCATTTGGCTTCCTCTGCCTCATTAGCCTTGTGCTAATCCAAAATTTTAGTCCTTATGCCATAATTGGTAACATTTTTCTTAACTTTTCCTATTATAATAATACCTCGGTTTCACAGTGTGTAAGTGTGAAATTTTAACCTAAATATTTATCAAAACTGTGGTCTACAAAGATTTTTCAACACAGCAGTTATTCTTTGATTTTTTATGTTATTGGGAATATGCTTATCAGTCATGAGTGATCAATAAGTCTAAATACGTTCACTCCCTGACATAATTTTCATTGCTTTTTCTTTCTAGAACTTGGTTGTCTCATTATTGTTTATACGTTCCTTTATGTTTGTCATACAATTCTTTAGTCAACTGTCATACATCTAAAATGTATTTTGTTTGTATTTTATTTTATCGTGTTTTATTGGAGACGAGTTCGTGCTGGGCCCTGCAGGCTAGCCATGGCTTCCCTGTATAAACCCAGCGTGGCCTTCTGTACACCGTTCTCCTACCTCAGCCCCCTTGCATATATTGTTAGTATTTTTGTATGTTTTGGTGATATTGAGATAGGATCATTGTTTGACTTTTTCTTTGACCATGTTATCTTTTCTTCTTATATGAACTTGGCAACATAAACAGTTTATTTATTTGTTTATTTATTTGTACTAGGAATCAAACTCACTACCTTGTGCTTGCCAGGCAGGTGATACAGCACTGAGCTATATTTCCAGCCCTTAAATGAGTGGAGTTTTTTGTTTTGTTTTGGTCCTGAGACTCAAACTCAGTACCTCGTGCTTGCCAGGCAGCTGCTGTGCCACTGAGCTATCTCCCTGGCCCAACAGTTATCCTTTACTGTGGCAGTTAAATTTCACAGTGCAGTGACGCTTAACTGTTCAAAGTAAGTGTTTCCCGCCTCGCGCCTCCCCCTCTACAAGGCCACTTTTAGCTACTTCTCCAGTTCGTTCTCCTGCCAGCCACCTCCTGTCTCTGAAGTCATACCTTGTAAAGTCCTGGATGTACCACGAAATGCTCACTGGAAATAACAAGGCCTTGGGGAAAATCAGACCACTGGTTGTGGAGCCCATTAAACAGCTGAACAACTTTGTAATGAGCGCAAGAAGGGGTGTGCAACTAGAGTCCGGAAGGAAGGATGGAGCCTGCTGAGTTATGGAGTTCAGGGCAAAATACATCAGAGTTGGGGAAAATCATGTAATAAACACTTGCAAAGCAGAGCAGATGGGCTGGCCTGAGCCCATGCGGAGTGCGTGACCCAGCATCTCACTGCGGCGCGAGTCAGCGGTGCGGTTGTGCTTTGCCTCCTTGTTTCCTAGCGGCATAAAACATTGGTGTGCTGGGGCGAGTTGTGTGGGTGCGGAAGGGCCAGGTCAAGACGCGATTCCTAGCTGTGCCAGGGGAAGGAAGGGACGCCTCGCCCAGCTCCCTCCTGTGGTTCGCTGATGCGCAGGGCTGCACTGGGTCACGTCTTTATCTTGCTATGACAGAGACTGGAAGATGTACGGTTTTCACGTTGTACCTTGAGGATGTAGGGTTACTTAGCTGAGGGTTGCTCACGTCAGTATCCTCTTTCCAAGAGCGCCCTCCTCCTTCCATTCCAGTTCCCAGCTTCCATTCTGTAAGCTGTTTATTTTTACATTGTCCAAACAGATCATATTACATTCTGTTCTCTAATCACAATTAAGTTATTGCATCTCCTTTGTGTGTGGGTGTGGCACTGAGGATTGTACCCCTGACCCTCACACTGCGCTATGGTCTTCAGTCCATTTTTAAGGGTTTTTTTTGAGACAAGGTTTCACTAAAAGACCAGGCTGGCCTTGCACCTGGACTCCTCCTGCCTCAGCCCCAGCTCCGCAGAGCTGGGGTTGGAGGCAGGCACCCCTGGGCACAGTTCGCGTCTCCCAGTCTTCCCTTGCAGTGGTTATAAAAATTAAAAGCCAGAAAACACTTTTGGTGTTATTAGGAAAGTGGTCATCTTCACCACCGAGATGATGTTAGGCGGGGTCAGACTTTGCTTAGTTCTTTCCTTTCTCCAGGCCCCGCCTCTCTGCTCCCTGGACCCTGATCTCAGATGTCCTTGGCACCTTAATCTGATGCTTCGCCTTTTCTTATATAGCCCTCGCTGCTCACGGCTGTGCTCCATTCAGAAGCCTCGTACTTGGCGTGTGCAAGATCTTTTTGGATTTTCGGTGTTTGTAATTGCCATTTATTTCCTATTTGCAAAACTGTGTAACACATCTTTAAAATATCTTCAAGATCACTCACACCGTTCTCTCTCAGAATCCACTTTATTTCTGCTTCGTTGGATTTCTCAGGCTTGAGCACTCTTCTCTGGCTCGCGTGCCTGCACAGACAGCCTCTGGCCTCTCCAGGCCTACGGCTGCGGGGTCAGAGGCTTCCTGCCACTGCGTCGGAAATGCGCCTGTCTCTAGTATTTGTATTTGGTTGGTATCTGGCTGAATAGAGAATTCGCGGTTCCCAGAAACTTTTCATGTTGTATTTTGAAGATAGTGTTTCACTATGACATATTCAGATAGAAAATGTTGACACCAGCTTCATTCGTATTCTTTAGTAAGTGCACTGTGTGTTTGCTTTTCTGGCTGCTGTGGTTCTGTGGTTTGGTTTGGTTTCATTTTGTTCTTGTGGGGTTCATTTTATACCGCAGTGCCACAGGTTTGAGTGTGAATGTGAGCATTGTTTGAGTGTGAATGTGGCTTTCACATTTGTAAGTTTCTCAAGTTTAAAAATGGTGGATAATTCAAGATAAGAGTGACTTTCCCCTGACACCTTTATATTATTTAAAAAATAATTGCATCCTTCCTCTTTTGTCTTTTCACAGTCTCTTGCTAATTGTTTTGTAGGCCATCTGGATGGGGTTTTCTGTTTATCTTATCCTCTTTATTCTAGTTTCGTATCATATTTTTGACACGAAGTGTTGTAAGTGGTTCCTCTAGTCTTTAAATTCTTAAAAATTTTAATTTTAGCAGTTTTTTCCCTTGCACTCCATTCTTTTTTTGCATTATGCTGTTGGGGTTTTGTTGTTGTTATATCTTTTTCAATTTCTGATGAACTGTTCTAGGCAGGTAAGTTAGGGTGAGACTCTCAACGAACCACTGTAGAAGACAGACGTGTACAACTTCGAGGGAGACAGGAGCCCTCTGTGGGCCAGACCTGATGACAGAAGGTGAATCAGATGCACCCGCGTGTGTCCCCTGAGAAGAGACATCAGAGACTGATGTTCTAAATAGGCCTCTCTGACCCAGGAAGCCAGGAAGAGCCACTAACCCAACTCTCTGCAAAAAAGCCCCTGTTCATTCATGCCTGCTTGCTAAGTGACTGGCTTCTCCATTTGATCCCGATTTAATCCATTTTACCTGATCAGTTATGCTTGTAATCTCATTGGTTGACCATAGTTTTGTCCCACTTTATGCCCATCTTAATGATTTTTCCCACCTAAGACCCACCTCGTGTCCTGTATGAACTCCCTAGAAAAAGCAGGGTCCTTGGCAGCTCACTCAGTCCCCTCCTGTCCCTCTCTCGGACAGAACCTTTCTTTCCCTCAATAAATATATTTTGCTCTTAATCTCTGTTGTTCCTAAAATTCATTCTTTGATGTTAGAGAACACAAGCTCATCCTGGACATCTGGCAGCTTGGGGGTTTCTTTCTCCTGTATCAAAACAAAGTAGGTTTTTAAAGTTGTGTTCTATAAATTATTTTTCCTTTCGTTGTGATTGGTGTTTTTTTCTGGATACCTGACAGTACAGAGGCCTAGTGAGGAAATACTGATCTATGAACATGAGTGAGCTCTTGGGGTGAGTGAAAGGGAGATCTCTCTGTAGGCGGGCCAGGCACCTCCCATGTGCGCCCTCCTTGTGCAGTCTTAAGTCTCGGACACGGATGCTCACAGCGTATGAACATCTCTACAGGAAATTTGGATACTTTTATCAGAAGCTAGCTTTATCTGGATCATCTCTGAGGTCACGTTTTATTTGGAAGAAATTGCGCAGTTTGTGCAGCTGTTCTCTTTAATTCTGTGGTCTCCATTCTCAAGTTTTTAAAATTAAGTTTGCCTTTAACAGATATTTAAAATGTGAAGATTGTGCACACTTCAGGGACAGCATCGTCCTTCATGCTTAAACCCACCGAGTTGGTCCTCTCTGGGGAGCTGAGCCTCCTCTTCCCCTATATCCCTGTCGAACTGGGCTGCTGGGACTCTCTCTGCTTTTTGTTTTGTATTTTCAACTCAGAGTCCTGAGAGAATCATTCCATTCCCTTCTTTGTCTGGTAGTCACCCTCTCTCCCCAACTTTGTTTTTGCTGTTATGGTTTTTTTTTTTCTCTTTTGCATTCACTTCCTGCCTTGGGAGAGAAGGGAGACAAAAGCATACATTCAGTCCGTCATCTTGAGCTGGAAGGCTTCTGTACTGTGTTTTCTCATTTTATAACAGGATGGGTGATTGTGCCTGTTGGTCACTGGAGTGCTTACCTGTCACAGTCTTGTTTATTCCAATAGCTTGTGCCTTGATTTTCCTAGTTGATCAAAATGATGTGCAAGAAAAGCAAGGGTATCTTTTCTAAACCATATACTTATTTAATTTGCTTTTTTATCTAAAACCACTGAACATGGCATATGATGGACTTGACAGCAGATGTGAACTTAGCATTTATGCAACTCCTTGGGCTGGAGAGATAGCTCAGTGGGCTAAGCAGCTGCCTGGCAAGCACAGGATCCTGAGTTCAATCCCTGGTATGGCATGCAGTGTGGCCCTGGAACCCCGGGGCATGGTGGGGGATGCCTGTAATCCCTGCGCTATGGAGACTAAGACAGGAGGATCGCCACAAGTGCAAGCTGCATAGCGAGACCCTGTAGCAAGTAAATAAATAAATAAAATTTTTTAGAAAGGAAAAAAAAAAGGATTTCTGAAACCCAATCTTGAACTGATTGAATTATTAAATAGAAAATAGGTAGCATCAAGGTAATAACTCTATCTAAGCTCTGCACCAAAGCTCAGAAGACAGTGGTATACAAAATGACAAAGAGAAGGAACAAAATACAGTCTCAGGCCCCGAGTCCACCCAGTACAAATGCACAAGACACTAGCACTGAGGAAACTGGAAATCACACACCAGATAGCTCTGAAATAATAGCGTTGACAGTAAAGAATCAACTGCAGAAAGGCATAGAAGAAATCAGATCAGAAATAATTTCGGAACT
>NW_004524598.1:18732257-18737875 GCF_000260255.1 Octodon degus | reverse complement strand
AAAAGAAAATAGGTAGCATCAACTTCTGTATGTAAATTCCTAGTTCTTAGGGAAAGGTATGATAAATTCCTTGCATACCTAGTGCTTTAAAATAAAAGAACTTGAACTCTATTATCAAATATCAAGTATCTCTTATTCATCTTTTATAAAAAAATAACAGCTCAGAATTGCAGATGGTAAGAAAGGACAGTTAACTGCCTACAAACTAAATCTTTTTGAAGGATTCATCAAATTTTAAATGCCAAAGGTGATTAATCATTATTGGGCAGCATAGTAAAAATTCTTTCTTGACAACAAGACAATGAAAAACAAATCATTCAACTCTAAGGTATAGAATTTGAAATATTTAATATAAATTGTAGGAAAGCAATTTTACCTCAAAGTAAATTAAAATTCTATTGCTTTTGTTCCTAAAAGGACTTTAACCTAGTTGGCAGCACCAATAAAAGGATATAAATCACCTTTCAGTTGCATTTCCTCTCTCCCAATAAAGCAGCAAGACTTCACGGTGCTCTGGCAGAAAATTAACAAAACAATTAAGGAGGATGACCTTGACAGTCTCTTCTAAAATTCTGTAAAACAAAGAAAAATTATCTTTTAGCTTTTTTGGAATATAAAAAGCTGGAATATGGAAGCTATGGAAAGGTATCCATTTATATTTTATGTTTTATAATAGTTCTCTTCCATATTTCTAGTCAAATAGTTCATACCCTTAAGTCCTTCTTTCACTGGCTTTGCATTCTAACCACAGTCCAATGGTGTAGTATTTTTCTAGTTTTGTGTGTAGAACAGACACACTGTAGTCAAGTTTATGGTGCCTGCTGGGTAATGTTTCTGACATTTGCCCTCTTCACTTTTCACCACGGCCTCTCTTCTGTTTGGCCTTGCCAGTCCCCGCTGCAGTTTAAACCCACTCTACTTCTTTTCGGTTTTGGTTGCCTCTTTCCAGCCTTGGTGATTTTGCTCAAGGCTGTGGTGTCCTCTTGCCTCTTCCATGCCCTCCTTCCTTGCCCTGGGGTGAGGAGCAAATGCTGTGGCCTCAACATTCCTGCTTTGAAGCTGTCACACCCGGGATGGTATCCTGATGGAGCCTTTGGCAGGTAATGAGGTCTCAAGGGTGCAGCTCTTACGAATGAGATTAGTGCCTTTTTGAAAGAGACGCCAGGGAGCTCTCTTGCCCTTTTTCTGCTGCTATATGTGTGAGATCTGAAGTGAAGCTGGCATTTCCTAACCTGAACAGGGCACCCCCTCGGGCACTGAGGGTGCTGGCACTTTGATCTTGGACTGTGAGAAATAAATTCCCATGTATGAGACACTCAGTCTGTGACACTTGGTTATGGAAGCTGGTTCTAACCAAAACATGGGGCTGGTTTTTCTTAACTGAGGAAGGAAGGGCTTGCATTTTTCCTGTAGTTCAATTTTGTCTGTGGTTTCAATATGTAAAATCTCTTGAAATCATCGATCTTTGCTTATCTGATCTGGTCTGTCTTCTATTTTCTGTCTTTTCTTCCAGCTATGCCAAATTGTGTGTGGTTCCCAAAATATCCCACTCTCTGCTGTTGCAGTGGCTTGGCGTAGGCTCTTTCCTCTGTGCCTTGTTGATTTGGTTGGATCTGCAGTCTGGTTAGTCTCTTAGCATTCGGCTCCTATGTTTTCTCCTCCAGGGATGCGTTCTCGCTTTTTCATTTTCTTTGAAGTCTGCATTGGAGTTGTCTTCTGGTGTCTCCTTGTATGGTGATTTTTAGTCTGTTCATCTATTTCTCTGATTCTGCCTTTTGTTTCCTCTTGAACCCTCCACTGCCAGTAAGTGTAGCAGCACAGAGCAGGTATAAAATGAACGTGCACCTCTTACCGCACTGTCTGTAACCTTTGCACTTCCCTAGCGGTTAGATTTGGTGAGTTCTCCAGGGTGTGGACAAGAGTCTTCAGTAGGTAGAAAGAGGACTCAGAGCAGCCATGCTTGTCATAAGTGTGTGGAGAGAAGCACAACCCTAATTCTGCAGGAAAGGCTCCTCGCCCCTTCACAGGCGATCAGCTTGTATATGGCATCTGAGCAAGCTAACTTACCTGCTGTCCTAGTTGCCTTAGAAACAAAACATTAGATGTTGGGGAAAAGTTATGTGGACAAAGGAAGGGATGTTAGACAGACCTAAATCTCATTTTTTTAAATTTTTATTTATTGTGAGACACAGAAGGTCTCCTTATATTTCCCAGGCCAGCCTTAAACTCATAGTGATCCTCCTGCCTCAGCCTTCCACTGAGTGCTGGGGTTACAGGCATGTGCCACCATGCCTGGTTTAAAACTGATAGAACGATAGCTTGAAAATAAGAGAATCTGTAAGGAAAAAGTATTAAAACTACTTGAGAGTAGTTTTTATATCAAGGCACTTTGTATTCATTCAATGTAGAAGCAAGACAGACATTGACCTAGTTAGCATGACACTACTTACTGTATAATTGATGTCCTGAATTCTATCTAGCACATGAAGATATTCATTTCTACTCCATACAGTGTGTTTGAAATGCAGTATTATTGTTTAAAGGTGTGACTGGGCTGAGCTCTCAGATCTGTTCCATAACTCAGCCCCCTGTGATGTTAGGTAAATGAGGTTTTGCTGGGTTTGTTTCTAAAAGCTGCGGGACCCTGGTGCATCGCTTCTAACCACTCATTTCACTTCGGTTGTGTTCGCATCACTGATAATGTGCTTAAGTGATCTCCTATCTGGGCATTGTTCTATTCATTTCTAATTTTATACATCAGATTTTGAAGAATAATCAAAAAGACCCCTTTTCCTCTCCCTCTTACCATTTTTTTTATTTAGTCATTTTAACCATCAACTGCTTCTGAGTTTTAGGTGGTTGAAGCCTCAGTAGATTGTTCATTCTTACACTGTTTCATTTTTGAATCTCCTGACATTTTCCACATATTTCTTTAGCTGGATTTGTGGGGAGAAAAAGCTGTGGAGATTAATCTTCATTTTTGTAGAGTGAGGTACTGAGGTACAAGAGATCGATGCAGCCGGCACCCTAGAAGTCCCTGCGCTGGGGCTTGGAACTACGAATCTGGGGTGATGCGTGTGAGACGTGTTGCTTAGGTCTCTCATTGTGGTTAAACTCTTCCATGGGAGGTGGGCTGCCAGAGCCAAAGGCAGGAAGGGTGGACTAATCTACTAAACAGCCTTTTATCTGTGAGTCTAGTTTCTCATTAGCATTTCTGACCTGAAGTGTAGATGGCAGGACATGTAGACTTTTGTTTTTAATTAGTCTCTCTGGGGATGAGAGGCTTATTTTGAAGAGTGGAATTTTAAGGAAGCCTGACAACCTCTGTTTTCATGGGACTGAGAAGTTTTGGCAGCTGAAAAAGGTTTCACAACTGTGAGCCCAAGCCAGCCTTTGCAGTGGCTGCTCTTTGGGGAGTCGTGCGCATGGGCAGTGGCGCCTCTGTTCCCAGTCCTGCTGGTTCCCTTTAGGGTGCTTTCTTTGGAACTGCTGTGTTCTCCTCTTTTTGATGGCTCCAGGGCTGTCCTGGGGTTTGCTTCTATCGAGTGCATTGTAAAGATCCTACCACTCCTTCCCATAGTTAGTGCTTCTAGCCAGGCCGGGTGATGTCTACAACAGGTACAGGCCCGCGTAACACTTCATCATGTGTACAACGAGGATGCTTTCTTCCACTGTCGTACCAACATAAAATGCTCAGCATTAGCACCGCGAGTCAGGGATTGGTTGTTCTGCTCACGATCCTATAGTAAAATAATGAAGTAGTGAAAGGTGAGTGGAGACTGGAAGCCACTCAGCTCACCTGCCTGTGCCCCCCAGGGCGCGGTCCTGGCCGTGCCCACCCATCTCCTTCTGGACTCTACCCATGGAATGAGGTAACCAGTTTCCTGGTTGCATGGCTCTGGTTGTTAGAGAGTTTTCTTTGTTGAACTGAAATTTGCCTTTCCCTAACTTTTCTCACCTCTTGATCCTTATCCTTCTCTCTTTTGCAGTCTTATTTATACCTCTTTCTGCGTGGTCTTTCTGCACATGCTGGACGATAACTTCTCGGACTCCTGACAGTCTTCTCATCTGTAGGCCAGCTGTGATAGCCCCGTCTTACCTAGGGCTTTGTTTTCCATTTCTGTGGTTTTAGGTCAATTGTGATACAGAACTATCAGGCAGAAGTTTCCAGAAATAATTCGTATATCTATAGTTGTGGACCATTCTGAGTCACACTAAGAAATCTCACACCATCGCCCTGTGTCGCCCAGGGAATGTGAGCAGTCCCTTCCTTCTGCATATTCGTACTATATCTGCTGCCGTGTTATTCGTCACTTAGTAGCCATCTGAATCATTAGTTGGACTGTCATTTTATTGTCATGCTTGTGCTTAAGCAACCCTTAATCTATCTGATCATCCCAGGTTATCGTGGTGCCAACGGGGCATGAAGCACAGAAGGACAGACGGACTCGGGGGAAGGGGTGGAGGGAGCACAATGGTTTATCTAGGACTTAGGATCAGTTCCTGTCAATGGCGTAAGGCATCCTCTAGGGGTCTTGAATGTGTCATCTGCGGGCAAGGTGGGACTCCTCCATCCTGTCCCCCTTTTCAGCAGGTATATACATTTTCTGGTCACCAGGTTCTGCCTAACTGTTGATACTGATTTTCTACGTTGTCACAGTATACAATGGCCTTTTTAATTTAAAATGGCTTTAAACTTATTCTTTAGATGCATCTTTCTAGCTGAATGCCCACTGAGACTGCTTTTTCTGAGACCTGATATTGATCATTACCTGGAACGGGATCTGTGTTTTTCATGTCTCTGTTTTAAAATACTGAAGATGTAGTGAGTTCCCTGTTCCTGAATAAATTCCAGACAGATGCACATGTGCAGGGTGAGTGAAAATATGTTCAATGTTTAAATTAACCACAAAATCATAATATGTCTTTTAAAAAGATACGTTGCTAAGGTTATCGTGTCCAAGGCGAGGGGTTAGGAGGGCTGGCAGCAATGTGTCTTTTAACAATACATTTTCTAGTTTAAATGTGCTGTGTTTTTGAGCACCTCTCACTGATTAACCTCTTAAGGCAATTTCTGCACCTCTCACTGATTAACCTCTTAAGGCAATTTCTGTCCAATAAAAACATAATGTGTCCTCGTCTACCATATTCACCACATCTGACACCATGCAACTTACGGTCCTTCTGTATGTCAGAATTACCACAAGAGGTAAACATTTTGAATTGATTAAGGACATCAAGGCAGCCATGGGAGCATAGTTCAGGGTTCAATAAAGGAGTTTTGGAAATGCTTCAGAGAGTACCAAGAGGGGCCGGCAAGATAGCTCAGTGGTCTACAGTGCCTGCTTAGGCAAGTGCGCAGAGACCATGGTTCAGTCCTGATCACCACATGTCATGCCAGCCCTGCCCCCAGGGAGGGCTGAGCCAGCCACAGGGAGACAGAGACAGGGACAGGGACAGGGACAGGGACAGGGACAGGGACAGAGAGAGAGAGAGAGAGAGAGAGAGAGAGAGAGAGAGAGAGAACGAGAACTAAGAACAGCCAGTTAAATGTGTTCAAACCAAGAGACATATTTTGAGGTGATTATTGCAGCGCATTTCTGATATTTAGACCTGCA
>NW_004524598.1:18719183-18732138 GCF_000260255.1 Octodon degus | reverse complement strand
TGTGTGTGTGTGTGTGTGTGTGTGTGTGTGTGTGTGGCCAGCTCAGCCCACCAGGGAGCAGGGCTGGCTGGCATGTGGTGCTGGGGGATTGAACTGCAGTCCCTGTGCTTTGCTAAGCTTGTTCTAAGTAGGTGCTTTAGACCACTGAGCCATCTCACCAGCCCCATGAAAATAAATTTAACTGGCTATTTGTTTTTAATAGTTCTCTTATAAAGCATCAATGATTAAAATATAGGGTTGATCGCTGCATATAATACTGGGAATATACCTGAGTGAGTAGTGTTTGCTTATCTTAGTGCTTTGAGTTTCAGAGTCTTCTTGCTGGAGTATCTTGTGTCTGGGAAAGACTGTGTCTTTTGTCAAAAACTTCTATTTCACAAACCCCCACTGACGTTTCCTTTTTTGGTGTCAAACTGATAGTACTTTTAATTTCCTTCTATATTGGCCCTCAGCAGTGTATGTAGCCTTTGAGGCAATGCAACTAGATTGTTACGAACTTACAGGTTTTGGAATGCGTCTTGTCTTATTATAAATTTGGGGCTGTATAGCTGGTAGATCTTTCCAAATCATGGCAATGAGGGTTTCTTTTTTTTTAAGCTAAGTAATTCTTTAGTGACTTACGTTAACAATGTTTCACCACAGTGTATAATCTTATTTGCTTGTCCTATGAGGCAACTTTTTAGATGTATGGGTACTGTGATACATTTGTTCTATAGCATATTACATATAAAGATATTTGATTAGATAATTCTTGTGTTACAAGGAAAGGATGTTTTAAAAAGTAAAGAATCTTTCAAGTAAGTGGTGGTATAGTAGCTCCACTCAAGGGGAAGGAAGGTCAGTGAAACTTCCAGGGCTGTTAATCATGACAACATGTATATGCTCCTTGGACCAAAGCCCCTGGCCACCTTCACAAGGCAGGGCCTTGGTGGCAGGATTGGCTGGGATTCCTTTCGTGCCCCCAAAAAGCACAATAAGAGGATTGAATGGATGGGAGGTTTGGTATTTTGTCAAGGCAGTACAGAATGTGAGTTGTGGATATGTCCCTTTTTTTTTTTTTTTTTTTTGCTTTGCCAGTTGTCTCCCCAGAGTTCCTCCCCAAAAACATACAGTAAGAAGTTGAGTTTACTTGGATCATGTAACTTGTTTTGGAGAATGGGAAAGAAAGGTTTCCAGCTGGAGCTGTCATTTTTTTTTCTGCAGCAGGCTCCTGCCAAGCCATTTCTGAGGATAACCTGATATCCGCCTTCCTCCTTATGCTACCATTAAGCATATTATCCTGGTTTTGTAGGCTTCCAGGAGGGAAGGCAGAGTGTGTGCTCTGGTTGGTACACGAAGCTCGGGGGCAGAGCGATGGACCTCCGCCCTGGCCTTCCCACTGGTTGCTGGATGACCTTGGGCTGGTGAGTCAACCTCATCTCCATTTTTTTCCCACTTTCTAAAACTTAGGTTTTCAATTTTTTTTCTTAATATTTAAAAAAATGAATATTTGAGAAAGAGTAAAAAAGAGCTTCTTGGGTGAGTTGATACCCATCTGTATATTACTGCTTCGCCATGGAGACACACTCCAGGGCCCCAGGGAAGGTTTGACACTAAGAGTGGTACTGAACTATGTATAGAGGATGCCTTTCTGTATACAATATAGCTAAAGATTAACAGCAATAGCTAATAAAATAAACATAAGATTTATTACAATAAAAGTTTTGTGAATGTCTTTCCTCTCCCTTCAAATGCCTTATCATACTGTACTCTTTGTCATTGAGGTCTTGTGAAGTGAAGCAGGACTGACCTCATGAATTCATGATTAAGTGAATTCAATGATGCAGACTCTGTTGTAGCACTAGGCTGCTCGTGACATCTAGGATGTCAGAAGGATCGTCGTGTCATGGGGATGTCATTTGCCTGTGCATAAATTGAACTGCAGAGAGCAAAATCATGGAGCAAAAGGCTGGGTTGGGGAGTCTATAGAAAGGATGACTTTTAGCATCCCTAAAGAAGTTAAACAAAGCACTCTGAACACATTCAATGTCTATTCCAGATGGTCTACGTTAAATAAAACATGCAAGTCCTGTTAAATTTATATAAATCATTTCAATCTTTTTTGGGAAAAAAGCAATATAGTTATTATGCTGTCCATGTAAACCATACTGTGTAGCTTTGGGGAACTTCAGAGGACACTGAAGGATGAGTTAGCCACTTAAGCCCTTAAATTCCCTTTGGGAGTCTTGTGTGATTCATGTGGACTTCAAAATGGTCTAGTGAGCCATAATTTCAAATTGTATCAATATTATTTCATCTCCTGAGAACTTGCACTTTTTAATTTAATTTTACTACATGTTTTAAAAAAGTGATAGATAAAAACTATGCTCACCCATGAAAGTATTTATTTTATTTTACATAAATTTAATTTTAGCTTTTATATATCAGAAGTCTCAGATGTTTTTAGCTAACTCTATAATTTTCATTTAAGGATCATATATACCTGTAGGCTTTGGAAACCCATGCTACATGGGAAATTCCTAATGGAATCCATCCTTAGGTGTGCGAAGGTAAAACTGTTAAAAGGAAATCTTGTGTTTGTGCGTAAACAAGGCTTTTATGCTTGAGGGTACAGAGGCCAACTCTGAAGTGAGACTGTCTTGCAAGTTGCAGGTACTCTACCCATGGCAGAACTGTTAGGAGTCGGCCCTGTGACTCACTGTAGTTCTCTTGCTTATTTTTCTCGTGAGCCATTGGTCGTGGTAGGGAAATGAAATGGTTGGACGTGGTAGGGAAATGAAATACTCTTCTGACCGTGGGATGAAAGAGAGGTTGCTTTTTCCAACTACCATATGTGGTGATTAGGCTCTGTGGAATGACATTGGAGTGCACGCTGAGCAGCCAGCCACAGCCTTCCAAATAACTTATAATAAATAAAGTATGCAAGAGTTCCTCAGCCAGATGTAGTGTTCGACAGCAGAGGAGAAAATTTAAAGTGGCCTCCTGCAGAAAAGCTTGTGAGATGGCCCAATGGACCAAGAAGGCTGTCGTGCCCCTAGGTGTGTGCACTCTCCTTTTGCACCTCCAGGTAAGAACTCAATGCTGGGTCATTTAAATCTTGTTTGTTGATTTTTGGGAATTTCTTGGGAAGTTCATGGATTCATTAAATTTGTGCACTCGAAGTCTACTTGGGCTGTGCCTGAATTTTTATTTGCAATATTCAGAGATACTTTAGAAGATCATACACAGAGGGGTGTGGCTCATTTCTGTGATTTTAGTAACTGAACTGATCTTTGTTTTTCTGTAACTGATCTAATTTTTGTAAATTAAATTATAGTTCACATCAGGAGAAATCCAGCTCCTGAGGTGATGCCTAGCCCTCCTCCTGTAGGGAAGATAAGAAAGCTCTGAGGCCTGCTGCAAGCAGGGAGCTTGGCACTAACAAAAGTCTCGTGTGGGGGCTGTATCTTGGACCTGTCACAGAGGGCCGGGGTGGGGACACTGAGGAGTCAGCGAAGCCTGGTAACTGCACATGGAGTTTTCACCAAAAATTAGTCACTGAGACACACAGATGACTTCCTGCCAAAGTAGCTTCCTTGGAACACGTTTTCATTCAAATTGTTGGTCAGTTCTGTTTATTCCTTTAACAGATGCTCAGTGAGTACGTTCTATAAGCAGATACTGTAGACGCGGAGGACCCCATGATGGACAGAACAGAAAATGTTTTGTCTGTTCGGTGCTTAGGTTTTATGTAGGGCCACGACAAATAACACACATACCCAGATAAGGCCATAATTATGAAGAAAACTGAAGCACCTTCAGAAGGAAACAGAAGAACGGGGAGTGCTGCGTTCCCTGGCTGACCAGTGATTGCTGTGCTCAGTGGCGTCTTTTAACCTGATCCTTGACTTAAACATCTGTGAAGAGGAGCTGATCTCATCAGTAGCGTGTGCAGAGGACATGAGTCAGATACGTGCTTGGCTGGTGGAAGGCACGACAGTAAGGTCGTGTGTCTGTAGTGGAGAGAGGATTCCCAAGGACCACGTGATGGAAGTGACATGTGGTACGGTCAGGAACAAACCTGGTGTCTCTGTACTCACCACCATTAATGCTAGTAGGGACAGAGGGCTTCTCAATAGGGATCTAAACCTAGAGAATTAAAGAATTGCAATACGTGGGGAAAAGAAAAGATAAAATTATGTGTGTTTTAGAAAATGCGATTATCCACTAGTGAAATCCAAGAAACTCTGACCAAGGAAAGGCGATTTGAGCTGGGGATGAACTGGAAATTGAGCTGGGTGGGAGCTGGGTCTCAGGCTATCTTGCCCAGCCATTTGGGGGGCCAACATGGGACCTCAGTTGAGGTCAGGAGTGTAAGGGCAGTTTTAGGGGTACTTAGGGATCCTTCAAACAAGCAACAAAACAAACCTCAGGGAGGATTGTTATATCATGAATACTTGCAGAATGTATAGTTTTTCCTATCCTGTTGATAAATAGCCGGAAATGGAAAGTGACAAAGACACAAGTCATACAAGAAAGGAACTATAAAATACTTAAGAATAAATTTGTGAGGAAGATAGTGAATATGTGAAGAAAATAATAAAAATCTTACAAAAGCTCATAAAACCGAATTCAGATATACTGTGTTCTTGGATGACAAAATAATATCACATAAACACTACTGAATACAACTCCAATTTGGATCCCAATGGAGTGTTTAATTTTTTTAACTGTCTAAAAATATTTGGAGCTACATATAAAAGAATAAGTGCTCAAAAACAGCCAACAAAGAGAATTTTCTATTAGCTGAAATTAAAACTTAGTGGAATGCTGTGTAAGGATTCGCGGCCGAGCAGTGAGAGATTGGGGCTTAGCAGACTTTTTCTCTAAAGGGCAAGATAGGAAAATGTTAGCTTTCTGATCCATGCGGTTCCTGTCTTGACTCCTCACCTCTGCCTTTCTAGCACAAAAGCCGTCACAGAAACATGTACATCAGTGGATATGGATAGCCCACTGCTCTTACGGGCTCCTGGACTACATTGGATTATTTTACTGAATTCACACAACTACAATATTTAAATGGCAATGGATTACCCATCTCTGACCAAACTAAAGAAAAAAAGGGGATACAAATGAGGGACCATTTTGTATCTGTATATACAAAATAGGATAGATATACAGCACCTTTCTCTTAATTCAATGAGAAGAAAGATTTGTACCATTAGTGTTTGGACAGAATATCATATCTGCATCCTGTACTATGAATAACCACTATGAAGACAATATGCAATGTATTAACTATTGAAACTGTCCTAATAATCGGTTTGGAAAACTATCTCATTGCTATTTGTTTCTCAATAAAATTAATTTAAAAATAAAGTGGTAAATTAAAAAAAACAGTGGGTGTGGCTGGATTGATTCATCAGTTGTGCTTTTCCAATTGATGATGTAGAAGTGAAAACACAATCGTATCAGAAATAGTTCATGCAGTACACGGCAAGGGTGGTATTTGAAATCTCTCTGGAAAGAGTTTACTGCATGGTGCTGACAAAATTTGTATTATTCTACAAACAAAACTCTTCATCTTCCTAGTTAATGATAATAAAATATTCCCAATTCCTACAAAGATTACTATACTGTAAACCTATAGAAGAAAAGTTAAGAAATTTTGTGTAATGTAATGATGAAGGAAGGTATTTGAACAAGACCGAAAATATAAAAACTACACAAAGAGAGCTGTATCTGTAAGATTTGTTTACAGGGATGTTGCCATAAAGAAATAAAAATGTCAGTCTGTGGAATAATATGAGGTACAGAAAAAATTGGATAATATCCTTGACATTAAGAGTGCCTCTGCAGTTCACCTGGTAAGAAAGAAGGAAGCCAGTTGCTGAAAATGCTCAGGGGCTGTCGGAAGAGATGGTCAGTGTGTCTAGAAGCTGTGTCCTTCTGTGGAACAGAGGGCTGTGACCAGAGCCGCCTTCCTCTGGCTGGAGGAGTTATGTCAGATAATCCACATAAAGCAGAAGGAAGTGCTTGACCCATGGTACACACTCAGCGCATGTCAGCCTATTAGCCAGTCAGAGGACAGCGTGAAAATGAAGGTGGCCCAGAAAGGCCATTTATTCTAGTTCTGTTTGTAGTTGTGCATGACTGGAAACAAGCCGAATGACCCACCAGTGGGGTGAGAATTGAATAATTTGCTTTGTATTATTAGCAGGGAGGTTTTTTTTTTTTTGGGGGGGGGGTTTTCTGTTATTAAAATAAGGAACTTAGGTCTTTTTTTTTTTTTTTTTTTTTCTTATGCTGAAAATCAAACCGAGAACCCTGAGAGGGGCTGGCAGAGGGCTGTTCCACTTAGCCACATCTCCTGCCTAAGGACTTTAAGTTACGCCTGTAGGTGCAGCAAGCAGCTAAGAAAGACTGAATGGAGGATGTGAGCTTTGTGTAATGCATCCCAAATCCTTGGATGTGTTTGTATACGATGCTACAATGTTCAGTTTTTCCAAGTAAAAATCACACTGATGTGGAACTATCTATCTAAAAACATACTGTATAGTTCACTGCCTGTCTCTCCCTCTCCTTCTCTCTCTCTGAATTCATTATCATTGCACCATAAATTCTAGGCTTAGGTTGAAGTGGCAGAATTCTTTCTGAGCACTAAAGCATAGAGATGTTTTCCCCAGGCTCCCTGGCATGTGGATGTTACTGCTATCTGCTTTTTAGAGTGGCTCTCCTTGTGCTGTCCAACGTCGTGTGCCACTTCTTGGTGCTATGGTGACAGACTATGTCTCTTTTAAAACACTTTTTAAATTTTTGCTTCTATTTGGGAAATCAGAGAGCTACAGTTGGCATCATATGCAAATTGAAATCCTGTAAGCTTGAAGGCAAGAAACTGCAGAATAAAAACATCAATGTCTTTTGGGTAGAAAACAATTTTTTCTTCTAGAATTAGTTGTGTTCTATAAAATAGCATTCTCAAGAGGAAGGTAATGTACACACAACTGTACAATCTTCTGAGCTATTTCAGTTAGGATATATTATATGACTGACTTGTTTACTCAATAAATATTGGTTCACTGTGTCCCGGACCCTGTGCTGGCCGGTAAGGATGTACTGGATGGCCAGTAACGACCACTAATATAGCCCCCTCCCTGACAGACTGATGGGAGACAGAAAGAACTCTAAGCAAACACAAAATCACGGCAAAGTAAATTTATGATGATGACAGAACTCTAGACCTATTTCAAGTTCATGTCAGAAATCCTTCAGACTAAAGTGTGCAGATTAGTTCAATTGAGATTTTAATGAATTGCAATTCAAGGATATTTTTTGTACAGTCTGTGCATGAAGACAAAAAATTTAATAAAAATTTTATTGTGCAGCATAGGGCTTATCCGTCCTATGTGCTCAAATAGGGAGACATTTAAATTAATGACTATAATTGAAATCATAGCTGTTATTGCATATCAAAAGCATATTTTTCACCAGGAATATAGCTCAGTGGCATGAGCGCCTGCATGGCAAGCACAAGATCCTGAGTTCAGTTCCTGGTACTGAAAAAAAAGGCGTATTTTCCCTTTTATAATTACCATGTTATTAACACATAAAGGTGATTTTTTTCTTTACATCCACCATAGCTCACATTGTAAGGGTAACTGACTAGTACTGTTGAACTTTCAACAGGGAGAGAGACAGTCATTTTTACTAATAATAAACTAATTGTACATCTGTCATAGGTCTCTTATTGGTTCAGGTAGTTGGTTATCAGTAATTTCCTGTAGGTCTCTTTGTTCATTCAAGCATCCATACAAGGTATCTGTAAACAGAAGTAAAATGTCCATTTTTTATTGTACAAACACATATTTCTCTTCTCTTTATAGTCTCCTAAGGTACTTGCGTGTGTGCTAGTCTCTGGTGAACACTTGAGGCAAGCAGAGAAGGACTGGCTCATGGTTTCCGAGGATTTGGTCTTAGCTGGTGGGCCCTGCTGCTTGGGGCATGTAGCGGTGGCACAGTGCATGACGGTGGGAGTGGCGACGGTAGGGCTGCCTCCTATTCCAGCCAGGAAGCAAGGGGAGGAAGGGAGAACTGGGGCCTGTTGTCCACTGCAACCTGATTTCATCTACCAGGCCCCACTTTCTCGAGAGGCTGCTGCTTCCCAGCAGCAGATAGACAGGGATTCGGCCCAGCACGTGGGCCTCTGGGAACAGCCAGATCTAAGCCAGCAATGAATGTAAAACTCAGCTTGCGACATAGTTGCTATTACTGTGCAAGGAACACATTAATTAGTTACACATTTTTATACAGTAGTATGTGTATAAAATATACATGGGCTGAGGCTTATTGTTTTCTTTCTTTCTGACCGTCACTTTTAAAAACACGGGACAAAAATGCCCGGAATCCATCCTAACATCAGTGATCTTCACCTGTACACATTGCCACGTAATTGTGTAATTTGAGTAGTAATACTGTATATAGTAATGGCTTAGGTAGAATTAAATATTTTGTGTTTCTAGTTCATGCTTTTTTATTCTTTTATCTTTAAAGTTTTTCTTTTACCTCAGAAATATTTTCTCTTCTCAACTAACATATTCAAAAATAATATCTTAATGTGTATATATTTGTAAGTTTGAGTATCGAGGGGTTAATGAGCTTGTTTCCTTGTGCTTGTGTCTTTGTAGAATCAGGAGTCTGCTATATCCTAATTCTAGGAATAAGTCCAAATTCCATTGCATTTTGTATTAGAGAATCACATATTGCTACCTTAATCTATTTTCTTCTTTTATTTTAAAGACACAAAAACAATAAAACTGTATAGAATTTCAAAAGAAGGTGATAGGAAATCAACAATGGTTATTATACTGCACATTGGTATTTTCAAAGTAGTCACTCAAATTACCAGGTGCAGGCATGAAAAATCGATCAGACAATATAAGCACAAACTGTTCCTCCTTTCAATAAGCTAACAAATTAGTAGTAGAATTATGTCAGCAATTGTGTGTGTGTATGTGTGTGTGTGTAAATAAAATATTTTTGTTTTCTCTTTTTTTCTTTTCTCATTCTCCACTCCCACTTGTTCTTTCCTTTCGAGCAGGGTGTTTTCATTTCACTTTATCTATTGTACTTTTTTGATCTTATTTATTCTTCCAGTTTCTTACATTAGGGAGACAATACGATGTTTACACATGTTATTGTATGTTGATTTCACTTATCAGTGTGGTTTCTAGTTATATCCATGTACAGCATTGGTCACTGAGAAATACAAAATAAAACAACACTGGAATTCCATCTTACCCCAGAAAGAGTGGCTGTCATCAAGATGTCAGCCAATAACAACTGCTGGAGGGCTTGTGGGAAGAAAAGAACCCTTCTCCACTGCTGGTGGGAGTGGAGCAGAGTGGAGACCGGTACAGCCGCTGTGGAAATCAGCGTGGAGATTCCTCAGAAAGCTGGGCTTGCAGGTCCCATTTGACCCAACTATTTTGCTCATGAGTACTTTTCCCAGAAGAACTGAAAACATCATACCACAGTGATATGTGTGCACTCAGGTTTACAGCAGCACAATTTGTAAGCTTGGAAACAACCCAAATATCCATCAACTGAGAAATGAATAAAAAAGATGTGGTATTTTTATACAGTGGAGTACTACTTAATCCTTTTCTTAAGATGGCTTGTTATTTTTAACAACCCATTTTCTCCAGGGCAGTGCCCTTTCTCAAATCACATTGACATTAAATTTTACAAAATGAAATTCTCTAATTATACAATGAAACCTCCTTGAAATCATTTCCATCTGGGAATCAAAGTTAGTGACCTTTATCTAAACACTCAGACCCTTCGATTTCTTGGAAAGGCCACTTTACTGCTCTTTTCTTGCCTCTGAACTTTTTTTGTCTGGCTCAGTAGCCTTCTGCTACTTTTCTGAATGAAGTTCTTATTACTCTGAACCTATTCATCTAATTTATGCCTCCCTCGCTTTCGGGATTATGTGGAATAACTTGAGGTTGAAGCTATGCTGTTGGACATTCTTAACCTCTACTTTTTGTCTGCCTTGCTTGTGAGGTGTCCAGCAAAATGGAGTGTCGCTGTTTAGTCTGTTAGACCTCTTTCTCCTCTGTCACGAGATACAGTAAACATCCACCAGCTGCTGAGGTCTGGGTGCTGTGGGCAGGACTTCCGGCAGTGCTGGATGCTATTCGCAGTGCCCCGTGCTGTCAGTACTCCCAAGCTGCGTGTGACCATCCAGTACCTCAGGAGCAGCTAGTACAAGGCTGATGAACCAAATTTTAATTTTAAATTATTGAAATTTAAAATTAAATAGCCACATGTGCTTGATGGAATTTTTTAGACTTGGCCCAAGTTAGGTGGAATAAGTGAATGCTTAACAGTGGGAAAATTATATTTAGAAATCAGCATGTTGCCTTCAGTATTTCTTCATTTTTTCACCTTTCTTAAAAAATATGAAATAAAATTTAGACATTCAAAAGCATAGTTTTCACTCTGAGTACTACATCTTCAACACTTCCTATTGGTCAATAATAACAAATTGACTTGTTAACTTTATTTCTTCTTAAAGAAATAGGACATTATTTACCCTTGAAACTCCAGGTGTTGTTCAAATTCTTAGGATACATCAGTAAATAGAATAAAAATCTCTTCTTGGCATTATTATTGTAGCTGAGGTAGACAATATGTAATACGTATTTAAAAATTAAAATAGATAAAGGAGAGACTGGGGAAAATGAAAATAGATTAAAGGCGAGAATATAGCTCAACATTATAGCACCTGCTTGGCAAGTGTGAGGTTGTGAGTTCATTTCCTGATACCAAAAAAAAGAAAGAGAGAAAAAGAGAAAAGAAAAAAAGAAGAAAGAAAGGAAGGAAGGAAGGAAGAAAGAAAGAAAGAAAGAAAGAAAGAAAGAGGGGCCATGGAGATGGCTCAGTGGAATAAGCGCTTCCCTGGCAAGCCCAAGGGCCTGAGTTCCATCCCTGGTTCCGCCAGAGAGAGAGAGAGAGAGAGAGAGAGAGAGAGAGAGAGAGAGAAGATTAAGGTAAAAGAAAGAAAGAAGGAAGATTAAGGTAAAAGAGGTGATGGGCTGTGGATAGAACTCAGTGGCGCAGTTGCAAGTGCAAGGTCCTGAGTTTGATTCTCGGTACCACCGCCCCCAAACATAGTTGATGGATACAGGGCTAATAGTTGGAATTTCAAATGGACTGGTGAGAATAAGTCTCCTCCCACTGATAATTGACCTGTTTTTTCAGCATATTCAGGAATTAGGTGTGTCTTTTTCTCATGGGAAGAATGTTCCTGGCTCAGCACACTCAGGGCAGGGGCCTTCAGGTGGGAGCGTGCCTTGGGTCTTTGGGAAATCCCCAGGAGGTTTTGCGCCTGGAACACTGTTACTGATCTTGAGCGAATCTGAGGTAAGGCGAGAGGCAGGAGGGGATGCTGTGAGTTCCTTGGCTTCTCTGAGTTGCAATGATCTGTTGTGGAATGAGCAGTGAGAAGAGCAGGGTGACCGCTGACATTTGACATTGTGAGACGCAATGTACTGTATGTTACGCCTTATATCTGGATGTCTTCAGAGCCTCATAGAGTCATAGAGGGGGAGTTGTGGAGGTGGGTGGATTAGGGTGCTTGATGTTGGCATTAAGGATGTGAAGCTGTGATAAAGGGCGCCCCACCCTGGCTGTGGGCGGCACCACCTAAAGGCTGGTGCACTGGGTGGAATACAGAGACAGCAAGAAGCCGCTTTGCTACTTCGCTGCTTTGCTGCCTTCTGCCTGCCCTGCTGTGCCATGGACTATTTCTCCTCTGCGGTGCCCCTCTGCCATGCTGCCCTGCCTTGGAGCCAGCTGAGTATGGATTTAAACTTAAAACTTTTCCTCCTTTAACTTAGTGTGCTGGGTATTTTGTCTCAGTAATGATAAAGAAACTACAAAACTATAAATGATTTCACTTCATTGTGGTGTTGGACTCACTGAGTAAATTTAGAAAGACCAATTGGAAGGCACTTGCAGTCATTCTGAAGAGGAACAGTGCCTTGAGCGAGCTGAGCTCTGTCACAGTAGGGGACAGGAGAGGTACTGCAAGGAGTGGACAAGTTCTGAGTGTTTTCTCAAGGTAGAGAGAGGTACATAGTTTACTGATTAGGTGTGAGGACTAGAAAAGTTGAGATGCTTAGGTATATACAGTATTTAACTATAGAACCAAACTATATTTCCTTGACTGTTATTGGGTTATTGAGAGTTCTTGTGTCTTTTGATTCAGTTGTGGTAATTTGTGCCTTTCTAGGAATCTGCCCATTTCTTTTGTGTCTTCTATTCTGTGAGAGTAAAGATTCTCAAAGTAGCACTTGATGATCTCCTGAATTTCCACTGGGTCTGTGGTAATTACACCCTTTTTGTCCAAACCAAATTTACAAATAAAACATGAGCAAATCAGTAAAATGTATCTTAGCCTTCCCAACTCAATGTGAACAAACCTGTGCTCTGAAACTAAATCCCATTGGCAGTGTGAGTCTGCCTCCAGCTGTCAGCGCAGGGCTCTTCTGTTCCACGCCCCCCCCCCACCTCCCTGGTTGACTCAGCGCTTCCTTCCTTTCATCTGCTATTAAACCTCATTCTTGCAACAAGCCACGACTGTGGTGGCCTTTTCCTTGGTGAAGTTGTGCATTTACCCGGCAAGACTGCTTTTCTCTTTCTTATTTCCCATTGACAATTAAGTGTTCATAGAGTTCCAATGCAGTTATTTAAATACATGTAAATTTTGTGGTTACATACTATTTGAGGAGCTCATGAACACTGTGTTTTTATTTTGCTTAGAAGATTATTTTAAAAGCCACACAGTATTCTCAGATTTCTGAGCATAAATTCATGGCTTTCTGTTTGGGAAATATTGCTATGCATCACCATGATCTATTTGGTTGATTTAATTTTTTTAAAGAGAATAAAAATAGTAAAAAAAAAAAAA
>NW_004524598.1:18694333-18714628 GCF_000260255.1 Octodon degus | reverse complement strand
CGCACCAGCATTCCAGCTCCAATCATGGCTGCAAAAGTTGCATCAGTTGTCAGCCAAGAGCCTCTCATCATGAAGTTCATGAGGACAGGACTTCAAGCTACTGCCAAGGCAGACAAAGCTGTTAAACCAATACTTCCTGCCAAGTACATGTAGGTGGAATGTATCCTATCTCTCTCATATTGAGGCCAAATTACAGCCTTTTCAATAGCTCCTATCTCGTTAGACATTCCCAAGCCATAGTAGCACAGTGCTCCAAGACCAACAGCAGCCCCTTCAGCAACAATGTATCTTCCTAAGTGTTCAGTTTTATATGCTTTTTCCATTGATGGTTCCAGTGCTGCCTCTTTGAGTTCTTGGGCAGTTTTCCCACGGCGGATTCCAAGTCTTGACCTGGTGGCATATTCCCTGCTGGGTGTTAAGAGCCATTGATTCTTTGTGATTGAATTCTTCACAGCGGGGGAGGAGACCTTGGTGAATGCTGGGTGGAACACCCTAGAAGGTAGTGTCCGGAGACACACAAGCCTTGCAGCCAGCATAGTGATGTCCTGGTTCACCAAGAAAATCTGAAATGCTTACCTAAGGCTTGAGGCTTCCGCGAGCACCGACGCGGGCCTTCCCCCAGCTCGCGAGCTCCGGACGAGACCTGGAGCAAAGCCCCAACCTCCCGAAGAACCGCACAGCTCCACAGCCCGTGCACGCCCCTGTCCCCGCAGGGGGGCGGCTGTGCGGCACGGCCACGGGGAAGCCTCAGCACCTCGCCGCCCAGAAGGAGGCGGCCGGCCTGCGAGGGTGCGCCCCCGGATGTCTGATCTGGCCCGAGGGTGCTGCCCTTCCCACCTGGACACCTCACACGGACCTCAGTATTGCATTTAAACTGTACAGCAATTTCAGGACTGTGACCATTTTTACAATGTTGGTTCTTTGTATCTATGAAAAAAGAATATCTTTCCGTTTTGTAAATCTGCCTCAATCTTTTTTTCAGAATACTATAATTTTGACTATATAAATATTTTACTTCCTTTGTTAGATTCATTTATATGTATTTCTTTTTTTGCATATTATTGTGAAAGTTGTAATTTCGCTAATTCTTTCTCAGTGCATTCATTGTATGCAGAAGTGCTATTGATGTCTGAGTGTTAATTTTATATCCTCTTGGTTATTATGTCTGCAAGACTTTTGGAGTGTTTGTGGTCTTCTGTGTAGAGCATCACATCGTCTGAAAATAATGATAGTTTCACTTCATCCTTTTCAATAATTATTCCTTTTATTTCTCTCTCTTGTCTGCTTGCTCTGGCTAATATTTCCAAAATTATATTGAATAGGAGTGGTAATAGTGGACATCCTTGTTTTGCTCCTGATTTTAAAGTGAAGGCTTGCAGTTCTTGTCCACTTACTATGATGTTGGCTGTTGGTAGATGACTTTTATCAGGTTGAGGTAAAGACCATCTATTTCAATTTTGTGTTGTATTTTTTTTTTTTTTTATTATGGATGAATGTTGGGCTTTGTCAAAAGATTTTATTCATCTACTGAGATAGTCATGTGATTTTTATTTTTGCTTCTCTTGATGTGGTTAGATTACATTTTTTTTTAGTGTATTTAGTATAGGGTCTACAGGGTCTCACTACACAGATCAGACTCGTAGTGATCCTCCTGCGTTCAGCCTTCCAAGTGCTAGGATTACAGGCACGTACCACTATGTCCAGTCTCAATTGCCCTCAGTGCACCCCGAGGGTGGGGCTGGCATGACACATGGGAATTGAACCTCGGTCCCTGTGTCTAAGTAAGTGCTTTAATCCACTGAGCTATCTGGCTGGCCCTATACTATATTTATTGATTTGTGTATATTGAACCATCTCCGATTGCTGGGATCAATCCCACTTGGTTGCGATATATAATCTTCTTGATGATTTGCTGTATTCTGTTTGCTAGTATTTCATTGAGGACTTTTATATCTATATTCATTAGAGACGTTGGCTTGTAGTTCTTTTTTTTCAGTTGGATCTATGTCTGGTTTTGGAATCACAGTACTACCTGCCTCCAGGAGTGAGTCTGAGAGAGTTGCTTTCCTTTCAGTTTCACTAAGGAGTTTGAGAAAAGTTGGCATTAATTTTTTTTTTTTTCTGAATTTCTTGTAGAACTCTTCTGTGAATCCACTGGGACCTGGGCTTTTCTTTGTTTGTAGGTTTTTTATTACATTTTCAATTTCATTTCTCATTATTGGGTTATTCAGTGTTTGTATATCTTTTTGACTCAGATTTGACGTTTCATATGTATCTAGAAAGCTTACCATTTCCTCTGTTTTTCATCCTGTGAGAGTAAAGATTTTGGAAATAGGTATTGATGATGTTCTAAATTTCTCTAGGGTCTGTAGTGATTTCACCCTTTTCATTCTTCAGACTCAAGATTAGATTCTGCTCTAATCTTCATAATTTGCTGCTTTCTTTGGACCTTGACCTTGACTTGCTCTTCTTTTCCTAGGAGCTTTTGGGGCAGCATAAGATCATTTATTTGGACTTGTTCTGTTTTCCTAATGTGTGGATTTACTGCTATAAATCTTCCTCTTGAGAGAGCTTTCGTTACATCCCACAGATTTCAGTAAGTAGTATCTTCATTTTCATTTGATTGCAAATACTTTTTAATTTCTTCTTTAATTTCATCTATGACCCATTGGTTGTTTAGGAGATTGTTATTTAATTTCCATATGTTTCTGTAGTTTCTTTTGTCAATAATTTTCAGTTTTATTGCACTGTGATCAGATAGTATGCATGGGATAATTTCAATTCCTTTGCATTTACTTAAGAGTGCTCTGTATGCTAGTATATGATTTATTTTCAAGAATGTCCCATGTGCAGCTGGGAAGAATGTGTATTTTGTTGTTGCTGGGTGAAACACTCTGTAAAAGTCTACCAAGTCAGTTTCTTCACAAGTTTGGTTTAGTTCTGTTATTTCTGTGCTGATTATTTTTGCCTAGTTGATCCACCTCTTTGTGACAGTGATGTGTTAAAGTCCCCCATTACTATTGTATTATTGCTCATTTGACTTTTCTTGTCTGTTAAAATTTGGCTTGTGCAGGAGGTTGCTTCTATAGCAGTTTATGTTATGTTAAGTCTTCCTCTTGCAGTTTTCCCTTAACAAGTATGATAATCTTCTTTTTCTCTTTGGATGATTTTTGGTTTGAAGTTGATAATTGTCAGCCACCAGGATAGCTACCCCTGCTTTTTGCTGATTTTCTGTAGCATGGAGGATTATTTTCCATCCTTTGACTTTTAGTCTGTGAATTTCCTTTTGAGTTAAATGTGTTTCTTATATGCAGCATGTTGTTGGATTTTGTTTTAATCCCTCTGTTAGTCTGTTTTTTGATTGGTGATTTGAGGCCATTTACATTGATGGTTATAATGGATATGTATTGACTTATTTTTGCCTTATTTTCCTTTTATAGCTTCTGTACTTTTTCCTTCTTTTTAATTACTTGCTCTGTTTTGTGGTTGCTTTCTGTTACTCTTGAAGTTGTGATTACCTCTCTTTCTCAAACATCTGTCAATACTCTTTGTAGGGTTCATTTGGTGGCCGTGAATTTCTCCAGTTGTTCTTTGTCATCGAGGGATCTTATTTCACCATTGAGTTTGATAGATAGTTTTGCAAGGTACATCAATCTGGGTTGGAAGTTATTTTCTTTCAGGACCCAAAATAATTCACTCCAAGCTCTTCTTGATTTGATGGTTTGTGTTGAGAAATCTGCCTTGATTCTGATGTGCTTTCTACTGTAAGTGATCTGTTCTTTTCTGTAGCAGCTTTCAATATTCTATAATTCTGTTGAATTTCTGAGATCTTGATTACTATGGGTCCATGTGTAAATATATTTTGATTATTGTTGTGTGGAATTCTATATGCCTTGCTTATCTGTGTGTCAGTTTCTTTTCACATGTTTGGAAAATTTTCTGCTAGTGCATCTGCAGATAGTCTTTTTATGTCATTTGTTCTGTCTCTTGCTTCACTAACACCTACTACACTTATATTATTTTTCTTTGTATCATCTTGTGGCTGCTGAATTTTTATTTCCTGGTTCCTGGTTAGTTTTTAAGAGATCTTTTATTTCACGTTCATTCGCTGCAACACTGTCTTTGAGGTCTCAAGGTCTATCTTCAGTTTCATTCAAGTGGTTTTGCCAGCTTTCAGTGGAGTTCTTAATTTCCTGGATATCTGTTTGAATTTGTTCCATGCACTCTAATTCTTTCTTGCATTGTTTACTCAGTGTGTCCATCATTTTTAAATTCTCTCTCTCTCTTTTTTTTAATCCATGTCTTCTTTAGTTGTTCTGAGCAATACTTTCAGAGATTTTTTTTTTTTTTTTTACTGTATTTAGTACAGGGCGTACAGGGTCTCACTACACAGATCGCACAGATCAGACTCGTAGCGATCCTCCTGTTTTTAGCCTCCCAAGTGCAGGGATTACAGGCACATGCCACTACATACAGTCTCAGTAGCCCTCTAGTGTGCCCCAGGGGTGGGGCTGGCACAGTATGCTGGGGATCAAACCCTGGTCCCTGAGTCTGCCTAAGGAGGTGCTTTAATCCACTAAGCTATCTGGCCAGCCCTCAGAGATTTCAGGAGTGTTATTTCTAAGTTCTTGTATGTGTTTGAGACCTGGATTTGTTCTGGGTGGGCCGGAGGATTGAGATTGCCTTTTGTTCCTGTGTTGGCACTTTTGAAGATCCCAGTAATCACACAGAGTCCCGCAGAGCCCACCAAAGTTCTTAAATGCCCCCCTATTAATTCTTTAATTTCATCTGTAACCCATTGCTTGTTCAGGTGCATGTGATTTAATTTCCATGTGCTTATGGAGAGTTTGCAATTTCTTTTGTCAGTAATTTCCAATTTTGCTGCATTCTGTTGAGATAATATGCACAGGGTGCTTTCTATGGCTTTGCCTTTACTTACGCATTCTCTATGTGCTAGTATGTGGTCTATTTTGGAGAATGTGTTCTGTACAGCTGAGTAGCATGTGTATTCTGATGTTGTTGGGTGGAACAACACTGCAAACGTCTACTGAGCCCATTTTTTCATAAGTTTGGTTTAGTTCTGTTATTTCTTTGCTGACTTTTTGCCTAGTTCACCTACCCCTTTGTGACAATGGGTTTTTTTTTTTTTAATATACATAATTTTATTACAAATTTTTTTTTAAAAAAACCACAAAATGCAACATCCTAAACAACTCAAAACTTAACTATTGGTACTAGTTCCTGCAAATTTGTTGTGCTACCTTACACATGGAAGAAACCATTAAATATTTAGGAACATTCAACATCAAAAGCTTTAAAATCTAACTGTATGTAGTAGCCCCTCAAAAAGCTACAACCTGAATTTTTTTAAAAAAGTATTTTTTTCTACAAAGAATTTTATTAGCTATACAAAAATCTGTACAGTTTTTATACTGAAGCTAATGTTGAGCTGCACTTGAATTCACATTCTTAGCAAAACAATTGCCTGAGCACACATACACTCCATATGCCATTACAGGACAGCCACTTATTCCTCCTCTTCCTCCTCTTCTTCTTCCTCCTCTTCTTCTGGTTCACTCTTCTTCTTTGAGCCTGTTGGCCTACCAGGGCCCTTCTTTCCTGCTTCACTTTTGCCCTTGGCACGGTATGCAGCAATATCCTTTTCGTATTTTTCCTTTAGCTTAGCCGCTTTTTGTTCATATGGTTGTTTATCTTTGGCTGACTGCTCAGACCACATTTCACCCAGTTTTTTTGCAGTATCTCCAATGGACAGGCCTGGGTGTTCACTTTTGATCTTTGGGCGATGTTCAGAGCAAAACAGGAAAAAGGCAGATGGTGGTCTTTTAGGTGCATTTGGATCTTTCTTCTTTCCCCTCTTATCGCCAGCTTTGGGAGGAACGTAATTTTTCATCTCCCTGTCGTAGCGAGCTTTATCACTCTTCGCCGTATCTTCAAATGTCGACTTTTCCTTGGCAGACATGGTCTTCCATCTCTCCGAGCACTTCTTGGAGAACTCGGCAAAGTTGACCGAGGAGTCGGGGTGCTTCTTCTTGTGCTCTTTGCGGCAGGTCTGCATGAAGAAGGCGTACGAGGACATCTTGCCCCGCGGCTTGTTGGGGTCTCCCTTGCCCATGGCGGCGCGGCCTGGTGTAGCTTTTCCTCAGGGTCCCGCACAGCGGCCGAGGGCAACAGAGACACTTCCTTCCTAGAGCTCCGGCGAGAACTGGTTTTCGACAATGGGGTTTTAAAGTCCCCCGTTACATTTGTGTTATTGCTCACTGGATTTTTCACGTCTATTAAAATGTATCTTACGTCGTTAGCTTCTCCTCCACTGGGTGCATGTGCATTTAGGATAGTTATCTCTTCCTCTTGCAGTTTTTCTCTAACAAGTCTGCAGTGAACTACTTTATCTCTTTTGATCATGATTGGTTTAAAGATCACATTGCCAGCACTCAGGATAGCTTCGCCTGCTTTTCTCTGGATTCCTGTTACATGGCAGATTGTTTTCTATCCTTTGACTTTCAGTCTGTGAATTTACTTTTGAGTTAAATGTGTTACTTGTCACAGCATATTGTCGAATTTTGTTTCTTTATCTGCTCTGCCAGTCAGCTTCTTTTGATTGGTGAACTGAGGCCATGTGCATTGATGCTTATAACTGATATGTATCACCTTATTTTTGTCAAGTTATTTTCCTCCTGTTGGTTCCCTACGCCCTCCTCCCCGGTTAATTGCTTGTCTCGCTTGGTTGTTCCTTTCTGCTGTTATTCTTGAGGTTGTGATCTTTTGTGCTCTTTCTAGAATATATGTCAGTACTCTTTGTAGAGTTGGTTTGGTGGCCGTCACTTTCTTCAGTCATTCTTTGTCATGGAAGCATCTTATCTCTCCATTAAATTTGATAGATGGCTGTGCAGGGTACATCCATCTGGCGTCAAAGTCGTTTTCTTTCAGGACTTGAAATACTTCTCTCCAACCTCTTCTTGACTTGATGGTTTGGATTAAGAAATCTTCCAGTGGGCTTTCCATTATAGGTGATTTGTTTCTTTTATCTGTCAGCTTTTACTATTCTGTTCTTTTGCTGAATTTCTGGGATTTTTTTGATTATTATGTGTCTGGTTATAGACTTATTTTTATTATAGCTAATTTGAATACTTTATATGTCTCACTTAACTGTATGTCTGATTTTTTTTTTTTCATGCTTAGGTAATTTCTGCAAATAGTCTTTTTATATTATTTCTGTTGACTCCTGCTATATCATTTATACCTGTAAGTCTTATTTTGTTTTTTTTAAGCACCATCTTGTAGCTTTTGAATTGTGATTTCTTGCTTCCTTGTTATTTTTAGGAGATCTTTTCTTTTACAATCGCTTGTTGTGCTGCTGTCTCCAAGGTCTGAAAGTCTGTCTTCAGTTACTTTCAAGCGGTGTTACCAGCTTTCAGTGGAATTCCTAATTCCCCCAAGTATCTTTAAATCTGTTTCATGCGTTGATTCTTTTCTGTGCTGTTCACTCAGTGTTTGCATCATTTATCTATTCTTTATTTTTTATCTATGTCTCCTTTTCATTTTACTCAGTAATGCTTTCATAATTGTCATTTTTTTAACCTGAGAGCTTATTTCCATTCTGATTTCTTCTATAGCCTGATGTTGTTTCTCTACTTCAGTTGCTATGATTTCAGAAGTCTCAGGTGTGTGATTTCTAAACTCTTCTATGTCCTTGTCTCCTAGACTTGTTCTGGGTGGCCTGGATGCCTGAGATTGCCATTTTCTCCTTTACTTTGAAGTTTTTGAAGCTCCTACTGTTCACCAATGCTCAGCAGCAATAGTCTGGAGGCAGGATGCAGATCAGCAGGGCTCCTGGAGCAGTGGGCAATAGCGGGGAAAGCTCACCCAGTCTCCCACTGTGCAAGGCTCAGTGTGGCTTTGGTGGTGGTGGTGGGGCAGGGCAGAGCTCTCCGGGTCCTATAGCTTTCAGCAGCTCTGCCTGCCTTCTGCCATTCTAGGGTGGGGCCAGGCCACAGCTCAACAAAGCTCCTGTGAGGGTGGTTGGGGGCGGGGCAGTTCTCCCCAGGTCCTGTAGCTTTCCTGGCTCAGCTTGCCTTCTGTGCCAGGAAAGGGGTGCAGGGAATGGGCTGCATCCCAGCTCAGGTTTTTCAGATCAGAGGTATGAAAATAATCAAGTTGCTATCCACAAAATTCAGAAAACTGCAAATACATGCTATGGGAATGAATTGTACTGACATAATTCATGAAACTGGATATGAAACCCAGTAGGGTGAGTGTAGATGGATAATATATCCACAGAGGCAATCTGGGAACACTTCCGGATTGGGGAGTGGGGAGTGGCCAGCAGGCAGGACACCCAGGGCAGCAGCATCTGTATGTCACATGGAGTCGGGGGGAGAGTGGTTAGCCCTGCCATGTGATGTCCATAGAGCCGTGAAGGCAGAACTGGGAAATAAGCAGCCTCAGTGTCATGGCGAATTTATGAGAGAAACTTAAGCGGATTGTTGGAAGTCTTAAATATGTCTAAGAGAAAAGGAAAGGAAAGGAGTAACTGAAAATACTAGCGTAAACAATTATATGGCAAAGAGATGTGACGAGTTAGGAGTCCTGTCAAGAGACTGTTCTTTTCTTGACATTAAATAGGTGAGAAAAAATTAGAGCATGATCAGAATGGCCCAGTGCGAGTACAGTTAAGACTTACTGATTTGTGTGTCTTTCCTATTTTGTTATGACTGCTAGTGTTCTCTACTACTCAGCTAACGCTTTAAGAATATTTTTGTACATGCTTCTTTATGACAACTTCTTTGTCATATGTTATCCATATACATGGATAACATATATATGTACATATATATATATGTTATATGTATATATATTTTTTGTTGTTTTAACTTTGGTAGGTGGTGTCTCCTTACTTCACCACACCACTGTGCTCTATACACGGTCACCTGGCAACATGCGTAGCACCCCGATATGCACAAGCTTACTGTGTGAGATAGTATCACACTGAATCCGAATCTTTGTGTCATTGCCAGTGAGGGCGAATATCTTCCATCCGTAGACCAGGCATCTGCATTCCTTTTCTGTGAATCCTGTTTCTTTTGGGAGAAAATTAAAGTTTCTTGTTGATTTATGGGTTTTTATATTATCTAAATGAGAAACCTTCATGGGTTACATATATTACAAATGTCGTTTTTCAGTCTGTGTTTCATTCTTTTAGTGGTATCTTTTGATGAATATTTTAAAATTGTATTGTGGTCAGACTTATTTAGCTTTGTATATATGGTTTGTGTTTCCCTAAAATCCTTCCTTTAAAGTTTTACTTTTCCAATTTGGGTAAAGTTTATTTGTAATCCTTTCATTTTCTATATGAAGTTTAAAGCTAGCTTGTTAGGTCACACAGAGACACATACATACATATATGCATACAAACAAACAAAAAATCCATTTTAGGGCCAGCCAGATAGCTCAGCAGACTAAAGTGCTTGCTTAGGTAGGTGCAGGGGCCAGGACTCGATCCCCAGCATGCTGTGCTTGTTCACCCCCAGGACACAGTGAGATGGCAAATACGACTGGGTGTGGTGGCATGCACCTGCAATTCCAGCGCCTGGGAGGCTAACAACAGGAAAATCACTATGAGTCCAATCTGTGAGACCCTGTAGACCATTAAACAAACAAACAGTAAAAATCTATTGGGACTTTGAAGGAAATTGCGTTTACTCTATATTTTGGGGAATATTATACCATGGTAGTATTGATCCTTTCCACATATATTATGCTTCTCAGTGTAGTTGAGCTTTCTTGTGTTCTTTGATAATCTACTTTTTTATTCCTCATAGACTTCTTGCTCATGTTTGGTTATAGTTATTCATTCTCTTCCTGTTGTTGGTCCAGAAGAGCACTAGCTGTCATTAAATACTGAGTTATCTGGAAGTTGACAAGATTGGTAATGGCAAAGTACAATTTGGCCAAGGGAGAGGTGTGGAGGCCTACCTGGGCGACGCTCTTGGAAGGGGAGCGGTTGTCTTCATTTTGGCTATGACTTTCTGGAGCCTCAAAGATTACACAACAGAGCTGAAGCATGTCCCAAAACATTAGATACTGTCTCAGTTATGTCATATAGATTACTCTTTCTTCAGATCCTTCTCTCTTCATATTGCAGAATGAATGCAGGCCTCCTACCTAGCCCTGCTCACAGCACTCACCGGCTTCCCACCATTTTCACAGTCACTCATGCTTGAGCTGCTGCTTTTTCATGAATGAAGAAAACCTGGTTCAGCCTTGGGTCAAGGGTTAGGGTTAGGGTTAGGGTTAGGGTTGGGTCAAGGTCTTTGTTCAGGATAGCCATCATCATGGCTGGCTTGGCTCCCATAACTACAGATGTGCCTTGGTGTCTTTATTGTTGCCTTAGGTTGTACTTGGTACGGTAGCTTACAATTAACTTGATGGGATTCTAATAACTTGTCCATGGGATTGCAAATATAAACTTCCCAAAAGGAGAGGAAGTCCAGGAAGGGCTGTCTATAAGAGGCACCTAGCCTGCAGAGACCTAGTGAGCCCAGCTTCCACAGTGAGCCCAGCTTCCACAGTGAGAATGAAAATAAGAGTCTGCTTTCATGGTTATCTAAGGCACCCTCCAAAACGTGGTGACTAAGTGAGCTGAGAAGAAGAAAAACAGGAAAAGGATAAATGAATTAAAATCTTGTTCCTAAGGGCCGGCCAAATAGCTCAGCGAGGTGCAGGGGCCGGGGTTTCGATCCCTGTGCCAGCCCCGCCCCCAGGGTGTGCTGAGCCAGTGATTGAGACTGGCCGTGGTGGCGCACACCTGTAATCCCATCTCTTGCAAGGCTGTAAACAGGTGGATCACTATGAGTCCGATCCAGTAAGTGCTGTTGCGCTGCTGGCTGGTCAGTGTGGCCTTAAGAACGGATCCAGGTGGAGTAGCTCAGGAAAAATGGGGATGATGTTTCGAATAAAATCCTACAGCAGAAACTGGAAGTACAGCCAGATCTCTGGGATCCGCTTCAGATTGATTTTGTTATTCCGTGATGTTTATTCCAGCCCTTTGGTCGTTCTGACTTCCTTACCACACTCTTTCAAAGATAGCTGGCTACCACTTGGAAATTTTCTTGTATGACAAATTCTGAGCTATCTAGTTGGTCCAATCACTTCATTTTTAGTGGTGTCGGGGAGTAAACCAGGGGCTCGTGCATGCTGTGTATATGCTCTATTGCTGAGCTACACTCTCAACCCTCTGGTCAGCTTTTAAATCATTTTCATAGATCAGAAGTTGCTAACCAGAAACTGGCTGGGTCCCTTTTGCTTTGTGGTTAGGTGCTCACTGTTGGTTCAGTTGTCAGCGTGAGAGGACATCCCAAGTTGCCCAACGTAATGGTTATCTCAAAATAGTTATCATTTTTTGTGTGTTTTTTGACAGGGTTTTAGCAGTTCAAGGTGGCCTTGAACTTACTTTGTAGTACACACTGGTCTTAAAACTCACAGTGATCCTCCCGCCTCAGAGTCCTGAGTGCTGGGATTATAGGCATGTGCCTTCATATCTGGCTCTAAAAACAGCTACTAACAAAATCCTTTTCTTCCCCACAGTATTTCGATTTGGATAATATACTGTTTGGTCACACTAGCCAGTGGCTACAAAGTATGATTGCTTTTCCCATAAGTAAGCATTTCTTAGGGTGGAGCAAGACTAGGCTTGGGGTTACAGAGTAACATCTCTGGTATGTCTAGGGTATAGCAAAGGTTAGCTTGAATTTGTGTGGTATATAGAGATAATTCTCTGGGAGACAGCTATCAGCCTGAATGGGTAAAGTGGGACATTTGGGTAGGTTGCTGAAGGCCTTCAATCGGTCTAAATCAGTCCAAAGGTGTCGGTCAATCACAAAGCAGATTTGTGGTCTAGGTGTTTGGAATCAGTCAAGAATGGTTTAGCAGGAAGTGAAAGTTTTCATCTGCTTATCAGGCCAAGGATTCTGTTGATTAGGGAATAAGAAAAGGCATTCAGATACGGCGCATCAAGACTGTGGAGCCATACCCGAGCCGCAGACTAACTGGGCAGAAGTTAGTTTCCAAAAGTCAGGACAGCTGGGTAAAATTAGGTACAAATAGACAAGAAGGGAGTAGGAGCCAGCACCGAGATGCAGGCTGAAGTGCGGGGATAGCAGGGGATGCTGCGGAGCCAGCTCGCTCCCAGGAGAAGCTTATTATGCTTTATGCTCTGCACCACACGAAGGCTGCGGTGTCCATGGATGTGAGCCCAAGGCAGGAGGTATTCCAGCCGAGGCCAGAGGATAAGAGTGGGAGTCCCCTGGTTCCTAGTAAGCTTTTCTCCTTCATGAAGTAGTAGAAAATTCAATCAAAATAAATCGGATGTAAGAAATTTCGTGGTGGGTAGAAAGAACATTTCATACTCGTGTGGCTAATACTGGGTTAAATTAAGTACTGTGTGACAAGAGGTTAGGATTAGAAAAGTTTTCAAGTGTCTATGTTCTTAAAAACACATTAAATATGTTTTAATATAAGTATGGGGGATTAGAATTATGAAGGCTACACTTATGTTTGGCTGTTTCAAGACATAATTTATGCAAAAATAGGTATACATGAGTGGCTCATTTATCTTTTTTATTTCAGTACATTTTGACAGTAAAAATCTATAAACTCCAAATTAAAGAAGAGTATCTAAGAATATACCCCATTTTCCAGTATATAAGCTGAGTCTCTAACAGTTTAATAGCATAAGCAACTGGGATTTTTTTTTTTTTTATTCATGTAGGAAAACTAAGAAACCTATTTTGTGAGAAGCCTACATTTAGTATTAATATACGGGTGCTTAATATTCATATGTACAGACTAAGATGGGCTGGAGTGGTGACAGTAAGGGGTGCAGATGAGAGCGTGTGTGTGTGTGTGTGTGTGTGTGTGTGTGTGTGTGTGTGAGTACTCAGCCATAACACAGCATGACTAGAAGTGTGAGTCGTAGTAGAAATAATAACTATGCAGCGAATGATTTCAAAACATTCATTACAAAATGAGATTTCCTTTAGAGGTAATATCCCATAGAGAGTCTGAAAGGGGCTGCTCATAAATCAAATCTTGAAAGGCTCCAATGTGATTTTATTAAAAAAAAATAGCTTGCTTAAATTACTGTTAGGCATAATTTTTATTTATTTATTTTTCGTTTTGGTCATTATTTAAACAGAGAACAGAAATTGTCTTTGTTCTGAAAGAAAAATGGTTATGGGACCCTTTGTTTTGTGTGGCTTGTGGTTTCTTTTTGTGTGTGTGTGTGTGTGTGTGTGTGTGTGTGTGTGTCCACGATAATAGTAACAAATAATTTCTTTTAACAGTTCATGGAAAAAATTAGTTTCTTCTCTACCAAAAAGTTTGCCTTATGGAAGCTGACAAAAGTCATTATATTATAATGATTCTGGCTCAGGAAAATAATGGTATCTTGGAAAAAATGAAGGAACACGGCAGCAGAAGAAGGATGTCCGGCGCGCAGCAGATGGACTATTTAAACAAAAGATACAGTGTTCCTTTAATTGGATTCTCATGGAGTGTTGGTTCGAATGTGCTGACCAAAAGCAGTGTCTGGAAGAAAGAAATTTTGGATTTCTGAATCGTATGTTTTTATAGCTTGGGTTCAAGTCAACTCAACAAGTTTTTATTGAGTATTTACTCTGGAGCTCGATGACCCAAGTTTGGGTCTCTGTGCTACGATTCTAATATGCCTATCAGGTACTCCAGGCAGTGTTTGCCATGTTGATACAGAAAGATTTATGTGAAAGACCGCGAATTGAAAGCTTCTCATTATGCTTTGGTGGATTAACAGTGTACACTTTGGGGTCCATAGAAACCTGAGTTTCTTAGCCTAAGGGAAGCAGTGCAGGCAGTCTGTCTGTGATGCCCTGCTCCTGCCTAGGGGCTGCCTGTGTCTCATCTGGCTTGATCTGCGGCCTTTGTTGTCTCCCCGCTGATCAGCTGGGACGTGTTATGGAAGGGCAAAGCTGTGGCGAGCCTTGCTGTCCCCTTGGCTGGCCCCGAACGGCAGTATCCCCAAACCCGACTTCCGAAGCTGCAACAACAGCCCTGCAGGCCGCCCTTGACATAGGAGCTGGTATGCGTCAGCGTAGGGATCTGACTGGCATCCCTCTGGAGTCAGGGAAGACAGAAAAATGCAGAGCTCTGAGATGCATGCTTTTTACCTTGCTGTTCGGTGCTCTGGACCCCATGCTGGCCTAGGGGACACAGCCAGGTGGTCCTCCAGAGAAGTTCTGAAAGTAGACAGAGCCTCTACTTTGTAGAGGCTTCCTTTGCTACCTCCCTTGGTGAGTCTGAATTTTTTACCCTCTCCCCATCCACCTTCCATCCATCTCCTCTGCTGATGTGCACTCGTGTGTGTATCTCTACCCGCATGCTCACCCCTCCGTGCACCTTCCGTGATGTATATGGTGAGGTTTAGTTGAGTACCTTAATCCTTACCTCCTCCTGCCAGCCCACCAAACTGTATCTTTTTTCTTTGAGCCAAGGAAATTCTCTATTATACCATGCTATCACCATGTTCAGTAACTGTCATGTAATCTCAATTCTTTATGCCCTAAGCCAAGTACTTCATCAAAACAAAACCATTTCTTTCTCACACTCAGGCAATACAGAGCTTAGGTTTTAAGACAATTGCTTCTGCTGCTCACATTTTAAAAATTCTACTTGGAATGTTAGAACTCCAAAATAATGTATTCCCTGGAGTGTATCTTCCATTCCCCCGCCAAAGCCAGTGCTGTCTCAGCTTTACTGGCTAGACCAGCAAGAGGAGTAAGATGAAAATCAGGTCAAATGTGTTCCCTGATACCAGCTTGCTCGATCTTCTATCCTAGACTTGATTTGTGATTTTGTGCAAGAGGAATATTTGTATCCATCACACTCTTTTTTTATTTTTTTAATTATATCCATTATATTCTTAGCAGTGTGATTACACCTAAGGCCCATTTCCCACACACTGTATATGAGAATTGTTATTTTCAAAGATGTACCACAGATGAGTTAATGAGAGATACAGAAGGGAAGCTGTTGGTCAAAATTTAGAGTTCTGAATCATCTGAATCACTTAGATGTTCTTACAACTGATTTCAACTTTCTGCAATTTTATCTCTAAAACAGGCATAACGAGTCAATGTGACAGTGAAGTGTATTATATTGGTACTTCTGTAGACTTTATCGAAGGTAATCAGCATTTTTCTAAATTGTACTATCACAGTCATACAATGAAAGAAGGGGCTCTTGAAGCGACCCCTCTTCAGTTCCTGAAGGAGCGGATTCTGGGGCAGCCACCCTGTGAGTTGCTGCGGATGCCTGCGTTAGTGGACACTTAGGGGGTGATGAGACTGCTTTAGCGTTGGTTGTGGCAGGGTGGGTTTGATGTTGCCAGCTACTTCACATTCGGGGTCACCCAGAGCTGGTGCTGGGGGGCTGTGAAAAGCCCTCACTGTCTTGTTGGTGGGGCTCCAAGTACAGTTGTCTCATAATCCTGATGCCTGCTTTCTTGAGTTTTTCAAAAAAATCAAATAATACACACGAATGCAAACTTCAACTCCATGCAAATATTAAGTAATTGCGATTAGTAATTTCTACTAATTCTCGTTCTGCACCCTATGTGAATGAAGCTTGATGTTTAAATGATGTAATTTTTTTTCTCAGTGTCCGGATCCCAGCTGTTCAGTGGTATCTGTTATGTATGTGCCTTTTTCGTGGTTTGAACTATATTTTGGGGCTTCTGGGTTCTTTTGTGCTTATAACTTTCTCTTTCTTTGAATATGAAATATGTTTCAGAAAACACTACTTTTTATGCTGAACTACATTCTGAGCTGCGTGATCTTATTTTTTTTTTTTTTCTAGTTGTTTTTGGGCTTAAAATTTGTTCTTAGTATTTATAAATTGACTGGAAAACTGATTAATTTATTCAGTGTTCAGCATATAAGTTAAATTCAGTTATTCATAAAATACAGGGGTACTTCTGTGTGGGACCTGGGGTAGAGGATGCAAACAGCACAACTACAACACGGAGCTGGTGGTGGTTCCTTCCTGTCCAGACCAGAAGGGATGGGAGGGGACAGCGTGTGTGGTTGGGGGACAGCATGTCATGGGCCTGAGATTGCTGCCAGCGGTGGGTATATTGAAGCTTTCATTCCAAGTGGCTGATCTTGGTGCCCTCAGCATCAACACAGGGACAGAAGCCAAGAGAGTAAGTGAGAGGGCAGATGCCTGCCCTGCTGAATAGTCACCAGATGTGCCACAGTTTTTCTCCTGTAAACAGATTCCATGGTGGGTGGCAGGGCTGTGTGTCTCGGAATAGGTAGAGCGATGTCGGGGTATCTCAGTGTTCAGTGTAGTTGGTAGTCTGGGTGGAAAGTGTAGTTTTGAAAATTAATTATGACCATAGTCTAAGTTTTTTCACTGTGATGTATTTACATTTTGAAGCAGATTATTCACCATGGTGCATACCCTGTATGTGGGGACAGTGTCCCTAGTCTTGATCCACTCATGTTGACAGGACCTCTGTCTACTCACAAGTGGTGTTCTCTGTGGTGGCGAGCGAGATGTCTCAAAACATTGCTGAGTATCTTCTGGGCTAGATAACGGCACCTGAACATACCTTCCCTGAGTTTATGTGCAGTACTTAGAAGTGACATTCATTTTTCTGTTCCAGAAAGATGTAATCAGGGCTGCACTTATCCCAACCCCTACTCAGGAAGCAGCTTACTCACCTGGAAGATCAAGCGAGTCATTTTTTTTATATTTTAAGAAAATCACATGCTGCTCAGAAAAGCATGAAGAGCTGTGAGTTTTAAATGAAATCTTGTTTTCTGTGTGTGAGTATTGTGTATAAATGACAGGGCGTGATTGGCAGACCTTGTACTCCAAGCCATGAAATAGTTTGTGGTTATGACTCAATCATTTCAGAGGAGTTGATGTCAGTTCTTTACATGTCAAGCATTTCAAGGCAGACCACGCAGAAGTTACTTGATAGTACTCCTGGGGCAGAGAGAGGAAAGTGGCTTTCAAGTGGGACCCCGCGGCAGGAACATTGTGATAGTAATTTGAGTGTAAAACATTTCAGGAGAAGAGCTAGTGCTTAGTACTTTTTAAACTTGCACTTTTGTTTGTAATTGCTAAAGAAAGAAAGTAATGTATTGTTTATCTGCACGGAAGCTGAGTTTTCCTGTAGCTTTGCATCCTCCATTTAGAATTATTTAAGATTTAGAAAAATATATATATACATAGTTTGGAAATGTAGACACTTCTGTGTCGCATGATGCAGAGCGGGCTGGGTAGCAGCCTCTGAGAGTTCAGATTCCGCCTTGTATCTGAGTGCTGTCCCCTCTCCCTCATCCCTGTCACCCTGCCCCCCGCCAGGATTCTTGACTCTCTCCTTAAGCATGGAAGCCTAGGAGTTAGGCCGTGGTGTAATCGCTTTGGACGGATGAATCTTTGCCTTTGGCGTCACTCCCACTCTCGTAATACTGCGGTGGTATGCATGTTGTACGCCTCATAGACTTGTGGCACTGTCCCAACCCGAATCTCAACTTTAATCTATCAAATGGAAGGAAGAAAAGAAATGACCTGTACCTTTTCCATGAGTTCAGTTCATACCGAGAGGCCCACGACTGCCTTCTTAGGTCCTGATCATGGTCCCCAGTTAGCAAAAGCAGGACCAAGGAGAAGGAAGAGCGAACCAGAGGGCTTTTGATTCTTTGATTTTTGCTTTGCATTTTTAATCCTGAAGTCAGAAGTTGTATCCAGACCACAACCAAGGAATGTGGGGCCTTGTCCGTATAGTTTTAGTTGTCACTGGACCGGATACTGGAACGCCTGCGACGGGACAAGAATCTTCATTTCCTCATTTCAGGCAGAACTGAGCTTGGGTTCATCTAAGCTTAACTAAAGAGGAGGCCGAGTAGAGACAGCGCGGTGAGTGTGAACCCACCGCGCAGGCTGGCGTGGGGCAGCGGCTGGCACACGCAGGGCAAGGCTGACTTCCGGCCGCCTGAATGCCTCAGCAGCCGCTCTGCCTGGTGCTCCTGGCTCGTGCTTGTGAGGGCCACTCTTGGTTGTGAAGATGCAGAGTGATAGCCGGACACTCAGGGGCTGTCGATGCAGTTACTGTGGTTTAGTGAATGTGTGGATCGCGTTGCTCTGGAGTTATTTGATAACAATTTAAGAATAGTTCTTCCGGTTCCTGGGAGATTAGAGTTTTTGTCTGGCTTTATGACTAAGTGGCATTCTTTGGTTAAGTCATGTAACTTCGTAAATCTTGGAGTCCTCTGGTTCAAAACATCTGAAGTAGTCTTCTTTTTCATTTTGTAGGCTTGAACATTGCTTTTTGTTTGATTATTTAAAAACACAAGTAGCTTTTTGTTTGAATCTCGTAACTAATTGGAGATCTGACTTTTTTGCTCAGGAGCCGCTTACAAGTACCCCTGCTTTTCAGATAAGTACGTGCAAGTACTAAAGTTGCTGGGTTTTTATTTAGTTATTTCTTAAGAGATCTGGTCAACGTTGGAAGATACTGCAAACTTATTTAAATGACTCCGAAACATAGCCTGTCACAAGGCTATTGGGAAATGGTAAAATTCTGTTACGATGATATTTTTAACTAATGACTCGTTTCTACGCAGCCCATTTGCAGAGAGGGTATGAATCACATGTCCTTTCTGTGCTTAGGATTTTCTGCCTCTGCTATATGTTTGTTGTGTAAAGCCAAGAAGATTATGTACAGTTAAAATTCTGGGTAGACATTTTTAAATATCATTTATACGCTCTAGTTTTGTGGAAAACTTTCAGTGTCTCAGTGACCATATTTTCTTATCTATTTGTTTGTAGTGTTTTCACCAGAGCTGACCAGCTTCCCCTGGTGGGCGGTTCTCTCAGATAGAAAGATGACGATGACCGGGCAGGAGTGAATCACTCACACTCAGAAGGTCCTCTTAACATAAGCTGTGTGCAGAAATCACAGTCACTAACACATGGGACTCTGCTGCCGCTAAGTAAAACTCAGTGGAGACTTTGTCATGTAAATATTTTAAAAGGACCATAAACAAATAGAGGCCATGAAATGACTCAGAACAAAACCTCAGTTTTATGCCAGCGTAACAGCTGGCACCGTATAGCATGCCAAGGGCTCTGTGTGCAGTACTTCCTTCCAGTACCCACAACCCTTTGCGGAAGGAGCTCAGGCTCAGCCAGGTGAGGTTCTGACATGTGGGAGCGTAAGTGTCCGAGGGCAAGTCCTGGCTGTCCAATTCCAGAGTTTGGGCTGAAGTTGTACTTGAAAATAATCCCCAAACTTCTTCATATTACACTGGGCTCTGTTTTTGTGTATGGCAAGTGATGTGGCAAATCAAGTTTTTTCTGAGAAATTCAGACCCAAACAGTGCTGTTGAAGGGTCAGAGCCAAATTTAACATGAGGAAAGTACCTTCATTTCTCCTGGTTGGTGTCTCAGTGGTAAAACTGCATTTCAACAACAGTAGCAAGTTACTTTAACTAATTTTGTAAACATTGTTTTCTGAAGTTAGCCAAAACCTGGAAAAGTTCTGGGTTAATTTTAAAAGTATTGAATGAACTAAAGCTAACAGGAAAGTAGTACTTTAGTAAAACTAGAGCAAAATATATCCATAGTCTAAGAATATTGACAAGGTAATGTTTAAAGCAATGGTTAAAATAATGTATATGTAGTTCCTTGGCATAGAATTTTATAAAGTATTACATGTAAATTGAAGTGGTACAAGGAGAATAACATAAATACTGATGAGCATACTCCTAAATGAAATAAGCTGGGTACTCGCATGTCAATATTGCATTGACGCCTGGTGTGAGAAACTGAGAGTGAATAAGGACCAAAGTTTACAGTAGATATTACGAAATGGGAAAAAATTATTCAAAAGGAAAGAGGAATTAGGGAAGGAGGAGGGAGAAAGAAAGAGAGAAAGGGAGAAGAAAAGAGTGATAAAAGGAAAAAAAGGAATGATAAAAGTAGGATAAAATAGAGATAAAGCTTTGTAAGTAAGGAGGGAAGACACGAGCAGGGAGCAGAAGGGGTTAGGAATAAGGTGCAGATTCCTTATGAGGAAGACAACCGTATATGACTCAGTTGTATCAATAAGCTTAATAACAGTATACTCTAAGACTATGAAACCTTCTCAGAAAGTCAGCTAAGTAGGCCAGTTTGGGAAGCTTGCTGTAGTCCTGCTTTGTGTCTCCGCTCTTCTTCTTCCTCTTCGTCTTC
>NW_004524598.1:18692053-18693470 GCF_000260255.1 Octodon degus | reverse complement strand
GACTCAAGTTTATCTTTCTTTGTGGCAGAATTTGTTTTTCTTCACAAATTTATCTCAGTCTTTTAATGCTTTGATTCTCCTCTTATGCATGTCGCTGCTCATAAATCAGGTTCTTTTTGTGAATCTAAATGTTTTCCTTCCAAATTGAGTATTACAAGATGTGATTATGAGTGGTTTCTTGAAACTGTTCATTAACTGTTTGTAAAGGTAATCCCAGAAGAAAAGCTCTAAAAATATGCTAAGCAAAATCTGTGTGTCAGATTAATGATTTCCTTTGGGATTTGGAAGAGGCATGCTCCTAGTCTTACAAAATTAGCCTCAGAACATACCAGGACTATACATTATATCCTTTACAAATACATTCAGTAGTCTGGATTGAATGCTTTTAAATGCTTTTCAATGCAGACTTTAAAGCTCAAGTTTCACTTGTATGATTCTATACCTGTTGGCTTTTGCCGCCTTTTAATTCTGTGAACTATGCAGTATGGAGAAGCGAGAGCTCCCGTAATCAGTTGTGAGGACTGTAACGTAGTGCTTGCTTTTATTTTTCTAAAAATTGATCAAAACTGTCGTTCCACAGGAGTTTCAAAATGAATCTCCTATGAAAGGCTTTCCATTTTATTCATTTGTTGCTGGGGCTAGCAGGTTCTCTTTTACTGTTTTTAAGAAACCTTTTTGGGGGGAGGGGTGTTCTCATATACTTTTATGTGTAAACAATAAAAGGGAAAAAATTCAAGTTAACATTTTAGGGGCTGGAGAGATAGCTCAGTAGACTAAGCACTTGCCTGGCAAGCACAAGGTCCTGAGTCCTGAGTTCTATCCCCGGTACTGCAAAAATAATAATAATAATAATAATAATAATAATAATAATAATAAATAAAAATAAAATAAAACATTCTATTACTAAGCATTCTGTCCCTACTGTACAGTATGCAATGGGAAGAAACTAACCATGGAGAATACAGTTAGTTTTCCATGGTCAAGTGTCAAAAAAGTAGAATTTTATCACTGTCTTACAGCACAGGAGCACGTAAGCCATGGGTTTTTCTCCATGAGATCAGAGAACAATGGAAATCTGATTTCTGAATGGAACTGTGTTCCGTCATTTCCTACAGAATAGATCTTAGCCTCCTGAACACAAGGGTGTGCCCAGTATGCTTCACTTAATTATTTCGTAATCCTATTGGAGAAAACGTGAAGAGCATAAAGATGTCAAACATGTTGCCCTGGTTACTAGTGTTGTTTATAGGTGTCTGACAAGACAATAAAGCCGTGACAGGAATTCCACTGAGTTCCTGATGACACGACGTGGCCATTAGGGACGTGATTTGTGTGCAATGACATTTGCCTTTATTCCACCCGAAGGCTGGAAATGCTATTATATCGTATCTTTGAATGGAGAAACTGTTCTTCCCCT
>NW_004524598.1:18686829-18690653 GCF_000260255.1 Octodon degus | reverse complement strand
TGTGTGGGGCAACATAGTGTTTTGATTATGGCTTTTATGGTTGAACCTGTGAATCGGGGAATTAGTTCATTTTGTATGAGAATACTGCATGCTTTAATAATTTCAATTCTGACCTTGTATATTTCCCTTTATTCTATTTTTCATATATGATTCTATGTGTCTGTCTTCCACATTAATTTTTTTTTCATAGATTTGTTTTTTCCTTTTTCTGTGTTTGAAATGACACAAAATAAGACACGGAACTGCTGAGGCCTAATATACCCTGAAGCGTGCCGAGCTCAGTGGCCTCTTCCTGTTCGCCAGCCGGCAACCTTGCATGGAGCAGAGCCTCAGGAGAGAGGCTGGTAGGCCAAGCTACAGATTTACATTTTACGGACTTGGCAGGGACTTGAGCTCTGTGCATCTAACCCTCAGAAACCTACAGGACTTCAATCACTCCCACTGTATAGGCTGTGGCTGTGGGTCAGCTACTCCCCTCCTGTGTAGAAGATACCAGGGGAATCTTCAGCAGAATTTGACCTTCGCTTGAAAGGGCTAATTCTGTAAGCATCTGCTCACCACTTGCCACTGGCTCTGTTCAATGAAAGCAAATGGTGGGTCTGGTGCACTGAGATCAAAGATAAGGGCCAAGGAAGAGGGCCCGAGGCTGGCGGTCGGTCGCGGTGTGTCGGAGCCTCGCAGCTGCAAGGCCTCCGGCCCTCGCTTCCTGGCCTGGTGCTGATTACCTCCTTAGGACAGTGAGCAGAGGGAGTGTGGACATTTATCCCGTTATGTATCCTTGGTTTAAAGTTGGTAGGGAGACCCACAGGTGTGCGGCAGCCGTGCCTCCCCGTCTGTGCAGTGGGAGCTAAGGCATGATCCACGGCCCTATTTGCGCCTGTAACTGTCCCCGGATTGCCTTCTCCGTGCTTTCTCCTCTGAAGTCATCGGGGCAGATATTGTTGTGCATCTGCCTGCAGTTTGCCTGTGCGCGTGCTTTTCTCAGTAGAAGGCCATGGCTTTGCCGACACGGAGTGGGCTGCGCCAGGGAAACTGAGAAGGAAGCCTCCTTCGTGCTGTGCAGCCAAGGTCATTGAGACCAAGGTCATTGAGATTTAAATGGTCATTCGCTTTCCGTATTCTTAACAAGCTTTCTGTCCTATCCCTGAACGCACGGGTTGATGGGCTCCGTGTACTGGAACCCAGGAACTAACAGAATATAGGATTCTAGCTCTTCTTCGAAAAACTGATAACTAAAGAGTGTCGCAAATTAATAGAATTGACATGGACTTTATTGGTGCTGCTCTTTATAGACACCTTGAAATTTCTTTGATGTATGATTGAGCTCCATGCATAAGGAGTTCATGCTTTGTGTGCATTTCAGTATTACAGGAATAATGTAAGTTTAGAGTTGGAGAATTTTCCTTCTACAAGGAGTGGCTGCAGCTTACTCAGAATGTGAAGATGTGAGCCTTGGTTGTCTTACTCTTGCTGCCCTTTTCTCCACCATCTCAGGGGGAACTCCCCACTGCTCTAGGCCAGCTACGGTGTTACGATTTCAGCGTCAGTCGTGCAGAGCCAGGCAGATTCTAACTGTGGCCTCTTGTCCTGTCGTACAGTGATATGCTCTGGTCCAGGATCAGTAACATTGAGGGTTACACCGAGATCCATCCTCCTGCATGTCTCCTGGATACATTTGAAGCTGTGGCTTAAAATATATGAACCTCAAGTGTGGTCAGTTTTTTAAGTGTTAATAAGATCTGTCTGTAAACATAGCCGTGTGTTTTTACAGAGCATGTCATTTTCTTTATTTTTTTTTTAAGTATTTATTTATTTATTTGGTACAGGGTCTCACTATGTAGCTCGGACTCATACTGATACTCCTGTCTCAGGCTCCCCAGTGCTGGGATTACAGGCATGCGCCACTATGCCCAGTTTCAGGGCTGGCCTGAGGGCGTAGCATATGCTCCTGGGGTAGAACCTGGGTCCTTGTACTTGCCAGACAGGTGCTTTTATGTTGAGCTATCTCCCAAGCCCAGAGCCTGTTATTTTATCAGTAGATTTATGAAAAGTGATTGTTTTTTTTCATGACAGTTATTTCAAATAAGTTATTTAGGATTCTGGGGAGTCTAAAGCGGGGTCACATGCAGCAAATTCAGAAACATTAATTTATATGTTTAATAAAATAATTAGGGCTGCAAGATAGCTCAGTGGACTAACCTTCTGCTTACGCAAGCAGCAGAACTGGGGTTCGATCTCTGGCACCACAGGCCGCGCCGACCCCAGCTCCTGCACACCGAGCCAGGACCAAGTCTGGGAGCGGTGGTGTGAGCCTATAATTCCAGCGTTGGGGAGGCTGAAAACAGGAGGATCACTACGAGTTTGAGCTGCATAAGTGAGACCCTGCAAACACACATACACACATGCGCACACACACACACACACACTTGAATATAATTAAGGCGCAGCAAGTGAGCACAGTGGGTGACCTCTGGAAAGAGGCCATTGTCATGGGGAAGCCAGAAGTGTCTGTCATCCAGCTCGTGCCAGGACTCTAGGCGGAGAACTTCCTTGTGCGATCCTGTCATTTGGAGCTTCAGGGTTTCCAACGCCTGCTCCATGTGAGTCCTGAAGCACAGTCTGAGTCTTTTCACATCACTTCACACTCACTGACGGTGACGTGACCGGGCCCAGTTCCTCAAACTGATGGCCGAAATTGCCAATTTGTTCACAGCTGGTAGCGGTATTGGTGGAGGTGGGAGTGGTAAACGTGATAAAAATTTATATTTGCCTTTTATATGTTTTTAGAAAGTTATATTTTTCAAGTTACTTTGTGATATTGAACTCAGGTCTAATACATGCTAAGCAAGAGCTCTACTACTGAGCTTTATCAGGAAGCCTAACACCTAAGTTTTTGATAGAATTACTAGGTCTATTTTTAGTCAATAAAAATGTATCTCCACTATCATAGGTATTCTCGGCAACTTATTTCCTCTGTGAGAGGCCACACACAGTTGGGCATCTTCAAACTAGAAATGCCTGTCCATTTTTCAGTAGTGGATACATGCACTGGAGGTTTTGTGGTAAGGATAGTTCAGAATGCTAAAGTTTACTTTTGCTTTTTTTTTTCTTTGTTTAGGCAGTGATTCAGAGCTCTGGAATGCTTCTCCCTGCTTACCTAAAACCCTGAATGTCAGAGCTGTCCACTTAGGATAGCAGCTGGGAGCACGCAACAGTGCTACCGAACCCTTAAAGTTATGCATTGTCTTGGATGCGCATCTCTCTTCTGGGTTTTTGAGATCGACTGAAACAGTAACTCAGATGTCTGTCTTTGGCAACACGAGTCTTTTCTGCTGTTCATTCTGTAACAAGATGAGTGTTTGTACTAGTAAGTTTCTGTAGAACGTTGAGAAAGACCAGAATGGGTGAGAGTGGAAGTCTGCCTAATGTAGGGTATAATTTTGTGGGTAAAGATAACATGGTAGAAAGTGCATCTTGACATTTGGAAAAACAGAGTTCATTTTCCATAAAGATGTTTCCTGAAGGTCTGGGTTAGAAACCTTTGGAGAGGGTCCAGCCTAGAGACATGTTTTGCTTGGCTTTTACAGTATTTTTAAGAAAGAAAATGAGTTTGACCCCTTCAATCAGAGATTCTGTCTTCTGTTTGTCCAAACTGCCCATCATTTGTCACTGTTTGAGCTGTTCCCACTGCGGCACTGGGTGCACTTGTTCTGTGACCCTTGCTAAGTGAAAGGTATCTGCCAGTAGTGTCTAATTTGCACACTATATCCTTTAAATTGCTGTCAGCTGGGAAGCATGTTGCCCTTTCCTCTGTCGTCCTCCTC
>NW_004524598.1:18679727-18686686 GCF_000260255.1 Octodon degus | reverse complement strand
CTCCTCCTCCTCTTCCTCTTCCTCCTTCTCCTCCTCCTTTGAGGTGACCCTGTTGGCTGTCATCTTAGTTTGGGCAATATGGAGCCAGGTGGACTTCAGGAAAAGGAAAGAAAAAAGGGAGGCGAGATTCCAGTAGTGCCTCTCCAGCAGTGCTTTTGGTCTTTCAAAAGGGATGGAGCAAACCAGAGAAAATCTCCACATGCCAGATGTGGCCAGGGAAGGAGAGAAAAAGAAACTTGTTTCTCACCTTGCTGTCTGGTGTGTTTGCTTCTTGCGCTTCAGGTTTTTGCATTCCTGCTGGGGGCCAGTACTTCCTGCTCATTCTTCCAGCAAGTGGTTGAAGTCGGCTGCCTGCAGAGCCCTGTGGCAGCAGAGAGCAGGAGGGGAAGTTACTGCAGTGATGGGACACCGATCCGTCCCCGCCATGGCCTTTAGTTTTCCTGGCGTGGTTTTCGCTCCCGCGTGAGACCAGGAAGCCTCAGCTGTAACCATGCTCCCCAGCCTTCCTGTTGCCTTAGCTTCTGGTCCTCCTTAGAGGTTGGCCTTGTGTTCCTTTGACTGTGTACGGTGCTTGTGTTACGGGGTTGTGAGCTGCTGGCTCTTTTCAGGGACCCCTTCTAGGCTCTGGTCCTGAACAAAGAATGAGAGAGGAAACATGCAAAAGGTAAGTTTCACAGTTCCTAACGGTGTTAGCGGTAGGCAAAGGAGTACGCTGCGCACAGTAAGCAGCTAAAGTGAAAGGGTGCAGAGATGGCAGAGGAAAAGGCTCCCGGGCCGTGAGGTCCGGGGCTGCTCCTCTTCTCACTCCAGGTCCTGGCCGTCCTAGCAAAAGCCATACATGAGCTTGTACCAGAAGATCAGACATAGCATTTCTACTTGGGCTTGGGGCAGGGCTTGGTGCTCATGTCCTGGACCGCAGCGGTTGATGGCTGTGTCTCCTTCTGGATCTTGAGTAGATCGCTCTTGTAGTCTTACGTTTCCTCTGAATGAACAGCGTAACTTTCAGCGTTGCCTTTTTAGTGGGCTCTATGTCTTTAACTCCTTGTTTTGTTTCCTTTGTTCATCTTTGAACAGGATAATGTCATTTTTTTCCGAACTCCTTTGTCAACAACCAGGGGTATGAGTTCCATTTTTATTCCTTCTGATTTTTCACTTAAGGGTAGACTGGGCAGCTCCCAACCTGCTCCTCCGTGTAGGGCAGGTACCATCATCACAGCGTTTTCGACTTGCGTCTGGCTGGTCTGAGGTAGAGGCCTGCAAAGGTTAGGAAGGCCATGGCAGTGTTCAGCCTACCATAGCTGTAGAAGATACTTAGATTAATGATTCTACAATACTTTACCCCTTTGAGTGCAAGTTACTCATAGTGAAATAATGGGATATTGATAGATCAATAGATTGATTGTCTGCTATATTTGGAGACTGAAATCAGGGCTTTTGCATAGAGCTACACCCCCAGCCCTCTTCATTTCTTATTTTTAATTTTGAGACAGAAATTTGCTAAGTTGCCTAGGCTGGGCTCAAAGTTGTGATCTTCTTCCTCGGCCTCACGGAGTACTGGGATTACGGGTGTGCACCATCACACCTGCCTGACGTTGGTCTTTAATAAGTGGTCCTGAATCTAAAACTGTAAATCAGAGTTTTTAAAAAAATTTGAAACTTTTTAAAAACCCAGCTGACACATAGAAACACAAACACAAGACTATTTTAGGCCAAGAATCTGGTGTTTTATATCTTTTGGATTCTGTGTCAGAACTGGGATTACTTTTTCCATGGATCTAAACATTCCATAGTTTTTTATAAATATGTTCCCATAAACTTTCTCAAAGCACTTTTGCCAATTTATGCTGCCTGTAACAATTTTAAGATTTTACCATATTCTTGCTAGAATCTAAATTCAAGTTATTTTGTGACATTAATAGGTGAAGTGCTACTTTATTCTTACATGAAAAAATATTGTTGTTATATAGTAAATTATAAATAATTAAATATTATAATAAAATTGTTAGAGTGAGAATGTTTTTATTAGTGATGGTATGTAGCAAGATGACAAAGTAAATCAGGAAGCACTAAATCTTCTTGACCACTCCTCAGAATAAATGACCTATGGCTCATAGTATTAGTCTTAGTTATAGGCATGTCTTATTCTCGTGGTAGAATAGGCCAGAATCATGCACCCTATTAGTTCTAGTCCACAAAACTATTGCATAATAGAAGTTATAAATCAAATAAGAATGAATTGTTGATCTTTTTATGGTTTATAAGGCAATAAAGCCTGAGAATTTTTTTTCCTTAAAAACCAAATCCAGAGGCTGAGGAGATAGCTGAGCAATCTAAGCACCTGCCTGGTAACTGCAAGGACCCGAGTTCAATCCCTGGTACCGCATGCTATGCTGTCCTCGGAACCCCAAGAACGTTATGCCTGCTCTTGAAACCAGGCGTGGTGGTGCACACCTATAATCCCAACACTGGGGAGGCTGAGACAGGAGGATCACTACAGGTCTGAGTGCAAGTTACTCATAGTGAAATAACGGGATATTGATAGATTAATAGATTGATTGTCGGCTATATTTGGAGACTGAAATCAGGGCTCTTGCATAGAGGTGCACCCCCAGCCCTCTTCATTTCTTATTTTTAATTTTGAGACAGAAATTTGCTAAGTTGCCTAGGCTGGGCTCAAAGTTGTGATCTTAATTCCTCAGCCACCTGGAGTGCTGGGATTACTGGTGTGCACCATCACACCTGCCAATAAATAAATAAATAAATAAATAATTTTAATTTAAAATCAAATATAGATATAAATTGATTTTTACGTTTTGCATCATTTTCTGACAACTATTATAATTTTATTTTCTCACTGATCTTCCAACAGCAGCAATTTTTGATGCTACAATTCTTGAGATCTTTGTGCTTCTGTGGTCTTCACTTTCTTTATCAAATAATCAGTGAATGTTTTGTGGACAGTTACTAGTTTTTCAACTATCTTCTTTCTGAACTCAACTGCTTTCTGAATGATTTTCTTTCATGATACTGGTTTTCATGGATTATGAAATTCATATTCTTTTTCTGTGCCATCTTAGTCAAGGTGTAATTTTTGCTGAACTATCCTTTGAGTTTTCCTGCAGTACTCTGGATCCCATCCAAAAAAGACCCAAAAGATTTTTAATCTTGCCCATGTATTATGAGCTACATATGATTTTTTGTTTCGTAATGGAGTAAAAATCCATTTATTTCAATAGAATTGGAACACGTTTAGGAAATAAAATCATTTATCCATGGTGATACAGAAGTGTAGCAGTGTTTATACTTTTGATCATTCCTTAGAGGAGTATTACCTTGGTAGACAACCAGCTGGCTTCAGGGAAAATTTTACCCTTGATACATGCTTAAAACAGCAGTGTGAAATGTAACTGGCTGACAGTCCTGCTTTTAGTGCGGGTCACTTTCTTGTTATTCATGTGAAGCTGGGAGTTCAAGGGGCTGATGTCATTTTCCCCCCTGTAGCACTCTTTCGATGGCCAGACATAGTATTTCCCCATGTTGTCAACACTTGAGAAAAATTTGCCAAATGGAGACTTGTGAATTAAATAGAAAATATTAGTAACTGTTGTTTGTTTTTAGAAGAGAAAAATTAATATTTTCAATGCTATTTTAGGCAAGAATAAAGGAGTATAAATTTCAAATTCTAAAACAGTTTTTCATGAAGAGAATTTTGATTCTGTTTCCAGCATTCACCTTCCTTTGTTTATGATGTTAAAACAATTTTAAAGTGTTTGTTTGATTCTTGGATCTATTTTGCCCTAGGGCAGTGTGGCAACTGAAATTATCATCCATTAGGGACCCGAGTTCAGTCATCTCTTTTTCCCCAGCATTAGCTCATGTGAGTGGCTCAAAATATTGTTTTTGATATGAACTGATGACCTCTGGAATTTATACAACATTAAAATTTTATTGGAAAAATGCATGTATGTATTTAAGCTGATGAAAGTGATTTGTTGCCTGGTACAAAGAACTCAAGCTTTCCTAGTTGGCGTCCTTTGTCTCCCAGTGCCTGGCACAGCATGGAAGGGGAAGCTCTGGGGTTTAGGGCTGGGTGCTGTGGAACTGGACAGCAGGGCTTCCCGGAGTCCGGGCTGCAGGTACCCCACTGCTTCTGTGCTTCTTGGAGGCTGTGATTGACTGATGCTCTGGAGAAGAGTTTTTCAGAAGAGTTGTGCTGTGTTGGGTAGTCAATACAAAAGACTTGTCAGAGTGGATGGTTTTTCATGCTTATTTCACAACGGAGGACAGTGTAGAATCCTGTGATTTTTTTTTTTTTTTAAGACACGTAGACGGTTGATATTTTGATGTCTTACTTTTCTATATGGAATATCATACTATGAAAGAATTATATTTCTGTCCCAAAGGGCTGGTTTAGGAAATCAGATGCAGGAAGCTGTTTGAAAACACTGTAGGTGTCAACTGCAAAAGATAAACAAGGATGATTTGTTTTAGGAAGGGGTAGCACAGACTGGAATAGACAGATTTCCAGAGAAGCTAGCTAACCAAGTGACCGGCAGGCACATGAGCGCTGTTCAACATCTGAGCTTATTAGGGAAGTGCAAATCAAGCTATAAGGAAATAACCACCTCTTAACCCTCAGGATGGCTGCTGTCCAAAACACAGAAAGTAGCAGGTACTAGAAAAGATGTGAGTTAAAACCATGTGAATTCTTTCTTGGTGAACATAGGAAATAATGTAATGGTGGTGAAAAACAGTGTAGTTACTTTGAGAAAATTAAATATAGTATTATGGTGTGACCCTTCTGGGGTTCTCCCAAAGAGTGAAAGTAGGGCCTTGAGTCAAGATTTGTACGTTCCTGTGCATGACAAATTATTTACAGTATCCACAGGTAAAAGGAATCCCAGTGTCTATCCGCAGATAAGAAGACAAATAAAATGTGCGATGTACACACAATGAAATGTAGTCAACCTTAAATTGGGAGGGAAGTTGTGATACATGCTACAATATGGGTGAGCCGTGAAAACGCTGTGGAAAACGAAACGAGCAAGTTACAAATACTGTGATTCCACTTGTATGAATTTCCTAAAGTAGCCAAGTGCATAGACATAGGGAGAGATGTGGAACAGGGTGCAGGTAAGGAAGACTAAGAAGTTGTTGTTTAGTGATCCCAGAGCATGAGCGGGGCAAGATGGGAAAGTACTGAAGGTGCATGTTTCTTTGTACCGCAGTAGAATGGTATTTTATTTCCCATAGAACTATACAGTGAAAAATAGGTAAAATGACAGAACAAATACAAAGCATCTATTGACATTTTCAGTCAGGCTATAATCATAACCTGAATGCCCTACAAGACATAGGACGTGACAAACCATGACAGCAAGGCATTGCCGTGTGAACTACGCCTTACTGAGCATAAATATTAGTGGGATAACTCTACCAATGAGTGTTTTCTTTTGAGTCAGCTTCTAAATTGATCAAATATTGTATATGAGATATTGGCTATTGTACTTCTGCCTTTCTATTTACTGAAATATTAACATATTTGTTGGAGGTATTACTCATTTGTTGATTTCTGCCATTGCAAATTCCAAAGAAAAACTCTAGATAAGCCAGACTAGCTACAAAAAGACAGTATGATGTAACGTCCTGATTGTATATCAGAATCACAACTTGTCTATTTTTAAAAACAATTTTTAAAATTCCTTGTCATGGAAGCCAACAGCATAACAGCATTATGATCTAAATAACATAATTTCTTGTTTTCATTGAAAGAGATTGATACAGTTGAAGTATGGAAAGGGCACAAGTCCACGGAAATACTTTTAAATCCTTCCCCAAAATGACAGGAAAGTAATAAGGAAAAAGATAGGCAAGAATGTAATAAGTTTCTACTAAAATCTTTGAAGAAGCATTTTAGCAAAAGGTGGACATGCTTTGAGCGATGTTTAAGCTAATAGGACAAATGAACATTAATAACAAAAACCTTTGCAAACATTTATTTATCCATTCTTAATTACCACTCTGCTAAACATTCACTACATTCCTAAAATGCTTTGATCACTATAATGAGCGTTGGTTATAAGGAAAGAAAAAATTTATGTTCCAGACCAGTCTTTATTACAATTATGAAGCTTTAAAAATATGTGAAAGCAGGAATGTTTTTACACTGCTAACTCTTTAATCTAAAACCAACCTAGAGGGGTCCAGGGAGATAGCTCAGTGGAATAAGTGTTTGCCTGGCAAGCGCAAAGTCCCAAGTTCAATCCCTGATACAAACAAACAAACAAACAAACAAACAAACAAACAAACAAAAACTAGAGTAAGAAAGATATGTAGAAGGAGTTGACCCAGGGTAGCCCTTTATCAGCATTGAAATTGTAAGAACTATTAAAGATACTAGTTTGTTAAGACTTCCCTTTCAGTGTTCTTTACAGTGTTATTGGCCCCACTTAAGAGAGCAAAGCCACCAAGCCCTTAGAAGCTACAGAGTGGTAGTCACCGTGCCCATAGTCTTTTTTTTTCAAATCAATAAAAGGAAGATGTATCAAACATATGCATGTACAATTATGCATTATATATTCTAGTTAGGGAAAGCATATTCAATACTGATTTGTTTTCTTTAAAATGTTTTAACATATTTTGGAGAATAGTATGGAGGTCCTATCCCCACAATCCATGTAAAGGACTACTCCCCCAAAGTGAGAAACAAAATAAAACAAAACATGCTTTGGTACTTTCCCCACCTGCTTACTTTTAAGACTATATGTATTTGTCCCACAGTAATAATAAAATGAGCACAAGTGGCTCGACGCCATATACACTGTGTTCTGCAAAACACAAACGTAAATACCACATGGGCCAGGCTCAATGGCACAGTGCTGGCTTGGCGAGCACAGATCGTGAGTTCGATTCCTGGTACTATCCATCTATCTATCTATCTATCTATCTATCTATCTATC
>NW_004524598.1:18657496-18678811 GCF_000260255.1 Octodon degus | reverse complement strand
ATCTATCTATCTATCCATCTATCCATCCATCCATCCATCCATCCATCCATCCATCCATCCATCCATCTATCTATCCATCTATCCATCCATCCATCCATCCATCCATCCATCCATCCATCCATCCATCCATCTATCTATGTAGCAATATACATATAACATACCTTCGCAGCCTTCAAAGGTTTGGTGTGACTGGAGCGGCTATCCTAGGAGATTTGGTCCCTGCTTAGTCGTTTGGAGACAGTGTCTTGCTCTGTGGCTCAGCTGTTCTTGAACTCTTTGTGTAGCCCACACTGGCCTTGAACTCCCAATCCTCTTGCTTCAGGCTCCCAAGGGCTGGCTTGCACGTGTGCACTACTACACTCGGCACTACTGTTCTCCAGAGAGGTATGCTGCTTGAGTCTGTTCTTTGAGGCTTCCACCTCAGTTTTAGGTTTCATAGAATATACTTGCATTTTCAGCTACCTCAAATTCTATTAGAAAATGTTGAGATTGTGAAAAGAAAAAGAGAAAATGATACCAGAGTTTGTATCATAGTAAGGGAAGGTCCACCCTGTGGGGACCAGACAGGAAGGGGTTGGATGAGAGGCGTCTTGAGAAACAGCAGAATATCTTTAGGCTGGGGGAAGAAAGTTGTGGTGGGGAGATATATATATGGATTTTATTTCCAGAATAGCCAGGGGCCTAACACACATAATGTAGAAGGGCCATTAGGAAACAAACTATAACGTTTATTGGTATATTTCGAAGTAGCTTTCAGAAAGAATGTCTACCTTTAATTCTGCAAAAGTGGGTTTCTTGGGTTCTTCACTATTCCAGCCATGATTTTATAAAGAAACAAGTGAACCTGTGAGGAGGTTGGAAAATTCCCCAGGACGCTTCACTGGGGAGGGCAGGGGGAGGCCTGGTGTTACTTGCCCACTCATCTCCCACCGGCGTTCGCCAGTTTGCACCACACTCTCCTTTACCTACTTTTTCCACATGGGTGATAAATCCTTGAGGATTTAGTTTTGCTCAGTTTACACCACCTTCCTACAGCGTTAAAATGTGTGTAACCCCACCACTAGCACCCTGTCCAAATGGACTTTCCAGAACTTTCTCTGGAGCTCATGACCGCTCTCTTCCTCAGCATTGGTATTTCTCCAGAGGTGTATCAGCCAGCGGCCCAGTCCTAGATGGAGGGCTGATGACTAATTGTGCTTCCAGCCACATGTTAATATGTTTGTAGCCTCTGATTAACTGTGAAAGTCTTCTGGCTACCTTATCAGATGAATTTGGCCCCTAAACATGGACACATTGTAAAAATTCATGGGGTTCATGTGCATTGATTCTTGAAACTCATTGCAACTGGGCCTGTAATGATTCCTGTTTGTATAATTATTAATATGTTCTTGATTACTGAAAACCTGGGTGCTTAAGGGCATGCTTGTCATTAATTTTGCTTGAATGTGCATTTTGCATATTTGAGAAACTATTAAAAGGTCAGCTTTGATGTTTCCTTTGCTTTTCATTAACTTCATATTCAGATAGAAAACTGTCGATGGGCCATGGATTGCCGACCAACAGTGTTGCTTTCTTACTTTGTCCTTTCCGTTGTCAGAATAGGCTGCTGAGCTTGGCGAGACAGATTCCCTTGCTAGTGCATTTGAGCAAGAACTAGTAAGTGTACTGCTTTTAGATGTCAGTCTTGCGCGTTTAGGCATATGCCAGCCCAATGGTCTGCCTGTCTGTATCATTTTGTCCTGGCATGACAGCTTAATAGTTTTCCTGGTTGGATTGTATTAAAATCTTTAAAGGCTACATTCACTAAAACATATGTCCAGTGTTTGGGCAGCCAATGTCTGTGTAATCATTTTAATGCAGTATAATTTAGCCCGTCTGTGTTTCCCCAGATAGTGTATTGTTAAAACTGCATTAGTCTATGTGTTTTGATGCTGTTGCTTTCTTGACAAAAATCCCTTTTTAACATAGTGTAATAGTATACTTCCACATCTCCAAAAATGTTTTGAACTGTGACATAAGATGGTAAATTAAGCAGTAGCATACATTGTAAAATACAGTAGTGTACATATACTATAAACACTTTGCTGTGATAGATTTTTTGGTCCAGCTAATTGTTTTGGGGTATTTACCATGTACAGAGCATTGTGCTAGGTGTCTTGTGTGGACAACTTTAATTTGTCACCATGAATGAAGATGCGTGTAGTGGGTAGACAATGGGGAAATGTTCCCAAGGGGCCAGACAAGGAGCAGAGGATCTTCAAGGCTCCCCGGAAGGGGTGCTGAGGCAGGCCTTGCTGGCACTGCCGTGTGTGCAGGGTTGGGCTTTTCTTTGCTTCTCATATGATGGGATGGGCTGGCTGTGCAGGTGAAAAAGGGACTCTTGGGTGATGGGAAAATTCCTAGACTTTCAGGACAGTGTAGAGTACTCTTGAAAGATCTTCAGAAGGCCTCACAGAAAGATTAAGTCTTTCTGTTTTGAAGTACAAGACAGGAAGAAGTCAGTGACAGTGCAGATCTTTAATTGTCTTGGTTCTCTGCTGCCATTTGTCACCTCAAATTCAGTGACTCTCACTGTGCGACAGGCCCAGGTGCAGGAGCAGCTTGTACTGGTAAAAAGCGAGAGAAGCAGATGCAGAAAATCCAGTCTTGCCTGATCTTTCTTGGCTCTGACTGGTTCAGTTTTCCTATTGAAAAGTTGCTTAAATGCTTAAAAATATATGCAAGTGGAGAAGTAAATTTATTTCAGAAAAAAACTTGAAAGTTAAAAAAGTTCTTTTTTTCCAGAAACTTTTTAAGCATTATTAGTTTTTATGTCTAGTGTCATTTTTAAAAAAGTCCGTGGAAACTCACATTTAAAAACACCACATTTTTTGCTATCTAAGTGCATAAAAGTGCTAAATTGAGTTAAACTGATTTCCTGGCAGTTAAATATTATTTTGCCTAGATGTGCATATCTTAAAAGACTGTTATAGTTGAGAAAAACATCTCATTGGATGAGAATAGCAGAATACCTAATTCAATTACACAGAATTGAGAAAGTCACATAATCTGGAGTAAATTTATAATGATCTCATTTTGACAATGTTAATGAAGTGTTAATTTCCAAATTTTATATAAGTAGTCCTTAGGAATTTTAGTGAATTAAAATTATGAATGATAAAATCATATAACAAATAGGATTTCTATTGTACCTTGAGAATAATTGAACTGCATTGACACTTCACTATATGCTAACTATTTGAGATCATGACTGAAGTGTATCAGTGTTTTAAAAAGTCAGTCTGATTCTATTTATTTTTTGTATTTTAGGGAAGGGTCTCCAGGGTGTTCAGGGTCTCACTACTAGATTAGATTTGTAATGATCCACCTGTTTACAGCCTCCCACGAGCTAGGATTACAGGCATGTGCCACCACACCCAGTCTCAATTGTCTCAGCATGCCCTAGGGGCAGGGCCAGCACAGCAGGCCTGGGCATCGAACCCCTGGCCCCTGCACCTGCTTGCAGGCACTGTAATCCGCTGAGCTATTTGGCCAGCCTTTCAGTCAGTGTGATTCTTGCAGTTGATAGCATAACCTTCAGCATTAATTCAAGGACTTTCTTTTTCCTTTATTTTAGTGATAATATTTTTAATAATCTAAAAGTACATACACTGAAGTGCAAGCATTTCTTTTGTATACATCCTTGAGCATCATTCCATCTGAGAAAAGATTTTTGGTCTTGGAATGAACCTTTATAGATGTTTACATACTGCCTCAATATATGTACATGTTGAGAGAAATGTTGTTTAGAGTTTTCATTTTTATAGCAGTTCCTCACAGAAATGAGATTATATTGTCTGCAACTGCTTTATTTTATTAGTTGTCTTATCAAAGAAATCTTTCTATGGCCAGAGTCTTTTTCATGGCTGCATAATACTTTAATGTATTAGTGTATTATTTAGCCATTTCCCCACTGAAGGACACATAGACTGTGTCTACATTTCATCCGCTTGTACAACCCCCAAGTTAGAAGCTTTCTCTAGGTGTGTGCTGGGTGGCCCAACCTCTCTCCTGCAGTAAGCATCTGCCTGTGACGCTCTTTGTCTCTCAGTGCTTGTTCTAAGAAGTTACATTTGATCTTGGACGGCCCGAACTCAGGTTATGAAGGACCGGTCCTTGTGTGGGGCTTTAGGGTAAAAACGTTTTCATGTGTGTTGCGTCTTTCTACCTGCTAGAAGCTTAAGATGTGCTGTCTAGCGCGGTGGGTGCCGGCTGCCGGCTTTCTATGCTGGCAGAGTGCTGGCTTTCGGAGGTGGAAGGCGAAGAGCAGCAATTTTATTGCAGTCTCCCCTTTCTACCTGCTAGAAATTTCAGACGTCCCACTGACTCGGGTAGATGCTGGCCACTTCGTCTTTCGAGGCTGGCAGGGTTCCAGGTTTCAGGGCTGTATGAAGGTCCTGCTTGTCAAGTCTGCTTTTTAGTAGATTAACTTCAAAAGGACACAACTTTTAGGGACTATTTGGAAAACATTTTTTTTTTCTTGTTTATTATGAAGTATTTTTTGTCTTTTTTTTTTTTTTTACTTTTATCTTGGTACACTGAGGTTTAATTTGTAACTTTTACACACACCTTAATTAACTCTAGTCACCAAAAGCTGAACCCCAATATTCTAAAGTTAGTATTTCAGTGGAGGTGGGTGGCGCTCATTAAGGTGTTATAAAGTTTTATGTTCTTCAGCACTACTTCTGTAGTAGATAGAGCGATTTATTTTTGTCCTGGCTATTGGCCGAATCGGAGTTTCACATCTGCTGGCAGAGTCTGTGGAATGCTCTTTAAATTGTAACAAATAATCGCATAGGATAAATGAAATATTGGTGTTAGATTCATATTTTGCTGGGAGATTTCATTTTATTTTCATAAAGTAGCAGCATTTGAAGAGAAGGGGTAGCAAATTGTTGGCAGACTGGAGAAGAAATTACCGCCTCTCTGTTGTCATATGCTAAGTTTTCGATGGATCTGAAGCAGTAACTTGCTGTAGATTTTACCAGTTTTCCTCCCAGCGCAGCTGGCATCCTGCTATGATATCATAGCTATACGTTTTGATTTATGATTGTACCGAGTGAGTCCTGCACAGTGTGCATTAGCTGCAAGCAGCGGGGAGGACACTTTGCTTTGCGACTGCGTGACAGCGGACCTGCTCCCTTAACAGATTTTAGTGCTCATTTACTGTTACTTTTGTGATACTCTCTCATTGCCAGGTGTCCTCAAATAACAGTAGCTGGACATTTTTATTTCTTTGCTACAAATTCTTCATGGGATTTCTGTTTTGCTTTTCCCAGAACTCACATTTCCTAAGACTACTGTTATTTATATGCAAATTGACCCCAAAATGCAAAAAGTACTTTCACTCTTAAATATGAAGAAAAAAAATTGATACTGAAGTCTAAACATATGACATCATTTTATGACAAAAATATCTAAACAATACAGCAATCAGCAAATTGTTCAGTTGAGTGGGAGCTGTAGCTTCTGAGGTATAAGACTGGCAGGCTGATTTGGTCTTATTTATTCAGTTTAAATATTTTTGTTACTTAATTAAAACTATCATCATATACTTGAAGTATGCATTCTTTTCAATGTCGGGTTTTCTGTTTCTCTCTCAGTCTGTGATCAAAACGGGGCGGCTCCTCCTCAGCCACGAGGCCCCCTTGACAGGCGGATTTGCATCTGAGATCAGCTCCACAGTGCAGGTAAGCGACGTTCTTGGCGCCGGACGTAACGTTTGCGCAATTGTACGTGTGTGTTCCTCGAAGAAAAACAATTAGGGGCCACAGCAACTTAAAGTGTGAGCTTTCTGAATTGTAGATTCTCCATTCTGTGCTATATTTTAATTAATGGCATAATTAAATCTAGTAAAGAAAATTCAAATGAATAAAAGTGAAAAAGAAACCTTTGTGGAAAGTCAAAAGTTTGACATGATTAATGCACTAAGTTTGCTTATGTTTGTTAGATGATGAGGATACTTTTACATTTCAATCTAATGGTTTTCTTAATAAACCAAAGTTAATGTGAAATGAATTCATTATGAAATTGATCTTAGATTTTTGCAGCTTTTCCTTCCAAATCTGAAGCTAAGCAAAGTCCATGGTGTAAATTCAATACATGCTTTTAAAAATAATTTATTCATTTAATCAATGATCAGACCATGTTACAGGCAGTGCTTTAGAAATGGTTTAAAGCTTGCTTCTTTTTGAAGCTGTTTGCTTCAGTGTTGCATGCCAGAAGAAACCCTGCACGCCTCTTGCTGCAGGATTTTTACTTAAAACTTTTTTCACATTTATATCATAGGTATGCATAATTTAAAGCCCTTCTATTTTTCCTAATTTTTAAAATTAAACATGAATTATTTTAAATACAGAGTACATGCTCTTTAAATCCAGAATATCTTTGCAGTTTATACTTTACTGTGGTTGAGATGCTTTAATTATTAAAACATAGCCACAGAGCATTCGTTAAAGAATGAGTAGGCTGACAGTTGGACATTAAATTTTAATTGATGAGTAGAGATAAATTATTTTTAAACATTTAACTAGTAAAAAGTGACTTTTACCAATAAAACATTTTAATTGCTAATGAAAAAATTAAAACTATTTGAAATTAAGTGAAGTAAATGTAAACAGAAATAATTCAAACTCTAGATCAAACTAATGTTATTTTTATGTTATATATAGTCAATGACAAAAGTAAGAAAAGTAAGATTGTTCATATTTAATTGATATCATTTAACTACCATGTATAGCAGGTATTTATTATATATTTTACTGAGTAGCATAATGCACTAAATTTTTTAAAAATGAGAATTACAAGAATGAATCATTAGGCTAGCAAAATGTTAATTTCAAGCCAGAGGCAAAACTGGAAAAAGAAACTAGATTTTGTGAGCCCGGGTCAGGCTGTGTACGGAACCATTTACAGCACAATGGCTGTTGCTGGTGGAAACCTTGGCAAGCTGCCGGCTTTTAGCCCCTGCCTGCTAGTGCCGGCCCAGAGTCCATTTGCATACAATTATAAGAGCAAAAGCCGAAGCATATACTTGTAACTCCTTTTGCAAAGTCTGCTTTCTCTAGGTATGCTTTTAAATTTCGATCTCCATAAATTATTGTTAGGCTACAATTGAATATAACATGGATTGTAGATGGAAATGACACAGAAAGATGATCTAATCTACGCTAGTGTCTCTTGGTTTTGGACTCTTGTCTGGATTCATTTATACAAAAATGCCTCTAAGGCCCCGTGAGTGCATCCATGAATCCTTGTTTGAGAAACACTTTATTAGGAGTTAAACACAGGCACTAAAAATCCTAACTATAATATCACAATCAGATTCTAAATGTATCTGATAATCATTGGTGGTACAAGCTGTCTGTGGGATTATCTAGAATCTAGTCATATTTAAATCACAATCTGAATACACCAAAGGAAGGCATTTAGTAGTACTCTTGGCCTCCTAAGAGTATGTTCGTAGATCCTCAAGTGTCCATAGTCTGTAGTATGAGAAATACTGATGGACGCCCGTGGTGTCCCACCTGCTGTGGGTGTCATGCACAGTGACTGTTGCTCGCTCACGTCATGCAGATAGGGCAGATCTGGAACTTGCACAGGCGAAAACGCTAAGTGTGGACATCTCAGTTCCTTATTCGAGGTCCGCTGTCCCCCAAAGGAAAAATAGAAATTTTGGGTTCTTTATAAAGTTCTGTTTTTAAAACCATTAAACCAGAGAACCAAAAGTGATTTAGTGAATTAGGTAACACTGTAAAATTCTGTAATGGAGATCTGCATTTAACATTTTGGGTAATTAAATTTTTGATGTATTAATATGAAAATAAACTTGAAAATGTACACAGTTGTTTTTACTTAATTCAGATTTTATTTGTGCAAGTAGAGGGTGCTGAAAATGAGATTTAATAAAATGTAATGAACTTGATCTTCCCAGATATTTGTTGTTCATGCCTTTTAGGTCCTGAGCAAGGATATTTTAAGTCCTTTTCACAGTAATGCTTGCATATAATTTTGAGTGAGCTGACTAAAATCCGTTTTCAGTAACTGTTCTATGCACATCACCAGTACAGTGCAATCCCCTGCCTGCAGCGCTGTGGCCAAGGCTGCCCCTTTTGTGGGGAAAACCTGCAATAAATTACCAGTGCCTTAGGTTACATAAGCTGCAGTCTTGAAAGTGTGAGGTGCAGTTGATTTCACCGCTTGGAATGATTCATATTTCCATATTTTTTTTTTTTTTTGCTTGCGTATATCTTGTAAGGTTAGAAAGATAAAATAGAGTTAACATATTAAAATCCAGCTTTCTGATTACAACAGCAAAAATGTATGCAAAGAGATTTTATTGCCCTCTTAGAAAAGAAGCTTGAAATTATGAATGAGAGAAGCTGGAAATCCGAATACTGTTGATTAAAATATTGAGTTATTCTCACTGTATCAACAGTTAGATTTCACATCAAGGTAAATAAAATATTTTCTTCACAGGCATTTTCTAAAAGATATGCAGTAGTGTTTTAAAAACTCATGTAAATTTTATGCAAAATTTAAAAGCAATATTGTAAGAAAATGATTAGTAATTTGATTTATTAATATGAAATCTAAGAGCACTAAAAACCAGAAATACTTTATTCAAATTTAAAATTATTACTCACATTAAAAATAAAATATTGAAGTGCATTGTAGAAGACATCTTTTTGACTTTATATTTGTTATTTTTGGAGAGAAACATTATAATGTACTACCTAAAATTAACTATTAAATTAATGAACATTTTTACTATTACTTCAGAAGATTCCTCTTAGTCATTCAGATAAAATAGGGAAAGAAAATATAGTCATAATTTATACAACTCTTTCATTTACAACAGATGGTTCTTCTATCAGACAAAGGATTCAGTATCCAAATCTTTAATTTTAGTCATGCCTGGTGTTTCTTCTCCATACACCCACTTACTTAAAAAAATATTGCTAGGGCAAGGGAGATATCGTAGTGTCATAAACGCCTGCCTGCCTATTGCAAGGTCCCGAGTTTGATCCCTGGTACTGCCTAAATAAATAAATAAATAAATAAATAAATGAATATTGCTAAAGATCTTAGTCTTAGGAAATACTGAATATAAGTGCTTAGAGTACTTTATGTTGACTAGATACAAACTTTCTCTCTTTATATGATGATACTTTTCTTAAAGAAAACTGAATTTAATCTAATAGTTGCCTTACATTTCTTTTTGATTGAATTTGGAAGTTAACCGAGAAGTAGAAGAAACTGAGGCCGGGGTGTCTGTCACGCCCTGGGAAAGACTTCTTGGCTGGTCACCCGCCGCCTCACTCTCTTGCGCTCCATCTGGATGTGACCATGTGTTCACTTTGGAATAAGGAAACGTCCCCGTTTTTTCTTCCATTTGACACTTCCAGTGCTGCTAAAGCCATGTATTGTGTGCACTGATTTGTAGAAATGTAAAGACAGCAGCGCTTAGATAATTTATTGACCTTTCTATCGGATGGGAATTTCACTGGTGTAGAAGGGGACATAAATTAATTTTATGATGTGCTTGCATTCCTCATCTGTATATAACCACCGATTTTTAAAAGAATTTTCTTGTACAAAAGGAATATTAACTTCTATTTTAATATTCACCCAAATTAATTTGCATATTTTAATATGCAGTGTCCAATACAAGTATTATCTATTTTTTAAATATTACAACCAAATAATTTGTGGTGTTTTAACAACTTTCACATAATGCTTAAGTTGTTTTAGAGATCAAGCTTTGTTATTAATTTCATATTAGGATAAAATAAACTTGTTTCTGATATACTTGTATGATAATAATACAAAAGGGTTTTTTTTTTTTATTTAATGCTTAAAAGGAGTGCCAAAGATTTTGGGGATTGTGGTTGCCTTAAAGGTTTGAGGTTTTTCTTTTTCTTTAACACATGGAAACAATAAGTCTCCAATAAAGAGCCCAATTGGAGAGAGCGGGAAGTTTCCATGCCATTGTTTTATCCTCTCTGTGCGGTCTCTTTTCTGAGAATCAGAACTCAGGGAAGCGTGCATTCCTACATACATTTTTAAGGTAATCAGGTTCTGATAGTTTAAAAGGATTTTTATAGGGCCCACATGAACCATTGTGTGGAAAGTTTCATTAACTAACTTTCAACCAAAGAATTTTGCTCTTATTGTTTCATGTTAGAAAGGTTTATTCAGAGGGATTTTTTTTCTTACGCATTTATTACTACCAAGTATATAAACATTGTGTTTCAGTGCATCAGTCTGAAAGAGAAGAAAAGTACCCTAAATGGGCTTGATTTTTACCACTCTGTAAAGCATTTAACAAATATTCACAAGTTGACCTATTAAGAGAAATCCAGAAAATCCATCAGGGTAATAATGTGATGAATGCTTCATTGTTATTTTGTGTTCTCAATTAAAAAAGAATCCACCTACGATGGAAAACATTTGGGAACAACCGCAGCAAATAAGTCAGGACAAGTGTGCTTTTGTGCTACAAGATGGAGCCAGAGCGTCAGAAAAGCAGCGTAGCTCAGAGCGTTCCAGTGCGGGATGGCCTCTTTAAAATGCAGCTCAGCCCGAAGCCCGTTAAGTATTCTGTAAACAACTTCTGTGGCCAAAGAGAGGCACCAAGGTCCGAGTCTCCTCAGGGATGGGTTGTGGATGAGCTCACTTCGCCACTGAGGCCACTTGGCCACGGAGCACCGCCCCATCCCCTTCCCGGCCTTCTGCTGCCCTTGTGAGTGGGAGCCCAGCCTTGCACCAGCAGCCTGTCCTCCTGTTGTCTTCTTTCCTGGACAGACCTGTCTCAAACATTTACACAGCTTCTGTGGAGAACTTCAGGTGTGAGACCTTCACGTTGGTTCTACTGTGCAGCTTTTCGCTCGAAATTTCAGTTTCTTGTTTCTTTTGGGGAAGAAGATATATTTGAAAGTCATTTCTATGGAATGGTTGAAACAAACACTGAGAACAGGTAGAAGTGAGCCTGGGACAGTTTTCAGTTTATGGAAATCCGCTTATTGCAAAACAATTTTATTTTTCTGCAGCACTGGCTGACCCTTTACAACGGTGTCTTTACATACCTGTTTTTCTCCAGCATCTTGCCTCTCATCAACTTATCCATTCTTTTCTTAAAGAAAGACACAACTACAAGGATAATTTTGTTCATCCCCTTCTTTGCCTACAGCAGTAAGATCTTTGTTTTAGCATTCAAGACCCTGATCTGTCCAAGCTGCTGTTTCCAATGCTATTTCTCTCTTTTTTCTTAATTTTATTATTATCATTATTATTATTATTTTTCATTTTAGGGAAAGGTCTACAGCGTGTTCAGGGTCTCACTGTTAGATAGGACTCCTAGTGATCCGCCTGTTTACAGCCTCCCAAGAGCTGGGTTTACAGGCATGCACCACCACACCCAGTCTCAATCACCATCTCAGCACGCCCCGGGGGCGGGGCCAGCACAGCAGACCCAGGGATCGAACCCCACCACTGCATCCATATGCAGACCCTTCAATCCACTGAGCTACTTGGCCGACCCTCCAATGTTATTTCTCAATTCTTTGTTGACTCGAATATGCTGGTCACATTGGCTGCTTGGCCATCGCCTAACTGCAAGGCATTCTGGTAATTTATTGAGTACCTTGAGCAGAGCCTTAATATGAGCGTCTGATCTAAAAGGATGGAGTTCTTGCTTAGACAGTGTTTAGCAGAAATAATAGGTGATACACAGATAATTATAGTGTGGAGCTTCGCTAAAATACAGTACTGAGAGGGCTATAGGAGTGTGAAGTACTCAATCACTTAACCCAGATGTGGCAGCTAAGTGTCACTGTTGGCAGAATACGATCCTGGAAGTGCAAGAAAGCAAGCATTAGGTAGAATGAAGACGGGGAGTAATGGTGACACATTTTTAAAAATAGTAATCTAGGCATGAGATTTGTAGGTCTTCTAAACCAAGAAGCTAGGGCTGGGGAGCTAGCTCAGCAGTGTAAGCACCTGCCTGGCAAGCACAAGGACCCAGGTTTGGTAGGCAGTATTGCATGCTGTGCCAGCCACCACACCTGGGGGGCACTGTGCCAGCCACCGAAATGAGGCATGGTGGTGCATATTTGTAATCTCAGTGCTGGGGAGGCTGAGACAGGAGGATCACTACGAGTCTGAGCTGCATAGTGAGACCCTGTACCAAAGAAACAAACAAACAGATGCTTAGAAGGAAAACTGGCGAGAAAGGTGAATTTTAGAAAGTAGAAGAGTGAATCTGAAAGTCTGACCCACTGACTGATTAGATAGCTGTGTGGCACTGACTGAGGCAGACGAGGGGGACAGACAGGAAAATAAAAGATGGTGCTTTCTCGGGTAGTTTCTTAACAGATAGGCGGTATCATCGGAAAGGAGGGTTGAGCCCGTCATTTGCGGATGATGAGTGCTATAGATTTTTAGACTGTAAGACAGGAATGAAATGTGTTTTGAGGACTCAGGAGTGACTGTGGCATCAGAAAAGGTTAAAGATTGAATGTCCTCTGGTGGTGCTAGCTGAGGTCATGAATACATGGTGGTAGCTGAGGTATGGTCTCCTAGGAGAAGGTCTACACAAAGTTTCTTCAGTTGCCACTTTATGCCAACATTAGAGGAAGGAAAGCTATGAAGAAGGACTAAAGAGAAGAAAAAGAGTGAAATATTTAAAACATGAGGGAATTCAGAGTGGCCAGAGGTATGAAATGCTTCTAGAGTGTGTCACCTGAAGATTGTACATTGCCTGCAGCAGTTCAGAAACATCGATGACTTTGATGGAAACAGAGAAATAGCTAAAATGGGAGCCAAGGGCTGGTCAAATAGCTCAGCGGATTCAAGTGCCTGCAAGCAGGCGCAGGGGCCAAGGGTTCGATTCCCGGGCCTGCCATGCTGGCCCTGCCCCTAGGGCACACTGAGCTGGTGATTGAGACTGAGTGTGGTGGCACGTGCCTGTAATCCCAGCTCTTGGGAGGCTGTAAACAGGCGGATCACTCTGAGTCTGATCTAGTAGTGAGACCCTGAACACCCTGTAGACCCTTCCCTAAAATACAAAAATTAAATAAATAAATAAATAAATATAAAATAAAATGGGAGCCAGATTATAGTTAGAGCGGTGAGCCAAGATTTAAAATGATACATACAGATGCTTTTTCAAGAAGCTTAACCTCTAAGGGATGGAGAAGAATAAAGTACAGTAGATCCCTCTTACGCTTTTTCTTTCCACAGCTTCAGTTATCCAGGTTTAACTGGGGTCTGAAGTGTTAAAGAGAAAATTGCAGAGAGCAAAAATTGAGAAGTTTGGAGTTCCAGGCCACTCGGAGGCGATGGTGAAGCCTCTCCCAGGCGGGGCGCCCTCCTTTTGTCCATGTGGCTCTGCCGCCCCTCCCCCTTTAGTGAGTTATTTGGTACCTCAGTGCTTGTATTGATGCAGGCAATTTTATTTAGGGAAAATGGTATAATATTTTATTGTAAGTTCTTGCCAGTCTCTTACTGTGCATAATTTATAAATCAAGCTTTATCATGGACATATATGTGTAGGAAAAAACATAGAAGATATCTTGTCCAGATAAAGCAGGACAAGTGCCATGAGAAACAGACTCAACCTCTTAATGCTATTTGCTACCAAAGAATGCCTTTTTCTCAGTTTGAGACACTCTGTCCCCGCCTCGTTAATGTCCTGTCCTCTGTCCTCCTCCTCCGCTCGACTGCGTCTTGTCAGGACTGCAGTGTTTCTCCACCCGGCCTTCTGTCCCCCATTCCCTGAACAAACTCTAAGGGAACTGCAAAAAAGAAGAGCAAACCACACAAACTGAATGAAGAAAAAGTAGGAAAGAACAGATATCAGGCTAGATAAGAAATTTTTAAACAAAAAGTGAAAAAATGAACAGGTCCAATCACGTCATCACAAATTGAGTCACGAACTAATATATTCATACAAAATGAAAAAATTTATGTGCCAAAACATTAACAATTAAAAGGAGCACGACAGTTGGAGCATGTTAGCACACGGGACAAAACTGACATCTGTACTATATTAAGCATTCTTAAATGTCCATGAGAAAATAAATGATCTTTTGTTTTTTAAAATTAAAAACTAGATTAATCAATTATGGACAAAATGATTTTGTCAAAATGACATAGCAGTATCCTTTGTTGCCTATTAGTGTAATATTCTTAAAAATGAAATATATTTGGAGCTGAGTGGTACAAGGTAAATGTAGCAGATGATTCGTTTTCCGGGGTATTCGGGTTGCAAATGGAGTTTAGGACTCTTCAAGGTTGGTAGTTCCTGGCTTAGGAATTCATTCTAGAAATGCTCACTTAGTACCACACACACAAATGTGTTTTCTTTGCGTGCTGTTTATTTGTTAGAGAAATTTTAGGAATAATATATTAGGAAAAATCCAGGAATATGTTTGTAAGTTGTGATTGATACGATGAGCACTGGGTTTATAAAATTATTGAAAGAATACTTAACAATATGGTACCATTTAGGTGGCTATAATGCTCAGCAAAAATGCATCCCAGTCCCTCACTATTTTACTTGCTCAGTGTTATGAAAAGAAAAGCAGAATCCATAGATACACATACCTAGACATGCAGAAGCTGGTACAGTGCAGGTTGGTATTTTCACTCTAGTCATTTCTTCATTTTCTGTGCATATAAAAGTTCTATAAAAATTAAAAGCTTTCTTATAATTAAATGTGAAATAGTTTAGCGTTCTAATTTCTCCTAGTTGTTTTCAATAAAAATGTCATTTTGCTCATAAAGTTGATTTTTTCGAGGTGTATATTATGGGTGCAGGATTAATGAAGCGCATTTGAGTGCTTGGAAGTCCTGTGCATAATGCTGGTGCTTACTCGCTCAGAATGGTGATGGGAGATAGTTTTAAACCAGTAAAAGCCCGGCGTGTGCATTGTGATGCTGCGGGGCACTGTCCTCCTTGCGCGGGGCAGCCGCGCGATCCCTCGCTCGCGTGGTGAGCGCGAACGTGGCCTTGCAGTGGGTAATTCTTTGTAGTCAGCGTTCCCATGTTCCTCCATCAGTAAGACAGGGACCCATGGGATCAGCGTGTCCCTGATCCCGGCGCTGGGTTCCCTGCTTATGTCTCCTTCCACCCTTGCTATGAGCCTCGTGGCCTTCCGAGTGTGAGCCAGTCAGAAAGAAAGCGTGTCTATTTCCTCTCGCTGCCTCGCACTCGGGGACCCGCTTTCTCTCGTGTGATCTTTCATGTTCTTCCAGTCAGAAATAGTGCCCGTGAGCACGCAGGTGCATGCGTGCACGCACACACACACACACACACACCCCTCCTCTTTGTGCCCCGTGGGTGGCTTTTTGTTACGTCCTTTTGCTGGTCTCTTGTTACGTCCTGTCTGCCCCACTGAGGACAGCCAGTTGCACGGGAAAACTGAGCGCCGTGGGAACGTCTGTGTGGACATGCGACGTTGCCGCATGTCCCTCCTAGAAGGCCAGCGTCCTGAGTTGCAGGACCCCGGCTGGACCGCTCACGCGTCCAAGCCCCCGGCCTAGAAGCCTTCTTAGCACCAAGCAGGCAGGCAGGAAATAAATGGTTTGCCGCAAGCATCTCTATTGTTGCCGATTTGTTTGAAGGTGAGGGATATGTTTCCTGGTTTGTGTTGTGCATAAATTCGTCCTCGATTGTCTGAGTTTTGCGTTGCTAGCTCCCCTGCAGAGCGTGTGCCGGCGTCACGTGCTTCCTGCACATTTTTGTGTTGGGCTCCACAGAGGAACGTTTATTTCGAATAAACAAGAGGAGTGCTTTTCTCCTTGATTCTCTAGTGAGCCTAACAACCGCATCACCCGTGAAGATTCATCAAACATTTAATCGCTACAGTATTCCTTTTCTGCATTCAAAAAGTAAAGGATCTTTTTAATTTAGAACCTTTAAATAATCGTCTTTTAGCATCTGAAGAGCTGCAGTTCCCATTCATTGCAGTCATCTTTGAAAATCTGATTGTATCCTCAAAAAATTATTATTGACTTAAAATATTTGAATTCCTTATTTAATGTGCAATAATTTCATGTGTATATTATATACAACATAGAAAATCTTGTTTTTCAAACTACAGTAAGGTTATCTAAGATTCTGTAAGTTACCAACAGCAGAGAGTGAGTGCAGGACCCTTGCAATCCTTGCAGGCCCCATGCCCTCGCGGCCCTGGTGCCCATTCAGGGCAGAATGAAGCAGGATGTTGAGTTAGTCAAGAAAGGTTGGGTGGATTTTATATCAGTGTTGTGTTCAGAGTAAGTAAAGGGCTGGCTGTGGCCCAGGGAGGTAGAACCTAGTAGTGGCAAGATTGTCGTGCTTCTAGGGGGCTAATGTTTATGGTATTGAAGCTCATTTCATTTTGGTTAGTTGGTATAATTAAATTTTAGAGATCAAATTAGTTATGTTTTTGTTGTAAGGGCTGTCATCGCTTTTTCTTGAATGAATTCTCACTCATCAAAATATGGTTAAACTTAAAATAGAGATTAACTGCTGCTAATGAATTTTCTGCTCATTTTCAATTTAAATACTTACAAAAATCAAGACAAATTGTAGTTAGTACTTACTGCAAAAAAATCAATTGAAAATGAGTGGTATAACCATATAGTTTATAATTATGTTTTAAGATCTATCTATATTAATGTAAGTGTTCAAGAAGTCATTTTAATTTGCAGAAATGTCTGAAAATTTGCATTTAATTGGGGAGTGTTGAATGATTTTTTTTTTACTTTAAGTTAAGTTAAAGGATTTATTTTTACTTTTTTGATCCATTCGAAGTCATATTTTTTCAGATTTGATGCTCCAAAATATTAGATAATGCTATTGCCTCTTTAATGTAATTTTATATTTCAGGTGACACAAATACTCTATTTGTCTTTGTCAAAATTAGTGGCCAGAAATTATAATAACTGCATTTTAGTGGAGTTTGAATATTTATTTATATTTTGAAGAGTGTCTTGGATGATTAGCACTTGACAGTCTGCACTTACCATTTCTGGATTTTTTCTCATCTTATGATAGTAGTTTTAGTTTACTTTTTTAATAGGTGCATTTCTATCTTTTCTGGATCAACTTTAAATTCCTAGCTGCAAACACTGATTCTATATACGACATATCTGTATTACTGAATGCTTTGGAAACCAGTAACATTGTAGTCTTGCTTTCCCTTTAAAACTCTTCAAGTTTTTTTGTTTTTGTTTTTAACACAATTTTTATATTTGGTTCCTCTAAGTCCTTATTTTTAATGCCAGCGTCTAAATCCACATTTGCAGTTAGAGAAATTGAAAGTTAACCTTTCCTTTTCAGATCATTACCAAAAATTCTCTTGCCTCAATACTATGATGCTCCATTTGTGGTCTCTTTTATAACCATGTCCTTATCTGGGTGCAGGCTTCTACCTTGGTGTGCATGTCGGGCCTTAGTGAGTGTATTTTATGAGTAATATTCCAACATCAACGCGATTCTATCCAGTTTACTCAAACCAGGTTTCACATGGCAGTTCCAAAAACAGCCCAAGTACATTAAAATAATGAAGTACAGCACATATGTTCATACAGTAGAAATATAGGCAGCTAGTAACTTACTCAATAAATTATGTACATTCTTCATTTTAAGAGGACCCATATAGTTTTAAAAAAGTAATAGGACTTAGTTTACACTGAATCTCAGGCATATGGGTAAAGCTAAGTCCTCCCATTAGTGAATGTACCACGTAGAGACCTTTTGGGCCATTCGAAGAACCACAGCCTTTTCGTGCTCCTTGCTTTCTGCTTCCCTTACCATCTCTCTTCTCTCTTTGACTTTCCCAACAGTTCTCCATTCCAGCCTCAGCAAACATGTGAATCACGTAAAAAAATTAGAATTCTTCTCTCACTGTGGATAGACTAAGCCCTGTTTTGGATACTTTGGGCTTAGGAGAGTTTTCTCCGTCCCAGTAGGCACAAAATGGAGAAGTGTTCTGTTGTATGGGGTGGAAATTAAAGAATGAGGGTGGATCCAGGGAAGCCCCGACCCATGTAGTTGATCAATGATAATACTCATTTTTCACAAATTAGATGGTATTAAACCCATAATACCATTTAAAAACCAGTTTTAAAGTCACTCATCTGTCCGTATGAGCCATGTGTATGGGTATGAGTTTGTGCCTGTGAAGCGTGTGGATATAGTGTGGGATTTGGATTTTTCCTGCATTGCCTCCAGTGTATGCATTACAATTCGTCATGATTTTCTGAATGGTACGTTTGAATATGAATGATGTGTGCGACTTCTGCCTGTAGTGTTAATGTACTCCAAGGATGCCAGAATTAAAACTGAGTCAGTATGAACCAAATCAGGAAAGCCCTCCTATTTTAAATTTGAAAGGAAGGGGTCAAACAGCTAAATGGACGCTAGCAGGTCAGTCTGATATGAACACGGCACTCCCGGAATCCCGCGACCTCTGCAGCTCTGTCTTGGTCCCATGAGGCGCCCAGGAAGTGTGAGTGGCACAACTTAACAGCTCGTTTTGTGCACCTTTTCTTACTATTTGCCTTTTTATTCAGAATGTAAGCAAAACATTTGTTCATTGATGAAACACTTAGTTAATAGTCTAAACTAATAGTATTTCTAATATCTTTTGTGTTAATTTTAAAAATTTCTTAAAGTAAAGCTTGGGCTGGGGAGATAGCTTGGTGGTCTAAGCACGTGCCTACCTGGCAAGGGCAAGGTCCTGGGTTCGATCTCTAGCACCACGTGTTGTACCGGCCCTGGAACCCCAGATACATTGTGTCGGCCATCGAAATCGGATGTGGTGGTGCATGCCTGTAATCCCAGTGCAGGGGACGCTGAGACAGGAGGATCACTACCAGCCTCAACTGCGTAGTGAGACCCTGGACCAAATAAATAAATAGAAAGAAAAGAATGTTTAACAAACCTAAAGCTTGGTGCACTGCAATCAACTAATGCATTTATTTTTCCTGATAGAAAAACTCTCATCTTTAATATTTTTGACAGGATATACACATACATGCTTCCCTTGAGTTGGTGGAAGAATAGGTGGGTTTATTAGGTGAACAGCAGTTTGTTGAAACCCTTTTGGATATAACTGTGATACCATCAGCCTCTCTTCCAACCTGTGGTATTTTAAAATTGCTAAGTATTTCATAGATAAAATCCAGAGCTCTTTGTTGTTGGTGAAATTCTTCATTAGTTAGAGTTAACTTTTGGTGTCATATGGGCAGAATATGGTAATCTGTAAGATACATTTCTCTTTTTGTGACGTATGGAGGTCAAGTGTTCTGATGTGTGATTTTATAATATTTGCATTGGTTTTCCTGAGGCTTTGCTCAGAGCTCAAACCTATATTGTTATATTTATCTGAAGCAGAAATGTTCAGAAAGGCACAGCATTTCAGCAGACTGAGGAGAGGCGAACTAGTAGTTATGGAATAGGGAAATCGGACCCATTTCTGTGGTTCAATTGTTAAAAATGTTTGTCTCATTTTCATAAAGCCCCCTAAGTTTTTATTCACTGACATGAGCAGGAAGCTTGTTACGTGGACAGAAAAGACCAGAACTGTAGGGGAATCACAGTGGCCATTTACCCTCCACACTGGGGCAGCTCACCAAGTTGGGCTCTTGCCGCGTAAGGCAGCACGTGTAACTACCCACGTTGCTACTCTATGGCACAGTGCTGTCCATCACACTGATGACTTACATGTTGACTAAAGGATCAGTGGCTGCCAAGTTAAGCCTAGATAACAGGTTTGCAAGTTAAATTGAAGTCTCTTAATGTCCGTGAACTTAAATAGAAGTAAAGGTCATAAATACTATTTCTTTCTCAGTTACTACTTTTCTAACTATGATGTCAATAATTTTAAATGAATTATCCTTGCCAGTGGCGGCTGCTTCTGGTTTATGCACGTGTGTAGTTTATTTTCAGTGACAAACTTTGTGGTGTTCGTTGCATGGGTTGCTATGTGTTGTGTTGAAAAGTAAGAAATCCTTAGGCGTTTCAGAAAAAAATGTCCCAAGTATACCTGAAATACACTTTCTTCCAAATTGAGTATTTAGTGTTTAGTATTACGCCCAAATGAAGATAAAAATGTTGTCATAACTTACTATGTCTTTTAGCTTTTAGCTATTTTATAAATCAGTGAATGTAAAAGAATAACACTATTAGTAGCAACTTTGCAGTTTTACAGGTTTGGCTTTTTCAAATAATTGCTAAAGGGCAAACTATATTGTTCTCCAGTGAAAAATAAGAAACTGGGGAGAGTTGTTAATCATTTCAATCTGTTTGTTCTTTCAGTAAACTGTCTTTTAGTTACTTTCAATCACATTACTATGAAACTGAAATTACTCTGTGAAAGCTTATTTTATGTCATACTAACCCTGGAGTTTATGTATTTGAAAAATGCCTTGATAAGGAAAAGTTGGCAGTACCAAGATCTCATGGGACAGAGTGATTTAGGAACAGATAAATGTGACATTAAATATGCTTATATATATATATACTTTTAAAAAGGTAAGGGCACTACAACAAAGTAGAGGAGTGGAAGCTTGTGTACTGCTAGGCTACCCTCTGTGGGTATTCTGGAATTCCTGAAGACTTGTTGCAGCTAAATAGTTGCCGAGGGCAGCGTCTCCCACAAGCACTGTCATGGGTGCTACAGACTGTCTTCAGGTTTTATAAACCAGCTTTTATTGTATCACAATTTATTTCCATGTTTCTCTTTAAATATTTGTGAGATGGTCCAAGCTTTTCACAAACTGTCCTGGGCTTCAGGGTCTGATTTTCATTTCCTGACTTGTCTTTCCCTGTGGAGCAACTGCAGTAACACACAATCCTGGGAAAGCTTCGGGACAGGAAGGAGGTGCAAGGACCATTAGTGGCTAAGTGCCCTTTGGTTGTTGCAGTCAGTACATATCTGTGTGTGTCCAAATAGATCTCATATCTTAAAATTCTAATGAGCAAATATAAAGCTGTTCTTATTCCTTCGATGAACGAAGTCACATCCTCTGTTGTTATTATTGTTTGTTTTCCGTTTTGTGGTCTTGAGGATTCAACCCACGCTTTGCGTAGGGTCAGCAAGGTCTGTAGCATGAGCTACCCCCAGGCCACACCAGGTGTGAAAGAATTAGGGGCCAGGGAGATGGCTCAGTGGAATAAGTGTTTGCCTGGCAAGCACAAGGGCCTGAGTTCAATCCCCGGTTCTGCAAAGGAAGGAAGGAAGGAAGGAAGGAAGGAAGGAAGGAAGGAAGGAAGGAAGGAAG
>NW_004524598.1:18641304-18657396 GCF_000260255.1 Octodon degus | reverse complement strand
AAGAAAGAAAGAAAGAAAGAAAGAAAGAAAGAAAGAAAGAAAGAAAGAAAGAAAGAAAAGAAATGTGAGGCAGGAGAAGTACTTTTGCCTGTAGCTTTAGTATACCTTATAGAACAGATAAAATAGAAAAATTGATCCAACTGAAACAAAAATGCCCTAGATGAGTGATTTAAGTTTTATTGTGTAGTATTTTTTTGTCTTTTTAATACCATATTTTGAATAACACTGTACCTTGCAACATCAATATAACTAATGCTGATTTAGGCATTTATGAAGTTGAACTATAGAAAATTAATAACTTAGTTTTTTAGATAAATGTTACATGTGTTAGTATTTTATTCACTTTTTTCCTATAGTTTTAACCATTAGCTCAGCACTCATTAAACTAAAATTAAATGTATGAATAGTTAATGTATTTTATTTTATATAAAATTTACTTTCTAGGTTTAAATCAGGACTTGTGAGAACCTATAGAGAAATAGCTTAAGCTGTTAACTGTAAGGAGTGGACTAGGAGTCACTCAGTGGATTGGTTATATGTTGTAGACTTCTTACGTTTGCATTTGTTATTGTGCTAATAAGCCATGTTAAAGAAAAAAAATAGTACAATAAATGAATTTAATAATCTAAAAAAATAAAATTTAAGGTAGAATTCACTTGCTATAACAATGAAAGTGCCCCCTCTGGGTTGGCATTACCTGTGCTACTGTAGTTAAATACTTAGACTTAGCAGGGAGAAGTAGGATTTTGAAAAATTGGTTTTACTTGTGATTCTTCTGTGATACAGAATTTTCTATTCTTCATTAAAAATATGGGTAGCTTTTGGAGGGCATATATAAAAGCATATATAAAAATAATAAAAATAAAATGAAGTACATCTTATAGGTATTTTGATGCTTATATAAATTTTTGCATTAAATAACAAACCGTCAGTGCTTCCATGATGTCTCAGAAATAGTGGTAAAGGTTCTGTTGAAAACTCAAGAAGAAAGTATTATTTTTGTGTGTATTAAAAATATTTTATATTCATTGTTTTATTAAAATTATAATACCAAGTTCTTTTCTTGAAAATGTAGTTTTTCTTACAAAAGTTTTGTAAAATAATCTCATGAAATGGCAAAAGCTTACACTATACCTTTTCATTTTACAAAACGTTTAGTTCTTCAATGATGATTTAACTAGTGTGAGATAGTTGGGGGACTAGACATTTGCAGTGCCAACTTTCTTGGCTACCAATATTATATAATATGAGGGGCCGGGGAGATGGCTCAGTGGATTAAATACTTCCCTGGCAAGCACAAGGGCCTGAGTTCAATCCCTGGTTCCTAAAAAAAAAAAAAAAAAATGTGCAATATGTAATAAAAATGTTTTTGTTTTCTGTTTTCTTTCTTCTTTTTTGTTTTGTTTTGTTTGTTTGTTTTTTGCTTTGTGTGTGTGTGTGCGCGCGCGCTGGGAGTGGAACGCAGGACATTGCATTTCCCACAGGCCGCTGAGCTATGTCTACAGCCTAGAAACCTTTTTTTTTTTTTTGGTGGAACCAGGAATTGAACTCAGGCCATTGCACTTGCCAGGGAAGCAATTATTCCACTGAACCATCTCCCCGGCTCCAAAACCTTTTCTTATAAAACTACTGCATCCATTTGTCACACATTAGTGAAAAACAGAGATGCTTGAGTTTTTGGCTATTCTACTTTTTAAAAACAAGTACCAGTTCACATTAATTGTGCTTTCACATGCCTTTCACTTTGCATTGTATTTTGGATTTGTTGTTTTATTCAGTTGCATTGTTTAAGGAAAAAGGGAAACTATTACACAGTGTTTTGCTGGAACAGAATTAAGGCTGAGCTATGCCGTGAGTCAGTCACTGCAGCCAAGCACCGGGAACAAAGCAGTATTGCTGGGAGCCTTGGATCTGAGGGCTGGCCGTCCTGCCGGTGCTGGAGATTCATGGCTGTCATTCTTAGCCTCCATGGGATAGTGGTGCTTTTAACAAAAGGAGTAGTAGAATTTCTAGTTTGCACATGGAGAAACGTAAATGGAATTTTATTGTCTTAAAACCAAAGTGTAGAATAAATAAAAGAGAGGGGTTTTCACACATTACCTCCCGAATCCCAAGGATTGCTTTGTTGTATCAGATGGTGTCAGGTAGTTGAACGTACATGATTTTACAGAAATAGAGTAGAAGTGATGATGCTGTAATGAAAAATATGGGACACTGGGAGAGTATTTTCAAAACTTTCAATCCGTTTATGAATTGTAGCTGAATAATTCTGGGAAAATATAGACAAATGTCACTTAAAATTAGGAGAGAAGATGGTAATTAAAATATATATATAGGAAAAGTGCTGGAGTCAGCGCCCAGCCTGAGTCTCCATTCCTTGGCCCCATCTCTCCTGGGCCCCTTTGCGATGTCTGGGAGCATAGGTGAGCACCAGCCTCCGTGCTGGGGAGGATGGGGAGCAGGTTCATAGTCAGGAACGGTCTTTAGGACAGAAAGTATTTTCATTAGGAAAGACCCTACAGAGAGCCTTTGCTGAGAAAGCTAGTTTGTGACAAGGGCACATGTGTGTGCTCCACATCTACACCCTTCCCTGGGAAGGTGACTTTTTGTTCTGTAAATTTCGTCATATTGCATACCATTTGCTCTTGGCAGTTGATGGTATTAGTTGGCTTTCATTTTATTATCTTCTTTCAATTAAGGCAACTCAATGTCTAAACCAGTTTGGTGGTTTGTTCAAGGAATTGTACCAGGGCTGGGGAGATAGTGGGGTGGTCTAAGCACCTGCCTCGCAAGTGCAAGGACCCAGACTCGTCCCCCAGTAACACGTGCCGTGCCAGCCCTGCACCCAGCCAGCCAATGAAGCTGGGCATAGTGACGCACACTTATAATCTCAGCACTGGGGAGGCTGAGATAGGAGGATCACCGTGAGCCTGAGCTGTATTATCTGTATCAGATAAATAAAAGATTTTTAAAAATTAAAAAAGAAATTGTGCCAATTCAGAAAGTAGTTCCATAGACTTTTTCATTGTCATGTTGAAGTTTTATCTTTTTAGAGCTATGTCTCTATTTTCTCCTGATGTTTTATAACATGGCCAAAAGTCCACTTAGATGCATTTCAAGAAAGTGTTACATAGCGTCATTCTGCCCCAAAAGGAATGTTGCAGTAATGTTCATGTTTTTCTGTAGTTATGTTTTGTCTTTTACACTTTTAGGGTTTTAAAAATCCTAAGCCTAAGTAATCAAAGCGCATAATTACAAATGATATTGTAGCATTGTGTTGTTGAAGCTCAGAACAGATGACAAATTTGAAAAAGATAATTTTTCTTTTTCCTAAAGAGTATTTGTTTTAAGGGGCCGGCCAAATAGCTTAGTGGATTAAAGTGCGTGCAAGCAGGCACAGAGGCCAGGGGTTCGATCCCTGATCCCCAGGATTGCTGTGCTGCCCCGACCCTGGGGTGCGCTGAGACAGCAATTGAGACTGGGCATGGTGTCGCACGCCTCTAATCTCAGCACTTGGGAGGCTGTACACAGGAGTATCGCTACGAGGCCAGTCTAGTAGTGAGACCCTAAACACCCTGTAGACTCTTCCCTAAAATACAGGAAAAAAGAATATTTGTTTTATAGTTCTTTTTTTAACCATTTGCCATTATCTTCCTATTTTAGGAAAATGGAGATCATAGCAAATTAAAATACAGGATAGCTAGAATTTATTAAGTCTCTATTCAGATACAGTTCTAAGCCTTTTACCTGTATTACTTTGCTTCAATACTGTTAGCACTATAACTAAAAGAAACAAAGTAGTCAGTACTCCAGGAAGGAACCAGAGTCATCCATTTACAAATGAAGCAGTTAAGCACAAGTTGGATTAGAACCTCACCAAAGTCAGACAGCTAGTAAGTAGGTCGTGGATGTGAATCTCTCTGATTCCATATTGCTCAATTTCTCTCCTATCTGATGGAAAAAAAAAATAAGGTGTTTCTAGGAAAAGCTGGAAAACATTGTTTTAAATATGTGTGAACATCTTCAGGACTGGGACACGACAGTGTCACTCACATCTTCTCATAGCGCCGCTTCAGCCTTTTAGTGTGTGACAGATGACAAATTTTAGTGATTGAAAAGTGAATATTTTATGTAATGGTTAGCTGAATAAATCTTACTGTTTAGGTAGTAAGAAAATTTTTGCAAGTATTATCAAATTAGATTGATGATCATAAATTTTGCCCATTTTTAAAACACAAGTGGCCTTTTCACGTCTGTGCTATTGTTTTTCTTCAATAACCAAAGTATTTCATAGTATATAGGGAATACAAAGTTTCAACCACCACTGACTTTGTATTAGATAGAAATTTGGAAACAAGCTCTGACTTTGTGCTGGGCTCTCCATAGACATGTGGATAAGCAATTGTTGGGGTGCTTGGTATGCTGGGAGTCTTTAATTTTGAGTTCACTATTTATTTCATATTTCCAAGCACTAAGGTGATCAGATTCTTGGCTAAAATATGTACATAACTCAGTAATTCTTTTCTGTGGTTTAATATCATCTCAAGCTTTTACTTTAGTACTTTCAGAAAATGTAGAATCATTAAAAAATTAACCCTAAATGTAAAAGTGGGGTGTTGTGACAAGGTAACCTTGCGCCACCTCTTAAGATGTGTTTCTGCATTATTGAGAAATATGAACAAAGAGTCTGCTGGACAAGTAAAATTCATGGTGACGACATGGGAACTTTGGGAATGACTACGTGCTTTTTATTTTGATCATTCAATTGTGTGAGTTAAAGGTACTCAGTTAGAAATAATACTATCAGGGGCCGGGGAGATGGCTCAGTGGAATAAGTGCTTCCCTGGCAAGCGCAAGGACCTGAGTTCAATCTCCGGTTCCGCAAAAAAAAAAAAAAAAAAAAAAAAAGAAAGAAAGAAAGAAAGAAATAATACCATCAAGGGAGTGTAGCTTACTGTTTTGTGCCAGTTTATTCCTTTGCACTAACTGACCTCTCTGGACACTGCTTGTCTTTTATCTTACTAGTGATTATTGTGTTTGAATTAATTGTGAATATAGCTGAAAAATCCTTTAAGGAGTTTGTATCTTGCTTTATTGGGTCACTGGGGTGTCCTGGGGCTGCTGACTTGCAGCCTGAAGACTTACTGCTGACTAGCTGGCAACTTGTTATTGTCCAGAGCTCCGGCCCTGCAGAGAGGACAGCGTTGTCCCCAGCAGTGGGCTTCGCACGTGGCCTGGAAAAGGGCAGTGGATGTCTTTGCTGGTGTCCTCTGCTCTCAGCTTTGCTTTCTGCCCTTCTGCTGGCCCAGCCTTCTTCTAGTTGTATCATCTTTCTGTTCTTCTATGAACTGTGCTCATTTTAAGGGAAACAAAATATGAAAAGAATGGTTCTTAGGTTTGATTGTTTGTCTGGGTTGTTATCAGGGACGTCATCTCATTCTGTTTGGTACCGAAACCATGAACGCGAACGTTGCAGGAACCTCTAAAATGACAGTGAGAAAATTGGGCACGGACTCTTTAACAGCTCAGCCACCGCTGGCTGCAGCTTAGCAGCACCTGTGCTGCCTCTGAGGCTCTGAGGCTCTCTTTACTATTTTTCTGCATTCCTCCCAATTAAAGACTGACATCTCCTCCCTCGACTCCTGTCTTTTAAAATCTTCTTTCTCTTCCTTATAGGCTTCTAAACTTTTACTGTTTTTCCTTCATGCCTTTAAAAATAATTATTTTATGGATCACTTAAGCATCATCCTGGGAACTTAGTAGTTGCCTTTAAAAGTCCCTGTAGTCCTAGGGTTGCTCATTAAACTGCTTGGTTGAACTTTGGCAGTACAGTGTGATCACTGCATGAGTTTATCTTGGTCTTAAGGATGAACAGATGGCATTGCTTTTAAAGATAGCTATTTTTTGAAAATGTTAACTGTAAGTCTTTTAGAAAATTCGGCTTTTATACTGCAGGTCCTTGTAGTATTTTAGAAAATATGCCAAGTAGCAATTTTCTTCTTCCAGTACTCTAACTGACTTTAAGGTGACAGAATACTTTTCTAGTTTAAAACCTGAATGGAGAAGAAGTCAATTAGGGGTATGATGAAGTGTTCCAATGTAAACAGATAACAGGTTACAACTCAAGGTCTCTAGGTCTATTTTCTTTCTGCCTTACCTCTTTTCAGAAATGTAAAGAGCAAATAATTATGAGTTCCTGAGGCAGATCTTGTCTATCTCCGTCTCTATCTCCATCTCCATCTCCATCTTTGTATCTCTCCCGTATGCACATATATTCCAATTCATGTAAATACTGCTTTCTCAGTTTCAGTGAAGATTGAGACATGAATTTAGTTTGCTAGATTTAGTCAATTTGACAAACATTTCCAAGTTGGAATAATAATGATGAAAGAAGAAATAGAACTGAGATTTGTTTTATATGAACACAACAGAATATTAAAAAGAAATTAGAAATTATTTAAACAGTAGCCTGTCACTTGCCCAACGTAAAAGAAGCTTAATTACCATAAAATTAAACTACAATATGATTCAGCTATACAACTTCTAAAATCATCAAAGCCAGCATGCTCTTTGTACATCCGTAATCAAGTTGATTATGGCACTGTTTCCTTTTTTTTTTTTTTTTTGGTGGAACTGGGGATTGAACTCAGGCCTTCGCGCTTGCCAGGGAAGCACTCATTCCACTGAGCCATCTCCCTGGCCCCCCCCTTTTTTTTTAATGTACTTAGTACAAAGTCTAACTACGTAGCTTGGACTTGTAGTAACCCTCCTTTCTCAGCCTCCCCAGTGCTGGGATTACAGGGGTGTGTCACCACTCCTGGACTCCACGGCCAGCTTGGCATGGTAGGGCCAGCGTGGCATGTGGTTCTGGGATTTATATAGCACTATTTCCAATAGATGAGCTAGAGAATGGGCCTCAGAGCCCATCACCTGATGAATGAATAAAGAAAACGTGAGGGGAAAAAAAGAAAAAGTTGCAAATACATACAGTGGAGAATTATCCAGCCATAAAAGAAGAATAGAATCATGCCATTTACAGGTAAATGGACAGAACAGGAAGACATCATGTTAAGGGACATAGGCAGACACGGCAAGACAAGGATCACATGGTTTTTGTCATGTGACAGGTAAGGGTGAGGACAGCTGAATGTAGAAGCAGACTTAGAGCAAGGATGTCAGAGAGAGTGGGGAGACTGAGGCGAGGGAATGGGGGAGAAGAGGTGATCAAGGTGTGTTATGTGCATATACGAAAATTATTCTTCTGTCTTCATATCTGTTCATAAAAAGCAAACAGTTACCACCCTAATAAGGGAAAAATGATACATATGTTTGATATGTTGATACTATAGGATACTTGACATATTAAGTATACTTTGGTATTTTCATAAATTCCTAAATAATAAGATGATTTACTTGTAGGAGGCTTTTAAGAGATACAGTGTTTTTTCCCCTGGGTGGACTTGTGATGAAATTGGCTCATGTTGTCTGCTACTGTTACATTTTTTATTTTGAATTTCTAGGTCTGGTGTTTTTATTGATGTTGTTTTATAATGTTCCCAAGCACCTGAATTTAAATGTCACTTAATTGTGTAGTTTGACATTTTTGAAAAGTGCAAGTTACAAAAATGGATTCAAAAAGAAGAAAAATTCTAGTCTTCTTACAGCATGAAAGATACTGACCCAAGAGAGAGCAGTAGGTTCAGCAGAAATTTTTGAAACTTTCTACCAGATCTCAAAATAAGGTCTTTTGCAAAAGTGAAGAGAGAACCTGGCCTACTTGATTTTATGAAGTTTGTATAACTTCAAATCCAGACAAAGAGAGCAAAGTGTAGGTAAATCTTACTCATAAACATAAACGTATGATTGTTACCACAAAATGACTCTAGGATTATTCAAACTGATACTTTTTCCAGCAGTGACAGATTGATTTAATGTTAGATAAACCTGGAAATATAATTTATGACATTAGATGACTAGAAGGAGAAAAGCTAAATAATCATCGCTGTGCAGGAAGGCAGATTTATTCCATAATTCTGTTTGGTTCACATGCGTAGCCCTGCGTTGATCGGCTTCAAGGCAGGAAGGCCTGCTGGGAGGACTGGTGGAAAAAAGGGGCTCCCACCAAGGCGACCAGGAAGCATAGCAGAGGAGAAAGGAGCCTGGGCGGGAGATGCCCGCTGCGGATGCCGTTCAGGGCTCCCCTGCTTCTGTCTGGGCCGTGCTTCCCAGTGTCCCATCTGGCTGTGGCAGCCCGCGATGCCATCAGCTTCCAGGAGCCTTGCCTGCATGTGCGGGAAGCTTTGCGAGGGCAGGAGGAGGGGCTGGCTAGGAACTGCAGAACCTCTATTTCCCAAACCATAGAACAAACATCATACTTAATGCTAAACTATTGGAAGAATTAGCTTTAAAATCAGAAACCAGACAGCCCACTATGACTTATTTTGCTTATCATAACAGATGTCCAAATAGCATAGTGGGACAAGAAAAAGAATTGAAAATGCACACGTATAGGAGAAAACAAAGCAAAACAAAACAAAAAAATACTTTACTTGTTAATAGAAATTTATTTTCTATTTATAAAAGCCAGTTTCGTACATACACTGCTTATTGGTATTAATTGGAACATGTAATGAGATTGCTGTGAACAGCAAATATAAACTGAAAATACAAATTTTAAAACACCAGTCAGTAGCTAGTACTGGGTATCTGAGAATAACAATGTTAAAGTGGCTTTTAATAAAAGACTGTGTTTATACATACGGAGGTCATAAATTTTCTGACTGATCTTCAGATTCAGTCCCATTGCAGACAGCGGATTACCAGAGAGAAACCCAAATTAGGAAGAAAAACACTAATAGGAAGTAGGGACACAGAGCTTCTACACAAGGGAAGGGACCGAGAGATGGGAAGGGGAGGAGAAAGGAGCTACGGCGTGTCACGTACGGGTGCCAGCTCCACCCAGGCGTGTGAATAAGCGTTGTAGACGGCAAACACATACAAAAAGGAAAGGAAGAAGGAAGGAAGGATGAAAGAAAGAAAGGGAGGAAGAGAGAAAGGCAGAAGTGTTATCCCAGGATAGCCCTGGTACTGTAAGGAGGAACAGCTAGGCAGGGACAATTTCTAAAACACACTGAAGCAGAAGAGGCAGCTCAAGCAGAAATAACGGGTTCCTCAGAACCGCTCAGGCCCCACCCCTGTGGCAGCGCTGGCCCGGTACGGAGCCCAGCCGAGTCCGTTCGGTGCCTTTCCTCCTGGCACCCTGCGCAGCTTTCAGGTCTTCAGCGGAGATACAGAGGGGACTCGGATGGGCTGTCACCACCAGCAGTGTCTCAAGTGGGGCTCTCTGGATTCAAGTGGCAGGTGTCCTTCTTACTTGCTTATATAGCGTTTCTTTTGCTTTAGGTTCCTCATCTGGAAAATAGGAAAAATAGTATTTCTTCTTGCATAACGTTATTGTGATGATTAAATTAATTAATATATGTAAAACTCATAAATCTTAGCTGGCTCACAATGTGCTGTTATTCTGTTTTCAAAATCCTTCCTTTTCAACTTTTCTTAGTACATATTTTCAGTACATGATTATTCTATTCATGTAAGGAACTGTACATGTACATAAGATAATTCTTTTTCCCACCTTCCCTCCATTCTCGTTTCATTTTTCCAAAATCCAATTCATTCGTTAAAAGACATAATGTTAATTATCATATATGCAGATTCGAACCAGACTAATAGGCCCACAAAAAAAAAAAATTTAAAACATGTAAGACAATTGTACTAAGAAGCCAAGGTGCACTTTTAGATACATTATGCCACTTTTGAGGGTACTTTGCATTAGGTCTAATTCCATGTTAAATTACATGTGTTCCAAGGGTATGTACCTCAAGTTTTATTTTTAAAATGACTACTAAGTTCGTTCATTGGAAGGAGCAGTTGGGACTTACATTGCCGGTTGAGCGTGCCTACAGCTGGTAATCTGACCAACTGCTTTGACGAAAACAATATGCAGTGCAGCAACCGTCGTTCGTCTCCTAGCATCTTGTTTTGAAGTTCTGCGTGATTTTTATTGGTTTTTGGGTTTTTTTTTTTTTTTTTTTTTTGTCTCTTTAAAATAATAAAAAAAAAAAAGTGAGTGGAACAGGGCGGCCGGGCCCTCCTGAGTGCTGTGCTTATGGCCCTTGGAACACGGGTGAGTTCTGTCATCAAGGTGTGTAAAACCCACGTTTGTTTATTTAGCACATTTCTGCTGATGAAGAGTTTCATCATATTAAACACTGAGTACTTAACAGGAAAAGTGTCACAAAAATAGTCTTGTTTTTAATATTTATTGTTTATTTATAAAGCATCAAGTTTTTCAACATCCACATGTTTTGTAGACACTACAGAGTCTAAAAAAGAGCATCAGGGCTGGTGGAATAGCTCAGTGGACTAAGCGCTTGCTTAGGTAAGCCCAGGGGCCGGGGTTTGATCCCTGGCACCGCATGCCGTGCCAGCCCTGTCCCTGGGCGCGCTGAGCCGGCGAGGGAGTGCAGGACGTGGTGGGGCAGCCTGCAATCCCAGCACTAGGGAGACAGAAATCAGGAGGATCATGACGAGTCTGAGCTGTGTAGTGAGACCATGCACAAAAAAAATTTTAAAAAAGAACATCAGAAATAAATTCTGCATAAGCCATAATAAAAATACCAATTGCACTCTACCAAAAAAGAAAAAAAACCTCTTTTACTTCAGTTATAACATGTAAAGCAATCTGCATATGTGATAATAGCATGTGCCACACACACATCGCTGACACTGACAGCATGTTTTGCATTCCTGGCCTTTTTGTAAGACGTGGTTAACATCTCTTTTATTGTCTTATTGGGACATTCTTCTTGCACTATACAGTCAATAGGAATATAAAATATTAATAAAATAAATTATTAGATTCTTTAAAAAATCATTTGATACAGGGTCTGTCTACATAGTTCAGACTCATAGTGAGCCTCCTGTCTCAGCCTCCCCAGGGCTGGGATTACACTTCTGACTTTCTCCAGAAGTTGTAAATCTGGAGTTTCACGTGTCAGAAATATCAAAAGAAAACTTCTTAACCAAACCTGGAGGAATGTAGGTTTGTTGGACCCTCTGTAATGCTCTGGTAAACATGTGCAAAGCCAGTTAGAGGGTACCTAAAGGTGGGTCCCAAACCCCCTTGGACACTTTGGCACACATGCGTGTTCTCGCCGTTTGTCATCCCAAGCGAATAAGCACATAGGTTGCTTCCTGTGTCCCTCGGGGAAGGGTACTGAGATGCACCGCTGGTTACTCTTATAGCAGAGTACAGGCTGACAGAAGGAAGGGGTGGGTCCTCCAGGTTCTAAGGTCTAAAGGTCCGTTTCCAGAGATACACACCAGGCCGAGGGAGCGCCAGCCCACCTGCGGTCTGGGCCTGAGGCCGCTCCTCAGAGCTAGATGCAGAGCTGTGGTCTTGAAGCGTCTCTTGTCACTTGAGTTCATGCTGCAGCGTGGTCTGAGCCATGCTCCCTTCTCCAAAAGATAGAATGGCTTTGGAGAAAACAGCTTCATTTAATCAGACAGCAGTATTAGAAGATGTAACAGCTGTGTTTTCTTGTGAATTATTTTTGCTTACAGATTTCCTTATTTGTTAAGTGGGAGTGACCGTATCTAACGTACAACAATTCTATAACATAATGTGCAACGTGTCCAGTTCTTTGCCAAATAGTATGAATGCCATAAGTTGTTTATAGAATCTTTTATATTCTCAATTGGAATTATCCAGTATTAAATCTCTCTACTGCTGTCTGTTGTGTTCTCTGCTTCACAGCCCCGATGCTGTTCTACTTCTTTTTTCCCACTCACACCCTCTATGAAGGAGTCACCCGAAGTTACTAGCTGAGGGAAGTATTTTAAAGTTTGAAGATGTATCTATTAATAGCAATCTTTTTGGGGGTTAAAAAAATCAAACTTTTCATGAAAAAGGTACAAAATTTATAATACATTTTTAGACTTATTAGAAAATGCACAAATTATTGGTATTTGCGTTAGACATATTTTTTTAATAGAATGTTGTGTGAATGTCCAAACTGACTTTTTAGACATCTCATTATCTCATTCTTTTTAGAAGAATATGAAATAGATATTTGAAAATGGAGATTTTTTTTTGTTTGGTTAGGATATAAGCCATTTAAAGAAAAATAGATTACTGAAACTTAGGAAATTCATTCAGACAGAATTGCACCTGCATGTGTGTACTATTTAACATGGTGAATGTGATTTCAAACTATAGCAGCACAGGGCTGGCCACATAGTTCAGTGGACTAAAGCACCTGCCTAGGCAGGCTCAGGGACTGGGTTCGATCCCCAGCATGCTGTGCCAGCCCCATCCGCGGGGCATACTGAGATGGCCATTGAGACTAGGCATGGTGGCTCTTGGGAGGCTGAAAACAGGAGGATCACTACAAGTCTTATCTGTGTAGTGAGACCCTGTAGACCCTGTACTAAATACATAAAAAAAAAAACCAGAGAAGCACAATTAAGACACATAAAAACTATTCTTGAAGTGAAATTATAAACTAAATTATTCACCTTATTCATTATTATCCATTATTCACTTTAATCCAGCAAGTACTTTGAATGCAAAATACTAGAGAGGACTCTGCATTTGTAACTAAGGAGTGGTTACTGGCCTCAAAGAAGTGATGTTTTAATAAAAAATAAAGACAAATATACAAATTGATTATAAGGTAGGATAAGATGAGAAAAATTCAAAAAGCGTAAATGACTGCATGGAGCTGTTTTTCACAAAGCAGTCTGTTTTTTCTTATGTATTTGTGTTTCTTTATGTTATTTATATTTGTGTTACTATATGTTATTCTTTTTAATTTTGCAGTTGTACTTTATATGCATAGGGATATTTTGTTTCCTGCTGTTTAAAATTTGCCACTATTTGATGACATTTTCTCATGCCACTTCACTGCAAAGCTGAGCTTGCTCCATCACTTCATTGCTGAAAAATACCCTGTTGGGTGAAAGCCACTTCAGCATTTGGCCCCTTAGAGTGTGTGCTTGCCACACAAACCTCACAGAAAAGGGAGTGTAAAACATCGCTAAACGTCTCTTTTAACACAAAGTATATCCAAACGTGTTTTCTAACATGTGCTTCAGACAGAAATAGAGCCAAATCATCGTATTCTACTGTTCAGTCCTGTACATAGAATTGTGAAACAGTACTATTCAGATTAAATTGAAAAAAGCTATCACTGCATTTTCCTGTTTGTTAATTTAGCATATTTTTTTAATTTTACCGAAATAAACCAATATGTTGTGTACTTGTCGTTATCTACTTAAAACATTTGTCAGAAATTTATTGGCTTCTTTCAACTATTAAAAGTATAGATTACTGTTAGTAAATTTGAATGTTGAGAGTTACGCAGTACATGTTAGCTACTGTTCTTGTCTCAGTCCTTATAGCATCTGTGAAATAATTCTGTCTGCACTATTTACTTGTGTAACAGTACCTTTGAGTAGTTTCCTGTGTAAGTAGCGGCGTTCTGTATTTTAACCATTTGTTCATCCCTTCTGTAGAATGAACCTCATAGTTGTTCACTGGAATGACCCAAAGAGTAGATTAGCTAGCAGGTGTGGAGACGCGTGCCCGCTCTGCCGGCTCTCTGTGAGATGGAGGCAGGAGGAGCGCAAGTGGACCCAGAGCTTTAGCGATTTAGTATGTGAGGCTTTCTCTCAAAAGAGGGATTGTGGCTGGGAATATAGCCCAGTGAGTATACAAGAATGGGTTTAACTCCCTGTGGCATGACACAGCAAAATAATAATAGATTATCTAAAAAGGTAAAGCACCTACTATAATATTCAGTCTACTGTTGTAGGCATGGAATAAATAACCAATTCTTTTTTCTTCCAATCTGTAATGTTAGTCTGCAGAAAATGCTATAAAGAAAAGTACTCTAGCATTAATTAGTGCATTATAAAAGTGAGGATATCTGTCCAAGTTATCGGTCCTCACAGGCAAGTGTTTCAGTAGGTTGTTCATTTATTGATCAGTTTATTATTTTGGGTTTTTAAAGGTTATTTTTAATGTACTTTGTGCAGGGTCTCACACTTTGAACTTGGACTCATAGTGTTCCTCCTGTTTTTAGCCTTCCCAGTACTGGGATTACAGGTGTATGCCACTACTCCCAGTCTCTGTGGCTGGCTCAGCAGGCCTGGGGGCAGGGCTGGTATGGCCTGTGATGCTGGGGATCGAACCCTGGTCTCTGTGCTTGCCTAAGCAGACGCTTAGTCCTCTGAGCTATCTCGCCAGCCCCAGTAGGGTGTTGTTGAGGGTTTCAGTTCTATGCTCTGATTTTAAGATTCTGAAGTAGGAAAGCTGTTGAATGGACCTCTGAAGGTAGCCCCATTTCATGCCAGCACAATTTTGTTTGACATTTGATAATTTTATTAAATCATGAAACAGATGTTAAAACATTTATAAATCTCAATGAGTTATTTGTTAGTTTGCAGTCAAATAGTCTTAAAATTTAAGCTGAACCTGCAAGTACATACTATCTTAAACTCTCCTTCAATTATAATAATTTAATTCTTAATTTAATTTTATATAAAATTCTAATAATTTAATAATTTAATTTAATTTTTATACAGTAATAACTTAGTATTTGTACAAAAGAAGTTCTAGGCCTTCATTTTTATGTAACACAAATTTTACAATTTTACACTTCCCCCATTTTCTCATACCTTTTATTCCAGTTCTTTATAACAATAACAAAAAAGTACTCCTGCTTGCCATAGAAATATTCTTCATAAAAGCTCCACAGTTTGTATCAAGTGACAAGCTGATGGTCTACAAGACAAACTCCTGTGTTCGTGATATGTGTTTTTTATTTAACTACGTACTACTTCACTGATGGAGAAAGTTACAAAGTCAAGGTACTTCAAGCCAAGAATCCTTAGAGTACTTCGGGCCTCTGCCTTTTGCCTTGTGTTTTCTTGCTGTACATAAGAGTGCTGGATGAAATGAGAAGACACAGTCTCCCTTTGACGCCTTGCAGCCTGGCTGGGGATTGGTTGCAGGTTTTGTAGAAGGTGTTAGCATTTCAAAGCAGGTGCGGCCACCTTTACTTACAACAGAGGACAGGAGTTGTGCAGGAGGACCCAGGGTGTGACTGTTACGCTGCGTGGTCTCAGACATTTTAAGCTGACTGCAAATGGGTTTCTCAGAAAGAGTCTTGGAGTGGGGCTTAGAATTAGAGAAGTGCTTCTCCCAAGATGAAAAAAGGGCCTGCATCAGCCCGCCTGCTAGCTGGTGTCACAGGCTTGCTGGAAATACTTTCTGTTAGTACACGTGTGCAGCAGTGTTTCTGTTCTGTGTGTAGAGCTGTTTCCTGGGCATCACCCCCCTTCCTTCCTTTGTTCGCCCCTTCTCCCTCTTCTCCCCATACCCTCTTTTCTGGATCCCCTTCACATATGAGAAAAATCTAGCTCCTTACTTTCTATTATCTTTTATTTTGTTCTTAATTTATAATATGGGTGATTTACTGTCTTAGTTACTTTTCTTTCATTGCTGAGACAAAATACCGGACAACCAAAGTAAAGGAAGGGAAGGTTTATTTAGCTTGCAGTTTGCGGAGGTTTCAGTCCATAATTGGCTGACTCTTAGACAGGGCGGCACATGGCAGAGAGGTAGCTGTTCAAGGCGGCAGAAGACAGCAAAAGCAACAGCACGGGGTAGGGGAGCCGCTTTTCCTTCTTTCTGTTGTAACCAGGTTACTGGTGCAGCGCCCACACCGTCACCCTGTCTTCCTCGTGCACAGGCTCAGGATGTTTCCAAAGTGAGGCCCTGGCCCCCTGTGGAGCCACTTAATTCACCTTCTAGACGCAAATGGATGCAGTGAACAACATCCTAGCATTAAGGGCATGTTCTCTACACCTCGACAACATCCTAGCATTAAGGGCGTGTTCTCTACACCTGGACAACATCCTAGCATTAAGGGCTTGTTCTCTACACCTCAACAACATCCTAGCATTAAGGGCGTGTTCTCTACACCTCGACAACATCCTAGCATTAAGGGCTTGTTCTCTACACCT
>NW_004524598.1:18622601-18640219 GCF_000260255.1 Octodon degus | reverse complement strand
CACCTCGACAACAACCTAGCATTAAGGGCTTGTTCTCTACACCTCGACAACATCCTCGCATTAAGGGCTTGTTCTCTACACCTGGACAACATCCTCGCATTAAGGGCTTGTTCTCTACACCTGGACAACATCCTAGCATGAAGGGCTTGTTCCCTACACCTCGACAACAACCTAGCATTAAGGGCTTGTTCTCTATACCTCGACAACATCCGAGCATTAAGGGCTTGTTCTCTACACCTCTAGACAACATCCTAGCATTAAGGGCGTGTTCTCTACACCTGGACAACATCCTAGCATTAAGGGCTTGTTCTCTACACCCTCAACAACATCCTAGCATTAAGGGCTTGTTCTCTACACCTGGACAACATCCTAGCATTAAGGGCTTGTTCTCTACACCTCGACAACAACCTAGCATTAAGGGCTTGTTCTCTACACCTCGACAACATCCGAGCATTAAGGGCTTGTTCTCTACACCTCGACAACATCCTAGCATTAAGAGCACGTTCTCTACACTCTGGGTTGTACAACTGCTGAGTTACTTAGTTATGCTTCTACAATTCTCAGGTTGACACAGTGCATTACCCATTGCACTCATATAGAAGGAACCATGAGATATTCATGCATGTGATGTATTTTATCTACCATTATGGTCTCAAGGCATATCCATTTTCCTACCCATAACTTGTTTCTTTTTCTTCATGGCAAAGTAATAATCCACTGTGTGAAAACCACATCATCTTTATCCATGCGTCTGTTGATGGATATGTACATTACTTGTAAGAGTTAGCTGTTTGTGAGTTATGCTGCTATAAGTATAAGCACGCCAGTGTCACAGCTTCAAAGGATTAGGAGATGACATTTTCAGGGCAGTTATTTTGCCTAGTTTGATCCCTTTCTCTTTTCTTAGTGGACTACTGTAGTCTGGGGCTTTGAAGGGAAGACCCAGTCCTGTCCTTCAAACAGCGGGCCCAAGGTGGAGCTAGGTCAAGCACGGAGTCTGGCATGTTCACTTCCAGAGCAGGGCTTCTGGACTGGGTCCCTGCTTTGGGGCAGTAGGCTGGATTTGGGGCTCTTGCCATGACTGCCCCCTTCTCTGAAGCCAGCTGTCCGCTGTCCACATGCCGTGGGAATGGCAGTGGAAGCTCAGCGCTGGTGAGTGCTTGGACAGTCACACACAACCTCATCGCCTGCGGCTCCTTCCCCATGGCAGCATTTCTCTATGGAAATCAGTTTCAAGCTGCTGAAATCAGATTAAAATTGCATTCATTCAGTGACTCATTTAGATGTTAAGATGTAAGGCTAGAGAAAGCAGTATGGCCCCTGCCAACAGCAAGCTAAACTTGGAAGACACACGTGCACTGTAAATAGGTGTGCATACATATCCACACGCATGCAGGTGTGTTGGTGTGTGTGCACAGATGTGTGCAGGCATAGTACAGCAGAAACACATAGAAAGAGGCCTCCAGGTGCACCAGGTGTCGGGAACATTGTCCAGAGGCACCTGGGCTTGGAACAGTAGCGTATGCTTCCGCACAGTCCATGGAGAACGCTGTCCCTGTGCGCTTTTTGATGGGAAAGAGAAGACACAGGAAACCTGCATTTTTCTTCTCAAATGACTAAGAATCCAGGATATAGGTGGACCCTTATGGGTGTCACATGCGCTAAGGTCTTACACACATTTCTTAACTTGTTAATCCTTGACTTTTTCAGTGACAGCACCTGAGTCACTGAATTGTTGCTAATCTTGGATGAGTTAATAATGCTGTTTTAATTTTTTTTCTAATTTTATTTTGAAGAGTGAAAACAAATAGAAAAAAGAAAGACAGAAACAGGATAACAGTAGCACCACTGTACAGAAAACATGCAACAAAATCATTGTCGTGTATCATCACCACTCTTCCCCAGCGTCCCAGTTTTTGTCCTCAGGTTTCTGCTCTCAGTATGTAAAACAATTTTCTTGATTCAGAGCAACTTTTTTGTCTTGCTTTTGTTTAAGGAGTGACCTCTTGGTGTCTAAAGGACTTCAGCACACTGGCTGTATGCGGACGGGTAGTAGAGCCTGTGAAGGGAGCCTCCACGCGTGGGGATGTGTGAACGCTAAGGCTCAGGAGTGGGCACTTTCCTGTCAGGGTGACTTATCATCTTTAATTTTCATTAGGAAGATCTCACATTGTTATCTTATTGAAATCATATATTTGTTTGTAATTCTAGTGAGATAATTGGAACAGTGATTAAGAGAAACTAATTTTTCACTGTAATTTTTAAAATGTCCATAGAGAAAATATAAGATCAGTTCGTTCGTTTTTTCTTTCTTTCTTTCTTTCTTTCTTTCTTTCTTTCTTTCTTTCTTTCTTTCTTTCTTTCTTTCGTGTATGTAGTACAGGGTCTATGCGATCTCACTACATAGCTCAGACTCATAGTGATCCTCCTATTTTCAGCCTCCCAAGTGCTGGGATTATAGGCTGCGCCACCACACCCAGTCTCAGTAGCTGTCTGGGTGCACCCCTCAGGCGGGGCCGGCGCAGCACTCTAGGGATTGAACCCTGGTCACCAAGTCTGCCTGAGCAGGTGCTTTAGCCCGCTGAACTATCTGGCCGGTCCAGATCAGTTTTTTTAAGGCTCCGTGATCATCCTCATGTTACATGTACATGTAAATCTTTGATAAAATACGAAATGCATGAATGTCACCATGGCATATGTGCATCAGAAACGCCATTCTAGCATGCGCTGTCACTGTGGGCAGCACTGAGTCTGTCTGTCCTTTGAGCCAGTTTATCCTAGTTGATGGATTAGAGGTAGAGATATTGCAGGCGCTTCTAGGTGATTCTTTAATGTACCTTTTCTTTTCCCTCTGCCTTCCCTGCTGACTTTTCTCCACAGTTTCTCCTCTCTGTTCAGCCGATCTCCTCCTGCTGCCTGTGCCCACCTTGTCCTTTCTGAAACCAAGGAGAGAGGTTGGTATCAGATTCCCGGCCTCTGGGCCCGCTGGCTCCAACAGTGTTAAGCAGGCAGTCTGGACGCTTCCAGCTGCGTGCGTGAGGCTGGAGGATGAAGTGCGCGGAGCTGTTCATCCGCACAAGCCCACCCCTGGTGCAGGGAGGTTCGCACCCCTCGCATGCACAGGAAGATAGGGTGGCGGCCAGGCAGGTCACTTCCTATATAGGAATCAAAGTGATTTAATATAATGAATAACTCTACATATGCAAATTTTTATGGGGTAGGTTTGAAAAGCATGCAAGAGACACTGCGTAGTACTATTATTTCTCTGAGTATCCAATGTTTCAGATCAGCAATAATCTTTCTGTGGTATTTTAGAATATAACATGAATCAAATTATAGTTTATTCACTTAAACACTGTGGTCTATAGCAGTCTGTATCGCGTCTTCACGGTCTTTTCTGTGAGCACGTGTTGCTTGAGAGTTGGCGTTGTGCAGCATTCGGCCCTTCTGTGCTTAGATTGCTGAGGCTTTCCGGCAGGTGATATCAGGATTTTTTTCTGATTACTATTGTCTAGAAAAACTCTTATTTGTCCTTTTTAGGACTGTTGGTGTATAGTGTACATGATGCAACATGTGGATCTGTTTGATTGGTGGTCATGTTCCCAAAAAGTTGTTTGGTACCCCAAAGTATTTTTCTCCAATTGATGGCAGAGAACGACTTGTTATTCTCTGGAAGTTTACATTGTCAGACTTCAGTTACTTCTGTTCAATTTAAAATCAGAGCTTCAGGTTGAAAATGTTTCCTCCAGAACCCCAGTGCAGGTACAAGAAGTATCAGACATTGAGCAGCATTGCAAAATACGTGAGCAGCCCTCCTCCACACTGTCAGGGGCTTCGGAAACAAGTCTTGAGGAGCGCTGATGGGCAAGGAGGGCTCGGTACGCAAGGTCCTGGCTGTGTCTGATGTCGATGCTGGATGGAATTCTGGAGTGGAAAAAAGACATTAAGGGGAAAAAATAACCTGAGGAAATCTGAGTAATGATTGGACTCTGGTCAACAATAAAGCACCAATGTTGATTCATTGTGACAAGTGTACTGTACTAATGCAAAATACTAATAAAAATAGAAGCTTGCTGGGAGCTTATGGGAACTTTGTGCACTGTTATGAAGATTTTTCTGTAAACGTAAAGCCATCCTAAAGAAAAAGGCCATTTAGAAGAAACAGCTTCTGCCCTATGTGGCTGCAACAGGGCTTACGTTACTGCTGGACTGGTGCAAGACGTCCTTCGCTCTTGGGGATCACTTCTGTGGGGAGTGGGGCCAGAGCATCCCTCAGAGCTGGTGGTTTGGACCTTAGTAAATCTCTGATCTTCTGTATAGTTGTCTGTCTGTCTGTGTTTTGTCTGTTTTATCGTAATGTAGGATAAGTTAAAAAACAAGCTGATTTTTTTCGGCACCCACCATATTCCGAGCATGTCATTAAAATGGAGCATCCAGCTGAAGGAGCCTGTGAACTGGGCCTACGATTTCTGCACGTGAGAAAAGCAGAGTTGGAAGTGGGAGTGGCCAGTCTCCCAGATATTCACTGACCAAACACGAGGGAGCCTTGGTGGATTCTCGATCACATTTCTCACCGTTCTGCGCCCACTGATATCAGCCGCCTTTGTTAGGGAGAGGTGCACACCAGCAGGACACTGTCTGCAGCCTGCATTTATGTAGATTTTTTTCATCTTTAAAACATTTTTGAAATAACTGTAGAAACTGGAAATTGCAAAGCAAAGATGGTATTTCTGGACTTACGTGTCTTTTTCCACCTTTCCTCTTTTTCCACAACTTGGAAACTGACATCTAACTTGCTACGATTTACTCAGCTTTCACTGTGTGAGTGTGTTTTGTGTGTGTGTGCATATGCGTGTGTGTGTGTGTGTGTGTGTGTGTGTGTGCGTGTGCACATGGCCCTGTGCAGGTTTACCCCTCATATAGACTTGAGTAGCCACCACCACAAGGAAGATTCAGAGCTGTTCCGTCCTGGGAACTTCTCACTCTACACTTGTGTGTTTGTGCGCCCACTCACGCAAGCTCTAATCTGCTTGGAAGCCACCAGTCTTTTCTCCCTATCTCTAGTTTTGTAATTTCAAAAATATTTATGTAAATGACATAGGATGTTACTTTTTTGAAACTGGCTTTTCTTGCTAAGCATAATATCTTTGACCTTCATCCTAGATGTGTGATCAATACTCCATTTCTCTTTATTGCCAATTAATTTTTAATGGTGGAAAGGCACCATAGATTTTTAATCATTAGCCCAATGAATGTCATTTGAGTTGTTTTCAGTTCTTGCTTTTGAGAAAACAACAAGAACTCTTGTGAATACTTGTGTGTACGTTTTTGTGTGGACAGAAGGTTTTGTTTTTTCTGCATCCCAGAAGTTTGCCTGCTTGGTCATATGGGAAGTACATGCTTAGTTTTATGGGAAGCTGCTGGGTATCAGCTAGCACGGTGCTGCTGTGGCGTGATCTCCCTCCTGCGATGTGCGGGACGCAGGTTCTCCGCATGCTCACTGGGCTTTGCTGGTCCCACTGCCCGTTTTTCTGGTCTAAAGGATAATGACAGGTTGTAGAATCTTGGTGTAACAGTGCTGAACATCCTCTGTTTTCATCCACCATCTGTATCTCCTCAGTGGAATGTCTCTTCCTATCTCTCCCCCTTTTTATAATTGAATTGTTTCCTTTCTTACATTTGAGTTTTGAAAGCTGTTTACATATTTTGTTATGTAGGACATTTTTAGTTTTGCTGTTTGCCAACATTGTATTAGCTTTTGGCCTGGTCTGTTCCCCTTTGTTTTGTTTTTCACAGTAAATCTGCAACATTTTCCCATTTCCTAGAGATTTAAATCTTCCTAGGAAGAGATAGGTCCTGCTTTTTTAATCCTGCATTTTATCTTTGGAAATTGTCTTTTGTATTTTCTTTATGAAAGACTTTGTTGAACTGACTGGGTTTTTCTTAGAGATAGTGTTTTCTTTATGGTTTTTGCACTTAAAGGATTCTGAGTTTTGCTTTTGGGGCTCTTTTTTCCCCACTCATTTTGTTTATGGTGCTAAGATCATTTTCACCACTGTGACCAGCTTTTGTGTGCTTTGTGATCTTATTTTCATGATGTCCCAGCTTTGTGGCCATCCATATCTTATTTTTATTTTTGCCATCTTAGTGTTAAAATGGACATCCACTGATCATTTAAATGTAAACTTTGTTAAGAATCCCCAGCTGAAGTTCTTCTTGTACAAGCTGTGTTTGCTTCTCTTATCAGTTTTGAAAGCCTAAAATGATTTTCCCAGCCTGAGAGATGTGAAGATACATGAAAACTGGAATTTTCAGGTAAACATTTGTTTATATGGTGTGTGTGGCCTTCCAGAACTTGTACGCTCTGAGAACTTCTGCTAAGGGGAGTGTGGCTTCCTCCTCGCCCGGCTGATCACTGTATGCTGGCAGTGCCGAGGAAAGAGGAAAGTCCTGGTTCTTGTCAGCTCTCTACTCAACAGCATATTTGGGACAAGGATTCAATCTGCTGCTTCCTACTACAGGTCCACAAAAGTTGGAATATTCTGTCATTTTTTTTTTCTACAACATAAAAATAGCTCATTACGATTTATTCAGACTTTCTAATACATTAACACATACCTAGAGAGAAAACAGAATTTCCAACCAATGCAAAATTTGATAAATCAGAATGAAAATGAATATTAAGGAAAAACAAATGTGCTCTTTTGTTTTGTACAATTTTGGAACATAAAAACCTTTCTAGTTACCCTTTTACTCTAGTTACCATTTTACTCTATTTTTAGACAATGTCAGAATCATCTGGTGCAGAATTTGCTACAGTGCAGTCGTCCTGGGTGCCTGCAAGCATAGAAAGAAGGGGCTTCTTACACTGCCCATAAAGTACATGAGCGTCTGCTCCTCTCCACGGAGGATTCAAGAGGTGACATTTATGAACTATAGTCTTTGTACGCGTTGCTAGGATACTTAATTTCAACTCTTTGTTCTTTGCAATATATAAGTGTTATTAAAACAAACAAACAACAACAACAACAACAAAAACAAAAAAACAAAAAAAAAAACAGCATTGCATTCGGGGATGGTGGCATACTCCTGTAATCCCAGCACTCGGGAGGTTGAGGCAGGAGGATCAGTGCGAGTTCAGGACCAGCCTGGGGGCTACAGAGGTGAGCACAAGGCCAGCCTGAACTGCACAGCAAGACCCTCCCTCAAAAAAAAAAAAATGAAAAAGAAAGACAGAGGCAGACAGACAGACAAAAAGCAAGCAAGCAGCATAGAGAAGATGAGAAAGAGGGAGAACAGACGAGTAGTAGGAAGAAAGGAAAGGGGAAATTGATGTTATCATTAATGCGCTGTATGTCGCAATAAGTATATTAGATTGCTAGAGGGAAAAGATGCTTGGGCTCCAGCCAGGGAAGGCTTCCACTTAGCCAAAACCTGGGGTGTAGCAAGGTGTTTTCAATTTTAACATCCTCTGTTTGTATTTTCTTAACATTCTCAGAAATGAGTTATCGTAGTGTCGATCCTTAAATATTTCTTTTGTTCTTTGTTATTTTTTTGCTGAAGTAATTTTTCAAGCAATTACTAAAACCTCTCCTTTGGGTAACACGCCTTCCTACTCTTATCGCGCTATCATGTCTCACTCAAATTATCAGCAACTCCATTACTCATGTCTAGTGATATTTCTGGATTTCCTCTGAATGGAACTCTGAGGCTTTCATAAAGCTCCATAGCTACTCACATATATTCTGCAAAATGTTGATATATAAAATATCAAAACCACCTGTCACTGTGATGGCCAGGGCTGCTCTGCTTGCTGCGAGCCGTGCTGCCGGCTGTCCCCTTCGCCTCCCGCCCCCACCTTACTGCCCTCCTTCCGCAGCCCCTCTGCCCTGCCCACGTCTCGGTCCCCCAGGCTTCCCCAACCCTTTCCTGGATGTCACTTGCCTCCTTTCTGCCTCTGCGCCACGATGTGGCAGGAATGCTCCTCCGGGATTCTTGCTCAGAGAGCTCCTCTCCGTCCTCTTAGGACCCCACCTTAGAAGCCCTGTCCTGAGCCTGTGGTAGCTCAGCGTGCTCTGCGCCCGTGTGCTTTCTGATACCCAGACACGCTTCCCCAAGACATCAAGCTGAGAGTGCAGACAGTGTGGGTTTTCCCACTGGGTTAAGGACGACTGGCAAATTGAATGCATCCTAAAAGAACAACAAATAACTCAGCATCAGGTTCCTAACACTTTCCTAGAAAGGAACATTTGGGCCTAATCTGAAAGGTGGACTATGTGAACATCACAGGATACAGGAAAATGAGAGAATTGCAGAAAAAATGCTGCTTAGAAAAAAAGTTTTGGATTGAAGGTAGACCTGTCTATAATGGGTTTTGGGGAAAATGGGAGCAATAAAGAATAAGCTTCGGACAGCAATGAAACATTGGAACTGGAGGAGTTACATGGCAGCCACAGCAGTGTAGTGCCAGGAGGAGGAGAGGAAGGGACTTAGGACTTGCCCCTGGGGGAGTAGAAGCCTCTGCACCCCAGTAATTGCACCCCAGCTCTTGTTTGTCTTCCTCTTCCCTTTCCCTTCCCCCCTCCTTCTCCTCCTCTTCTACCTCCTCCTCCTCTTCTTCCACCTTCTCTTCCTCCTGCTCCTCATCCTCATCCACCTTCTTCTTCTCCTTAGTGACTGAACTCATGACTGTCCCAAGATGAAACAGAGTACAGCTATAACCTGACGGTGTTTGGCATACAGATTCACTCGTGCATTCAGCAAATATTCACTGACAGCTAGTCTAGGTTATGCACAGCACCTTCCACAGTGGGCTTTGAACACCCACGTATCTGATATGTGACCACGCTGGTTTCACGCACCTAAAACGAGACACTGCTTAGAGCTTCAGCTGTTGATCTGAGCCAAGAAAGACAAAAGGAAAAGAAGGAAAAAGAAGTGAGATATATTTCATTTGGAAGTGGTCAGTCTATTTAGGAAATGTCAATTTATTTATTGCCCTGCAAAGTAAGAATCTGGAAATAACTACAGATAAAAAATATAACTATTGGAATCTGTGTTTCCTTTAAGGATCTCCAAGAACTGTGTAGAAGCATGTGTTGTTTTTCTGTTGCCAGCTATGTTTCTGATAAGTCATTTGTTCTCCTCAGACTCATTTTTCTTTCCTTGGACCTGCATGTGTAACTCACCCCAGCTGTAACATCTCTAGATTACGTATGTCACAAATTGTGCCTTTTATTGAAACTGAAGGACAATGGCTAGTTTCACTATTTTTGTATTTATTTACGAAGCTGATTTGTAGTGCAATGATTTACACGGCAGAGATATTATTTGTTTTGCACAAAAGGAGGCACTTTGCAGCCTGGAAACTAGGTCATGTTGCTATCGCTGCCGAAGAGGAAATGGTTGCTCAGAGTACCAGTGTCTGTGTCTCCTGTGTGTGGACAGCGGAAGGGGAGTTTCCATAGTGATCTGATGGTGTGGAGGCAATGTGCTCGAGGCCTCACGCATCCGGCAACCCAGCAGCTTAGACAGACCCCTGCAAAGGACTTTTTTCCATGGAAATTGAGTTACTGAAAAAAATTTTAAAAGGTTAATTTCTGCAACTCAGATCTTCCATAGATTTGTTTTGTACTCTTGCATCATTCTATAATCAAAAGAAAAATCATTTAAAATAATGGCCATATGGGTGATTTTCTTCAGGAACCATGTGAGATATGTTACACATTAATTATTTCATAAACATTTTCTCAAGGATACAAAATAGCCTTTCTTCTTATTCATATCAGCCATGCAGCTTGAATACAAATCAGTCCACCAAAACCTTGATCCAATCTCTGTGTCACTATTTGAGGTTTTCGGTTTCTGGTCTTAGTTGAAGGAAACGCTCGTGTCATATAGAAATCTGCTCAAACCGTGCTGGATGCTACACACAACTGAGCACTCGTATATTTAATACTCATACAACAGTATTGCAGACGTGCAATTGGTAGTTCTGAATCTGAAGTTGCTCAGAGCACAGATTGATGTTCGCGCACTACACTTACTGGACCAAGACCGCACATTTGCTCTGCAGCTGTGTTTAATGGTTATCAGTTTGGCGCGCAGCGTGATTGTTTTGGAGGGAGAATAGACACTCCAGATCCCTCTTGGCAGTTCTGAAGTAACTGAAGTACCTACTCCTGAAGTGAATCATATGAACTTAATTAGATTTGCTACATAATTAGCAGTTGAGGAAACCTGAGGAAAATCCTTGTGGGTTAGTGATTTGTTATGTCGAATGTAAGCATGCTCATTTTGGGGGACTGGGAATTGCAAATGATGAAATTCCAATGCTTCATAAACCCTGATAGATTATAATCTTTAATGCACCTTCCACCCACCGTGATATGTTCCCAGGGCTGAGTGAAGTCCTTGTCCCAAGCAATGAGGGCCTACTTGCTTCCATTCACAGGAATCGATGCATTTACATATGGCATGTCCACACATGTACAGCTAGCTTTCCACCTCTAATGAGACCCAATCGCTCTTTAGAAAATACCCAGTGCCAGGGGCAGGGGCTGTGCAGTAACTGTAGGGGCCCGGTGAGGTCTGAGACAGGCCGTTGCTGGATTTGTATTTACATTTTAATTTAAAGTACTTAATTGCAATGCCTTACTCTGTTGTTTATTTTATTCTAAAAAGACATTTATTTAAATAGCTTAGAAATTTTGTTTTATAGTTCTAGAGTTCTACAAAATGAGTTCATCACGGAGAATAGCTATAAAATATTTACTGAGAAAAGGATTAAATTTCATATTCCGGTTTAAGGCTAGAAAAATCATGTAAAGTATGTTTGTTTAAAATACTTTTTAATCATAAAGCTGTCCCCTTTTTCATGAAATTGTTTAGTCACATAAATTCATCTTAATGGTATTATTAATAAAAAACAAATGAAAGGAAGTAAATGTAATCACATATTGAACTTGAACTGGTAAACTTTTAGACACAGCCTACCTTCTCTGAGCTTTCAATTTTCCCTGAGAATTCAAGATCAACTTTTAAACTCGATTTATTCAAGCCGCGAGGAGTGACTAGAAACAAGTTCCCCCAAAGCATGCGCTTCTCAGATGCGTGTACATCTTCCCAGCGCTTATCTCCAACCCCCCAATCCTGTAAACCCAAGCTTAACCTACTGTCGCTCTGGCTAAACACAACCATCTGTTCCCTTCGCCTCCCTTCAAAAGGCAGTGAGCTGCTACGTTTCTGATAAAAATCTCGATTGGATTTGACATAACTGAACGCGTATTTCCAGCGGTTCCTCTTTCGCAGGTGTAGAGGTCGCACTAAGTAAGGATTTCCCCTCGAATCCAGGCAGGAGTCCTGGAATGCCGTTCAGGCTTTTGCGGCGCACCTGAGATGCGCCAGAAGCGCGGATGCAGACGCCCAGGAACGGCGTGCGTGCGTGTTTTTCTCACCTCAGTTCACCTTTCCCAGCTTCATTTTCTTGCTCGTCACCACCACGTGGAGCTGTTGAAATGATTAAGTGAGACTGTGTAAACAGTTATATGGTTAATTATGGAACAGCATCTGTTTCATTACTATTATAACGTATAACGTGGGTTCCTAATGTCTCAGTGTTCTGCACTCTGTACGTATGTACAAATTCCTTTTTGTTTAAACCCGTAGGCTCGTAGCCAGTACATCTCTTTTGCTCTGGTCATCCTGTAGCTTCTCTGGATATCTTCCAGATGTGTTGCCTGCACACAGAATTGTTTGTGTGTGTGCAGTGCGCTTCACGTACATCATTCTCGGTGTATCCCAAATATGTAACCCCCCACCCCACCACCCCCTGCTCTATGCGGGAATCAGTGCTGTGTGTCGTAACCTCCGATTGTTCACCCAGGGGCCCAATTCAATGCGGTCCAACCTCAAGTCAGTAGATTAAAAAAAAATAATAATAAAATAAACTCAGAAGTTCACCTAAATAAAATAGGAAAAAATACTGTTTTACATGAACTACAAATTTAACTCATCCAAATTTATAATTAACAGTGCCTTTGGACATTTCTGATTTTATTTTATTTCTATTTTATTTACTCTAATTAATTTTATTTTACTTATTTGTTATTAAGTATTGTACTTAATACTTAACTATGCAAGTACCCAGACCCGGAGCCTAGTTATTAACTACCCCACTTATTAGTGATCTAAGGTTTTATATTTATTAGAAAATTTTCTATGCTGACTTAAAAATGCAAACGTCTTAAAAATACGTGCATAGAGGGGACTCATCAATATGTCATTTACTCAGCTTATGGAAGCAAAAAGTGAGGCATGTGTATTTTGTTCCTAATTGTGAAATAGGTCTTTATTGTTGAAATTCAGTTGTGAGAACATGCTTATGCAAATTCACAAGCCTTCAACCTGAAAAGCTTTTTGTAAGAAACAGCAGCCAATTTCAGAGACAGAAACATGCAAATGTAGCAGAAAGTGAAACGTATTCTGGATTCTGCCTTTTATTTTAACGAGATAATAATAACTAACAATAGTCATGATTATTGTCACTCCTTCTGTTTTAGTGACTGTGTCACACTTCCTGTGGTAGCACAAATCATCTGCCCACAAATAATGAAAGACTTTATTACTTCAGGTCAGACGTTCCTGGTGTTCCCTTTGTGTTCAATTAAACGTTAAGACAGAAAAATAAATTTACTGGTGAGATTCCATTAACAAAAGCAAGAATCGAGTTGTGACAAATCTCCATAATTATTGATAACATTTAACACTTATTTCTGCTATGCTTTGGAAATACTAAATTAGTAATAGTGGCGTTACTTTAGTAATTAAGTGACTGGAATTAAACTGCTGAAAAGTATCTTGGTCTGGTGCATTCATTTGACAGAATCAAACTTTACAGGCTGCGCGGCCAGTGTAGCCACGATTAACTTTTTAAAGTTTCTGTAATTTTAGTAGAAGCATTGGCTTGTCTCTGCTGGCACTGTGCAAATAAAGTGGACCTTTTTTTAGCTTTTTCTTTTTCTTTTTTTTTTAGGGGGGGGGTTTACTAAATTGTTTTGTCATTCTTTTAAACATAAATGACAATATCGATATTTAAGGAGAAGGAAAAGTTTAAAAACAACTTTAATGTTTCATCAAATAGTGTAATTTGTAAAATAGCAAATATTTTAGTTATCTTTGTAAAAAAAAAAAAAAAGTCTGGTTTCTAACTTCAGAAAGATGGTGTTAGTTAGAGAAGAATCACTCTGTTCTGGTGGTTTCAGTTTATATTTAGGCTTGAAATCTAAAAACAGGTAACAGAATTGGGACAGTGACAGGTCATAATAAAAATCCTATTCATGTCATTTCAGTCCCCCAAATTCCAGCACCACATGCTCTCTGTGTCATGAGACAAAGGCATGTCAGATTGCATTAGCCAGGATTGCTTTCTGTCCTCTGAAACCCGTTCGGCGGGGGTAGAATGCTACGCAAAGCATAGTGTGGCAAAGCAAGCAAAACGTGAATGCTTTGTAGGCTCATCAGAAGTCGCTCGCTGGGATTACTCTAAATGTCCTGGTGCCACGCGCGCCGGAAAGCCTACCTTAGGGAGAGCGGCTTGTCCCTGAGTGAGCAGTGCTGGGAGCCGCTTGTGCTTAGCGTTATGATCCATTGGCAAGGCTCGCCGCTGCTGCTACAGTGGGTGCTCTCCTCTGTAGGAAGAATTTGAACTATAAAATTTGAGAAGCTCCAGCGTCTCTGGAAATTTGAGAGCCACTGCCTTTTCTCCCTTCGGTTGCATACATAAAGTATTTTAACAAAACATTGCAACCCCATATATTTTAAATGTCAGACTGGCACGTCGTATAGTTCAGAAAAATTGAAACTTCAGATTTTAAACTTCTCGAGTTTCTGAACATCTTTAGAGGCAGCAGATCAACCAGTACTGCAGGAAGGTTTAATAGAGAAATTAGGTTGTGGCCTGGTTTTGCTGGTCTTGAGGATGGACAAGGTGATTTGGTTGCATGGGGAGAGAATTAGAAAACGGAACCAATTTCACAGGTTTTAGAAGAGGTGCTGTCTTTTACTTTGTGATGGCTAATTTAGGTTTTATGAAAATTGAAATAATATTTTCAAATATTTCAATATAGTTCCTGGTCTATAATAATAAGCATAATATAGGGTTTTCTTCAAAGTGACTTGATATAAGATAAGAAATGATAGAAATACTTTCTTGATTTCACTTATTTCTTACAGTAAGCTAGGGAAATTTACAAAGCTACAGTTATGATAAACAGTAGCAACCTCTATTTTATAACTTATATAATCTCTAATATACAAAGTATTGATTTCAAGTTCATTTTTAAAGTTTGTCTTACCACAGTTTCTACAGGTACTGTACCCAGACTCTTAGGGCCGCCTTATATTAATATAGGGTTACAGTCTGACATAACCATTGAATTTGATCATGAAGTGTTTCCATACATACTTTAATAGCATTCTCCAACTTTGTTTTAAGTCTCTAGACTGTGTCCAGGGAAACCTATTTAAATCAGAAATACATTTCTTTCTGACTTCAAAAAATTAAGCTTCCATTTTAAAAATGGAATCTGTATTTAAATAAAAATAGTACTTTAGCATTCAGTTTTGTTCTTTAACGGCTAAATGAAATCTTAGGGGAAAAAATCATACCAAATTACCAGTAATTGGTTTTAAAGAGGAAGAAAAGGAATTTTTCAAGTCAGCAGACATTGAAGATATTTCCATGGAGTTAAGTCAAAGGGCTTCCAGATTCTAATTTAGTCAAAATTATGATTTTTTACTAAGAAGCTTTGCTGGAATAGCTTGGCTTGACAATCATTAAGTTTTACATAAATCTGGATAATGTATTACTCATATACTGTTATCAATTATACTGGTTCAACTCTGTTTTATAAGTGAGGAACTTATATCAACAAATATTTGTTGTATGCTTCTCAAATGCATAGTATTTAAAAAATGAAATACACATGCCTTGAATAGTTAGGATAACACCCCGTGAGTATGGGCCTAGGTTACAGACTGTACCTTCCAAAGAATTAATTTTATAGATCCATCGAGGTGATATATAAATGTATGTCTTTTCAAGGCATGATATATACTATTGAAAGCAGCAGCTTACATGAAAATAGTATCTTATATTCGTAAAGCCGTATTTATTTAATTTAGTACTGCAGTTAATCGGGAGTGGCTGGCACGCTGCCTTCGCACGCTGCTCTCACTCACTCGCTCAGAAAGCGTGATTCAAATGCCATATGATGTTCGTCATCTGCTAAGACTCGTGCTTTGACCAAGAGCAAGTTTTCATGGCAGATTTAAAACAAATATTCTGTGATGATATCTGGAAGCTAGGTGATGTCTAACATAACTAGTATTAATGTATAGCTGCAAATTCATGGACTTTAAAGCTAGCAAACATGTCTTTTTTTTTTTTTAATTTTATTTATTTGTGTGTGTGTGTGTGTGTGTGTGTGTGTGTGGCCAGCTCAGCCCACCAGGGGGCGGGGCAGGCTGGCCTGTGGTGCTGGGAGATTGAATCGCGGTCCCTTTGTTTTGGCTAAACTTGTTCTAAGTAGGTGCTTTAGACCACTGAGCCATCTCGCCAGCCCCAAACATGGCATTTTGGACACTAGTTTATTTTTCCTTTTTTTTTTTTTTTTGAGACAGGTTCTCACTGCGTAGTTAAGGCTGGCCTTGAACTTACAGTGATCCTCCTCCTCAGCCTCCATAGTTTGATGGCAGGTTTGTGCCATAAGACCCAACTAATTTTTCTTATACTTCTTTTTTTAATGTACTTAGTACAGGGTCTACAGGGTCTCACTACATAGATCAGCCTTACAGTAATCCTCTTGTTTTCAGCCTCCCAAGCGCTGGGATTATAGGCGTAAGTCACCATGCCCATTCTGCCTCATAGTTTTCATGTTGAACACTCAGACTGCTAATTCTGAGCTCCAATATTTAATTGCATTTAGAAGAAAACTGTTTTATTAAGTTAGTAACAAAACTTAAGTGAAACTAAGATGTGTACTTAAAACTAAGCACATTCACAAATCATTTGACGCTATCCCTTAATATTTTCTCCTGTAGGACAAATGTAATTCTGTGGTCTACATATCTTGTTCAGTGTTCGCTACATTTAGAGATTAGCTAGCTCACCCCTCTAAAGTAAAATACATTCTCAAAGTCTAAGGGGCTACAGTGATGATTACTTGATAGAAGAAGGAGCTTTTTCTTTGTAAAGTAATAGAAAAAATCATTTTTCTGGGCTTTTAGTTTGCAGTAAAGTTGTGAAGTTTGCCAAGGAGAAAAAGAATTTTACTTCCTCAGTTCATTCCAGGGTGGGCACGTGCACGCTGTGACTTGGGATGGGTGACATGCTCATTGCAGTGTGCTGCCCTGGCACTTTCCACTAAATCTTAAAAGGTAGTGGTCTTCTTAGGAAAAGAAAAGGAATTCTTATCAGCTTATACCAGCTAAAAGAAAGTAGAGCACACAGAGAAGAGCTATAATTTTCTCATATCACTTTGAACTTTTCCTTGTAGATTTCCAGCTCAAAATGGTATATATGGTCTTATACGTGGGCTGTGTCCAACTTTCTGTCATTAGAAGAAATGAGTAAAAATTATTCCAGAATTGTTCAGAGAAAGAAACATGAGTCCAGAAATGGGAGGCTGGAACTAAAAAGCAAACAAAAAGCAAATGATGGATTTGAAAACATACCGTGGGGTATTGTGCCATCTCTGGTCTTGATTTTTGTTTCAGAAGGTACGCGCCGTGATTGCTTCCTCTATCCCTCTGGCGCGTTTACTCTTAACCTTAAGCTGATCGGCACACCGCTTTTCTGTAGCTAGCACCGTGTGGAAAATACGTTGGGCATATTTTAACCATCTCTGGACCCCCCATTCGTCCTGCCTCATTCTAGCCCCCACGAGGGGGCACCGCTGGACCCCACTTTGCCTGGCTTCAGAGCTCAGTGGACTGTCGTCCCTCCACCTTGCCTCACTGTAGCATTTCCAGGCTTTCTGTTGTCCTGTTTCCTAACAGCTCACCACGTAAGGCCTGTGCAGTGCTCAGGACTTGGTAGCAGCTCTGAAGGGCTGGAATTTACTACCTCTGCTTCTCTGTTTTGACTGTTTTATGTACCTGGATCTTCAGTGATGATTTGGCCTTCTAGTCATATATCTTGTGGTTTTTATAAAGAAGGGATTTCTTTACCTTGAAAGAGGCAAATAAACAAGGTAATAATAGTGTTACAGAATAACAGGAACGTATTCTACAGTAATATAGAAAATTTAAATAATTCTTTTTCTTTCTAAATAAGCTTGGAGGGGTTAAATCATAGTAGAACAAACACTCCTTTCAAACAAAATTCCAGATTTCATGCCGTGTCAACTATAGTAGCAGCCTTGCCGTGGAAACAACAGAAAGACTTGCTGGCCATGACTGAGGCCGTAGTGCGGAGTGCCCGAGACAGTGACTTCAGAGAAGAAACCCTTCTGCCACTGTGACAGACCAGTTAGTGTTTGATGCCTTTAAACTTTAACAGGAAAAGTGCTGTTAAATATTCAGAGATATTAAGGGATCCTACAAAGCTTAAATTATAT
>NW_004524598.1:18611923-18622501 GCF_000260255.1 Octodon degus | reverse complement strand
TTTTCTTGGTCCATTTTCTCTTGCAGTAACAAAATACCGGCCACTACTTATAGTAAAAAGTAGAAGTTTGTTTGGCCCTTGCTCCTGGTGTCTGGGAAGCCCAGCATCTTCTGCTTGGCATCTGATGAGGGATTTTCTTTGCACCCCGATGTGCGTGTGACACACGGTGAGACTGTGTGCTGGCTCAGGCCCCCCGCCCCATGAAGCCGTGACCACTGCCATCCCCATGAGTACATGTAACCCTAATTACCCTCCAGAGGCCCTACTTCCAAACCCACCAACATCTGCACTTGGGGACTGAGTTTCCAGCGGACAACACACTCAAGTCACGGCACTTAACGTTCCTCTCAATATAGAAATAAATGAATGCCATTTTCTTGATTTGTAAAAACCTCACTAATATTTTATTTGTCAAATCGTATTTACCTAATTCTATTAATTTGTATTCTTCTGCTCTCATATGATAAGACTTTATTTCTGACCTCCAAAATTTCAGCAAGATATTTTGTTTTCCAAAAGAAAATCTAGTACAAAAGATTTTTTTTTTTGTTACAGAAAACATGCCAGTGAGGTGGGTGATTTTGCCTGTGTGTGTGATTTTAATGATTTGGCATTACTGTGAATTGCTTCCTTTGCTGGTTATAATATGCAGAGCAGTCCAGATGGCCAATATCGAAGCAATTTGACTTGCTTACTGAAATCATTTAGTATCCCGCACAGGTTGCCAGTGTCCATGACCATCTGTTTATTGCTTTGAGAGCTACCTTCATGCATAACTTAATCCTTTCATCTTCTTAACATGTTGTAGCCTCTGTCTTCCTTATGTATGTGGACCTCACCTGTCACATTCCTTAAGGCTGTGTTGTAAGGCCCTGACAATACTAGCCTTTCTTCCTATTTCTTTTCTTTTTTTTTTTTTTCTTATGTCACTCCCTCACTATTGCTACTTGTAGAAGCGATTCCTTAAACTTCACTAAAGATGAGATTGGGCACCTTCAGGGTGCTATGGCCTTATACGAAATTTACAGAAGAGGTAGTTAAGAACATAGATTTTGGGCCAGGGAGATAGCTCAGTAGAATAAGCACTTGCCTGCCAAGCACAAGGTCTTGAGTCCAATCCCCAGTACCAAAAAAACAACATAGATTTTGTAATTGGCTTTATACATAGCTATTCTAACTTGGGCAGTTCCCTCCATTTGTATTTCCTCACCTGTGAAATTAAATATAAATGAGGTAAAATATAACTCATTTAAGCGCCATGCTTAAAACACCCAAAACAGTGCTCACTATTTATATTATTAGCATATTTTAGAAACACTTTTGTGTTGCAAAAAAGCATACTGAAAAACAAATGCAAATATTATTTGCATAATTTTGTATGAGTGTTTTGGGAGGAATATCTATTGTACTTTAGACCTCAGATGAGGCATGTGAAAGCACATACCAGAGTGGAGCGTGCGTAGTTGTTACAGTATGATGGCTTGGGGCTCACTTTCTTCCTTCTCACCAGATCCTGGGCAAAATTTGGAACCCCAAACAACTAAGGTATGCGTCTCTTGATACCCACCTGGGTGGTTTCCTGTGGAGAGTGCTGTGCATTACACTGCAGTCACTTGGGAACTTCATGGTCACGTCTGTCGTTGTCCTACATGGACTTAACCGGTCCACATGCAGTTCTCCCATATTCTAGCCCCTACCTACATAAAATCCTCCTGACAGCCTCACGGGTTGGGTTGTTACTTGGTTCCATGCAGCTTACTGTTTCTGAATCAAAAATCATCATAGTATTAAAAATATGAGTGTACTTAGGCAGCCAGCGGAGCATATGAATATGATTAATCTGAATTGTCATGAAAATTCAGAACACATGGTTGCTATAGTTACAGTGCATGTGGTTCTAATGGAGGGTTACTTTATGCAGCATTAATCTTGTACATTAATCTGCATATGTACCAATGGGATTCATATGTTTTCCTCTGTGTGTGTGTGTGTGTGTGTGTGTGTGTGTGTGTGTCTTCTGTATGACAAAATTAAGGCTGGATAAGGTGTCTTGTTTTTATGTAACCCAAAGAAGCATATATTCACAAGTGAATCACTTGTGTGAGAATAAACTCAGTGAGGAGCAACACTGATAGCAACAGCTGCCTGATTGCTCCATGGAAGAAGCAATCTAAGGTTCGTCCGTACGCTTTGGTGACTAGAGGCACAATGTCTATTTCAGGAGTCAGGATATGATGTTCCACAGATTTGTAATTTTACAGATCTGGTAATGAACAGGAACATGATCGTTAACATTACAAGCTTTTGGGACATTAAAAGAGAAGCTTTTATTAACACAAAGAGATTTTTTTACTTTATTCTTTTCCCTTTTCTTTTTTTTTGCATTTTAGGGTCTACAGGGTGTTCAGGGTCTCACTACTAGATCAGACTTGTAGTGATCCACCTGTTTACAGCCTCCCAAGAGCTGGGATTACAGGCATGAGCCACCATGCTCAGTCTCAATTACCATCTCAGTGCGCCCCAGAGGCAGGGCTGGCATGGCAGGTCCTGGGATTGAACTATGATGACTTTTGATTCAGAAACCCCCACTTTAATCCACTGAGATATTTGGCCGACCCTTCTTTTCCCTTTTATAGTGTCATTTGATTGCAGCATTTATACTGTCTCATAAATCTTCAAATAATACGTACAGAGTCCGAAGCCTTTTCTTCCTTCCTCGATATTCACAACTCATACTTTACAGGTCAAGCGTGACCTGCCAACAGTAGTTTCCTGCACCCGTGTGAACATACAGGTGCCTGCCTGGAAGGCCTGATGCTGCATTCCTGGGGACTTAGGACCACTGCTGCTTGGGAACATGTTTCTCTTCCTTTGATGATGTCCCATTATACGAAGGGCGTGAATTTGCAAACATTGATAAAGCAGTTTAAGGTGGGCCAGCTTTCCCAGTTACTAGTTTGAATCAATTATATTTTATAATAGGCACAAAGTGAAAGGCAGTCAGTGACATATCCTTCCCTCCGTTTGCAGTGTCCATGGATAATTAGTTTATAAGGAGTGCAATAGTCAGGAAAAATGAAAGAAACAGCCAGTGTCAGCTAAAGGAACAAAACTCAGTTAAGCCAGAGTAACAGTTGAAAGGTTGTTAAATTACTTGTTGCAATCGAGACAATCTAGTGTGTCAGCTTGTTTCAGCTTATTAGTGGTGGAATTTCTTAGGTGATTCTTTGTATGCTTTAAAAATCCTAAGGTTGTTCTTGGAGGATTCCTGCTGCTAGGAGACGTAGCACCTGTCTGGGATTTGGTACTGTCCCAGCCGTTGGCTGGGCCAGCAGCAGGTCCAGGAATGACCCATTCACTCTCTGTGTAGCAAATTTGTCCTCTTCACATGTCTTTTCTGCCCCAGTACACTTCTCAGTGGGAAAAAAATAGCACAGTGGGTAGAGGTCAAGCATAAAATGTCGGGATTTCTTCATGTAAAAGTAATCTGCCTAAGTGAAAATGTAAAAATACTGTAACATATGAAAACATTTAGGCCTTCTCAAATCTGTTGTAAAATAGGGCAGTACATAAATGGATAAATTAAAACCAAAGGTTTTATTTCAGGAATACCTCCAAATGGTAAAATTAATATTATTTCATTACATTAGTTTAATCATATATCTTTTTTGGATCAGATCTTTAAAATTTTTATTTTTAAAAAGTTGACTTTTTTTTTTTTTTTTACTATGTAACAGTATTTTCTCCTTAAAAATAAAGTGCTACACTATTTCACTGGAGCTTTGATTCTACATATCTGAACTGCATCTCCGGTCTCATGAAGTTCGTGGTGTCTCAGAGGACACGCACAACTTGGCCACTATGGTAGACCCCGTCCAGAGCTAATCCGGGGGAGCTCTGGGCACAGCTTCTGCCTCCCCTGTGCACCTGGGGAGCTGCTGTCGAGGAGCCTTCCTGGGGGGGTGATGCCCGAGTGGTTGATCACAGCTCAGCCAGGCAGAGCACAGGGAGCTTCGGGAAGCTGCAAAGCCAGGCCACGAGGGGGGCGGCCACAGCCACGCGTCCGATGGAAGCCGAGTGTGGTTGAATCAGAGAGGGAATTGGGCATTCATTATGCGAGCGATGCATATTCATGTTACAAAATTTGGAAAATACAGGAAATGAGAAAAGATAATCATGATCTTGGAGCTGCAGATTTACCTAATGTGGCTATTTTGTTATGTTTCAGTCAGGCCTTACATTTCAGTTCACAGGAAATACGATTGGTGTGACCTTACTGTGCCTGAGGCAATATGTACATAGACATAAAATGCATTCCTGCGTGTGAAAACATATCTTAGGCAAAGTTGGGATAATTTTCGCATGCTATTACCATTGTTCACATAAAAATATATTTAAATACTTTTGATGTCCTTAGATACAGTTGTGTTTTAAGTGCGTGAATCATCTTAAGTTGCAATGTCCTATCTTTATTAATAGAAACATATTCTTAAAGTTGGCCGTCTCAATTTCTCCCTGCAGGAAGAATGTTTCTTGCACCTAGAAGCTCCTATTTCTAGAGTGTGTGGCTACGACACGCCGTTTCCTCACATCTTTGAGCCATTTTACATCCCAGATAAGTGGAAGTGCTATGACGCCCTTCGCAAAATGATCAACTACTGACCCCGTCGGTAGGTGTGCCCGCCAGTGAGGACTCGAATGGGTGCCCTGACGTCACGTGCGGTTCCCTTGGGGGAGTCTGTTTGGTAGACAGCATCTTTCAGACTAAACGCTTGCCTCTGAAAGAATGTCGAATCTCTACTAGCATAGTTACCATTAGATGAAACACGTTGAGCATTTGTATCGCAAGATTTATAGAAAACGTCATTCCATGTGTTGTTAATTGAGTGTGGAATCAAGCATACCTTGCACTGTGGTTGTCCATATTTTACCTTAGTCTTTGCATGTTGTTTGAAATGTTTACTTTTCATGAGAAGGGCTAATTTCTCTTACTTGAAGATGATCCCTCAAGCACCATTAACCTGGAGAGCAGTTATTTATGTGGTGATTCTTAACAGTCCCAAACTTGCCCTTTTCTGAAATTGAATATTTCTTAAGCAAAATCCCTCTTTATTGTGTAAAAGGAAAATTTTTACCAAAACAAACAAATATATATATATATATATATATATATATATATATATACCAGAACCAAAATCCTGAGCACCATTTTTTCTGTTCTCACTTTTCTGGACGGTTAAGTGAATGTTTTTATAACATAATAAATTTTTTTCATAGTGATTTTCAAACTCAAGCTTATTGAGCCTTCAGGAGTGTTGCTCTAACAAAAATGAACACTATTAAGAGTTCTTAAGTTAGTTTCTCAGAGTTCCAATGTAGAAATTGTTCTCTCTCACAACCTGATTTTGAAATACTCCAAAATAGGTAGGTTCGGTTCAGATGCTTTACGTTTCCTGGGACTGGGGAGATAGCGCATGCCCGCTGTGCCAGCCCTGGAACCCCGGGCATGCCTTTCTGTGCCAGCCACGGAAACCAGGCGTGGTGGTGCGCACCTGTCATCCCAGCACTGCGAAGGCTGAGAAAGAAGGAGCACATCGCGACGAGTCTGAGCTGTGCCAAATAAACAAATAAGTAAATCATTTTTTTAATTAAAATGATACTTTATACTTCAATGTCTAAATTTTCCAAAAATAATAATAGTTTGAAAAAATGTGATTTTTTTCAAAGAAAAAGAAAATACACTTTGCATAATAACATGCCCTGCGCTTTTTAAAGATCAAATAATGCTTTACTACTTGAATTCTGAATGTGGGTTACCTCAAATCAGACAGAGATGTGTTTGTATTTGTACAGAGAAAGAGCACAGTTCTCTCCCCTATCTGCCCCTTGTCACACCTCCCTCAGTTTCTGTAGCTGTGGCTGCGTCAGGGCTGTCAGACCTCCACACCCAGCATCAGTTCACACGTGTAGGTGTGTGGGCTTACTCTGGGTGTCTGCTCAGTGCCTGTGGCAGCCGCTTTTTCTCTCATTTTTAAATTCAATTACTCTTTTTATTGCCAGAGATTTTCAAACTATAAGTATTTCCATCTCTCTTAGAAAATAGATTTGGAAATATTTATTTTTTTATTTTTTATTTATTGAGAAAGCAATGAGACAGTTTCAAAACAGGTTAGTAGGACAGTTACAGTAATTAATACATTGCATATTGTTGTCTTCATAGTAGTTATTCATAGTACAAGATGCAGACACGGTATCCTGTCCAAACACTATTAGTTCAAAACTTTCTTTTCATTGAACTAAGAGGAAGTAGTTGTATATCTGTCCTGTTTTGTATATACAGATACAAAATGGTCCTTCATTTATATATCCCTTTTTGTTTAGTTTTGTCAGAGGTGGGTACTCCATTGCCACAAGTTGCCCTCAGGATAGGTTAGAGAACTCCCTCTCTCGGTCTCCACGCTGCTGCCTTAGTTGGCCAGAGTCAAGGCCGAAGGGTGGCCACGTGCTTTGCTGTCCCTAGATGTCAGTTAGGTGCTGGCTTCAAGTTTGCATCACACATTCATTTTTAAACATAAGAAAACTATTTTTTTGTTTAGTCATTTCTTTTTTTTTTTTCTTTTTTTTTTTTTTTGGCGGAACCAGGGATTGAACTCAGGCCCTTGGGCTTGCCAGAGAAGTGTTTATTCCACTGAGCCATCTCCCCAGTCCAAGAAAACTATTTAAATCTATAATGAAAATTATAGAATAGGTTTCTATCCTAAAATTTACATTAAAGAAAGTAGACTGACTGGCACATGACTGAGACTGTTTATAATTTTTATTGCTTTCTTTTCCAGAAAAAATGGGAAGATTATGAGGAGATATGGGAAGAGTTTTCAGAATTTTTTAATCTTTGCTCAGATTTACCTCTTCTTGAAGAATAGAGTTTTTATGAAATAAACTATCATGGATATTAGCTGAGAAGTTATAAATAATTGTTATATTAAGAGAAATGAATTGATTTCCCTAATTGTTCCCAATTACTCTTGTATCATGTGCCATATGATGATCTTATAAATTCTGTTTAATGATATCTCCTAGTATCAGGTGTGTATTATATTCAATAAAGCAAATTCAAATTGTCTTCGGGTTGTGTGTGTCCCCTTTTTCTTTTCCTAAAGAGGATTTTTGCTGAAGAGTCGTAGATCGTTAACTTGTTGATTGAATCTGAAGAGAAATATTTACCATGTAAGTCCTACGTTTTCAGCTTCTCTGTATCTGGTTCAGTTTTTTGTAGCTAACATGGCTGTGTGCTGGCTAAAGTTCTGACATCTTTACTCACCCATCTTGCCTCGGGCAGGCTGCTGATGAGCCCTTCCCTTCCCCAGAGGGCAGAGGGCAGTGCCATCAGGTGGCTCCGCTGCCGCCCTCTTCACCCAGGAGGCGGATGTCCAGGTCCAGTTGGCTAGAAAATCGCCCAGGCTTTCACTGCGGTTATAGTTTGTGGGTTTTTTTTTTTTCCTATGATGTTACAAAACAAATATTTTTTTCTGTGATCTTTATAATATTATGTACATAAAAATGATAGCAATAAAGGGCTCTGACAGAAGGAGCCTGTTGCTGAAAACGTGCCAGGGCTTCCCGTGCATCCTCAGTCACTCACTATCTTTCTGCACGGCGGAGACAACCTAAGTAGTTGCAGCTCAGATCTCGGATCCTCTTCCACGTAGTCAGAGATGTGTTCCCCCTGTGATGCCAGCAGAAATTTCTACCGCAAAAGCGGAGAAATAGACCTGTCATGTTGCCTTTTGTCCATGAACACTGAAGAAAATTGTCATCTTTTTAAGATTACAGGTTTCTTTAAAACTTTATCTAGGGCCAGCAAGATAGCTCAGTGGACTGAGCGCCTGCTTAGGCAAGCACAGGGACTTGGGTTCGATCTCCAGCACCACGTGTCATGCCAGCCCTGCCCCAGGTACACTGAGCTGGCCACAGAGACCAGGCATGGTGGCGCACGCCTATAAGCCCAGCCTGGGGAGGCTGAAAACAGGAGAATCACTGAGTCCAAGCTGCACAGTGAGACCCTGCACCAAATACATTAAAAAAAATAGAACTGTAATCTAAAAAGCCTTATCCTGTTTGCTCTCACCAGTAATGGGAGGAGGATACAGCATGTAACATTTGTAGCCTACCAGAAACTTGGAGACAAGTCAAGATACTTCATCCCGGATGAGCCACTGGAACAGACAGAAATAATGAGCAAAGTGGTTTGTTGGGTAAAAATGAAGCCTTGCCCTTGGATTAAAAATAGGAAAACCTGTAAAGTATAGGATGGGAAAGATGTCGTTTGTCAGCGGCAAGTTTGGAAAAGATTTAGGGAATCCAGCTGGCTCACTGTGCAGGACATGCTAAGTTTGGGATTCCAGGACTCAGTGAGGACCATAGTGTGGAGCCGTATTCCCTACCAGAGGCTTGGGGTGTCCTGCGAGGACTCGCCACACCGGGGCTCAAGTAAGCAGAGCAGGGAGCATGTGACAGGTGACCAAGCTCAGCCTGTGCTGGGTCCTAATTGACAGATTTGAGCTGAATTGTTATTTTTGGTCAAACCCTATGATTTTAGTTGACCATTTTTATTAATTTTCCACTGGATCATTTTAATACAATTTTTCTATCTGTTAAGCACTTTAAGAATTTTTTCGCTGGGGATATAACTCAGTGGTGTAAGTACCTGCCTGGCAAGCACAAGGTACTGAGTTTGATCCCTGGTACTGCCAAAAACAAACAAAAAAAATAATTTTTTCTTAAAATATTATTTGAATTCCTGTTTTTCAAATACCAGACACTCCACAGATGATCTGTATACTAAGCACTGGAGTCTGAAAGCTTTGCGCTACCTCTGATGTCCTTGCGATTCCCACCTTCCTTCCAAAATAAACAGCTACAGTTAATACTAAACTTAAGCTATGCTGTGTATTCAGAGTGGTTGGGATAGATACATAGTTGCATTCTCTTAATGAATAGAATGATTTGTCCTAATGGTGTTTGTAAATAGGATCACAAGTCTGCATCTTGTACAGCAATTAACCACTAAGAAGAATATATGCAGTGTTTTATTTGTTGAAACTGTACTTTTGATTTGATTTGAAACTGTCTCATTGCTGTTTATCAATAAAACTTTGAAAAGAAAAAAAAATAAAAATAAACTTAAGCTATGGCTCAACACACACAGATTCTTCTTCACAGTAGTGAAAGATATATTTTGTACATGATATAAATGTTCTGTATTGTACAAATAAAATACTGGCCAAGGACCAGGGAGCCAGATCAGCGGCATCGTTCCCTGCCTGGCTAACACAAGGTCCTGAGTTCGATCCCTGGTACCAAAAGAAAGAAAAAGAAAATAATGCCAAGAGGTGTTCACTGAACCCCAAGTCAGACTCCCCCAGCACATCTAGCCACGACATAATAAATCTGCTCCATGACAATGTAGATAGGTAAGTTAATTTCATTTTCCATAGTTCAGATAGTTAGAAAAGTAGAATGTATGTGTGGTACACAACGGAGAGACATTATTCCAACTAAGTAAATAGGCCTGTGTGTGTGTTAGAAGAATAAATGAGAAATGAGATCCAGGAGGCAGCGGCAGTGCAGTTTACTGGGTTCGAGATTGATCCCCTAAAAGCACTTGGCGAGAATCGTTAGAAGAAGGTGCACCAAAGCTGAGTATCTGCCATGGAGAAATCCTGCTCTCCGGCTCATCGGTAGTGGGCACGTGTGGCTTCTGGCTGCCCAGGGTCGCGCCCCAGCTCTCTGGCAGCAGCACTGCAGTTTGTTTGAAGAAGTCCACCCTCCCACCCATGTGGCTCTGAGGGGCCTGCCAGACCCAACACTGTTCAGTGCGGGCCACAGAGAGGGCCGTGACCCGGCCCCAGCCAGGTACCTCGAGGAGAAATCAGGTAATCCCTGAAGAAGCAAGCATTGTTAGGCACAGCCTTATCAATGACACCAGCTTCGAAAAAGGTACTCAAACTTTTACCTGCTGCACACCCTTGATGTTAGACCTGATCTGTGTCAACCAGCGAGACACCTAAGCTGCACTGCCCTGAGCAGAGGAGTTCTGTGCTGTGCACTGAGGAGCCTGGTTCCTAAGGAATCAGGTGAGCCACTTCCAGGCATGTGTGAGGGCTGGCTGTCCAGATGCAGTCCCCTGGGCCATCAGCTTTGGAAAGCAGTTGAAAATAGTCACACAGGGGCGGAGACTCAGAACCCTAGTGTGTACCTGGGTAACACCTCCCTAAATGTACTTGTTAAAGATATTCACTAGATGAGGGCCAGCAAGGTAGCTCAGAGGACTAAACATCTGCTTAGGCAAGTGCAGGGACCTGGTTTGATCCCCAGCACCACATGCCTACCGGCCCCGCCCCAGCACACTGAGCTGGCCACCGATACTGGGTGTGGTGACGCACACCTGTAATCCCAGCGCTGGGGAGGAGGATCACTATGAGTCCAAGCTGCATAGCGAGACCCTGTGCCAAATACATAAATATAAGAAAAAGAAAGAAAAAAATATGAGATCTGAAACAAGGTAAGTGTGGAGGT
>NW_004524598.1:18610628-18611588 GCF_000260255.1 Octodon degus | reverse complement strand
GCCACCACTGGGGGCCCCTCTGCTAACTGCAGAGGCCAAAAGTAACTTGTAGTAATCACAAGATGTCTCAATAACTTTAGTATGAAAATATCTATGCAAGTTTTCTTTCCTGAAGTATGTTTTGCTTCCATATTGTTAAAAAAATAAGAAAATGATGGTGATCATAAATATGACTTAAATTAACGAAGACTGGAGTCATAGATACAAAGTAAAAAAAAAAAAATCTAAACTATCTTCAATAAGTAGTAGTATAACAATCATTCCATTGTTAACCTTGAAAAAGTGTTTTGAAAAATTGTCAGCCACACACAGAATTAAAAGGAATTAAAGGAAGCCCAAGTGTTTTGCGTAGGACTGCGCCATTTATGTTTAGCGCATTCATCTCCCACACAGTGAGTGGGCGGCTTTTCAGCCGACACTGGAGTCTGTTGTTAGGTAGAAAGTGGTCCCCACAACAAAATGAAGTGAAACAGAGCAACCAGCAAACCCAAACCAAAAGCCATGAAAACAAACCAAAAACAGAAATAGCAAGGGTAGAAAAGTACCGTGAAGCTTAGCCAGGCAAAACAATTAGGAGAACAACTGTAATAAGGTAAACATTCAAGTTATTAAGAAAGAATTTAAGTTGGGATGGAAAACAAAATTTAGGTAGAAGGATGAGTCTTCAAGTTAGTTGATCTAGAAAGGTTACCATTTTAAAATGGAAAAATAGGTAAACATGAAGAAAAATGCAGCAGAATTCTTATTAGACAGAGCAGTAGACAAGGGGGCAGCCCTGCAGGGACCACAAGCCACTAATTCAAAATGGTTATGGAACCAATGAGAAAAGGTGGCCCTGGTGATCTATGAACTTTAGTGTAATAATACAGTGGTAAGAATTTCACCCCTTTGGGCTGGAGAGATGGCTCAGTGGTCTAAAGCACCTACTTGGAACAAGCTTGGCAAGGCATCAGGGACCGC
>NW_004524598.1:18582395-18609398 GCF_000260255.1 Octodon degus | reverse complement strand
TCAGGGAGATAGCTCAGTTGAATAAGTGCTTGCCTGGCAAGTGCAAGGGCCTGAGTTCAATCCCCAGCTCTGCCAAATAAACAAACAAACACACCTGGTGTCTTAAAGCTGCAGAAAAGTGTGTACACTTCTCCATTTTGCCAACATTTCCTGGGTATCCCTGGGCTTTGGAAGCCTGTGTTCTACTGGTTGAAATTTCTAGTGGGATCTATCCTCTGTTTTTGCCGTGTCACCTCTGACAGCAGAACACACATCGCTGATCTGCCATCTTGCACGCACCCTGAAGTAGTCCCAACTCTGGTCCATAAGGTACCTTGTGTCCCTGAGGTTCAGCACTCCGTGCTTGGGTGCCTCCTAAAATCTCTGCTGATAAGCCCTTCTCTGCCTCTTATGGATGCATCCAGAAAATACCTTTTCTGCAACAGGAGTTAGTGAAGATGATATATAACGGGGGGGGGAGGGGTCCTTCTTCTGGGCCTTGGGGCCCTGCAGATCCAGCCTAGCGACGCCCCAAGCCTGTGACCCAGCAGCCATTCCGGGGTGCTGCCGTGCCATCACAAGTGTCCATCTACTTTTCCCTGTACCATGTCTTTCCTTCTCAAGGTGCTGGAGCACACAACTAGGTCACTGAGAAAGGACTCAAGGGAAGCTGTTTCTCTGCGACACCACATGCCAGAGAGTCCTCACTCACCCTCGGCAAGAAAGTTGGCTGAAGTCAGAATTTTAGGCTAAGAAACATTTTTAGCTCAGAATAGTTAAGGCACTATGGATTTTTTTTTCTCACACATGTGTAAGTCTGTTATTCTCCAAGTTTTCGTCTTGTCAGACTTTTTTTCTTTTAATCACATGTTGTTATTGTTCATATCTTTATTTCCAACTATTTAAAAGTTTTCTTTCTTACTGTCCTGTTTTATATAGGTATGTATGCATGTACATAGATATATTTATCCACATATGACTGTGCATGTGTATGTTTAATCTCTCAGTGTATGCTATAGAACTGTGATTTTAAAAAAAGATTTATTGCATGCTCTGGATTATATTGTTTCATGTAGGTTCCATTTTTCTGTTTCATGTTTTTTCTTCTGTCCAATATATGGTAATTTTGCTATGGTAGGATTGCTTTTATTTAAAACTATATCATCAAAAGATGCTCTGAGTTGTACTTTAGAATATAATGTAGTATTATTCAACCACAAAACGAAGTGCTGACACATGCTGCTTCAGTTACTTTGCTCTCCTTGCTGAGCTAAAGTACCTGACATCCAAAGTTAAACAGGGAAAAGTCTGTTTTCTTCGCAGCTTGTAGAGGCTTCAGTTCATAGCCAGCCGCCTCCAAGGCAGGGTGGCAGGGGGAGCAGCTCATGCAAATGGAAGTCAGCAAAACAAGCAAGGCATCTTTCTGCCCCTTTCATCTCACCAGCTACAGAGGGAGGGAGTGGCGCTCTACCCTTCATCCTGGTGGCCTTGAGCCTAGCCCTGCATCATGAATCCATCCCAGCATCACACACTCTAAACACAGCCACCTCTGAAGAAGCCGGCCCATGACTGCTTGCGGCATCGGGGGACTTCTAGACACAACTATAGCACACGCTGTAACACAATACACCTCTAAACCATTCTAAGGGAGAGAGGTCAGACACAAAAGATCACATGATTCCATTCTTAGGAAATATTTGAAATAAATCATGATGATAGAATGAAAATTGTTGATTTTTCAAAGGGTGGGAGAAAAGATAGTAGAGGGAAACTTTAATGAGAACCAAATTTTTCTTTGGAATGATGGAAATACTGTTGAACCAGACAGAGGTGAAGGTTGCATGGCATTGTAAAAGTACTGAATATCATGGACTGTCCACCTTTAAGTTCTGTGTCATGTAATTATCACTTCAATGAGTTATCTTTTTAAGAAGCTACGTGAGGGCCAGTGAGATAGCTCAGCACTCTAAGTGCCTGCTTAGGCGAGCACAGGGACAGGGGTTCAATCTCTGGCACCACATGTAGCACCAGCCCCACCCCGGGGTGTGCCTAGCCAGCCATTGAGTCTAGGCATGGTGGTGAATGCCTGCAATCCCAGCGCTAGGGAGGCTGAGACAGGAGGATCAGTATGAGTCTGAGCTACATAGTGAGACCCTGTACCAGATACATTAAAAAAAGAAGCTACCTGGAAGGTTTGTGGATGTGAGTGGCATAGCAAGCAGTGGGCTTTGATTTTGGAATAATGCTCCATAAACCGGTCACTCTGAGAGCACTGCAAAGTGACGGAATTTCCTCTCGGTCTTTTCATAAGAAAAATAGTCTGTTTCTTCCCCAGCAGCTGTGGACCTCTTCATTAAGTTCTGGTTAGGTCTGGGGTCTGAATGTACCTTGGATCTACATTTTTCACCTTGTGCATTGTTATGGCGTGTGTTGAGATGTCCCTGAAAACATCATGTTGTCACAGGGGAGTCTTTTTCAGAGGTTAATTGACCTAGAATTGATGCCATACTAGGCTCAAGGGCATGAGGACTGAGGGTGAGTGTGTTCCCTGCCCTGAGTAGACAACCTACCAGTTTTATCTGGTAAGATAAAACTAAAGAAAGACACTGTGAAGGCCCCTTGCTTATTTTACTGCCTGCTGCCTTCAACAAACTTTTCCTTCTCTGTGACACCTGCCTGCCGTGCCGCTGTGCCTTGGTGCCGGCCAACTCCGTGCTGAAACCTCTAAGTAAGGCGAACCTAAATTGTAAGACGAATTAAGCTTTTCCCTTTTGAGTGTTGAGCAATTCGTTTCAGCGGTGAGGAACATAAGCAGGACACACACACATCATTCCCTTCTGCTCTGGGTCTGGCTTCTTTGGGCCCAGAGTCTCCCACTCTTGACTTCCCCAGAGAATCAACCTCTGGGCTCCTAGAGGACAAGAGCAAACACCTCGTCCATCTTAGTTTTCTTCTCTTGTTTCAGTTTTTCTCTGAGGTTCATGAAAACCCTCCAAGTCTTTGGCAAAGCCCACCAACCTCTTCTTGTTGGACTAGCATGGCTTTCTTCATTATCTTTGTGCTATCTCAGGAAGGGTAGGAGAAAAATCTGCATGTAAGGTAGCTCAACCAGGCTTTTTAAGCCAGCAAGCTGTGTTTTTCTTTTATCTTGTCAGGAAAACCTCTATTTAGAGGGAAGAGGATGCTGCCCCATTCTCCGCTCTAAACGAATCTGTATTCTCAATCAAGTCAACAGACTGTCTTAGCTTTTCTTGTCCTTGATTTTTGGTGATGGGAGGTATTAACAGACCACAGGACGTTATGAGTGAGACCCCCATTTACACAGATTATGAGATGATGCAGATGTTGTGCCGAACAACCTCCTGGGGCAGACACGGTGACAGTCACCTTCACATCACGGGACAAAATCCCTGGCAATGCCATTTAAGGGAGAAGTTTAATTTGTTGCAAGTTTTAGGAAAGCCACTCGCCTCAGGGGAGTCTGAAAGCAGAAAGAGAAGGGAGGAGTAAGGAGTGTGGTGCATCCTCCATGTGAGCGTGTCACTGGATCAGCCCAGGGGAGTGCAGTGCCCCCATCCTGGTCATGCTTCCAAAGCCCCACTGCTGGACACCTGAGACCCACAGGCCCATGCTAGAGTGGAGGCATATCAGGCTTCACATGCAAGTTCTTGAAATTCAACTTTCACTCACCTGCCTCGTGTGACCGTTTTGGCAGTGTAGTACTTTTCATACTCTTCTTAAAGCAGGAGAAAATTAAACAAGGTGACGTCTCCAGAGCCCTGAAGTCAGCTTGCTTCTCCATTATGGGCTTCTCCCAGGCAGTACCGGTATTCACAAAGGTCACTGAGCCCCTCCAAGCAGGAAGAGCTTCTCACTCTTTCGTCACCATGGACGAAGTAGCTCCATGAACAGCTGTAAAATATGTGGCACTCCGTATAGAGATCACAACTGAAGTGGAAAAAAGTAAAAACGTGTTGGATTCCAATGTCAATTAAGACTAAAGTTATTGTTGACAGATTGCTGCTTAGCGAACCTTTTTTTTTTTTTAAAGAAGTGTAGTGATGCATATCCAGTTCATTGGGAGGGCTAGAAATCCACTCAGGCTAGTATAAATAAGATGGAATTTACTTTTGGAGACCCAGTTTCAGAAAGAAACTCCAGCGCTTCATCTCCCGCCTCCCTCCGCCGCTCTCCCTGCAGCCTCCGCGGTCTCCTCTGTGCTTTGGAGTGTCACTCTCGTCCCTCTGCAGGCAGCTCTTCAGTTTACACAACGTTCCACGTGGCTGCTCTCACGCACCGGCCTTTCTGCGGCTTTCTATCCAGCCTTCACATAAAGAAAACAAAACCCCCAAAAAACCTCAATATGTCCTTATTCTAATTATAACTGTACAAGAGTGAAAACAATCGGCGCAGTTTAGGTCAGGTGTCCCTTTCGGGTCCACAGAATGTTTCTCTGTTGTAGATATGCAAGTAGCTATATGTGGAGGTCTGGGAGACAATGACATTTCTAGAATATGTCTGTCAAGGCCCTACCTGTGAAAGAGGTGCTTTTGTTTTTTCTTCATAAGAAAGCTATTTTATGTGGAATTTAATGGATGAAGTTTAAGGTGACATGGAGTTTAAGTCCTTCTTTTAAAGACCTCGTGCAGCAGCCTGGGGTTGCAGCCAGGGTTCCCTTCTGTCTGTCCTGTCTACTGTCCTGTCTACCACTGCTCTTCCTCTTATCCAGCAGTGGCTCCCACCACTACTAAAAATAATATTTTTCTCTGCTTCAGCAACATTTTTCCAGGGATTACTCCAATGCCAACTGCTGACAAAGCCACTGTTGTTCACACAGTGTTGGAAAATGGAATCTCTATTATGCTCGGGCTTAAGGGCCACGCTTGAGCAGAGGGCTGGACGCCATCTCACTTCGTGTTTCCCTGAGCACCGCTCTGCACATAGAGCTCGTACATGGTAGACTGCACAAGGAAGAGAAAGCCACAAGACCAGCATCGCAGGGAGCCAGAGACCCGCTCCGCAGAGCACAAAACCACCATGTAATGTGCAGAAAGCGCAGTCCCGGGATTCGCACAATTAAAGCACTTTTTCATCTATCGTAAACGTATTTCACTACGTCGTCAGCTGAATTGCTTTGAAATGAACTCAAGGCAGAAATGATGGCTAGCTGCCAGGCCCCACGTGACAGGAACCGGAAGCGGAAGCTTTGCGCTCTGGTGCAACACCAGGAGGGCAACTTCCGGTTTCTTCTCTGTGATGCTCTACTTAGACCTTGTGTGTGTTCTCTTCAGTGAGTGCTTTTCAGGCCTTTAATCAGCACGGTGGGGAAATCTCAAGCACCTTTCATCTCAGGGACACACAAACCACAGTCTCTGGTTCAGTGCCCTGTTTCCAGGAGAGTAGAACTTGTTTATAGAAAGTAAGCTGTTCGCAGAAAGTACATTGGAGCCTCTGGAGCGAAACTAGGGTGGTGCCTGCTGAGGTGCTTAGTGTAACTAGAAGTTGGTATCTGTTATGTTTGATACATCCTGTCAACTTGAGAGGTCTAGAAGCTTTACCAAGTAGCTCAGCAGTTCCACATCTCCCTGTGTAGAGGTCAGACCCTTATGGCTCTAGAGTGTGTCCACTTGAAAAGTTTAGAAGTTTAATGTAGTGACTCAGCAGGGAGTCCAGGTCCTCACTTTGTAAACATCCTCATCCTGTGGAAAGAGGAGGGCAGGGAGATGGTGTGAGCGCTGCGTCCACCCGAGGGCGGGCGGGGAGCCTGCTCAGGATGTAGGGAAGGGAGAGAGCAGCTTCTCCTCTCCCTTTTGCTCCCGTTGCTGTGGCTGTCTTCTGCCACCTTGAAGTGCTGCCTCTGTGCCATGCTTCCCTGCCCTGAAGCCAGCTGATTAGGAACTGAAACGTGCACAAGCTTGAGCTAAATAATCCTTTTCTGGTTCGACTTTGGGTGTTGGTATTTAGTCCCAGTGATACAAGAAAAGTAACCAACACAATTGCATTGAGCTTTTCACTTTTCCAGCCTGCTAGTCCACAATCTATTTGCCGGCCTCCTGGGAAAAACAAATGCTGAGTCACTGCTGTCACTTCTCTGGGGTAATCCAGGTGGCAACTCTGGGGTGACACAGGGCCCTCCAAGGCCATGGGCAGAGGACACCTGTGTAGAATGTCATGTAGAAACAAGCATTTTAGGTAGGTGCTAGACTCGAAGGTGGGTAATTATTCTGTGGGAAAGAGCAGAAAAACTTTATAGGTGGACAAATACCTAAGATTTGATGCTAGAAAATGTGAACATGTAAGTCTCACAGTTCTTTTTTTTTTTTTTTTAGTCTCACAGTTTTAAATGATGCTTTTGTCAAAAAAAAGATCCTAAAACTTTTAAAATTGCAAATAGTGAAACTGTTTGAGTTTTCACCTTAACAAATATTCTGTGAACTCTCTGATCTGAAAGTTGCATTAACCAAAGACTTGTCCTTAAATGTAAGTTTAAATAAAGCACCTCTACAGAAGACTACAATTCTATGTAATTTTACATAATTAAATGTAGCTATTTTGTCATACTGCAATTTTCCGCTTTGCTCTGTATGTCTACAATTTTGACGTTCACCATGGATTTGGTTGGTTTACTTCAGAGCAAGCTTATCCACATTTTCAGGGAGATGATTGTAATTATTCTCTACTGAAAACCAGAGAAGATACCCAGGGTTCTCAATCTGATGAATCTTTAGGGGGGAAAAACTGCATATTGTTCTCAAAGCTGAGCAAAAACAATGATGGAAAAATAGTTTTGAAAATATCACTTCTATTTCTTCTGCCGTTTTGCCTTTTCTCCTCTGTGTTTTCATTGGTAAGAATTTGATTGAATTTATTGACATAAACACTTTTAAAAGCACTGTGGTTACCACATAATTCCAAGGGTTAATATGGTTTTGATGAAAAGAAGCTTTTTTCAAGAGCCTATCTTTAGTAAATATTTACTTTCTTGAGTCTTCAAATCAAAGATCTTACAGAGTGTCAGCACCTAAAATGTTATGAATCATGTGCGTAGTGTTTGCCCCATTCCTGTTCCCATCATACATGAAAATTAGTAATTTGAATTTTCCAGGTTTTTGTGCAGAAAACATATTTATGTACTAAACTTGCTGAAGCTAGAAAAGCTGACCTCATTCACGAGCCTCGTCATGTGTGTTTTATTATAAGCCCAGCACGGGGAAGCCCGCCAAATCAATTAAACTAGAACTATGGGCTCCAATTCATGCTCCCCAGAACATACAGCACAGTGGAGGGAGCGGAGTGCAGCAGTAGTGTGAAATTTTCCTTTAGAATAGACTTGATTCTCTGAGGGTCTGAGGAGAGCCACAGTGATATTAGGAGATTATGAACCCCACCCGTGTCAAGATGGGAAAGACGCGTGGGTGACTCACAGGGGTCTGGCATGTGTGGAACCCTGTTCCTCATCTTACGGCTTTGCAGTTGTTGACCTCGGGGCCACCTTTAAAGACAATTCAATTGCTATTCTTTAGGCCATTCATAGATAGCACTGGAGGATGCTAGATAAAAGTCATGAATACTTGGAACAATATAAATTTTGGAATGACTAAAGTCCTATGGTGGTGCTTGGTAACCCTAACTTTTCCCTTTTTTCCTTCTTTCCTTTCTTCTTTCCATCTTTCCTTTCTTGTTTCCTTTCATTTTTCCTCTCTCCATTCTTTTCAATTAATATTTTTATATAAATCATATGCAATAAGATGTAGGGAATGTTTAGCACATATATTTATGTATTTGCTATAAACTCAAACATGCAATTACCTCAAATTTGAACTGAATAGGACTAATTTAGCAATGGAAAAATAACTAGCTAGCATTCTTAGAATGCACCACAGTGACTACGGCCCCAAAGCAGACCATGGGCAGCCAGGAGGCCTGCACAGGTGCGCAGATAATTGAATCGCATGTTGCTGTGGCCGCCGAAGAGGCCATCTGATGTGTGGCGAGGAGGAGGGCCAGCTTGCTTCTGCCTCCTTGTATGGTGGGGAGAACAAGAGCCAAGAAGTGCTGGGGAAGGCAGCCCTGCTCACTGAGCTCTCTAAGTCACTTTGGGGCAAACAAAATGTGTTCATTGACCTGTCTCAAAGGTAAAGAAATCTTTTCATTACAACCATTTAATCCCAAAGCTCATGCTTCATGGCTCTTGGATGAGACTAATCCCAAGCCCATTCACAGGGTAAAACCAGACACCTGATCAAAGGGAGAACTGCTAGCAATTCATACACAGAGATTCACTCTCACCTTGATCTTCCCTGTAGGATCCATGAACCTATGGAAAGCAACATTGTTGTCAATAACTAATTCTCAGTAGGGGACTGTGCAGTGACATTGTGGGAAGTATTTGAAAAGCTGATGTTCTCAGAACAGGCAGTATTAATTGTTTAGCTGTAATTACTCTTAAAGGTATTATGGTACATAGAGTTTGTGGTTTTTCTAAGGCAGGATATATTTCAATTTTCTGCCACCCTCAATTTCACTTTCAAAACCAATGATGGAGATCCTTCTAGAGCTTTAAACAGACTTCTAGAGTCTGTGTGGTGCTGGGTTTGAGGGTTCTGGATCCTGAACCATTGCCACAACCTTTAACCTGCAGTCAGGCCGGGAATTTCCCTGTGGCTTAGCACTGGGCTCTCCTCATTCACTGCTAACAAAGCATCAGGCATGCAGCACAGCGCCATGTGAGCCAGTTGGCTTCCTCCCGGAAGACACATTCTTCAAAGATACAGACTGAGTTCCCGTCTCTAGGCAGCACCAGGAGGATGCCTACATGGGGCACCACTGAATCCTAAGGCAAGCGTGTGGATGTAGGGCATAGCTGAGCCAGGAGGACAGGTCGAAAAAGAAATCCCCGAAGATGAGCTGTCACCAGGAACAGTAGTGCCCGCCATGCTCACAAACATAGTCATCAGTATTATCCTTTAATGGTGAGAGAAAAATGAAAAAGGGAAAAGAAAGGAGAAAATGACAAGATTAAAAAAGTCCAAATTGATTTTTACCTCATGTTATGACTTGGATCTAAATGTCCCTAAAGACTCATTTGTAAGGGCACTGGATAGTGGGGGACTGACAGCTGACTTGCTGTTAGGAGGAGGATCGCATCTGGCAGTGGTGAGTCATGAGGGTTTGTCCTTTCCCACATTCCCCTTCGCTCACTCTGCTTCTCCATCACTGTCCCATGCACTGCCCCTCCTGCGCTGTGTCTCTTTTGCTACACTGTCCTGCTTTGGAGTCAACTGACTATGAATGCTGTCACATACCATGAGTCAAAATAAAGCTGTTCTCCCCTAGGTCATGGGAGCTCGGTACTGTATGTCTATGACAAGAAGGTCATTAGGAGATCCCAGGTATAGCCCTGAATCTAATAGTGATGTGTAGTTCTGCATGGAATGCTTTATATCACATTTTTTAGTTTCATAAATGGAGATGGAGAATGAAAGTCTTTTATTTAATAATACAGAATTGAACCTACATTGGATTAAGAGTAGAAATCATGATGGACAAGTCAGTGTCTCCACTCACCTGCCCACTCACCATAACAACACACTTTCCGAGAATGTAGCTTATCCTTGCTGTCTCAGTGTTCTCTTTGGTCACCCCTTAGGCCTTGGAAATTCGACTTCTAGTGACTGACTTCTATTTTAGTATAGGAGTCAAACTTAGGTCCTTGCATTTGCCAGGCAGAAGGATGTACCACTGAGGTATACACCCCTGGTCCCCAGTGACCCTTCACACACTGTCTTCCATGTTGCCAAGGACCACTTACCCTCAATGTTCAATATCAACTCTTGATCTCCAGTCTTTAGACAGAAGAAAAGAAATGAAGGTTTGAGAGCCGAGCAATGTCCCTGGGGCCCGACAGTCTCATGGCATGACTGTTTGAGCACATAGCCCATCAGCACAGCCCCTCTCAGCACACACACATGATCTGTGCATCAGAGCACATGGAAACCCAGCTTCCTTGGTTAAACAGAAAACAAGTAGCACCACCAGTTCTTAATTCTATGGTTTTTCTCCTTTCTTTTGCAGTTTCTCTTGTATTGATTATACAGTATTATCATGAATGTGATTCTATTTGTTGACATCACGCAAGGTTAATTTTCTTGAATGAATTTAGATCCTATCTGGAATTACGAAGATCATAATTATTCTGTGGCTTACACACTCATAGATGCTTGTACTAGAACAGTGGAGTGAATGACCGTGTAAAACAAACTACTGCTTCTCCCTGAACATCCTTGTATGTACACATTCATGGTCAGCTCACTGATGAGCGAGGAAGGGCTAGAAAAATAAATAAATAAGTTGGAGAATGTCGCACCTTTCTCATTTCTCTTACGTCATCCTTATTGGTACAAGTGGCTGGCAAGAAAGGAGAAGATAAGGTTTCTTGATTATTCAAGCTTCATTGATTCCTTTCAATTCAACAAATTCCGGTCTGAACAACAGCATGCCTTCTCCACACTTCCAGCCTCGTCCACTCCCGCCCACCTGGAGCTTTCGTACCTTGAGCTCACTTTGCGTCTCACTGAGCTCTGCACAAAGCATGTAAGATGCAGCTCTGTGCTCATGAGTCCTGGACATGCTCTGCCTGAATTTGGTAGCAGGACTTTCAGGCACTTGCACTGGACACAGCACTTCTCCTTATGTGTATGCTTCGTTGTCCTACTCTAGTTTACCTACAAGATCCAAAGACGAATTATTAAGAATTTCCAGGCTGACAACAAAGCATTACACTAGGCTTGGAACCTTTCTTTCTTAGCATTCTTTTACTGCTACCAAATTTCTGAGATAATGAACTTATAAAGAGAAAAAGTTTGTTTTGGCTCATAGTTCTGCAAGTTCCAGTGCAGGATCCAGAAGCTTCATGGCTTTTGGCCTCTTGCAAACCATCACATCATAGAAAAAGTATGTAGTGGGAAGAAGCTGCTCACCTCACCAAGAAAGAACTAAAATGAAAGACATGGTCTTGGGGCTAAGATCCTAATCTCTTCTGAGTGCACCCCTCCCCCACCCAGTGATGTGAGGATTTCCCACAAGGTCCCTCCTCCCAGTAGCGGTGTGTTTAGGATTAAAGCCTTGGAGGGAAACTCAGCAGCACATCTACTCCTGACCCCCCAAAGATTCGTGTCCATCTTACACTATAACATATATTCCGTCCATCTGCAAAGCCTCTAAATTCTGTCTTCTAATGTTGCTCCAAGGTCTACATCCAAAATTCCTCCTGAGACTCAAGGCAAACTCAGCCATGAGTTCCTGTAAAAATCAAAAAAAGAATTAAGTCCTTTTAAGATACAGTGGTAGGACAAACATAGGGTAAACATTCCTGAGGGCAAGAATTGGAATATGGTAATGAGGGTATCTGCTCAAAACAAGATGGAAACACAGCAGGAAAAATCAAATTCAGAAGTTCCTCGCTCAGCATCTGGGATAAAGTGACAAGATGTGGGCTCCCAAAGGCTTGGACACTCTGCTCTATGGTTTTGTAGTTTGTAGCCCATGTAGACTCTCTCAGGCTGGTTTTGCCTGCTGCTGTAGCTTTCCTTAATGAGTGTGGCACATTGCTGGTGCCTCTACCTTCTTAAGATGGCCACCGTAGCTTAACTTCATCCTCACAGCTGTGTTACACATTATCCCATTGGTAGCTACTTTCAGGGACTCCAGCATCTTGGTATACTGCCTGGCTGCTCAGGCATTCATTGGAAATCCCAGATGACTCAGCCAAGATTTTGCATTCTGTATGCCTTCAAAATCAGCATGACATAGATAATGCCAGGGTCTGTCACCAGTGTTACCTATACTGGGACCAAACTAAACCATGGCTGCCTGGGTCTCAGTGCATTGCCTGCTCAACCTGGGAAAGGCATCTTGGAGAAACAAGTCCTTTGGCAGTCACCCCAGGGGCTGTTTTCTGCAACAATTCTTTCCTGGAAAGTTTTTGCAACTAATTTGTACTTCTACACCTATGTTGCATGATGTAGCCTTGTAGAGTTTTGGATTCCCTCAGGACATGTTTCCTCTTGCCCTGATCCAAACAGCTTGGCTTCTATTTATTGGTGTTACCAATTACATCCTCCTTGGCTACACTTATAAAAGTATTCCTTTTTGGCCCAGTTGCAAAGTTTCAAATCTTTTTCCTCTCCTCTTTGCTTGTGCTTCTCTCAGAAAATTTGGCAAAAGCAGCCAGAAATGCCCATGCCACAACCTGCATACTTTGTTGCCCTCAAATGCCTTGCAAGACAATTTAGTTGATAACCTTTAAGCTTAGCTGCCTTAGCTTAGCCTCGCTGGCCATAGACAAAGGCAACCCATTCTTTTCATGGTGTAACTAGAGACCCAGTTTTCTGATTCCCCATAGAACTCACACTTCCATCTGAAACAGCATCAGGATAGCCTTTATCCACAATAATAGCACTTTTCCTTTTTCTTTCTTTCTCTTTTGAGAGCATAGGGTCTTGCTTTGTACCACAGGCTGGCCTTGAATTCAGTACGCAGCCCAGGTTGGCCTTGAACTTGCCTTAATCCTCCTGCCTCAGCTTCCTGAGTGTTAGGATTGTGGGTGTGCTCTCCATGCAGGGCAGCATTGTAGTTTTCGGATCCCCTGTCAGAAGTACCTTTTAAGCTCCTCTTCTGGCATTCTGGGTTTCCTAGCTTGCTGCTCTAAATTCTTGCTAAACATTTCCCAAGTCTCTGCAAGTCATGCCCTACAGTTACAGAGTGATGTCATTACCTAGTGTCAACCTTCGGGGACAGTCAGCTTCCTTTGAAAAATAGCTGAGATGATTAATTTACAAAAAGGAAAGCTTGATTTTTGCATGGTGTAGAGCTGCTCACCTTACCTTCCTGGAAGCAAAACAAGAAAGCAAGTGGCCAGGGCCCCATGGTTCCCTGTCAGCTATGCCCGCAGTCACTGCAGCTCCTCTCCGAAGGCATGACTTCTCTAAGGCTGCTCCATGTGAAGAACCACAAGAACCACATCTTTGACATGTAGGAGGACACTGATCTTTGGGGGACACTGAACATCTCTAGCACAGAGCTCCATGACCGTCTTCAGTTCACACACCCGTGAAGCTCCTCTGGACTGCCCTGGCTTCTCAGTTTCATTTAGCCTACCTAATAAATGTTGCAGGCTCTGTGGTCATCATTTGTTTTCCTCCTTCTCTAGGTCACTCACCATCATAGCATCAATTAAGGTCACCTTTACCTGTCTTGGTCCCAGCATCTTCTCAGGCTCTGAATAACCAACTGCCTGCTGAACATATGGCATTTGGGGAATAAAACCTATCATTTCCTCCCAATGGCTTCTTCCCAGATCAAAATCTGTGTTGTAGACAAAGGAGTAAGTTTAATATAGGACACATGTTTTATAGAATTATTATATAATAATCACAAAAACAGTCAAAGGCAGAAGAATGCATGCAGTCTGTCCATGCACATGAGATATAAAGAATCCAGCTGAGGTCCTGAATCCCACGCAGTGTCCTCCATACGTCCGACTGGAGGCCTTAGAGCCCACCCAACGTGTCATGGAAGTCTATATCATGTTGTATACCAGGAAGGCCCAAAGGTCAGTGCTGGAAGCCAGAAAATCTACATCAGTGGGATGAAGGATCTGTGCCGGAAGCTGAGGGAGCCAGGATTCAGGAAGCAACACTCAAAGTAAGGACCAGAGCTCCCCCAAAGGGACCACAGCTGTCCTCAGCCACAGCAAGGCCCAAAGCACCTCCAATGATGAGAACAGCTGACCCAATCAGGAAAATCAGTGCAACAAGCCTCTCCGGGAGAACCAGCAGCACACCAGTTTCCCCTCAAGTTCTCCTCAGGTGGGCCTTCCACACCCAGCACCACGCAGATGCAGTTCAGCTGGGTGTTACCAGGTGACCAGTAGTTCAGTCACTTGCTCAATAGTAGGAATAAGGCTTGTAATGGGATAGTTGTTCAACATACAATGCTTTATTGACTATATTGAAAATCTACTTAGTTACAACTTTGGCAGGTTTAGCCTCAATTTAGCTTCAAAAATTGATTGTTCTAGGGACAGCCAGACAGCTCAGTGGATTGAAGTGTCGCTTAGGCAGACTCAAGGACCAGGGTTTGATCCCCAGTGTGCCATGCCAGCCCTGCCCCATGGCATGCTGGGATGGTGATTGAGACTGGACATGGTGGTGCACACCTGTAATCCCAGTGCTTGGGAGGCTGAAAACAGGAGGATCACTATGAGTCCAATCAGTGTAGTGAGACCCTGTAGACCATGTACTAAACACATTAAAAAGAAAATTGATTGCTGTAGGTATACATTTCCCATATCCTCATTGCTTTTCACTTTACTTTAAAACATTTTTATAATATATTCCCAACACACTAGACAGAGAATGTCGATAAATTAATCTACTTCTTTTTAATACTAACTAAATTCCTTTAAAAGGAAAAACATTTTAATAGTGAATATGGACACTAGGATTTGGATTAATTTTCATTTATATCTGTTTACAACTTTGCTTTTCAGTCACTACCAACTAGGCAGAAGTTTCATTTTTTCTTTTATACACACACACACACACACACACACACACACACACACAGACATACTTCTTTAAAAACCTCCCCTCAGTAAGCCTCAGATTTGGTTCACATTAAAATGTGAAAATCCACACAAACTACCACCTTGTTTACTTGTATTATTTTTGCCGGACAGAAATGCAATTTCTGGATTCTCATCATGGCATCATGGTATTTGTACGGCTTCTGGTTAGGCCATCGATATAATGACAATATTTGTGTTGTTTTTTCTGGCACTTCTGGTTTCCACTAGAGCCCAGATGGAGCTGAAAGGTATTCAAAACAACACCAAAAGATAAGCAGAACTCTTAAAGAAGGATGGGCATTTAGATAGCTGCAAGCTCTGTGATGCTGCTTGGTTTATAGGCAAGTGAGGGTTAGGTGGGTTCGTGTTTTCGTAGGAACTTCCCGGTCCGTTTCTACTGCATTTGCTTTAGACTTGGCATTGGAGGAAGAGTGAAACTGCTTTCTTGACTGACTGGGGCTCATTCAGGCATAAACTGCCTACAACACTGAGGGAAAATTTACTTACTTCAGATGGCCCAGTCACTGGAAATAATATGCTGCTTGTATTGTAACCCCAAAGCATGCCAAGACAGCATGCGGCTTGCAAGAGTGGGCCAGAGAGCTGTGATGGCCAAGAAATGGAAAACCAACTTCCAACCCGGTGTCAGACTCTCCATCCAAATGTGCATTCTGATAGAAATAAAAGCACTGGCTCTTCATGAAATCTGAAAACAATACTTTAAAGAAGTCTTACTTTTAGAATAATTTAAGATATACTTTCTTCATGGTACATTGCAACAATTCTCTAATCTGGAGATACTTCCCTTTATAGTGCTATTTTCATCAGTGTTAGCAGTGTGGTGACATTGTACTAGACAACAGCAAAACCAATAAAGTAGATACCGATTGATAAAAAGTTAATTGAATTGATGATCACCGAGCAGTGTGAGCTATAAGATAGAAGTAAAATAAGCAACTCTTACCTTTGGAAAATAAGGTTTTTTGAGTTAGAAGTGATGTAGGCGTATAAATGATCAGGAGCCAATACACTATGAGGTGTAATATAACGTCCAACTAAAGAGGTTAAAAGAGGGAGAAATCAAATCCCTGTGAAGGGGAGAGAGTGCAGCTTAAACATCTTTCTTTTTTGGGAAGTTGATGAAGACCAGGAAGAACTTATTCATTGAAAATTTTTGTGAAAAATAAAATACGTAAGAAATTTTAGACATTGGTAAATGCTGTGTGCTATTTCATGCTTCCTTAGCTATGAAAGGTTCTGAGCCATTTCCAAAGAGGGACCTCTGTAGAATAATGAAGAGTTGGAGCAGGAAGCCAACTGTGGAGGAACTTGGGGCCTTGAGAGCGTCAGTAATTATTCCTTAAAGGGGACCTGGTGTTGGCAGAATGCGAGGAAGGTCTATGCCGCTTCTCTGATTCTTCCCACCTATGAACACAAGCTGTCTTTCCATTTAATGGCATTCTCTGTAACTTCTTCATTAACATTCTATACTTTTCATTGTAGAGGTATTTCACCCATTTGGTTATATCTATTCCTTGGTATTTTTGTATCTATTATATGAATTGCTTTCATGATTTTTATTTCAGGTAATTCACCATGGAAACATACTAATAGTACTTATTTGTTTTATTTTTTGACTTTTTTTTTTGAGTGTTCAGGATCTCACTACACAGCCCAGACTCATAGTGATCCTCCTGATTTCTGCCTCCCTAGTGCCCAGACTCCATCACTGGCTCAGCACACCCAGGGGCAGGGCTGGCATGACATGTGGAGCCAGGGATGGAGCCCTGACCCCTAAGCTTAACTAAGCAAGTGTTTAGTCCACTGAGCTATACTGCCAGTCCTAGTTTTGACTTTTATTAGTATATGTTTGCAGTATATAATTATTTGATTCACTGTAGGCAATTGGTATAGTACACAAAGGAGAAAAAAACTACTGATTTTTTGATATGGTGATTTTGTATTCTGCAACTTTTCTAAATTTATCATGTCTATTATTTTTTCATGACATGTTTGGGATTCTCTACATATAACATCATGTCAGTTACAATCAAGGATAATTTGACTTGTTCTTATCCAATTTTGTTACACTTTGTTTCTTTCTCTTGTTTGTTGTTCTGACTGATTGACTTTCAATATTATGTTAAAGAAAGATGGCGAAATTGGGCATCCTTGTCATGTTCCATTTCTTAAAGAAAAATTCTAAGCCTTTCTTGATTAGTGTAATGCTATCTGTTGAGATTATGATGTGTATGATACTTCTATACTAATTTGCTCATGATTTTTCTCATAAAAGATGTTGAATTTTGTCAAATTCCTTTTCTAAATCTTTTAAGATTATAGTTTTAGTCTTTAACTCCTTTGGTGAATTGTATCAAATTTATGGATTTGTGAACATTAAACAGTCCTGTGAATAATATTTTAATGCATTTGTAAATTGCTCACCAATATTTTCTGTGGAATTTTGTATGTGTCCTCATCAAGGTTTTGGCTATTTTTACAAATTGCATTCTTGTCTAGTGTTCACATCACGATATTAATAACCAGATAGAATACATTAGAAGAGTTCTTTTCTCTATGTTTTTAATAAATAATTTAGAAAAATTGATATCAGCTCTTTAAAAGTTTGGTAGAACTCAGAAGTGAAGCCACCTATCTCTATGCTTTTCTTTCATGGAAGATTTCTATTGTTGATCCAATCTCATTACTTGTCATTAGTCTTTTCAAGTTTTCTATTTCTTCATGATTCTTGGTAAAATTGTATGTCCAGGAATTTGTCAATCTTTTCAAGGTTGTCAGATTTATTATTGTATAGTTGTCAATAAACTGTAATGATTCCTTGTATTTCTGTGATGTCAGTTTTAATTTTTACCTTATCTTTCTATTTTGATATTATTGGCTAAGCCTCTCTCTCTCTCTCTCTCTCTCTCTCTCTCTCTCTCTCTCTTTCTCTCTCAGTCTAGCTAAGGATTTGCCAATTTTGTTTATGTTTTGCAAAGACCATCTCTTTATTTCATTGATATTTTGGGGACCATTTTCAAGTACCTATTTCATTTATTTTTGCTTTAATTTGCATTATTTTTCTTCTAATTTTTGTTTTTATAGTATATTAAGATTCAGCAAAAGATTTTCTCACTTGAGATGTTTCTCTTCTTTTGATGTAGGCATTGGCTGATATAAAAGTTATTTTTAGTATTGTTTTTGATGTATCACATATGTTTTTATATACATTATCTTCATTTTTCTTCATTCAAGAATTTGAACTCTTATTTTCTGATTTCTCCAATTCATTGGTTATTTATTAGTAAGCTGATTTCCATACATTTGTATAGCTTTAAAAGATTTTCTTATTACTTCTTTGTGGTTTCATTGCCTTATGATTGGAAAAGATACTTGACATGACTTACATTGTTTTAAAAAATATTCAGCCTTCTTTGTAGCTTATCATATGAGACATTCTTTGCAATATCCTATGTACTGATGAGAAAAATGTGTTCCTCAGCCGCTGGATCAGATCTTCTCTGGATGTCTGCTCTGCTGGGTTCAGTCTTCCTCTGGGTTCTCTTTCTTTGTATTCCCCTCTTCTTCCCTGGTAAGGTGAGGCTGTTCTCTCCCCGTGCCATTCCACTTTGGACATGTGTAACTTTCTCTTTGAATCTCCCAGGGGCTTATAGCTAACGATGTCTTGGAAGCTCAAAGGAGACTTCAGACATGAATTTTTGAGCCTTGCTGGAACTGAGACTCAGGGAACCTGGGGATAAACACACACTTTTCATTATGAACTGGACACAGACTTGGTATGAGGAGAAGAGCATTATGTTTTAGATGGGAAAGGCCCGCTAGGGACTCATGTGTTAAGGGCTTCCTCCTCAAAGCAGAGGTGTTCTATTGAGACACACAGAGGCAACTGGGTCATGAAGACATTCATCTTATTACTGGGTTAATTCTGTCTTGGAAAGTTAGATTAATCTACTTATGGGTTCATAACTGCATGGCCCTTAGGAGATGAGGCCAATTTGGAGGAAGGAGGTCCCTGGGGATACGCCTCTGAGCAGTAGGTCTTGTCTCCATCTTCTTATTCTCTGCCTGCTCTTGCCATCTTTTCTCCCTGATTGCCATGATCCAAATATCTTCATTTTTTTTTCTTTACTTTTTCTTTTTTGTGCGTTTAGTACGGGGTCTACAGGGTCTCACTATGTAGATCAGACTTGTAGTGATTCTCCTGTTTTTGTTTTCAGCCTCCCAAGTGCTGGGATTATAGGCACGCTCCACAATGCCCAGTCTCAAATATCTTCATTTATCATCCACTTTATTCACCAGATCTGCCACCATGCAGCTTAGTGCTCTGTCCCTACCATCAGTATAAGACACTGAGGCAGCCATGACAGCACAACTTCATGAAAGAGGGCTTCCACGGCTCCTTCAAGAAATGACTGCAATAACATGATAAGTATCTTCAAAGTGAAGGGGAGATCTGGAGGGAGAATTAATAGCAGTGCATCTTCTGCTGTAGTAAATGTTATTGTAAATGTAAATTCATGGTAGCTTTTGATCACTGCATTGTTTTTGGTATTAACATTTACTCTTTGTATGCATTCTACTGAAAAATCCCAAATAAAAAACATTTAATGATAATAGAACTTTCATGCCTTGATTTTCACTGAACCTCTGTAGGTTCCCCAGCTCAGCATTCAATCAGCTGGCTTGATCAAATCTCCTATTCCTATTTAAATGGCCATATTTCCTCCAAGATCATGTATTTCCCAATTATCCTTGTCATTGCCTCTTCTCTGGAAGCCCTCCTTGCCCTGAAACTATGTCAAAGCAAAAAGAAAAGAAACCTACCTGAATATCAAATGATACTTCATTCACACAACTTCAAAGAACCCAAGTCCCAATCAATGAATGGTACTTGTAAAATACAGAGTGGCTACTTAGGTTATGAATAGGTAGCTAACTAGAGGAAGAGCTTCATTAGCATTGTGATGAGCCATCCTGATAGGAGTAAGACAAGAACAGCAAATAGAACTTTAACCAGGAAAGGAGTTTCTCAGATGAAGTAGAATGAAACCCCTTCCTAAATTCATGGACAAGTTCAATGGAACTTAAAAAAATTCGAAATAACTGCTTTTTAAAAAATCAGTTTCCTTTAAACTCTGCATGCTGAATAACCGGTTTAAAGGGTCTGCGTTTCACCTGGTCACTTTAAACCCACAGGGACTGCTATGATAGGGGGCTACTGGACAACTGAGAAATTTCTGTTCCTGTTTATCCAGAACATGTTCTGGAAGAAGGAGCTGTGTTGCTCTCCCCTTGGGAGCCTTCCCTACCAGGGGCTACTTTTGATTGTTCTTTCCTCCAATAAACACTCTCTTAACTTCTTCCATTTTGCTTGTTGTTTTGTTCTCTGACTTTATGACACAACATCTCAGTTTTATGTGGCTTGTGTGGAGCTAGCCCTGTCAGATATGGAGGTCATCCTGAAACTGATAGGAGTAGGGAGTGTTTTCCTTTTTACCACCTTCCTCCCTTTGTGGTATGCTTTTGTCACCTGTGATTACACTGAGAATGCAAGCGAGATTTGTGCTGCTTGTGCTGGATGGCCTCAAGCTTCTTGTCAGTCCTGTGGTGTTAGGGTGTCCATAGGAAACAGTATGCTGCATGCTAAACCCCTGATGGCCAAGTGAGAACTATGCACGTGGCTGCAGCTTTCAAGTGACAGGAGACAGGGTCATTGGAGGCCTGGTCTGATCGTCCGCTCATGCACATAGGAAGGAATGTCGGGCGTGTTCTGGGTCAGTTTCCTTTCCAGTCTGGCTATCTGTTGGTGAGGAAGCAATGGTGGGTCTCGGCGGCCTCGCTCTTCCAAGATGCAAGCCCTACTTTAGGTAAAACTTCTGAAGCCTACACAGCTGTGATGCTCATGAGCACTAGACTCATGACACATGAAATGGCTTTATGTTTGTTGTGCATTCAGCCCTTCAAATGTGCAACACGTTGGAAAACATTGCATCATGGTGGTGATTGCAGGACTCACGCTGCCTGTGATGACAATAAAATTGTTCAGGCTTGTAGTTGTGTGATTGTCATGCAGTTGTGTCGTAACAGGTAGATACACCTAAACATGCATCGTAATTCTAATGATTAAATAAATTATATCTATAAACAAATACATTCTACTTAGGAGGCACTTTGTTAAAAAGCAGAAAATTAAGATGAAATTTTTGTCATTTATTTATTTCTTTTCGTTTTTATGGATTTGGTGCAGGGTCTCATTATGCAGCTCAAACTCGTAGTGATCCTCCTGTTTTCAGCCTCCCCAGCACTGGGATTACAGGCGTGCGCTATCGTACCTGGACTTGGTCACCGGCTCAGCCTGCCCAAAGGCGGGACCGATGCACATGAGGTACCAGGGATTGAACCCTGGTCCCTGCACTTGCCTAAGCAGGAACTTAGTCTGCTGAGCTATAAAATTTTTATGATACTTAATATCTTGTAACTGGATAAAAGTAATTTTTTTTCTGTATTCAGGGTCTATAGGGTCTCACTATGTAGATCGGACTTGTAGTGATTCTCCTGTTTTCAGCCTCCCAAGTGCTCGATGACAGGCACGCACCACCACACTCAGTCTCAATTGCCATCCCGGTATGCCCCATGGACGAGGTCAGCAGGGCCCTCTGGGGATTGAACCCAAGTCACTGTGTTCTGCCTAAGCAGGTGCTTTAATCTGCTGAGCTATCAGGCCAGCCCTAAAAGTAATAAATTAATAAAAAAGAAATTTAAATGTTTTACAGAGATAATAACAAAACTCTAATGGTTCTATTATAATAATGTAATTCCTGTGCTAAAAATACTATATTTTCTCTGTTAGTATTCTATAGGAATTTTATTTCTAAAAGATAATTGTGATAGTTAATCAAAATGACCATTCTCTGACCACAATTTATATTTCAAAGTCTTTAGTATCCAGACAGAACTGTGACAGCTAAACTTCCACCTCACACTTCAGTGTTGGCATAACTGACCTTCTTGGTGCTCAACAACTGCTGACTGAAAATAAACCTAAGAGCAGGTAACTGTGGGAAGAGGATAGCCAATGCTTGCCCCCTGCCCTCCAGGATCAGCTGGTGTCCAGGACTTAAGGAGACTCTCTAAAAGGAGCTTACAACTCTGGTAACCACCTAAATAGGGAGAATGTTGGACCAGGCAGTGCAGGAGTTAACCAGTGTGCACTGTGCTAAGAAGAGGCTTGCCCAAGAGGAAAACTGCCCATGCATCCAAAGGAAGCCCTATAGTCAAGCAAGACTGTAGATACCATGGTGGATGTCTCTGGCAGAGCAAAAGGCTGCAAAGAAGAAAATGCTTTTGGGATGCTCCAAAAGAACCTGTGAAGAGCCTAAACTGACTTTGAGGACATGTAGAGGTATTAACCTGGGGTAAATCAGGTCTTAACTCAACTTCATCTTCAACACCCTGCAAAGGTACAACAAAAAGGATATATGAAATAGATACATCACAGCAGGTGGAAAAAACAACTAAAGCCTATCAAGAGTGCTAGACTTACGTGTAACCTTCATAAATGGGCAGTTCTAGGACCTGGCTCATTGTAATCCAATCCCCAGTTTCTTAAAAACAGCACCTGGACTTCCCTCCTTCCTTTAATAAATTCAGTCTATCTTTTCATTCTTGTTCTTTGGTTGGAATACTCATTCTTAATCTCTTGACAGTTTTTTTCCCCTAGAGGCTGTCAAACTCAAAGCCATCCTGCAGATGGAGCCAGGAATAAGTGTGGCAGGCTCCTTCCACGAGACTAGCCAAAGCTAGTCACATGATTTACTTTGATCTTGTGGGAGAGAGAATTATATTCTAGCTTGGTAGGATGACTAGACTTTCAGACCAGAAGCACAAAATGTTTAGTTCTCTTAAGAGCCATGTCATGGGGCTTGGGGTGCTGGAGTCTCCTTCTGGAGGTTGGTCCTAGATTCTGTCCTGAGCAAAGACTTGGTCAAAACCTTGTACAAATGGTAGCAAGGTTTTATTAGAGGTGAGAAAAGAAACAGGCTCTAAAGAGCAGCTTTGGGCCAAGTAGAAGTAGGAAAGAAGTACACCCAAAGGTGTGAGGGTAGGCCACTGCCCAAGTTAAACAGTGACAAAATTTAAATGTGAACTGTCCTTTGTGCATTATCCATAACTCAGGCAGAAGTCAGGCCTACGTCATCCTATTGAAAACCAGCGAGATGGGCTGTTGAGCTAGCTCAGTGGTTTAAGAACCTGCCTGGCAAGCACAAGGGCCTGAATTTGATACCTGGTACTGTGTGCTGTGCAGGCCCTGAAATGGTGTGTTGACGCATGCTTGTAATCCCAGTGCTGGGGAGGCTGAGACAGGAGGATTACTAGGAGACTGAGCTGTGTGGCAAGACCCTGTATCAAAACAAAAGAAAAGAAAGAAAGAAAAATAAAAGCTAGTGAGAGTTTGTACAAGAACTCCACATGCAGGGCTCTGAGACATGCTCTGCACACTGTGTCCCGGGATTTTGTAGTTGACAGGCAGTGCCTGCTTCCCCAACCAGCTTTGCCTGTCCTGATCTCCTGCCTTAGAAATGGTACCAGGTAGTGGAGATGCTGAGTCTCCCTGTAGAGGGGATTTCTGGGACCTTGGGAGGGGATTTCTTGTTCCAGACAAAGATTGAATGAAATAAACCTAAATGGTGGCAAGGCTTACTATTTACTGAAGCTAGGAAGTAAACCAGCAGGGTGGGGGAAGAGTGGGCTCAGCAGAGTGAGTTTGGGTTGAGTAAAAAGGGAGGAAGACATCAAGCCTGGCGCACAGGGGAGAGTATCATGGTGTCCTTGTTCTGTTTTCCGTGATGCTGCCGTGTCTAGGTCATCCTGTCAGTCCAGTCCAGCACTTACACAAGTTCTCATGAGAAGCCCGCACATAAGGTTTTGGGAGCTGCCTGTGTGTGTGCTCTGGAAATGTAGTACCCTGCTGCTCAAGCTAGTTTCAGCCACATGATCTGTCTGCCTCAGAAGGGCTGTTCATAGTTTAGAAGGATAATAATCCATGAGTTTTCATTGAGAACGAGAAGCCATGCAGGCTACTTTTTATCTTGGTTACTTTTGTCTCATTACTGAGACAGAAGACCTGACAACCCAAACTAAGGAAAGCGAGGTTTATATACCTCACAGTGCATCGAGGTTTCAGTTCATAATCAGCTGGCTCCAAGGCAGATGTGTGTGTGTGTGTGTGTGTGTGTGTGTGCATGTGCCTCTTTTCTTCCCATATTATATGTCAGCTATCCACCCATGCCCACACCAACTCTGTGCCCCTCTTTTCCACAAGCCAAGGATGTCCACAGAGTGAAGTCCTGGACTCCCTGCTGAATCACTTAGTTGAACTTTTGAACATCTCAAGTTGTCAGAAAGACCAACATCTTAGAGCAGTAGGGGCAGGTCTGTTTCACCAGAGGATGTGGAGCTGCTGAGATACTTAATTAAGCCTCTTGACTTCAAGTTGACACAATGAATCAACCATAACAAGACTGTTTATAATTTGGGGAAGATGAGAATACACAAGTGTCATAGTTCAGGATTTTGCAGAGGAAAACTATACGATACAAGACACATTTTATGACATTATTTTATAAGTAATCATCCAAAAAATTGTACACCAAGGCTGTAAAAAAATCTGTCTGCACACTAAAGAGCAAAGACTCCAGCTGCGGGCCTGGATCCCATAGTAATGTTCTGCCCAAGTCCACCTGAAGACCCAGAGTTCGGAACAGTGCCTCCCACAAGTCTCTCTGCGGGCCCAGCACCTGCCACAGTGCCTCACGCTAAGCTGCCACTTTCCTTCTTTATTGCTGCTTTCACTGTCGCCTGGACTTTCTGGCCTGTTGTAGCGGCATTGTCTTTCGAATCTGGGAAGTCGCTTTTTTCCCTTGAATTTTTCTTGGACTCTTCGGTTATTCGATGGTGTTTAGTCTCCACACCTTTTCATCACTTCTGTGCTTTCTAGTTTTGCTGCTCTGAGAACTGATAGTAAGCATGAGATCATTTCAATTCTTTGGTGTTTGCTTAACTGGGCTTTAGTGGCTAGCATGTGGTCTATTTTGGAGAAAGTTCCATCTGCTTCTTAGAAAAATGTGCATTCTGTTGTAACATTATAAATATCCACTAAGTCCAGTTTCACAAGGATTTAATTAACCCTGATTTAAAAAAAAATTGTCCAAATTTATACCTATTTGTAAGAGTGGAGTGTTGAGGTCCTTTACTGTAATGGCACTGATTTCTTTTTATGTATAGCAGTGTTTGCTTTGTGAAGTTTTGGTGTTGTTATATATATATGATAGGTAGTGAATTTCTTCTGATCATCTTGGCTTAAAATATCTGAAATATTCCACATGTCTGAAAATAGCTCTCTTTGATTATTTTTGAGTTCCTGATGTATGGAATGTTATCCATCCTTTGACTTTTAGTCTATGACTTTCTTTTTAAATTAAACATAATTTTTATACAGCATACTATTTGTTCTATTTTTTGATCCTTGCCTTGCACTTCAGACTCAGTGATCCTCCTGTCTCAGCCTTCCCAGTGCTGGGATTACAGGCATGTGCCACCACGCTGGGTTTGGAGGCCAGCAGAGCACTGGGGCTCTGGGGCTGACTCAGCATGGGGTACCAGGGATCAAACTTGGGTCCTAGTGCATGCCGGGCAGACGCTTCTGCCACCTAGCTCTCTCCCCAGCCCCCAACCTGTCTTTTGATTGGAGAATTGAGACCATTTATTTTGAGATAATTATTGAAAGACATCAGCTTATTTTTGTCATTGCATTATTGTCCTTTTGTTGATTTCTTTTTTTTACTCTTCTGCTTAGCTTCTCACCTTATTTAATAGGCTTCTTCTTCTTTTTTTTTTCAGAATACTTGGCTCCATTTTCTCTTTCTATCATATCCTTAGACTTTTCTGGCATAGTGGTCATTAATTTCTTAAGCTGCTCTTTTTCTGGGAACAGCTTACTTCTTCATGAAGTCTGAAAGATTGTTTTGAAGGAATATGAATCTGCACTGGAAATTGTTTTCATTTAGGGCTTAAAACACTTCACTCCAAGCTCTGTTCATCTTTAAGATTTGGATTAAGTAGTCTGCTGCAATTTTAATAAGTTTACCTTTAAAAGTGATTTGTTGCTTTTCTCTAAGATTCTGTTGTTGTGTTATATGTGAGAGATTTTGACTATAAGGTCTTGTGGGAAGTTCTTTTCTGATCTTTTGGATTGTTTTCTCCTCAGCACTTTGAACAGTTCAGCTGCTTGGCTGTTAATTTCCTCCCCAGCGGTGCCCATGGGTGAGCTTTGGGCGAGCTCTGAGTTTTGGAGGCATTTTATTGCCTTGCTTTGTCATATTTTATTGTTTTATTTTTGTGCGCTGAGGGTGGTGAAGCTCTGCGGCCAGCCTCGCGCTCTCTCTAGTTACTGACTGCTTTCCAGGCTTTCCTTGGCTAACTCGGGGGCCTGTTTCTGTCCAACAGCTCACTGTCTCCATTCATTTAGGAGGCAGTGACTGACCCAGCATCTTGTTTTCCAGAAATTGAATGCAGTATTGTTGGATGCTCAAGGATAAAGCTGACACTGGACATAGCAAAAACCAATTCATGGCAAAACTTATGCCACCGCAGCAATAGCAACAAAACTGGCCAAGACAGTGGAGTCAGAGGCAACCTGAACATTGCCTCACCATGAAAGCTAACAAAAACCACCGCCGTACTTCAATAACAATGGAAAAGAGACCTGTAATCGTAATATAGATACAAGATCAGACCAAATATTATTGATATACACTCAATATCTACTAAGTGAAATAACAATATCACCATTAGCAATAAACAATAATTCAATAATACTGAGAACTCAGTTGGACGAAGACCCCACCAAAATATCACAGTCCCTGAGGTTGTCAACGCTGGTGTTTCCACTGTGTATGAAATCTGGAGCTTCTTACCCTGTCTTCTCGCTGACAGCTGATGTGGTTTTCTTTTCAGTTCTTCCGCTCCCCCATTGTGTGACTTGGAGCAAGCTAGGTTACAAAGATTTTATTTCCATCACTATAAAATCTATACCTTTAGGGAGAATTAGTCTCCAAAACTCCTAAAATCACTAGATTTAATATAGCTTGCTCTTAGGGAGCATTTCTTTGTTTATTCCAGGTACAACTTCCATTTTTTCCTTTTCTAATTAATTTCTTGTTCTTCTGAGCTATTGTTATGTGTGAAAATTTATATCACAGTGACACAAGTCACCATCAGTGTTTCCTTTGCGTGTGTGTTTCATGGCTTCCTCTTGCCTTGGAATGTATGCCGGCCCCACCTTAATTTGTGCCTAATTGTCTGCCAGGCTTTGG
>NW_004524598.1:18570626-18581750 GCF_000260255.1 Octodon degus | reverse complement strand
TCTCTCTCTCTCTCTCTCTCTCTCTCTCTCTCTCTCTGGGTATTTAGCAAAAATTTGTTAGTGGCTGACTGAGGAATGCTACCTAGATTTACTTTTGAGCCCAGATTCTTTTGTCCCTGCAAAATATTCTTGTGCTTTCTTCTAAATTTTAATCAGACTCTGAGTAGAGTACAAGGCAAGGCAGAAAGAGAGGTACTGGTATTTGGGAACAATGCTACAGTTAATAAGAATGAGATCTGGTGTTCTGTGGCACAGAAGGTGAATATAGCTAATCATCATTCATTATTTATCTCAAAATAATTAGAAAAGCGGTTTTGAATATATGCGTAAGAAAGATTTGTACACTAATGGTGTTTAGATAAGATATCATGTCTGCATCTTGTACTATGAATAACTACTATGAAGATGATATGCAATGTATTAATTATTGCAACTGTCCTACCAAGTCGTTTTGAGACTGTCTCATTGCTATTTCTTTCTCAATAAAATTAATTTAAAAGAATGTATGCATGAGGTGGTATGTATGCTAATTTCTCTGGTTTTCTTATGATATATACATGAGACAAGACCGTACCTTATAACAAGTAACAAAGTGTCAATTGAAAATAAAATTAATTTTAGAAGCATACTCTTAAGCTGTAGGTGTCTATGTTTTACTGTTAAAACTGAAAATGCTTACTTCATCTCCAACGTCTGTGTGTTTTCTTTCCTTTTGTTTTTGATACCAGAGATCGAACTCAAGACCTTGCACCTGCCTATACAGGCAGGCGCTCGTGCTGCTGAGCTATCTCCCCGGCTTGTGTGTGTTATTTGTCTAATCACTTCCTAATCTCTAGTTAAATAATCCAATTAATATATTACAATATGTCATATGGTAGATTTCCTATTTAATTATTTTAAACATTTTGCACCCAGTTCTATAAACTCCCAATATCCTGCCTTTGTAACTTTGTTCTTGCTCCCTGGATCTGTTATTACTTTACACTTGATCTTCATCTTACATCGCTATTTCTTCTGTCATTTTGCATGTTGTCCTCTGGGTATGGCTGTTGTCTCAGTACATTAGAGACTGACTAGCTGACCATGAACTCAGGTAGACAATGCCTTGCAGCTCCTTTTGAATTCAGGTATGTTTATGTCACCAAATAATACCAATGCGATATATGAAGAACTGAACCATGACAGTTCTAGACCAGGGCCACGAGAATGTCTCACACACCGCCAGCTGCGATGCTTCGCATTATGGGCTAAAGTTAAGAGGCAAGCATTGAAGATGGTGGAAGCTTAGAGTAGAAGGTCAGGCTTCTCTGAAGCACAGATTGAAGTGCTATCTGGTAATCAACCATACCTGTTTTGGATTTTGTAAGCCTTACAAAATGATAGACAAATGTTCGACCCCTGGTTCCACCAAAAAAGAAAAAAAAAAAAAAAGAAAGAAAGAAAGATCCAGTGAAATGTGTAGGGCATTTTCCATCACAGTACTATTAGTTTAATTAATACAAATAGTGTGTTTGTCATATTTTTCATTCCCTTTTCACAGTATCTGTTGTACTCTTCATATTTTATTAACTCTTTCAGGTTCTTACACTAGAAAGACAATGTGAGGTTTGGAAGCTACTGTGATAAAATCAGCATGACACGCGTAAAAACCAGACCCAAGGATCAGTGAATCAGATTAGAAGATGCAGACACAATTACAAACACATGCAGCCATCTTATCTTTAACAAAGGGAACAAACATGTTCATCGGAAGAAAGATAGCCTCTTTAATAAATGGTGCTGGAAAAACTGGCTTTCCACATGTGGAAGGCTAAATTAGACCCATGCCTATCACCATGCACTAAACTATAGTCAAAATGGATCAAAGATGTACACTTTAAGATAAAAATACTAAATCTTGTGGAGGAAAATGCAGGTAGCAATCTTAAAGACATAGGGGCAGGTAGAGAGTTCATGGACAAAAACCAAACTTCATGAGAAATACTTGAAAGACTCAAGAACTGGGATCTCACCTTTTTGAAACGTTTCTGCACATCAAAACAAATCACCGGCAGAGACTCAGCTAATTCTACACTTATTTTTGCGGTCAACCTTTCTTCCTAGGACTGCCCCGTATTGGAACAGCCGCAGCATTGGCTCAGTTCCAGCATGTACCACTCCCAAAGTTTTCTAACTTCTACTCCTGCTCCAATACTTTGGAAGGGATCAGCCACCCATTCCCTTTACGTGTCTATTTTCTTCATGACTTGTTTCATTGTTAAGATTATAATTTTTTAAAAAAAGATTGTAATTCCAAATGGTCAAGTATATACTGGTGTAGCATGCAGCGTGGTAATCAGACATAGCACAAATAGTGCCTTTTAAAGATAAGGACAGGGATACAACTGCTTATTAGTGATAACTTGGGCCACTGGTTTTGTTACAATGCAGATTCCTGATTCCACTAGGTGAGTTCTGGCTTAGTAATTCTAAGTTTGACTCAAAGGTTCTGTCTTTTTTAAAGCTTCTAGGAATTTCGTAATGTAGCCAAGAATTTAAGTTGTAAGTAATTTAGCATTGTACTAGATAATGAGGCAAATACATTTCCTTGTCAGTTTCCATTGATGTATAAAGTAATAAACAAACTGTGGTATACAAATACAATGACGTAGTATTCAGCCTTCAAGAAATGGAACTCTGGACACATACTACAAAATGAAAAAGCTTTAAGACATTATGCTAAGTGCAATATCCAGTCACGAAGGGCAAACACTGTGTTATCTTCTTTATATTAGATACTTAGAGTAATTAAATTTATAGAGACAAGAAAGAGAAAGATGATTTTCTGACATCAGTGGCTATTGTTTAATGTATACAGAATTTCAGGATTAGGAGCTGGAAGAAGTTCAGGAGACGGACGATAGTTATGATTGCCCGAGATTGTGATAGTACTTAGTGACACTGAATGGTACACTTAAAATTGGTGAGTGGTAAGTCTTATGTGTGTATAGTTACCGCAATGAAAAAAATAAATAAAAATCAAACTTTATCCTTACTGTACGATTTGAAGTTTTATGTCCCTGGAGTTATAGACTGAGAAAGATCTTAGAGTTGTGAGATTCTAAGACAGACAGACTTACGTTGGGTCAAGCAGAGTTACCAGAGACAGAGCCACTAGTCCTATGTCTTAGCACATGTTTCAAATGCTGAGTGTCTCTTTGTTCCTGACTGCTAGTGTGAAAGGTTCACTTTGGGAACTGCACTGTGACTCTCACCAGTTTCCTCCTTGGAAGAGAGAGGTGCAGATTACTTGGCTCCAAGCAGTGCAGCCAACATTGTCGCTCATAACATTGTCTCTAGTAAATCCAGTGCAAATTTTCAGCTCTTGAGGGAAGTTAGCATACTCATCAAATAAAGACATTTCTTAGCCTAACAGGAGGAGTCCTCAGTTCAGGAGTTAATGACACCACACAGAGCATCTCCGGTGGAGAGCTTTGGGGTCTGGAGCAGAGCATGGAGAGCTGGTCATAGCCTTCCTGGCTAGATGTTGCTGGATGAATATGGGTGCACCCTCTGTAGGGCTTCATGAATAATTAAATTCCATTTATGCAAAAAGAATGGCCCCTCTTACCGATGACTATCTGGGAAAGACTTTTGCCCATATTGGAAAAGTGGGACAACTCACTGATAGAGAATTTAATGAGGTTCAGCTTGGAAAAAAAAAAAAAGATGTGTTTACACTAATTTGCCACACATGAGACATTCTCCAAATGGAGAATATGGGGGATAATAACTAAGGCCTGAGCAAGGGACTCAACTGGGTTCTATGAATGCCACAGATTTGGAAAAAAGGACAGCTAACATTCCCTAGGCCACACTGGAATTCCAGACCAAAATATTTAACTCGTTGAGTGGTTAGTATAAATTGTGCAACCACTAAGCTGCGAAAGTTTCCTCTGGCTATGAGTCACTGCAGAAGCAACTGTCACATGTCACGGAGATATCATAACAACTTGGTCCTATCATCTGCAGAAATATAGCTGCAAAGAATGTGCTCGGCACAGCATTTTTCGGAGTAAACCACTGCATGGTCAGTGGAGGGATGACATCTGGAGTGTCTGAAAATAAAAATCATTTCACAAGCAGTATTAAATGAAAGGCCTCAAAATAGCATGCACAAGGGTGGGTTAGTTGTTCTCAAAGAATCTCCCACTTTGGCCACAGAGTCAACTCCAGCAGCTGTTGATAATGAAAGCTGAGCACTGAAGCACGGCTTTTCACAAGGGTCCTACAGCTTCCACCTTGGTGTTCTCATTTTGCATGTGTTTTCCTCTCCTTTCCTTTTTTATTTTGTGTATTTTGGTACAGGGTCTCACTACACAGCTCAGACTCACAGTGATCCTCCTGTCTCAGCCTGCCTAGAGCTGGGATTACAGATGTGCACCACCACCTCCTGTCTTGGTGGCCTGCGCGGCACAGGGCAGGAATGGTGTGTGGTGCTGGGGATCGAACCCAGGTCCTTGCACTTGCCAGACAGGTGCTTAGACTGCTGAGCTATCTCCCTGGCCCTTTCCTCTTTTCTTGATGTCTGCGATATAGCATGTTGTCAGTAGGTAAAGGGACGTTGTCCGCGCAAGAGTCTTTCTCTGTGCAGCGAGGGACAGAGAGGAAATGTTTCCTTCAACTCCGTGTCTAAGAACAAAACTCACTTCTCTGTTTAGTTCAGTTTACTGTGAAAGACATGGCCTCTGTGGGTCTTGCCTCAGTTGGAGGCCTCCCGGGTCATGCGCAGTACTGCACTGCTCCAAACTGAATTCCTATTTGCTCCACATTGCAGTGAGACTAAGTGGGGGCAGGGTACTCGTGTTTGTGACAGATTTTCTGTTGAAAGAATTTTCTGTTTAAAGAAAAATAATTTTCTGAGATAAGACAGTATCAGTATTGCTTGTCTAAGACTGAGGATTTCTTTGTAATTAATAATACTATAGGAAAATGATTTGCTATTACACACACTGATTGTTGAATTTACTTTGTCTTCACTGGCTGGGCAAGGATCGTTTCTAAACCTAAGCTCACCTCCATTTATTTCTCCATATTTTTCTACTTCTTTTTGCTCTCATATTTACTATTTTCTTCATTGTATTTAATTTAGGATTGATTTTATTTGGTCCATCAATCTTTATAAGGTGGCATAAATCATTGATTGGAGAACTTCTTTATAAATATAATCAAGTAATGCTGGTAATTCCCCTATTGCTTCTGCGGGGACCCACAAAAGTTAATACATTGTAGTTGAATTTTAATTAATTTTAAAGTATTTATAAATTTCTACTATGATTTCATGGTTGATCCATGGGTTATTTATAAGCATGGTTTTAAATTCCCAAAGATTTCAAGAAGTTTTCAAAAAATTTTTTTATTAACTTTGTTTAACTATCTTACAATCATAGAATGTACTTCATATAAATTCATTCTTTTATAGTTTCACCCTTTTATGACCTCAGATATAGTCTAGTTTGTAAAGTGGTCCATGTGCACGTGAAAAAAATGGAGTATTGTGCTATTGTGTGGAAAAATGTTACAAATATCAATTATGTTATATTTGTTGATAGCATTATTCTTATCTTTCTGTACCTTATGACTTTCTGTCTAATTGCACTATCACTTACTGAGAAAAAAGTTGAAATCTTTCAACTATATTTTCCATTTTTATCAATATTTATTCCTTTATTTTAAAGTTGAAGTCGAATATATATATATATATATATATATATATATATATATATATATTAGAAGCATAAACATTGAGGATTGCATTAACATAGACATTGAGGATTGTGTTCTCTAGGTTAATCGATCCCTTTGTATTTACTAAATGACCCTCTCTATTCGGGACCACATTTCTTGCTCTAAAATTTACTATATCTAAAATTGATACCATCATTCTGTCTTTTTCATGCGTACATTCTTGTGGCAGATTTTATTCTTTTACTTTTAAATTATTACATTTTCAAACTTAAAGCAGTTTTCTCGTAGATAGCAAACTCAGTTGTATTTTTTTTCAGTCATTCTGATTTTAAGTGGCACCTTTAGCCACTTAAAGTTTAAAATACTATCCTGTTTGTTCTTCTATTTATCTCATCTGTTCTTTTATACTTTACTTCTTTTTCCTACCTTTGTTTAAATGAATTGCTTCTATTATTCCACCCTAATTTCCTTATTTTATTTTATTTTTTTATGGTACCAGGGATCAAACTCAGGACCTTGCACTTGCCAGGCTGGCGTTTATGCCACTGAGCTATATCCCTGGCCAAGATTTCTGAATTTAGTTGAATTTATTTTATTGTTTTTTTCTTTTTTGTTTTCTTTTCTTTTTTTCTTTTTTCTTTTTTTTTTTGGCAGAACCGGGGGTTGAACTCAGGCCCTTGCGCTTGCCAGAGAAGCGCTTATTCCACTGAGCCATCTCCCCAGCCCCTCTTTATTGTTTTTTGTTCCTAGCTTTATCTCTTCATTTTATTTTCCTTGGTGATTGTTCAGGATACATATATTTCACTTATAAAAATCTAATTTCCAATAACATAATGCTTCACATATGCTGTTAGTATGCTTCCATAGTATACTTGAATCTTGTCCCTTGCAACATTTGGTGTTGTTTTCCTACATGTTTTAAACCCGAAATACAGTATTACTATTTTTCTTTAACAATTATCATTTAAGACAGCTAAAACTGAAAACATAACTTAAAAAAATCTCACGGTGCTATTTATCAAAATGCTATTTTCAGTATTTATTATTCTTTTCAGAAAAATTTAATTACATCCATTATAATTTTTCTTTGAGCTGTACATTTCCTTTAAAATTTCTCTTTGTGGGGCCAGCCACATAGCCCAGAGAGTCCTGCTTAGGCAGGAGCAGGGCCCGGGGCTTGATCCCTCGCAGGCCCCACCCCCGGGGCTCCCTAAGCTGGTGATAGAGACTGGGTGTGGTGTAATCCCAGTGCTTGGGAGGGTGAAAACAGGAGGATCACTATGAGTGTGCTATGTGTAGTGAGACCCTGTAGACCCTGTACTAAATATATTTTTTAAAAAAGTTTGTACATGTCTGATGACAGTGGATTGTCTCACCTTTGTCTGCATTTCTTTTCTTTTTTCTTTTTTTATGTATTTAGTACAGTATCTACAGGGTCTCGCTACACAGATCAGACTCTAGTGATTCTCCTGTTTTCAGTCTACCAAGCACTGGGATTACAAGTGCATGCCATCATGCCCAGTGTCAGTCAGTGTCACAGTGCTCCCTAAGGACAGGGCTGGCACTGAATTGGGATTCAAATCCCAGTCCCTGTGCCGGCCCAAGCAGGTGCTTTAAGCTGCTGAGCTCTCTGGCCAGCCCTCTGTATTTCTTTTCTTTTTGTTTGAACAAATTACTATTAGAGCTTGATTTTTTGTAATGACTGTAGACTTCTGTTTTTGTAATTACTTTCTAATTCTGCAAAAATATAGTCATTATGTTGTTAATTATCTGCTCATTGAGAAAGATTTCTGTCATGTTTTTCTTTGTTCCTTTGTACATAATATATTTCCCTCTCCTTTGGCTGGCTTTCAAACCTTGTCACTGGTTTTCAGTTATTTGGGTATGATGTGTAGTTGTATAGTTTTGTTTTTTCTTTAATATTGGATTCATTAAGCTTCTCGGGCACCTGTATTTGTAGTTTTTATCAAATTTGGAAAGATTTCATTATTTTACTAGCTGTTTTTTTTTTTTTGCAGAACCAGGGATTGAACTCAGGCCCTTGCGCTTGCCAGAGAAGCACTTATTCCACTGAGCCATCTCCCTGGCCCCAAGATTTCATTATTTTAAAGATAATTTTCTTCCTCTATTTCCTCTTCATCAAGGGGACAATAAATGCTGGACCACCTCACATTGTGCAAAGATTCTGTTCTTTTTGAGGAACATTTTTAGTTTTTAACTGTTCCTAGATTCACTCAGAATAGTTTTATATACTAATGCTTTAGTTTCATAGATTTTTCCACTGCCATTTAATTTGCTGTTAATCATATTCAATTATTTAAAAATTTTTAAAATTATTTTTCATCTCATGACATTATCACTATGCCTTTTATGTCTTTTGTTTCTTTGTTCATCATTTGAATGCATTTTATATTTCAATACATGCAACAAATTTTTATGATAATTTTCTTTTATTTTGAAGAGTAAAAACAAGAGCAAGAAAAACAAAAGCAAAGACAGAAACAGGGTAACATGTAACAGTAAATACATTAGAGATTTTCAAAACAAGAATAGTTGATTAACAGTGATTGATATATTATTTATTTTATAGTCAAATCTATTGCTCAGATTACCAGGTGTAGTTATGCAAGGTAGGACATATGATTAAATATTGCCACGTGCTTTCAAAAAAACTTAAATTTTTGTTCTTGACTCTCATTTTCTTTTATTACCTTTTAAAAATTTACTTCAAAGAGAATATAGTAATAGTTGATATGACATTAGAAACTACACATTTATAAGACCAAGATTATAGGTATTTGAGGAGCAATGGAATAGGTTGGAAGATGTGGATACATGCAACAAATTTATAATAGAAATGACAGCTGTTTCAGTTTTCTTGTGTTCAAATTTTATCATGTCTGTGATTTATAGGTTTGTGTCTTCAGGTTGATTTTTCTGTTGTTTATCGAGTAAACATTTTCCTGGTTCTTACATTGCTAGTAATTATTCATATGATATTTGACACTGTGAATCTTACTTGTTGAATGTTGGCTTAAAAAAATCTCTTCAAAGAATGTTGAATTTTGTTCTGAGGTGCAGTCAACCCACTTTGAGGCTGTCCTTCCATCTTTCTCAGGACTTTATTAGGTGTACACAAGACATTAAAAAATTATGTATTTACTTACTTATTTGGTACAAGATCTCACCACAAAGCTCAAACTCACAGTGATCCTCCTATCTCAGTCTCCCCAGCACTGGGATTACAGGCTCGGGCTACCACCCCTGGACTTGGCAGCCCACACGGCTTGCCTGGGTTTTCTGAGCCTGTAAGACATGCATTACCAAGGACTGAACCCGGTTCCTTGCACTTACCAGGCAGTTGCTTAGACAGCTGCGCCATCTCCCCTGCCCAAGAGAAGCCTAGAGCTAATTTTTCATCACTGTGAAGACAGTACCTTTCCGAGGGTTTTACTCAGTTTCTTGGGGATTAGGAATTCTCTCTAGTTTTCCTGGTGGAGATGTGGAATATTCTCAGCCTTATTTACATTTATTCATCCCACTGCTTCTCCCGTGATTTCCTCCCCCTGGGTTTGGGTAGTTTCTTCTCATGCCTTCACAGATCTCTACTTAGCCACAAACACAAATACATTTTTCTATACATGCTTAGAGTTTTCTCTTTGTATAACTTTTATTCCTCCAGAATTCTCCTCTGCAAATTCTAACTATCTTGGCTTTCTTGAAGGGCCATGTCAAGCATAGGAAGATTGCCAGCCTGTGTTTGGATTCCCCACTTAGCACCGGAGACTGGAAACTTCCTAGGCAGTAATCTGGGGCGACTGTGCAACTCATTTTCCCCTCCTCTTGGGGATCCCAGTCTTGTACCGTCTGTTATCCAGCGTCTTAACATCATTGCTTCATTTGTAGCTCTGTCATGGCCAGCAACAGGAATTTCCAGTTAGGCCCAATAGGATTCAATTAGAATGTCATATGACAGCCCTCAACTTTTATGTGTTGGTTTAATTTACATCTAAGGTCTGGTATTAAAAAAATGGGAAAGAATCAAGCCAGAAAGACAGATAAGTCAGGCCTAAATATGCTTCTGTTTAAATATGTATTAAATCACTTAATTATTTTATATTTATGTTATTTATTGAATGCTTACTTAGCATGGGGAACCATGGATAGTCCAGCATTAGTTTGGCATTTATTAAAAAAAAAAGGGATAAATGCCACTTACCTCATCTTGGTAGCCTGAGAGAAGGACCACAAACTCTTCCATTTCCCTTGTTTTCTTGACATGTGACCTGGAGCTATCTCCCACTAGAGTGTAGAATGCACTCCTTTCCCCAGTCCATGTAGGCTGCCTTGTGACTTGCTTTGGTCTACAGAGCGGTGTGGAAATGACGTATTTGGGTTTTGAGCCTGGGTCTCAGGGGCTTGATAAGTTTCTGTCCTCTTGAAAGTCTCCTGTCTGTCATGGGAGGAGGCCTGAAGCTTGAGTGACACATTGATTAGAAAGAGACATTGACTATGCCAGGCACTGAACCAAGTTCATCATAAACCAGCCAGGCTACATGTACAGTTTCTCCCTGTCCATGCACGTCTATGACAGATGTTGACTTTTAAAATAGACCCAGTTAGATATTAAAAACAGTAATTGCAAAATGACACTTAAGATAATATATTGCAATGAAGACTGCTTAAGCTTATGAATTGTGTGTTTCTGGAATTTTCCATTAATGTCTTCAGACCACGGTTGGTGGTAGGTAACCAAAACTGTAGAAAGTAAAACTGGAGGTAAGGAAAAGACTCCCATATACTCTGGTCTACAGGTGGGTAGAAATGTTTCACAAGTGTTGAGCATTAAAATACACTAAACATTAAGAGTGTATTAGACAAATATTTCACTTCTGATCCAGAAGACCTGGAAAGTACTTCTTTTATCCAGGATTTTTATTGTGAATATTATGGGTCATTGGATAGTATAATTTTGAATATACTGGCTAGTTCATGTTTTTCATTGATTGAATAGAAGATAAATTAGCTACATAGCTGTACATGCATGTTTTTTGAGTAAATAAAGCTTTAATATTCAACTTGGAATAATACTATCAGAGAAATTTCCTTGATATCATTAACTAAATTACATTTTCCATTAAGGCATTCTATTTATTCTTTTTATTATTAGTTAGGACAATGATCAAATAATTTTTCTGTAGCATCTAGTATTTAAATCCCCTATTCACTGTAAACTCCGTGGGTGCAGTGTGTGTGTCTTCTTTTGCGTTTATTTCTGGAAATTAATTCTCTGCCTGGCACTTGGTAGATATTTGATAAGAATTATTTGGCTGAATAAATAAGAGTGCAAGTCGATTAAAGACAGAAAAATGTCACTTGAATTTAATAACAAAGATG
>NW_004524598.1:18566758-18570501 GCF_000260255.1 Octodon degus | reverse complement strand
ATCCATTTTATGTTTTCTTTTAAATTAAGAAAGTTTAAATCTAGAGTGTCAGGCAAAAAAAAATTGGAAAATTATTCTTATTAATTCTACCACTAGCATGTCTCTGACCACCAGTGGATGGAGCGCATCTGTGAGGATTTCGGGTTCTCTTGTGATGTAAACTCGTGTCAGTTTTACTGGAGAAGAGAGCGCGCACGTAGTAGAATAAAGCAACATTGCCCTTTTTGTTTTTGTGGACTAACTGAAGAAAATCCGTAGACATTTTCTTTTGGATATTTGAAGAAAACACCCACTTTAAATTGGATGAAGATTTGTCTTTCAGATCCTGAGTGTTTTCCTCTGCTTCCCTCTTGATAGAAAGAACACGTCCTTGTGTGCTTGTCTTGTGCTTTAGATTACAAAGTAATTATTTTAAGTGTCTGTTTTGCTCATCATATGACAGTAAAAACAAGAATATAATGAACTTTATTTTCAGTTCCATTAATATGTCAAAGGAAATAGACCTTCTGAATTGGGGATACAGAGCTTCGGGAGAGCTGGTGTCACTGCAGTTAATGCTGCGCCTTTTGTCACCATCTGCCTGGTCTGTAATTTGGATCGGGTCACCCCTGTAGATGAACTCCGCCCTCTCCACCCTGACCTATTTGGACCTGTCTTTTTACTAGGAGCCATCAAACACCGGTCTACACTGAGCCCTATCATCAGTTTCCAGAAGAAAGAAGGGAGTTGAGATTGCAAGAAAATTAAAGCCAGGCCCCTTGGCATGCTGTTGGCCTGGGGATAGTTTTCTTTCTACATTTTGCTTCTCATTAAGCACTTAACGAGTCCCTGGTGATGGGTGAACGACAATCAACTGAAAGCAGAGCAATTACCTGAGTGAAAGAAGCCCTAAAGACGCACGTGCAGAAAACAAAACCTATCCAACTAGAACCAGAAGTTTCTGTAACAGATTTGGGTGTGCGGTGTGTTTGTGAGCAGGGAAGAGAATAATCAGCGTGGTCTAAGGAAGGCAGCAGGATGGCCTGTGCCATTCTCTAGGCAGATGAAAGAAGTTTCTTTAGAACATCCAAACTCTTATAAAAGTACACACTAAAGAAGCTGTCTATTTATTCTCTTCTTTTGATTCTTTTTATACAATGTTCACGTATTATTCACGACTGCACATAATAGAGCCATCTGGTAAAGTTAACGGTAAATGACCTGGGTTTCTCTGTTGCGTTGAGTTCTAGCCATCACCTCACCTTTCATATAGTTCTCGGCTTATACATACATCCTGAAGGACTACCTTGCTTTTATGACGTCCAAATTAGGTAGGCTACACACTGGGGTCCTGGAGCTACCTCTGTTAATATTTAATTAGGAGCTCCCTTCTCAGCTAAAAGCACACTGCCAGTTTTGGTGGAGAGTGACAGCATATCTGAAGCCAGGGCAACATCTCCAGCCGTAAATCTTGATCACATTTATGTGTCTTATATTGCTGTCATTACTGGGTTTCCAAACTGCTCTTTTCACGTGGCCATTTACTGCTCCCTTTGAGCTGCCAAAGTTCCCGGGCTCCATCTCTTCATGCCAGAAAAGGCATTAAACTATTCAGCTGTTCTTATCATCTTCCAGAAAACAGTAAAGGCTCTTTTGTGTGTCTGCAATGAAATGCATTCATTCTGCCAGCAAAACAAGAGTGAGGCATGTCTTCTAGGCCAGTCCAAGTAGAAGGGATTACAGCTTCTTCTATTCTCTATCCCAGGATTGGCTTTGAGATTGACTTTCCTCTGTTACAAAGCATACTTCTGGTGTATTTTATTAAAGACACCACATATTAGGCTTATTTATATTTGTTTTCAAAATGTTAAGTAATTACATTTCATTTTCCTTCCACACACAGCCTCTCCAGCTCGTCCAGGGCAGTTTCGTACTCACTATGTAGTCTAGCTGGCCTCATGCCCAAGAGTGAGTTTTTCTTGACTCCACTTCTCAAGCACTGGGATTCCAGGTTTTATCACCATGCCTTGCTCAGTACTTATAATTTTTTTTTTTAGATTTTAAAGATAATAAAAAACTCAATAAAAATGATACAGAATTTCAAAACAAGATGATAGGAAAGTAACAATGATTGTTATATTACATATTGTTTTCTTGAAAGTTGTACAGATTACAGATATAGATATGCAAAATTGATCACTAGGCATTAACTATTCCTTTCAATAAACTGATAGAAATTAGTAGCACAATTATCTTAGCTATCTTGTGTATGCATATATTTTTTGCCATTCTTTTCTTCTCTTTCCCAATCCAGTTGTTCTTTTCTTTAGAGCAGTTTTTTTCTCTTTCACAATGTCTATTGTACCTTTCAGATTTTATTTACTCTCAGTTTCTTACACTACAGAGACAATAGGATGCTTATATATGTGAGTCTGATTTATTGCACCTAGGAGTATGGTCTCTAGCTGCATCCAGTTACCTATAAAAACCTCAAGTTTGTCTTTCTTTAGAGCTGAGAAATACTCCATTGTGTAAAAATACAACTTTTTTTAGTGCACTCCTCAGATGATGGGAATGTGCATTATTTTCAAGATTTAGCTGTGACAAACTGTGCTGCTATAAACATGAGTGCACATATATCTCTGTGATATGTTTTCAGTTCTTCTGGAAAAATACCCAGAAGTGGAATAACTAGGTCAAATGGGACATCTAATTCTACTTTTTTTGAGGAATGTCCACTCTGATTTCCACAGTGGTTGCACCACTTTACACTTCCACCAAGAATGAAAGGGGGTTCCTTTTCCCCACAGCCCCTCCAGCATTTGTTCTTGGTTGATTTCTTGATGACAGCCATTGTTTCTGCAGAGAGATGGAATCTCAGTGTTGCCTTAACTTACACAATGGAACAGATTAGAAGATGCAGGCACAACTGCAAACACACTGAACCACCTCATCTTTGACAAAGGGGCCATACATGTTCACTAGAAGAAAGACAGCCTCTTTAATAAGAGATGCTGGAAAAACTGGCTCTCCACATGCCACAGACATAAACTACACCCATTTCTATCACCATGCACTAAACTAAAGTCAAAGTGGATCAAAGATCTAAATATTAAAACAGAAACACTAAAACTATGGGAATAGAAAGTAGGTAGAAATCTTGAAGACATAAAGGTAGGAAAAAAGTTTCATAAACAAAAACCATACTGCTTGGGAAATACTTCAAAGAATCACTAACTGAGAACTCATCTTATTCAAAAGTTTTTGTACATCAAAAGAAGTAACTAACAGGGTAAAAGAAAACCCATGGCAAGCGCAAGAGCCTGAGTTCAATCCTTGGTTCTTAAAAAAAAAAAAAAAGAAAGAAAAAAAGAAAGAAAGAAAAAGAAAACCCACAAATTGTGAAAAAATTAGACAACTGTCTAACAAGGACATATAAACCATTACAAAAATCAGATCCCCAAAATGGCAAGACCTAATAAAAATAAACTGGCATCTGAGATGAATACACACATCTTAGATGAAAAAAATAGAAATGGAAAATAAATATAAGAAAAAAATGTACAAATTTGTTTTTGTTTAATCTCTCATAAATTGGGCCAGACTTGGTCTTGAGATAAAACTGCCACAAACTGAAGAAAGAGTGTAAAAATTTAGAATGTCTTTGGAAAATATGTTTCAAACTATTGCACTATTTATAAGATATTGTTACAGCTTAGGATAATAGGCTATGTGGCTTAGCATGTGAAAATATGCATATTTTT
>NW_004524598.1:18548936-18566393 GCF_000260255.1 Octodon degus | reverse complement strand
CCTGCAAGGCACAGGGTACTGGGGATTGAACCTGCATCCTTGCACTTTCCAGGCAGGCCCTTAGACCACCGAGCTATGTCCCCAGTGCAGAATATGCTACTTTTTTAATTTGTCTGTCTGAATCACTACTGTGATTGTAGGGGTGTAGTCAGCGAGGCTGATGGTTCCACACAGATCTCGTCTTCCCTTTTCCATTGGAAATAGAATCGTGGTTGAGTCCTTATCTCTGAACTCAAATGTACCCGCTAGAACACTTTGCAGCTGGATAGCAAATTCCTGTTTCTATAAGCAGAAGTGATGTGTTTGGGTCTGAAAATTACCATTAGGTGAAAGTCCTCAAGATTCTTGCTGGACGTGTTGGTGGTGTAGCCTCACCTCTGGGTGAGGGAGGAGAAGCAAAGCTCTAGGATCTGAATCTCTGAACAGATATCGCAGATCTGTACTATCCTTCTGGGCTGTATGTATCAATGCTGTGAGCTAAGAAAACACTCACAGGATTCATTAAGCCATGATACTTCTGATTCCCTTTGTTACAGGCCCTCATTCTTCTATATAACATAAACATAGAATGATGTCTGCTGACTATATTAAAGTTTTCAATATGCTTTAAAATTTCAGTGGCAAGAACGTGTTGAAAATGTGGCTTTTCTCTTTGGAGATACAAACACCAAGGTACTTTAATATAAATCAAGTGTTTCATACATTGATAATATAAAGACTTATCTTTCATTTTATAACATTGATGAAGTATCTCAGATTTTTATACAATGCAACATATGAGCCCTTTTGGAAGTTGTTTGGTGATATCTATTAAAAAATAAAGGCAGGTATAATTTTGGGGTTATACTTCTTGTAATCTGTCTTGTAGAAGTATTTGCACACACTTATGTTTAAAAAGCGTGAACCTCCTAGGGAAAAATTAAATATGTAGTCCTATTGATATGTACATTTGATATGCATGTTAGAATTTGAGGTCATTTGCTTATGTTCATTGAAAAGACAGACTATAGGTTGATACAGCAGAATATTTGTGTAAGACAAAAGTCAAGATTCCTAAGAATTTTTTATGAGTTGAGATGGCTTATAATCTTTATTATTCTGCATCTTCAAAATCATAATGAAGGTTACAGAGGAAATGTTAATTTGACATTAAAACCAGGTAGTTTGCTATTTTTTGCCAGTAAATATTGCTTGACTGAATAATAGATAAGAGACAAACCCTGCAGATTTTCAGACTTATTTTGTAAAGGAAAATCTATAAACATTAGAAACAGCTACAAAGGAATGACACACAGCTTATAGAAAAATCCACAATATGAAATTCTTCTTAAGAAAGCTGAGGACTATCCTGACATAAGAAGATAAATAGTATATGAAATGGAGAAGACGTTACCGAAAAATGGGCATCACATCATGCCATTTATGTAAAAATGCACATGCACACGTCTCTGGGCTTCTGAACATGGATCAGAGGAAGAAACCAAAGCTGAGATAAGAGTGCAGTTTGCCTTTAGCCTCCTTCATTTTTTTGCAATTTCCAACATATAATAGAAGCCAGATGTTGACCCAGATATAACATTTTACTCTTTCTATCATTCAGCGTATACCGAGTGGAATCCTTGTGAATAAATATATTTGTAAGATGTATAGGACAAGCACAGAAAGACAGTTCAACAAGGTTACTTCTGACAGGGAAAGTGTGATTTGTGGCTGGAGATTAGAAAGTGAGGGGAGACTATCACTTTTTAATACTATATACTTCTCTTTTTGACTTCTTAAATACGTTCCAGGATTCGTGAACTCAAATATAACATAACTGAAGGAACCACAAAATACATAAAGGGTTTGATGAAAATCTATGCACCGTAGGAGCTGTTTAAGAGTGTCAGATGCGAATGTTGCTGGGGGATTTATCATCTCGAAACCGCGGGCTTCAAAGAAATTAGCCTTGATTGTAAAGGAAAGCTCTGGGTCAAAAAGTAATTCAAATAAAAATGGAAAATATGACTTCCACTGGAACTCTGCAAGAGAGTTCTGGGCTTTTCTGTGAGAGCACCGAGGCTTTCTCACTAATAGATTTGGCGATTACGGAGCAAGCCTGGGGGAAGCGGGCGTGTAGGCTAACGTCGCAGCTGCGGCTAGGAGCCCGTTGTTCCAGAGCTGCAGACAGCAAAACAGTTCCACAAGCAGGGGAGCTCTCTCCATACGGGTTTTGCAAAATTAAGGCTCTTTTGAAAGTTGGATTTCTTGTAATCATGAAAATTAAACGACCTAAGAGACAAGTTTTATGTTTTTTAAAGAATAGATAAATGACAGGTAACAGATAACGAACACCATTTAGGATGAGCAAAAAATATTTTGAAAAACTTCCATTCCAGAAATAAAAAATGCAGTATTATCATACTTAAAACTATTATTTTGAACTTGTAAAGATATTTTAATGAACTTGGTGATGGTTTTAAAAATTTTATCTGGAGCAGGTTATAAAGTGGACACTTCTGGGACAGAATCCTCAGGTTTAGAATTGAGACTCACTATGTTGAAAGTATTATTTTAAATTTCTTAATCACAAAGGTAAATACAATAATAGCTGACTAGTCCTTTGCTCATCTAATAATATTAGAGATAGACATTTCATTTATTTATTTATTTATTTATTCGTTATCTAAATTTATTGAAAACAGAGGTATCCATCAATTCTGATGTCACAGAATTGCAAAGCAATTGAAAAAATATCTGAGCGCAAAGTTTCACACTCACGTGACGCTGTTCTCTTTAATTTGTACGACATTGCCAGAATGTTGCTGCCATGTCTATTTAGCAAGACTTACTAATCAGGAATCTTTATGCTCACAATAAATTCAATTACAAAGTAGAGCGATTTCCCAGGAAGCTGTTTTCCTACTACGTGTAGAACCTGCCTCCCGGCCGGCACCCTGTCCTACAGTCCCTCTTGTCTGACGGTAGAGTGAAACGCCACCACCTCCCATAGTCACAGCGTGGACATTGATTCATTCCTTATACTGTGCATTCTGTGGATTAGGATAAATGTTTAATTACATGCTTTCACCGCACGGTTCATGCATGTCCAGATTACTCAGGCGGTCACCAGGAGCAACTCTGTAGTGCCTTGGGGAAGTAGGTGGCTATTTAGCCAGGCAAGAGGGGGGGCCCGGGCAGAAGAGCGTGGAAGATGAGCCCTTGGGAGGAGTCCAGTGGGCCAGGTATTTTTTTATTTTTAAATTTTATATTTGGTACATATTCTCACTACGCAGCTAGGACTCATAGTGATCCTCCTGTTTCAGTCTCCTCAGCGCCCTGATTACAGACAAACTGAAAGATATTTACACATTACAAATAAACGTGACAGAATGTAACTGGCCACAAGGACATTCGGATATGTACCCTTCCAGAATGTTATTGGTTGTGCTGTGATGTGGGCCGAGGCAGCTGCTCCAGGGGAACGAGGAGCTCCACGCGGGAGCATCCAGGTGCGACCTCGAGGCAGACACCAAGCAAGCGATGGTCAAGTCTCTGTGTGTGCTGGGACCCAAAGATCGCTCAGTGCTGCGGGAAGCTTGGGTGACCTAGGAAGGGCTGCGAAGCCAGCGCAGGCCGTTCAGATCCCGGGTGGGGCGCCAGAAGAGATCTAGCTTCTATCAACTCTCACGGAGCTCAGACAGAGACACCAATAATCAAGTCAGAAACCTTGCTCCCGGTCTTTCTCATTCTTAAAGATTAATGTGAACATTCGGCTAAGAGTAGTCAAGGGGATGAAGTGAGATTTTCTAGTGAAGCTTTTGTTTGACGATTTCATGTCTTGATAAGGTAAAGACATAGCTAGGAACACCCCTTTTTTTTTTCTTTGAATGTGAACATATACTTGGAGCATTCTTCCTTTGTTCATAGAGTAAAAACTATGAAGAGGAAAAGCCAACCTATTAATGACGTAGGGTGAAAACCAGAGTTTCTTCTAACTCACAGGATCACGGAAAAGGTGAATTAGCAGCAACATCTGATTTTATTTGGATTTGTTTGGGGGGGCATGAAAAAATGCTCTTATTTGTTAGGTCAGAACTAATTTTTAATCTTTTATTTACTTATGTATTTAGCAGAGGGTGTCACTATGCAGCTTGGACTTCTAGTGATCCTTCTGTCTCAGCCTTTCCAGCCTGGAATTATGGGCATTCGCCACCGCGCTCATTTTTGGTGGCTAGCATGGCACATGAGGTACTGGGGATCGAACCCGGGTCCTTGTGCTGGCCGGTCAGGTGCTTAGACTGCTGAGCTATCTCTTCAGCCCCCCAGAGCTAATATTTTTTGTATTTTTTTTAACATTTTACCTGTTCATAAGAATTTTACTATCTTAGATTTAAGTTTATGAACAACATATATACAAAGCAGTTGTAAAAATATCCCAATACATTTAGATATCTGAAAGATGGATGAGTAGACTAAAGTCATTTAACCAAGCCTTAATGAGGAAATAAGTCAAATTTAAAATGTAGAGGTTATTGCTTCTTTCTATCTAGCATTGTATGCCATAAGCAATTATATTTTAAAGTACTGTCAAGATTATGATGTGGGCAAATTGCTTATCCCATGAAAATGTTTAGGAAGTACAATTTTTAATGATTTTAATTTTAATGAAAAACACTTTCTTGGGGGTAGGTGTTACATCATGAAAACGTGACAGGATGTGTAAGGGGCTACAGACTGTGATGGAACTTGAACATTGGAAGTACGAAAGGATTGATTTGTGGCTAGTTAGGGACCACAGAAGAGTTTGAATTAGGAGATGATATCAAGTTGGTATTAGGAAAATTGCTCTGGTAAGAAGTGGCCAGAAGAACAGAAAGTAATAGAACAGTGAAATGAGAACTTTGCTGACACTAGTGCAGTGAGCTTGCACCTCCCTGAGAACCATGACTACCCTATTGACATCAATTAAAGGACTACAGCCCAGCATTACGAATTTTTACAAAAGTGTCAACACTGTGAAAGCAGATACAGGTGACAAAAAGTGAAGACTTATGTCTGTTTAAAATGACTTGAAGATAGGTGAGTCATTTGACAGCAATACTTCGGTGATTAGTAGAAGTCATGCAACTGTTAAATTTAAAGATTACAATTTACAGAAAATTGTATCTATTATCTTCATCCAAGCATATGCACATTAATTGGCTTAATGATGGATGAAATAACTTGAATTTTATAACTTTATGCTAAATGCTTACCATATATATTGCGCTTGCAAACAATTTCTCTTATAGATATATAGATATAGCCACAAGAACACCGAGCTTTCTTGAGGCAAATATTAATTTGTAGTTTTGTGTGAGGTTATATCCATAAATGTGCTCATACTTGTCAAGCAGCATATCTCAAATTTAATTTCAGAAGCATTCTTATATGGAACATATAAAATATTAAACATGTGTGTTCTATATTATTCAGAGTGAGCATGACACATAAGAATGAAACATAAACTAAAAATTAGGACAAATTATAACATTGCCTATTTTTTCTTATCCTTCTTGCTCTGGAAGTTCTTACTGTAATAAGATGACCTCAGATTTTCAATGTTATAGTTACAGTACTTAGAAATGATCAGTCTAGCCAGATGTGGTGGTGCATGCCTATAATCCCAGCACATGGGAGGCTGAGGCAGGAGGATTGCTACAAGTTCGAGGCCAGCCAGGGCTACGTAGGGAGTAGAAGTCCAGCTGAACTACATAGCAAGACCCTGTCTCAAACACACAAAAATAAGAGAAAGAGAGAAAAGAAACAATCACTCAAATAAAGTCTTTTGAATCTTTTTAAGCTGTGTATTTTTAAGCTGTTAACTTGGAAACACTATCCACCTTTACAAAGAGACAAACAGCCTCTTGTTTCTTTTTAAGATCTTTTTTGATGCCAAAACCAACTCTTTTTTTGTCTTTTTGAGACAGGGTCTCACTATGCAGTTCAGACTGGACTTTCACTCCCTTTATAGCCCAGGCTGGTCTTGAACTTGCAATGTTCCTCCTACAATAGCCTCCCGAGTACTGGGATTACAAGTGTGTGCCACCACCCCCGACCAGGAAAGACTGAAGCCTGGCTCTGTGCTAATGATTGAGCCATGCTGTTCATCCCTTTGCCTGGTGTGCCTTATTGATTTCGGAGATTATAAGCCAAGGAACCCATGTGATTGCATTAAAGAGGGTTGAAACAGAAGTTATAAAATCTTTTAAAATCCATAAACAGTCAAGCTTAAACATTTAACTTCCAATAGTCTACACCAAAAAGTCTATGAAATCATTCCTTAAAATAGATCCGTGCTTGGTGTTGCTATTTTTCTTCTTTTGTCATGATCTATGAAGATTCATTTACAAAGTTGGGGACAGGACTGTTGGTGTGTGCTGGCTCTTAGGGTAGGCTGGACTCATCTGAAAGAAGCAGGGAGAATGTTTACAACCCAGGACACAGCAAGGACTGCATAACTGTAAATGTATCTGAATCTAGAGTTATTTTAAGAATGTTTTATCATCCACTAAATGCATGGCCTAGGGTGGATAATTTTTAGGAGGTCATACATGAATACTGGAAGGTCACAAGACCTGTAGCAGGCGTATCTTGGCAATAGAGACAATGCAGTCACCTCTGTTCCACTTTCCCTGTCCACCTCACCCCCACTGCTGCAGTGTTTTCTGGGAGATGAGGTCACAAAATGAGACATCCCAACATTGCAGTTGGTTTCAAGATTCTACACACGCTGCCCTCCTTAGCACCTCTACCCTGCAAAGCTGCAGGACTGCACAGGGGCATGCAGGGGAGAACGTGTGGCACCATGGGTTAGCTCCAAGCTTCAGTACTCAAGGGAGCAAGGGTTTGGAAAAGTGAAAGCGCAAGAAATTATTCAGGAAATGAATGGTGCGGCTGAAATGCAAGGGGAGCCAGCAGAGGATATTTATATAGAAATCTGGATACACAAGCTTCCAAGGCTTCAGGCCTTCTGGACTCTATATCAAAGGAGTAGACGCCCTGGGAGTGAAAATAATGTCTGCCTTTAGGGGCATGAAAAGTGACTTATTCAGAGAGAAGCAACAGCCCGCTGAAATCCAAAATAAAGGGAAAGATTATGGCCATTGAGATCACTGCAGATTAGCTGGATTGTTAGCTGGACCCTTAAACAGGAAGCAGATTTCACTGCTGAGCCTTGAAACTCTGCCCACGAGAGAAAAGCTCCCTGGCTCAGCACCCAGGCTTTTGTGATGTGGTGGGATAATGGGGTTGCTTCACCACGTGACTTCCTAAGATATGAGAACATGCTTCACATGGATCGGGGTGTTTGTAAAGCAGAATACTGGCCTGAGGACAACAGACCTGCTCTACTGAGAATTGCTGTGTGGTCTGGAAGGCGGGGCTCAGGTGAGCCCTAGGAACACGCGGCACCAGCTTGGCAGCGAGAGGCTGTCCACATCTCCTGCCCTGGGAAGGAACAGGCGGAGGTGGGACGGGGGCGCCAGAGTGCTGGAGTTTGGCTACTACTTGAGTGGGGACCACTGCATGTGCTAGAGAATGAAAGCGAGGTTCTTCTGGGTGTGACTGGCTGCACTGTCCATGTGACAGTTCAGCTAGGAATGGGCTCCCTAAGCTGCCTTTTGGTGCTTCACCTTGTTCATTTGCCAAATGTAATAGTTCTTGCCATATTCTGCATTGCTATCATGAGGACCTGATGTATGATATATGTGAAAGAAACACATGCCTTTTATTAAACACCTGCAGTCTTCCAAACGCTGGACCTCCATTCTCTTTTTGTAGTCCTTATAGTGACCTTTGAAGGCGCATCTCCAGTTTAGAGATGTGAAAGTGGATTAGGGGAGGTTCAACCAACTTACACGCTCGTGTGCCACATTTTAGCGTATGAAGCCTGTTACGTGAGCTCAGGAACAGAGCAACAATGCATTTGTAAAGGTTCCTGTGATACTAGAGCTTATATTCCACACAGATAGATGGATGGAAAAGATAAATAAAAACTAACACAATTAATGCATTCAAAATAAGACCAGGTGCTCCAAGTGGGATTTACTTGGTCTCTAATTCTCATATTCTCTAGAAATCTAAATTTTGATCCGAAGACTTAAAGGAGGCTCAAGTAATTTTAATTCTGAGAAAGTCTTTGGGTTGCATGAGCTTTGTCTTATGGCAGGAGTCAGCACGCCTGGGTTTCTTGTCTTTGTAGATGATGATGTGGACAGTCTGACACTGTAGTGTAAATTTGATTTATAACTAAACATCAGTCCATATGGCAAAAAGACATTGTGTGAACACCCAATTCCCTGTAAGTCTTTCACCAGTTTTAGGGTCTGTTGATAATCATTATTTGAAATGATTAATCTTTCAGAGATTGCTTATAAAATCTTGATTCTATAATGATATCATCATTTATTCAATGTTTACTATTTGAAAGTCTCCCTCATCAACCCATACTGTTATTTTTTTACTGAAAATAGCCCATATTGAAATGGTTAAGCATTTCCTGTTTTCCCTCTAGTTTTCAGCAAGGAGTTGGTGCCAGGACAATCTCAATGGTGACTAATGAGTTGATGTTTTGTTTTCTTGTTTTGTAGTATTATAATGAACTCATGGTCTTTCCTATAATAATGTATTTGAAACAATAGGCTTTGTGACTCCAAGTTAGTAAATTCTGAGTAAGGTGCCTGGGAAAATCAGCTTTAACAGAAAGAGCTTCTGAGATGTTGGATGTGAGGGTGCCTGCTCAGTCTGGGAGGCTGAGGCAGGAGGGTCACAAGTTCAAGCTCAGCAGCTTTTCAGCAAGTAAATACAGAAGGGCTGAGGAAATATCACTGTGCAAACACCTTGAGTTGAGTCCTCAATAAGAAAGAGAAAAAAGCTTCAGAGAAGGAAGTATTGCTGTGAGAGTTCTTCCCACTCGCTGAGGCTAAGTCGTTCAACTTAGGTCCACTCAGGGCCAAGACCCTTCTTTATTCCATTTGTCCAACTCATGCTAGAATGAAATGTAAAGGCCCTTCTTTAAAAATGACAACAACAAGAACAACAATGTCGCCCTTTGGCAGTACCTTGTTTTGAATGTGCATTGATCAGCTTTGCTCTGATAAACAATCCCAACGTTTCCGTAGGGTAGGCCGTGCGCTCTTTCCTAACATGCAGTCGTGGGCACGAGCTGGGCTCTGGCTGCTGGAGACCTGCTCAGCTCTGCAGGACACTGTTCAGTTTGCTCACATTCCACGGGCTGGAGTACATCCCAGGGGCAATTTCAATGCAGTAGGGATGTGGAGGTCTCCAGTGGGAGGCGCTGTGCACCATAGGGCAAAGGGAGAAGGAGAGTTTTTCTCCACCAGAAGAGAAAAACAATACTGGAGAAGACAGTGTAAATCTTTGCAGGTGGTCATTGTCTGATACCCATCCTAATAGGAATTGAAACAGGAGGATGGTATTAGGCAGACATAGTTACTAATAAACAAAATAGGTGCAGGGGATGTAAAGACCAAAGTGCTCCCTAGTGCACAGTTGTTCAATATACCGGTAAGCATTATGAAAGGTTAGCATTATCTTCATTTCAGAGAATCTAAGTGCACCATGTTAACCTCTCAACCCTCAGGCGTATGCTTCAGCCTCTCATTCAGTGGCTCTCAGTTTATTCACAACCCCCAGGAGCAGATTAGAAACAAAGTTGTAGGTTGTGATAAACTGGGGACACCTTGGCAGCAAAGAGTGACAACAGAAAGGAGGAACAATTGAGGGCCAAGGAATTCACAAGAATAACTGAATGAAGAATGAATGAAACTCAGGAGCAAGAGCTCTTTGGGAGAAATTAGGGGCAAACAATGTATAAGCTCATAATGTTCAACAAATAACAAGCTCTATCTCGCAGTCTCAGCAGTGCTCTGTCTTCAAGTGTGCTGCAAGTTCACACACACACACACACACACACACACACACACAAACACAGACATGTTTACATGACTCAAAATCTGTGGGACACATGCATGTCACATGCATATGCTGTCTTCAGACAGTGACTGTGATGATGTATTCCTGTATCAGTTTGGAGATATCAAATTATGTGCATTCACCAAAACTCCTAGAATTTTGGTGGACAAAGGTACCAAAACTTCCTTTTTTCTCTGCAGGTTTCATTTAAGAAGGGATGGGGAGTGCTTTATTCATTAATTACCCAGAGCAGGTGGTGACGAAGCCTCCCTGGGAATGCAGGCTTTACTGTGCAGGAATCACCCATCAGCTCGCCAAGCACATGCCTGGAAGTGCTACAGGTTATTTCTATATATTTTATTAACAGAGCAAAATCACAAAACTACTTCAAGGGTGCAGTGGCTTGACAACTGGTAGGCAGGTTGCAACACCCAGATGAACTGAATCTGTGTGGTCCTGAGTGTGGAAGGCCCCTCTGAAGGTCGCTGCCAACAGCATAATAAGAGACAGGGAGGGGAAGCTGGGGTACTGTTGGTTCTCCTGGAGGAGCGTGAAACACTGACTTTCCTGGTATGAGCACAGCTGCTCTTGTCATAGAAGGAGCTCCAGGACCTTGGATGCACTGGGAATGGCTGCAGTTCACCTTGGGAGAGCTCCGGTTCTTACCTCGAGCGTTGCTTCCTGGCTCCAGTGCAGATCCCTCAGCCTGCTAGCACAGATCCTCCATCCTGCTAGCACAGACTTTCTCACTGCAAACACTGACCTTTGGGTCTTCCCAGCACAGTTCTACCAAATGGGCATGTGTGAGACATTGTCATGGACACTAGGCCTCCAGCTAGATCTGTGAGGGGCATTGTTATGAGCTCTAGGTCTTCAGCAGGACTCATGCAGGACATTGCCATGGGATCCAGGCCCTCAGCTGGATTCTTTGGTCTTTAGCATGGACAGATTTCCCGCATTCCTTCATACTTCAGTCTTTGGGTAACTACTATAAAATAATCCCATAAATAATGTGTCTTGTGTTGCTTTCCTTGTAAGCCCTAACTACTATGAAGGGGTAAGGGAAAAACACAGGCCCATTCAAGGACAGGGTAAAGCAATTCTACTAAGGAGAATAATGGGTGGCATGGAGCGTGTTGATCATCCCAGCACTCTGGGAGTCTGAGACAGGATTTTACAAATTTAAGCCCATCCTGCACAATTGAAAGACTTAGTATAACCTTTCTGAAAAATAGAAAAAGATAGAAACATGAGCAGGGACAGGGGTGTAGCTTGGTTCAGTCCCTAGTGGGGAGTATGTGCAGTGCGGGGACCTGAGGACATGCTCTGCCCTGAGGAGACAGCGAGCCCCCAAGTGCCAAAGAGTTTCATACACTATATTTTCAAATTTCTTCCCTTGTTTTGTTTTGCATAGACTTTGGTTCTCTGAAAGCCTCTCACATTCTCCTCTCCTCCTTGTCTGTATGCTTTTGTGATGCTCTTTGGATCAGCTAGTTTTTACCCTCTTCTCCGCCCCCTGCTGTGTCCTCCCACCAGTAGAGCCCTGAAACAAGCTCTGCTTGGGTTTTGTTTTCCTTTGTGGTGAGGACAGTGGTATGAGGATTTGGGATTCTGCTAGATGAACATAAACATGCAGTACAGGATTCTAAAAGAATCAGCCTCATACCTTTTACTTGCCCTCCTTTCAGCAGTGTAAAAGTTCTTATTCCACCCTTAAGCATTACACATGCTAGCATTGTCATTAATTGTTTTAGAGCCTGAATGTAACAGCTTAACTTCTTTACTCCTGGAGAGACACTGAACTTCCCGTGTGAAGGGAAGCTTTTCAATAAAACATGGTTGCAAAAGCGGACCAGAGCTTAGCTCTATGAACACAGGAGGGAAAATAACAGCTGTTCACCCAGATGAGAAGAACCCAAGCTACTGCTGAGGTGCTCAAGGCTGCTCCAGGCAGCAGTGGAGTGAGGAGGAGGAGGAGGAGGCTGCCAACGTACTGTCTCTTGAGAATGACTTCTCACCATCCTTGCTTGTCCTCCCCAGAGGGTATTTTTGGGTCCTCTTCTTCCCAATTACAATTACTCACACTTTTCTTTTTCCTTTTTTTCTTTTTTTGGTGGCCTAACAGAAATATTGACCATGTTCTCCCAAGGCTGTGAACCCACCGAGCTGAAAGGAACTGCTGCCCATATTCGCATTTGCTTCACTCTTGAGGATTTGCCCTTTCTGTTTAGCAAAACTGTGGGAAATCTCAGCCATGAAGTATCTTTGGGGAAATGGGCTGTGTCTTGCTAAGACTTACAAAGAACAGAAATTAGGACTGCAGATCTCACGGCCTCTGCTCTTCCATAGAGACCTGGAGGGAGCTCTGTGCTGTTTGGGAGGCATCCCATGGAGTAACAATCTTTCCAGATGGGTCCTCAGGAGAGGAAGAGCCAGAAGAGTTGTGTCCAGATTTGCCTGCAGGACCACACAGAATGAGCACCCCGCCCTGCAATGTCAGGCAAGGTCCTCCAAAGTTGACTGAGAGCATCCCATGCTTTTCAGAGGTGTCTGCAGCCCAGCTGCCCTGTAGCCCTGGCCTGTCCTTCATCTGTGCCCCGCTAGTCCCCTTTCTCTTGACCCTCTGTGGGGACCTCAGCTTTTCTGCTCCTGCATATGCTCATCCATCAAGTTGGACAGGGCATTCTGATTCCAATCCTGCAGGAATGACCTCAAATCCCACTTTGCGTAGGAAGCCTCTGTAACCCCTTCTGCTAGCAGGGGTCTTGTCTCATATTTCTTACTTTCCATATATGTTATTCTCTCCTCCAGTTTATTTAATGTGCTCAGAGCCATCTTGAGTTTAACTTGGTAAATATACCTCACTCCCATATTCCTAGGAGTAATGTCCCTAAAGACAAGGGTTGTGTGGGTGGGAAGTGGGAAGGAAAGAATAGAGATGTAAAGGCTGCTTTATGCGCTTCGGTTGTGAGGGGAGGTCACTCCACCTACTGCAGCAGAAATAAAAACAACTGGATCTCATCTTCTGAGACTTGCATGGCCTTTCTCAAGTTTTCTGCACCTTCTGGGAGGTTGATAGCCTCATTCTCTGAGTTAATCTCACTATTGTTTCTCAATTCTCTGAATCTTACACAGGTCTCATCTCCAAAAGACTTTATCTTATCTGTTTTCCTCCAAACTGACTTAGAAGCTTCCCCTTATCTTTGATTTCTCTGAAAGTCATTCATGCAAAGGTACATGTACCAGTGGACTACGCCCAATTTTTAGAGTAACCTACACTGCTTTCTGCACCATGTAATGAAAATAGGAGATTTGTTTCTTTTCAGGACTGTTTCTGTACTCTTCAACTAAGGAATCTCTCTCTCTCTCTCTCTCTCTCTCTCTCTCTCTCTCTCTCTCTCTCTCTCTCTCTGTCTCTGTCTCTCTCTCTCTCTCTGATTTAGGCAGGGTTTGCAGTGAGTACAGGGTCTTATTACATAGATCAGACTCAATGATTCTCCTGTTTTCAGCCACCCAAGTGCTGGGATTACAGGCATGTGCCACCACTCCGTCTCAACTGCTGTCTCAGTGGGCCCTGGGGACGGAGCTGGCACTGCATGCCTGGGATCAAACCCCAGACACTGAGCTCTGCCTAAGCAGGAGCAAAAGTAGAGAAGTATTTTCTTTTTTTGCTGGCTCAGGCTGCCTTAAGTGTTGGTCTGGTAAGGCATGTAGAGCTGGGGATCTAACTGCTGTCCCCTGGGCTGCTTTTGCCCCAGCAGGTGCTTAAATAACTGAGCTAACCCACAAGTCCCCTCAACTGAGGAATTTCTCACTAGTTAACATTTTTCCACAGGAGGATGCAGTGGGATGTGTTCTGCATGACTATGTCCCTCCCCTGTCTCCGATTACACACACATTCTCCATCCATATGCTAGCTGTGGCCCTTCTCACTCCCCCAAAATTAGTTGGTTAAGGCGGGAAACAAAAGAGGTGGGTATGGGGTAATTATACTACTTCCCTCCTTAGCTAGGAGCAGCTCAGTCAGTGTTCTGTTTAACATCATAATGGACTGCTTATGCATAGCTTATGAAAACACTGTGTTCTCAAGGAGCATTGCCTATGCATACATGTTGAATGAAAGAAAACAGCACTAAGCACCAACCCAAGGTATTTCCCCTGCTCAGCTCCGAGGCTGCCTCTCTAACAAGGCTTTAGATTTCTCCCCTTTGCCCAGTTACCCCTGCTTCTTTTCCCAGATTCCAGGTTTCTGTCTGGAGTCTGTTGTCATTAGCTGGTTGTCATTTATGAGGGAGAAATCCTGCCTACTGTCACCTAAATTCTACTTGTTAAGTCATGTACAGCAGTAAGTCAGTGCCACTCTGGGTACTTGTTAAAAACACAGAATCTTACTGAATGATGATGGCTGAGCTTTTAAAAACAAGTCTTTGAGAGATTCTCAGAACGTGAAAGCTGTAGTGTAAGTGCACTCTTTTCTCATCTGTGTGTTAAAGTAGAAAATGATTCTTCTCTTTTTGGGACAAGCACATTCTCTATCACGACCCACCTGTTTCCAGTGAGGAAGAACATGTTCATTCTGCTGTCTTGACAGCCATGCATCTTGCTATTTTGTCTCTATGTTGACCATGATAAACTTTTATTTTTCCTTGAGAATTACTTAAGTAGACTGATGCATTGTGTGGCAGGTACTAAGCAAACCACTTATATTGTGATGTTATTAGCACAGTCCTCTTTCAAATAAGTAGCTCGGGAGTAGCCATGAAGGATGTGGATGAATTGGATGGCATCTTAAACCACAGGAGGAAATGAGCCAGGGAGAAGTAACCACAGCTGAAATATGATTTGCAATCAGGAATATTGGGCAACAACCCAAGCAAATATTGGGGAGAAGTTGGCCCATGATGTGGGGCCTTCAATGGTCATCCACCTGGGATGGGTCCTCTGCCTTATTCCTTTTTTGGAGAAAACTCATGGGTGTTTAGGACCACAGGGATTTAGTGCTGATATCAGTGGGAAAACCCCAGCCACCCAGTCTGACAGCTACTGCCTGGCTCTCGTGGGCCACAGCAAGACCTACCTCCGATGCAGTCCTGACCCTAAGGGTGTGAGCTCTGGCACACTGTCCAAGCCAACTTGGCAATCCTCCCTCCTGCCTGTTCGGGTGACTCACTGAGGATGCAGAGCACATTTTCCTTTCACTGGCTGCCAGCCAGGGCTATTGGCTCACTCATTCTCTCTGTGGAACAACTTGGCACTTCTGTGCGAATGCTGTCACTTGAAGTGATGTTTACTTGTGTACAGTCCTGCAGAAGACGAGAAAACTAGTTTCCATGGGCCAAAAGGTGGGACCTGTAACTTCTGCTTAGACATCAGACAAAGATGCTTACTTCTTCCATGTTGTGACCTACTCACCTTATTTGTGGCCTTCTTACAGTCGCCTAAGGAAACCTCACAAACTGGGAAGACATGAAAAATGCCAGTGATCAGGAAATCAAAGGTCAATGTTTCCCTTTTCATTTGTGTGGTAAGATAAGAAACAAAGGATTTGCATAGCTTGGAAAAGGATCCATTTCCTCTGTTCTGGGTTAATCACAGCCCTTGGGAGTAGTTTGGGGCATTACAGTATGTGGAGCTTGCATATGGACATTGATTTCATGTAAGATAATTGTCTTGCCAGTAAGAAATTATGCTTGTTAAGGCCAATGAATCTAGTTTTGAACATCTTTCTTATTTGCCGCAGGGCCCAGTGCAATTTTAGTCTGAGGCAGCATTAGCAAGACTTGCTGAAAGACGAATGGGGCAAGCTCTCATGGAAAAGCCAAGGATGTTGAAGGAAAGACCTTTTGACCAGACACATTAATTTTTTCCACACACTTTGTGCAACATCAAAAGAAGGCTTCACTTCTTAGGAAAAAAAATACGTAATAAATCAGCCTGCAATAACCAAATTTCAGCTCGTGAGTGAAACAGGCAGCATGAAACTTTGGATCAGTGTGTGTGGGTGTCTAGGCACAGGAAAGAGACCGGTTATTTTATGTGAATTTGCACAAGGTGTATGAATATCTTAAGTTTTCAGTTATTTAGTGTATGGAGGAGGCTGCATAAGCTCAGTGAACATAGGCAGTGTGCATGGTGGTTGAGCTCTAGGGCTCTGGAGTGAGGGATGGAATCTTACCTAGACCACACACTGTCTGAGTGAGTCCATGCAACATTATTTAAGCTGTTCAAGTGCTTCCTATCTCCACCATGCACATTAGAAACCCTTCCCCAGATCGTGATTACAATTAAATGAGATAATGTTGAATGCATGGCTAGGCAACTGTAGCATAATGACTAGTAATTACTAGTTATTTCTAATGATGGGCTTTGAAAGGTTGGCCAATTAAAATGTACACACATTTATTAGTTTGTTCCTAATACTGAGTAGCTCTCAGTGAAAGAAATGGGGAGAATTATCTATCTATCATGAAAAAGAGGACTGTCTGGCTGCAATGCTGTTTATGGTTGGATTTCTAAATTTCTGTGTAAAAATATGTAATTGTTTATTCCTATTTTTTAATTTTTTAAATTTTTTTCTTCACATTCTGTAGGAATTTAAAGTTTAATGTATCAATACTTGATGGAAAATACCTGTTCACTATTATGTCTAAGATGTTGGATAGTCAGACAGATAGTGAAGGTAAGCTCAACTGCCTATGTAATAGGGTAATAATATCATTAAGCTTCTCTTTTGGAGGGTTAACAACTTAAGTTTACAGACCAAAAATTAGAGAAAAAGAAGGGCTGTAAAGACAGCCAACATTTTGGCCTTAGCCTTTCAAGGTCAATGAGGTCTCAGGACATAGGAGAACCTGTACTGTAACATCCTGTAATTCAGTTGTGTCCCAAATTTACTGATCAAGGAGAATATAGGGTCACAGAGAAAAGTGATTGATGATGTAGAGTGTGCCTAAGGGGAGTCACATGGAGTGAAAAAGAGAGTAATCTAAAAATAAATATATTCTGTACCTGAGTAATACTCCATTGTGTAAAGATGGCCCTTCTTTTTCATCCATTCCTCAGTAGATGGGCATTTGGGTTCCAAGGTTTAGCTATTACAAATTACACTGCTATACACATGTGTGGTAGATGTTTTCAGTTTTTCTAGAAAAACAACCAAGAGTGGGCTAGCTGGCTTTCATAGATAAATAGATGCAACTCATATTCATAAGTAAAATAAATCAGATCCCCATGTGTAAACATCATATTGTGTCCCAAGTGTAAAAACCTGAGAGAGTAAATAAAATCTGAAAGGTACGATGGATTTTGTGACAGAGAAAGAAACTGTTCAAAGGGGGAGGAATTACTGGGATGAGGGAAAGGAGAAAAGCAAGAAAGATGGAAGAGAAAAAAATAAGTACATAGGGCTGGTGAGATGGCTCAGTGGTCTAAAGCACCTACTTAGAACAAGCTAAGCTAAGCAAAGCACAGGGACCGCGGTTCAATCCCCCAGCACCACAT
>NW_004524598.1:18548128-18548622 GCF_000260255.1 Octodon degus | reverse complement strand
TTTAAAAAAGAAAAATGAATATTGCTCATGTTAGTGGAATGTTAATGAAAATGACAGCATGCTGTCACCTTAATCCTTGCCAAACAAAAATTAAAACAGATCAAGGACAAACCAAAGGATTTTTATTGATTTGTTTTAAAAATTATTTAAAATCATTTATCTATCTAACTAACTATCTATCTATTTATCTATCTATTTATTTGTTATAGGGCCTCACTATGCAGCTGGAACTAGTAGCAATCCTCCTGTCTCAGCCTCCCCAGCCCTGAGATTACTGGCGTGTGCCACCATGCCTGGTCTTGATGGCCAGCTCAGGGCAGGACCGGCACAGCATGTGGTACTAGAGATGGAACCCAGGTCCTTGCCCTTGCTAGGCAGGCGCTTAGACCACCGAGCTATCTCTCCAGCCCCCAAATGATTTTTAGAATATGGAGACGTTAGAATCCAGGCACAGTGTTAGCAGGAAAGCAAAATGATGTGGCCGTTGTGAAAAA
>NW_004524598.1:18544053-18548008 GCF_000260255.1 Octodon degus | reverse complement strand
TAATTATTATTTTTTATTTATTATTATTATTATTTTTTTTTTGTAGCTCCCCATTGACCTGCAGCAGCGCTGGTCTGGGTTGCCTTGAGTATGTGGGAATGGAACCACCGCTCAAAGAAACTGACTGCCTCCTTTAAGCAGGCACTTAAACAACTGAGCTAATGGGCGGGCCCCCTGGGTAATTATTAAAGACAATTGAAAGCAGGATTTTGAATTGTTATTACTACTCTGATTTTCATGGTAACATTATTTTTAGTCCCCAAGACACACACACACACACACACACACACACACAAAATCAGTGTGTTAATTGTTCAATAAAGAGATTGTGGCACATGCACATATGGAATGCTACTCAGCCTTATAAAGAAAGGTATTCAAAACATGCAACAAAGTGGATGAATTTTGAGGATGACATGCAAAATGAAATTGTCCAGTCACTGAAGAGCAAATGCTGCATGATCTCACTTAAATGAAATCTTTCAAATAGTAAAATTCATGGAATCAAAGAGTGGAATGGGAATTATCAGGGCTTAAGGGTAGGGGGAAAACACAAGTTAATAATCCATAGGTGTACAGTTTTCGTTACTAAGATGAGCCCAGAGATATGCTGTGTAAGGTTCCTGTCATTAGCAATGACGCTGCACACCCTAGAACCCCCTATAAGATAATAGATCTAATGAAAAACAAGTATGCTTATTACAGCACTATTTTTAAAAAGTCTCATTGAAATAAATTGAAAGAAGTAATTGGTGCCCTGTTAATGCCTTGCTTCTTCAGAAGTTGGCATCATAAATATTTTGGGGTGACAGCATGTTCCTTCCCTTTTATTTTCAAATAGGTAACTCTGAAGTTGGAGTTGCTGCAACAACACAAAAGCATTGGCTGACGAGCATTTCCACTCATCATGACAATTTGGAGCCATAAGATATTTCCCAAGTCATTCCTAATAAATAAAGATCAGCTGCTGTCAATGAAATTAGAATTTAAGTTACAAAATTGGCAGAAGACACCATTGTCATGTGGTCCCATAGCTTTCAAGGGCTATTTTACACTAAGATATGAGAGAATAATGTGGCTTCTGTATCCGAAAAATGTTATGAAATCTGCTTCCCCTTTGTCTACTCTGAACATGCTCAATGATGAGGACATATTTATAGCTAGAAACTTTAAATGCTCTGAGAAAAACACAATTTAGTTTTTAATCGAGATGCTCCAAATAATCTTGAGTATATCTTATATAGCTCTAGATTATAAAATCATATATTTTTATTAATAATAAACTTCCCCATAATATCCTTTAAGAGCAGACTTGGAAGAAAATTTCCCTATTTAAATGGATATTGCCAATATAAACACTTATGCAGAAGTTCTTGTCTAAGTTGTATTTCTCAGTGAACTGTGTTTGACATTCATTTTAAGGACGCAGAGCAAGAGAGCTGTCTGGGATACCCCACCCTAAATAGTGGGTGAATTTATTGCAACAAAGCTGTCTGGAATGCCCCACCCGAAGTAGTGGATGAATTTATTACATATCTGAGTCAAGAATATCCAAGTATTGGCTCACTACCTGATAGAGAAAGAAAAATAAAAAATACCCCAAGCCCTACAATAGTGGATCCAGAGAGACTTGACCCTTGATGACCTCGCGGGATAGTTCAGCTGTGAATAATAACTGGTATGAAGAATGAGTTGCTATTGTAAGAAGCTGATGATCTCTATTCCAGAGTGAGTAAAAACTCTGTTGAGATAATATTTTGGAACAAGACAATTTCTTGGCCAAAGTTACATTGAGTCAAACGGTCACTGTTTAGACCTTATCTTACTTGACCACCCTGTGACATCCGACATTGTTGACTGAACTCTCCTCTTTTGAAACATTCTTGGCTTCTGTGATCAACATTGTGCAGGAGATTCCCCACTGTGCCTGGAGTGGCTTTTCTTTACTGATTCCTCAACAGTCAGTCTGCCTGTAATTTTGCTATGATCGTTTTACATTAAACATCACACTCACAGTCTTGTGGTGATGTCATCCATTTATGACATCATCTACCAGACAGACAGTGAAGAATCAAAACACTTGTATTTCCTGAGATTGAAGCCCAGCCCATGCCTCCAGCATGTTATTCAACTTATTTTTATTCAGGTAAACTTCTGGTGATTCACATTTAGTAGATGTACACTGGACTCATTATTTTCTGCCAGGCTTCCCCTGGTACTCATATTTCTTGAAGCAACCACACCTCATTAGGTAATTAGAAAACCTAGGAGCACCCATGAGTCCTCTGCTTCCAAAATTCCCTACAGCTAAACAACTTCAGAGACTTGCAGTGTGCACCATCTAATTGCCCCTTGCGTTTACCTCTCTGTGTTCATCCCTAGTGTCCCAGTTCAAGTGCCTTCCGCTGTCGTCAGAGGGCTGCATGAGCTCCTCAAGGATTTTCTCCAAATCCTTTGTTACAAAGTGTTTTAGAGTCCACCAAGCCATCATTTCTTCCACTCGATTAAAGCCTTTAAACAATTTACCATCAGCATTGTAGCAATCAGACTCTTAGAACCACCTGTATAACATATTCTAGATGTTCAGATTTATTTTCTTTTTAAATTTTATTATTACATGTTTGCAACACATGAAGTTTACATTCATCTTGAGGAGTAGCTACATGCATGTAACACACGCTGGCTCTTTGTATCCCCCTTGCCACCCCGCCTTCCTTTCCTCCACCTCCAGATCTCCTTTCCCCATTTTCATTGTTATTGCGAGCTGCTGCGGTTTGTGTTTGTGGTCTGAGATGTTTGTACACATCATTCTTATTTGTACTTTGTTAGAAGCACTTTTGCCATTTCAATTTCATTGAGAGTTTGTGGAGTGTCAGTGACATAATATCCTTAAAAGTTTTGTAGAATTAGCAGACAATCCATCAGCTCCTGGGAATTGTTTTTTTTTTTGGGTTTTTTAATTTTGTTTTTGGTACTAGGAATCGAACCAGGTGGGGAATTAAAGCTGCTGAACTATCTGCCCTACTGGGCCTTGTTTTAATTGGTAGTTTTTTTTACCTTGAAGTTTGTTGCTTGCTATTGGATTATTCAAATTTATATGCCTTCTTGGTTTACCTTTGGTAATTTGTATGCTTCTAGAAATCTATTTCAAAATTTTCCAGTTTTTTGAACAAAATTTCTTCTTCTGTGATTTTGCTCATTTTATTTCTAATTTAATTGATGTGGATTCTTTTCTCTCTTTCTTGGATTAGCTTGGCTCATGATTTACCTATTTTATTTATTTTTCAGAGAATGTATTTTCAACTTGTTGCTTGTTTTGCTTTCATAGTCCCAATTTTATTAAGTTTTGCTCTGATCTTTATGATTTCCTCCTAATTTTGGTTTGGGTTTGGATTATTGTTGTCTTTCAAATATCTTGGGGTCCCCATTAAGTTATTTGAATTTGCTCTGTTTTTTCTAATGAGAACATTGATTGCGCTAAATGTCTTTCCTTGGACTACTTTCCTTGTGTCACATAGATTCTGCACTATTGTACTGGCACTCTTATTTGCTTCCAGAAATTGCTTAACTTCTTCCCTTCACTTCTTCTGTGACCCATGGGATGTTTAGGAGTATGATATTAAGGTTCCAGATGTTTCTAAATTTTCTGTAACTTTTTTCTCTGATTGATTTATAGTTTCCCTGGATTATGTTGTGGTGGTAAACACAGTCTGATTTCGAGTATTTTATATCTGTTTAAGCAGACTTTGTGGACTAGCATGTGACCCAGTTTGGAGAAACTTCTGTGTGCTTCAAAGAAGATCATGAACTCTAGGGTAGTAAGGTAGGATACTGGGTAAATAGCTATTATCTCCTCATGTTTCTGGGTATTTTTCAACTCTGATTTTTCTCAATTGATTTTGTGTTTAGTTTATTTGCTTTCTATAGTTGCTACTAATTTTACCACTTTTATTAT
>NW_004524598.1:18529516-18537258 GCF_000260255.1 Octodon degus | reverse complement strand
TTATTTCAGAAGCCGTTGATTCATTACTTTCAGCTGTATGATTCCCAATTTCTTCTGTGTCAGTGTCCTCTGCACTTTTTACAGGTGGCGTTGGGTTCTGAGGTTGCATTTTATTTTGTTCCTTCTCATCATTTTGTGTAGCACTGTCTTCTGACCTTTGTTGTAGATCTTTGCTGTAGTTATAACCTTCACATGTACTGAAGATCAGGTGTAGCTCTACAAAGTTTGGACTTATCCAGCTGTGCCTGCCTTGGGTCTGGCTGCTGTGCTCAGCTCCTTCCTGCTGCTGCCCTTGAGGGTGAACCTGTTGTGTCCCTGCGGCAAGATGTTCTGCTCCTCGTCTAGCTGAGTGGTTCTATCCTCTACCCTCTCTGTCGGGATTGCAGCTGCAGGGTTTCACCCCAGACCTGTATGCCAGGCCTGAGTTGCGCCTGTAGGGGACAAGGTCGAGTAGGGGTAGAGGCAGTTCTCCTACACACTCACTGGGTCTGGGCTAGGACTGGGTCTGGGTGTTCCCAGAACATGGCAGAAATTCCTACTCATCGGCAGGGTGTGGGAGGTGCTGCGGAGTAGCGGGGGCATCCCAAGGGGGTGGAAGAGGGTCTGACCCACTCTGCTCCTGGGCTGGGACTCAGAGTTGGTCCCACTGGCGCAGGGTAGCGGGAAGCTCTCCCACACACTCACCGGACCTGGGCTAGGACTGGGTCTGGGGGTTCCTGGAACACGGCAGAAATTCCTACTTGGTTGGCGGGGTGGGGGAGGTGCTGTGGAGTGGTGGGGGGCGTCCCGAGAGGGTGGAAGACGGTCTGATCCACGCTGTGTCTGGGCTGGGACCCGGAGTTGGTCCCACCGGTGCAGGGTAGCCGGAAGCCCTCCCACACTCTTGGGTATCTACTGTACTGAAACTAATTTATTTCTGTTTAATTTTTGATACGAGCATGTATTTTGTAAAGAGGAAAAATAAATATTTCACTTTTGTGAAATAGAGAAAACTTTTCAAAGTATTATATGAATGCTAGAAACAAAATGTAGATAAATTGATCATTCAGAATTATTTCTAATATTTTTGTTTTAAGTACTCCCAAATAAAGCTGAAAAGGTAAAGAATAAAAAAATAAAGATGAAAGAGTTAAAGAAAAGGAATAAGGAGATGAGATGAGAAAGAAAATAGAAACTGAATCAAAGCAAAAAATAAAGAGTAACAAGAATAAAAACTACAACAGTAAACACAGGAAAATAACTCCGACAGGACCCATCTCCAGCTTGCACAGGCAGTTCCTCAGGGTTGCAATGCCCGAAGGCTCACATCACCCCCTTTTGGTCTTAGCTGTGGTCTCCTTGCAGATGGTCACGCATAGACTCCAGTGCCCTCGGGTGACTCCGCTGGGAGCTGGCACCCAGTGTGACTGCAGCGTGGCCTCGGCCTACAGGTGGTTTAGGTACCTGCTACTCAGCGGGTGAGAAGGCAAGCGCGTAGGTGCTGGTGGATTTGATAACGCACCTGTGACTCGGCATGAACGAAAACCGGCCGTGTGGGTGTCAGAGGGACCGAGTGGGGGTGGTGACTCAGCATTTGGCTGCGAGAGCTGAGCTGGCACCAAGCGGAGTCAGCTAAGATGATGTTTACCTGTTTATCCTCTTTCTGGTCAGAGGCTGCGTGGAAGCTGCCCTGGTCAGTGCTGGAGAGCCGTCTGCGAGGACGCAGCTTTCTGTGGGTGGGGACGGCTGGGGGCTTGGAGAGGGGCTCTTGCATGCGAAGTCTTTCCCAGTCATCTGGGCTCTGCAGTGCTAGTTAGGTCCCTCAGGCAGATGAGATCTGCAGGAAAGGTGGAAGGGGTGGATCAGCTGCAGCAGCGTAGCTTTCTCTTCTGCTGTCCACTTGTTTGGTTTGATTTCTGTCTCTGTCTCTCTTTATTCTGTCATCTATATCTATATTCATCTATATATCTATATCTATATCCATTATCCTTCTATGAATTTTCTGTTTCAGGGTGAAAGCCCTTCCATTACTTCAACATGCCATCCTTCTCAGTGAATTTTCTCTGAGCTTCTCAGGCATGGCTCCTCCTCTTGTCAGCTATGTTGAAAACCAACCTTTGTTTGTTTGTTTGTTTGTTTTTTCCTTCCTTCCTTCCTTCCTTCCTTCCTTCCTTCCTTCCTTCCTTCCTTCCTTCCTTGCTTTCCTTCCTTCCTTTTTTTCTATTCTTTTCTTTCTTAAGCTTTAGCTTTGTCTTTAGCTATGTTTTTCTTGTACTCTACCCTATAGGTATATATAATACATATTTTTTTCCTATAGTTATATTGAAATGATGAAATTTACCAATTCACCCATTTTTGTACTTCTCCTCTGTGCTTTAGCATATGTCTTTATTTGCTCCCCCTCCAGTTGAAAGGGCTTCTTGTTTGGAAACCCTTCCTTGATTTTCCTTTCAAATCTAGATCTGAATTTGATCAGGGTTACTTATTACTGCCTATTACCTTATTATTGCTACAGTACCTGATACATTTATGCTTTATGGTTGGAATGGGAAAAAATCTTCAATTTCTATTAGTTATCTCTATCACTGCAAGATATATTTATTTAACTAAAGGCAGGAGTTGTATGATTTCAACACTTTTCCCTTATGTGTTTCCTAGAACTTGGTACACAATAGGCAGCCAGTAGATGTGTTTTGGGATTAATTACTAAATTGTTCAGTTGCAACTCTAGGAGAAGACTGTTTTATTTTATTCATTAAAAATTATTTATTTATTTATTTGGTACAGGGTCTTGCTATGCAGCTCAGACTCATAGTGGTCCTCCTGTCTCAGCCTCTCCAGCACTGGGATTACAGGTGTGTGTTACCATGCTTAGTTTCAGTGGCCAGCTCAGTGCAGGGCCAGCATTGCATGCAGTATTGGGGATGGAACCCAGGTTTTTGAGCATGTCAGGCAGGTGCTTAGACTGTGGAGCTATCTCCCTGGCCCCATGCTTTATTTAAAAGTTACTAAACACTGGCAGTCACTCGGGGCCACTTTCAGTCGATGATGTATGCTCAGTTCATACCCCCAACAGGAGAGTAATAGAGAAATCTTGTACAATTGACCCGAGACAACAGTAGTTACACATGGGGGCTCTCCAGTCAACAGCCAGCACTTCAGGAATCTTCTCTATGTCTTTCTAGGGGAGCAGAAAAGAAATTTTTCATTGATTTTTGAGACATTGTGTGCCTCCTGGTCTCTGAAGCCAAGGAAATAGTTAAGCCCACATGCATGGCTTTTGAGAACTCATGTGGAATCTAGTGTTGGGCATAATGCTTCACAAATTTGAGGGGATCAAACCAAGATTTCCGTGACTTGCCAAGAGGACTTGATAGTTCCATAAATTTTTTCCTTCCACATGACCCTTTGGATGAGTTGTTTGTAGTTCTGCCAGGAGCCCCTCTAGGTGGTGAAGAGTTGGGAGAAAACCACTACAAACACGCTACCTGGTCTCTATCCTGCTGCTGCTGCTGCGTGAGAAATGGAACCAGCCAAATATGCAGCAGAGGTTGACTTTCTAATCCGACAGGTTTTTAGAAGGCTTAAAGTGACACTCACCCATAATTAAAGCCAAAGAGGAAGAATGAGTAAGTGAAGAGCTAAAAAATCACATATTTTGTGAATTAAATTTATGTGTACACTTTAAATATGTGCAAACATATTTGAGTAATCTGGTGTGAATTATGCTTTTGTTATTAAACAGTCATTTTTTATCCTTATGTGTGAAATAAAAAGAGATTTGCTTTGCTGCATTTTTTTTAATTTGGAAAATATTAAAATTTGAGGGAGGCTATACTTTCTAGCCAAACTGAAAATTTAAAGGATACTCCATCTGAGTTCAAGCTGTGTTTCAGTTTGACAGCATTTTTTTTTTCTGGCTATGAAAAGGATGTTTGAGTCTTATGACTTAGTAGATCTGAAATAAGCCTGCGTATGCATTTTGTCTTTATGAAATGTGAGAGAAAATCAATAGATGAGAACAAAATTTAATTGAGAATAAGGAAGGATTTTTCAGACAGACTTTAACCCCTTTCACTTAAAAGCTTTGAGATTTTGAGGTGATTTTTTTTTCTGTTTTCTGTTTTAGACAGGGTCTTGTAGCACACTTTGTAGCCCAGACTTGTCTCAAACTTGCGAAGATCCTTCTGCTTTAGCTTCCTGAGTGCTAGGATTACAGGTGTGTGCCACCATGTCCAGCTTGAACTATTTTTTTTTTTGTGTGTGTGTCTGTGCGTGCGTGCGTGTGTGTGTGTGTGTGTTACCAGGGATTGAATTTAGGACACTGTGCTTGCCACAAGTGCTTATTCTACTGAGCTATCTCCCTGGCCCTTAAAGTATGTATTGATTATCATTTTTTTGTTCAAATTTTGAAAGTGACTGGATTTTCTCAGTCATTCTCTTTATTATACCTTCCTGTTTACAAGTAGGTGAAAGTAGTTTGTCTATTTTCAAGGCTTAGAAATAAAACAACTGTCTAAGTTATATGCATAACCTTTAACACATTATCCACTAACTTTTATAACTTCTCTACACAACTTATAGATGGGATTGATGGAATTCAGATAGGTATGGAGATATGGACAAGGCTAAGCAGTTAGTAAGCTTCTGGCCCTGTCTAGCAGCTGTTCCCTCTGATTGGAATATTCAAAATCTAGTGCTTCTAGGTGCTTCCTTCTCCCAGAAAATTCTTATCTTCCCTATTTTATCTGAATAATTTCTATGTCCAAAGCTCAGCTCTGTTAAGAAGGCTTCTCTGCTTTTTTTTTTTTTTCCAAAGCTTAGTGTTCTCCTAGGACCTATATGCAAATATATGGATTTTTTTCTGTAGTCATCTGTACCATCAATGCCAATTGATAACTGAAACTTTGTCAGTCAAAGGGACTGACAAGGACTCATGCAGCTGTATGAAACAATTAATACAGTTTAATCAAATGATAAACTAGTACCAATTATGGATTCTATAAATGATTACTTTACTATCTTGCCTTAAAGGAAAACCTCAATATCCAATGAAAATTATTCTCAGTCCTGCCTGAGAGAGGCCATTCACTGGACGAGTCAAAGGAAACTGTTTGTTCTGTGTTCTGCTGCTACTTTCATCTATCTCTTTAACTGCATCATTGGATTTCACCAGGAGTATACTCAGCCCTAAAGAAAGATAAATTTATGGGTTTTATAGTCAACTGGGTGCAGCTTGATACCATACTCGTAAGTGAAATAAGCCAGACGCACATGTGTAAAAATACATTGTCTCCTAGTGTAAGAAGCTAAAAGAGTAAAACAGATCCAAAATGTACAATTGATATTGTGAAATGCAAATAAACTACTCAAAAGGAAAGAGAAACTGGGATGAAAGAAAGGAGAAAAGAAGGAAAGGAACAGGAAAAAAATATAGATAGATGATAATTAAGATAGTTATACTACTAATTTCTCTTAGTTTATTGAAAAGTTTTGCCCTAATATTGCTTGGTCAGTTTGCATGCCTGTATCTTGTAATTTGAGCGACTACTTTGAGGATAACAATACGCATTACACTGACCATTGTTACTTTCATATTATCTTATTTTCAAATTTTGCTTCATTGCTTTTAGTTTTCTTTCTTTAAAATAAAGTTAAAACAAGAAGGTGGACCTCATGCATTCTCACCACGTGTGTTCAGAAAGAGTTACTACATGAGGTGGTGGCTATGTCAGTCCACTTGATTGTGCAAAGAATTTCACAATTAATATGTTAGAGCAAAACACCACATTTTATGTGTTGAATAGATACAATTTTTATTCATCAGTCATATTTCTTTAAAATAAATCTGGAAGCAACAGGCTTTCCTTTCCAACTGTCAAAATCTACTTATTAGTCACCTAAGGGATTAGCCATTCTTTCATATTGCTGTTGAATCTCCCTCATATAGAAATAAAACTTAACTTCAAGAGCGGTATTTTGCCAGCAACATATCTAATGGTCTTTTCATTTCCCTGAAGAACTTCATGTAGATATGGAAATTTCAATTTCCTCTCTTGGATCCTCCTCAGAAATGTGCATGTTAATGTGCTTTAAATTGACTTATCAACTAATGAACCAAGAAATGCTATTCCTTTGACTGTGTTTAAATGTGTTTTGCTTAGATCTTAAAGGTCAGGGCATTTTGGGGTCATATTTATGCCATAACTTTTCCATGTAGCTTATTCATTTTCCATTAAAATCTAATTTTCTCTACCAGTAAGCCTGTCGCCTTCTCATCCCTCATGAAAGTAGTACTTTATATGAATACTTCATCCTAATGTACATTCTCAGTGAATCCATCATCAAATGGATGTGATGTCTTAAGTTTTCCCTTTGGTCACAAGACACCTAACCAGTTACTTACATGGGCCTGTTATTAAAATTAGGAGTATAAAGGAACAAAAATATATGGAAAAACTGTTACTGATCATCTGATGCTGAAACTTCAAGGTGAGTGAAGTAGTCTCATCAGAGTGAAAGATAAATGTAGCTAATCTTAATTTTCTTCTTCAAAAACTTAAGACACAAAGAAATGATGCCATGAATTTTGCTTTTCATGGCCATATGACAAGTATATGATTTGTCTATTTAGCAAACACTTTTGCAGGTGCTTTATCAACTGAGATAAGCTCTGGAAACACAATGTCAGAAAGTGCAGATCATTTTGAATATTCACATGAGGGCTGATACTAAGTAATATGCTGTCAGTAAAAAGCAGGAAATGGAAGTAGAACAGGATCCAGTAGTAGCCAAATGCGTATGAGGGGAGTCAGAGAGGGCTTCATGCAGAAAGCAGAGTTTTCTCTGTAACTTGAAGGAGGACAACATGCAGGAATGCCAAGGAAATTTGGTTTCAACATATGAAAAATTATTATTAAAGCTCTCTTGTATTTGGCAGCTTTGTGTTACTACAATGAAGTACCCCAAAGAACTAAGTAAATAAAGAGAAATTTATGTTTTGCTCACAGTCTCAGAGGTTCAAAGTAAAGAGTGGAAAGGCTTACCTTTTGGCTTCTGGTGAGGTTGGCACATCAGAGAGGACTGCATGTAGAAGCAAGCTGTACCATCTTGAGTTGGGAGAGAGACAGAGAAAGGACAGGCGAGATCACACAATCCCTTTCAAGGACATGCTTCCAGAGAACTGAGACCCTCCCACTAAGTCCCATCTCTCAAATATCTACCAAAACATCCCAGTAACATATTCCTGGGGACCAAGCCTTTAACACACGGACTTTGGGGGTCTTTCCATGATCAAATCATAGTTATATGATAACAAATTTGTAGCGATCTCAAGATGCTCTTTGGAATTGTAGCAAACCGAAGTAGCAGTGCTAATTGAAATGAACTTCAGAGATTAACTGCAAGAGAGTTTCAGATGGCATTGTGATGTCATAATTGACTGTCTTTGAATGAAATGTGCACATATTCTCTGGCTAAATACTCTTGACTTAAATTTATGATTCAGAGTTTGAAGAAAACTGTGGCAAGATTTTTCAGAGAGCTGCATAAAGTGAAAGCTACATTTCACTGGACATATTGTTTAGGAAGTAAGTTAATCTTCATTATCAAAAAATTCTTAGAAATATGACATCTTGATTAGTATTCAATGGCATTTTGGATTATGATTTCAAAATAAATTATCTAATTTATTACTTAAAGAATTTACTTTTTATTTGTTAATTTTTTATTTTTTTCCATAATTTAATTGAGAAACAAATAGC
>NW_004524598.1:18525737-18529416 GCF_000260255.1 Octodon degus | reverse complement strand
ACCTGAGTCCCCTGTAGCTCAGCATAACAGCATGGCTTTACATCTTATACTTCATTTTTATACTTTTCTGCTGGATGGTTAAGACCAAGGTAAAGCAAGACTGGAATAAGGACTTTTTTTTCTCCAAATGCCTTTAGGGCAGGTGTGGCTGGCTTGAGTTGTGGGGATCGAACCACAGCAACCTGAGCCTGACTGCTTTGTTGAAGCAGCCACTTAAAGAACTGAGCCAAGGGGCAGGCTCCCTATTTGGTCTTTTATATTGAGCAGCATTTGTTTTAGGAAGAAGATCCAGTATTTGGTGCATACGTATTTGCAAGTGCTACCTCTTCATATTGGGTTATCCTCCTGACTAGTATGCAGTGGCCTTTTAAAGTGTCTTCTGGATTAAGTGACTTTTTTTGCATGAAGCAGTGTGTTGGATTCTGTTTTTGTCTAGTCTGCAAATTTGTGTCCTTTAATTGGGGAGTTCAGGCCATGGAGAGTTATTACTGAGGGAGTTTGATTAGCCCCCACAACTTTGCTTTGTGATGATTCCTTTATCTTTTATTTAGTTTTTGTTTGTCTATTCACCTGGCTTTGTGTATTCATTTCTTTTGGGATTTTGGCTTTGTTCACTTCATTGTACATGTCTAGTATATTCTTGAGTGTTTTCTGGTGTCCTGGTTTGGTAGCCATAAAGCACCTTACTTGTTTCCTTGCATGGAATGTCTTTCTCTTTCTATTTTGAAGGATAGTTCCACTGGATATGTTAATCTTGTCAGAAGTTATTTTTAGGTCACTTCTTGGTCTTTTGGCTAAGAGCAACTAAAATTGTTTTTAGGGCTTCAAATGATATCCTCCAAGCTTTTTTGGTCTTTAAAGCTTGTGCTGATAAGCTCCCTGTAATTCTAATAGGCTTTCCTTATATCTGATTCTTTTGCTTTCCTCTGACAGCCTTGAAAGTTCTGATCTTTTGCTGGATGTCTGGTATATTAAGCATAATGTGTCATGAGAATTTTCCCATCAGGGTTAGTGTTGTCTACCCCTCAACTACTTGTACATCGAATTCTTTCCTCTTTCTTAGCAAGTTTTCTATTGTAATTTCTGTTAAAATGATTATTCTATATGTGCTAACTTCTATTTTCTCTCTAACTCAAACTAGTCTTAGGTTGATTTTTTAGTGTTGTCTAGTAACTGTGGGTTGAAGCTTTCTTATTCTCTTATTGTTCTGAAGATTTCTCTCAAGAACTATTGTAATTTACCATTTTGTCCTCAGTTTCAGAAACCCTGTCCTTACATTGGTCATTTCTGTAATGTATAAATTGTATGCAATTTTTATATCAGATATTTCTGTCTGTTATCCTTCTATGGGTTTTATATCTCTGGTGAATTTGCCATTCAGGTTTTGAACTGTTTTGTTCAGCTCTTCCAATTTTTTTGTTGGTTTCTCTTATATCTATATTGGTGATTTTGTATATGAATTCCATGCACATTGGCCATGTCCTCTTTATATTTTCCAAGTTTATGTTTCTTTGTTCATCACTTCATAAAGCTCTTCTACTTGAGGCCTGTGTTCATCTCTATCGGTGCCCACTAGTTCCATCTTGGGAGAGTTAGGAGATCAAAGGGCCTTTCGTTGTCATGTTTTCTCATGTTTCTGCATGAATGTGTATAAGTATGTATATATATGAACATATATGTATACATACATGTTTGTGTGTATGCACATATGCATGTGTGCTGAGAGTTAAGGTCAAATAGAAAGAGAGATGAAGATTCTTTTAGTTAGATTCCTTTTGCAGTATCTTTTCAACTTTCTTTTTCCAGAAATATTGTTCACTTTCTCTGCTATTGAATTAAACATTTGGGATCCCGCCTCCGTGCTGGGAGGAGGGAGTTGCCACTGGTTATGACAGCATCAGCAGACCTGATCAAACATCGCAATTATAACCTTCGCTTTATCAGTAACCTTTCTAGTTTGTGCTATTTTATCACAGTTGGTTAGTAGACAGTGCAGAAGGAGAAGGGAAGAGAAGAGATGGGAAGATGGGTTAAAACACAATGGAAGTCGGCCAGACAAGTGATAGATAAGAGAAATAATAAGAGGTATCAGATACAAAAATTAAATCTGGGATTAGGTCTTTTAAGGCTCAAATGAAATGTCAATGGTGAGATTGTTAAAAGGATGTACATGGAGACTTTGGGGTGATTTAGAAGGAGGTAAATATAATTAGAGATTAAGGAATGTTGCCAAGTTGCCAGAACCTATTGATTTACTGGTGTACCTGTAATGTGGAGAAGAGGCAAGGGACGACAAGAGACTAGGCAAAATAAGGAGTAATGAAAAGAATAGAACAGCTAGCACAAAATGTTAATATTAAATAAGGTGGGAATATCAGAGAAAGAGTGAAATGGGGGAAGCCTTGAGTAGGACTTTGACCTTGTAGCAGGACTGTGATGGAACTAAACAAAAAAGGGGATACAAATGAATGTCCATTTTGTATCTGTGTATTCAAAATAGTTAGGATAGATATATAGTAACATTCTCTTAATGAATAGAGGGATTTATTCTAATAGCGTTTGTAAATAGGATATCATGTCTGCATTTTGTACAGCAAATAACCACTAGGAAGAGAGTATGCAATGTGTTAATTATTGAAACTGTCCGACCAATTTGATTTGAAACTGTCTCATTGATATTTGTTTCTCAATAAAATTATGAAAAAAAAGAAAATAGGAATTTGAAAAGTAAGAAAAAACAGTGTATAACAAAAAAAGTGTTACTAAATATGCCAGAGTTCTCAGTGTGAGGAATGCAGAAAAGTCTTCCACGTTAATGCCAATCTAATTCAACACCAGAGAAACCACCCTGGGAAGAAACCTTTCCAACATGGAGAGTTCAGTAAGGGCTTCTGCTCTAGTTCTGACTGTGTTACACACCAGACTCTCCACACTTGGAAGAAACCTCAAGTACAGAATATCTGTGGGAAAGCCTTCAGGCTCATCTTCCAACTTGGTCAGTGTCAGAGCATCCATAATGATGGGGAATCTTGGCAGTGAAAAGGATGTAGGTGCTGTTAAGTTTAGTGCTGAGATGGATCTATGTAGCATCAGATTCACCTTGGAGGATGTCTTTGGAAGGGAAGTGAATGTACAAGGTCTTCACATGGAAACACATCTTTTATGTTTTGTTCAATTTTTATGAAGAATATCACCAGTTAAAATAATAATATGAAAAATAAATAACTTTATTTTGTACCAACAATTAGAGAGAAAATATTGAGAAAAATCTCTCCAAGACAGCATTAAGAACAGCAGATTTTCAAGGAGCGATTATTTTATGGAAGCTATATAGTCAAAATTATAATTCTCTACTGAGGGCCACAAGAGGAAGCCTGAATAAATGGAGAGAGAGGAAAGATATGTTCTTATATAGAAAAAACCCATATTATAATGGTATCTACTGTATTCTATATGCTAGCATTTTATTGAGCATTTTGGCATCTATGTTCATGAGGGAGATTGGCCTGTAGGTCTCTTTCTTAGTTGCATCTTTCCCTGGTTTCGGTATCAATATAATACTTGCCTCCAGGAATGATTTTGGGAGGATTGCTTCCTTTTCAATTTCATGGAAGAGTTTGAGGAGTATAGGGTCTACATCTTCTGTAAATGTCTTGTAGAATTCAGCTGTGAATCCATC
>NW_004524598.1:18523257-18524816 GCF_000260255.1 Octodon degus | reverse complement strand
ACCATTCCTCAGGTGATGGGCATCTTGGTTGTTTCCAAGATTTGGCTATCACAAATTGTGCTGCTATAAACATAGGCACACATATATCCCTATGATATGACGTTTTCAGATCCTTCAGGAAAATTTTCAGTAGAGGAATAGCTGGTTTAAATAGGATTTCCAGTCTAACTTTTCCAAGGAGTCTCCACACTGATTTCCATAATGGTTGCACCAGTCTACATTCCCACCAGCAGTGGAGAAGGGTTCATTTTTCCCTACAGCCTCTCCAACATTTATTTTTGGGTGATTTCTTTGTTTTTTTCAACTTTTTAAAAAAAGTTTTTATTTTTTAAAGAGTACTAAATAGTATTAAAGAACAAAAATTACAAGTGATACAGAATTTCACTTAACAAAATAATAGGAATTTCACAGTATTTGTTGGAATGCATAGTGTTGTCTTCCAATCATGTTACCAAATATATGCATGCAAAATTGCAAGAAGAAATAAAAAAGATACATAAGAAATTAACAATAGAAAAAGGGCAAATAATTGTAAAAAGGAAACAAGACAAGTTAAGCATTATCTGTTCCTGCCATAGACCAGTAGAAATTGACAGTACAGTTGTCCAAACCATCCTACCTACATGCATAGATATATATCTGTCTCCCACTCCCTCTTCTGTTCTTCTCCTCAACTCAATAACTCATTACTTTTGGATAAGTTCATTCCCTTTTTCCAGTATCTACTGTACCCTTCAGATTCCACTTTCTCTTTCAGGTTCTCACACTAAGGAGACAATACAATGTTTGCACATGTGGGTCTGATTTTTTTCACTTAAGTGTGTGTTTGGGGCCGGGGAGATGGCTCTGTAGAATAAGTGCTTGCTTGGCAAGTGCAAGGGCCTGAATTCAATCCTCCATTCCACCAAAAAAAAAAAAAAAAAAAAAAGAGTATGTTCATGGGTTGGGGAGATAGCTCAGCAGCATAAGTACCTGCCTGGAAGCACAAGGTTCTGAGTTCCATCCCCAGTACTGAAGAAAAAAAAAAGTTCTCTACTTGCATCCTTTTACTGACAAAAAACTCAAATTTATTCTGTCTTATTGCTGAGTAGTACTCCACTGTGTAAAAATACCACATTTTCTTTATTTCTCAGTTGATGGCCATCTGGGTTGTTTCTAGGATTTAGCTGTGACAAATTGCACTGCTATAAACATAGGTGCACATATATTGCTGTGATAAGATGTTTTGAGTTCTTCTAGGAAAATACCCAGGAGGTGAACATCTGGCTTGAATGGCATCTCCATTGAAGGAATTTCCACACTGATTTCCATAGTGGTTCTATTTAAATTCTTTAAGAATATAACTGCCCTCACCGTGGCACTCACACTGTTCTTGCCTTGCAGAGATGCTGACTGCAGCATCCCCTGGGGAGGGGACCACCGGCAAAGTTGACCTGGAGATGGAGCCCATCCCCACCAGCTAAGCAGGCACTGACCCCCTCCCAGTCGCTGTTACCAAAGCAGAAGTGTTGGTGCTCGACAATGAGGCTGAGAGACAGCAGTCATCCCCCCAGGCTGAC
>NW_004524598.1:18505956-18509515 GCF_000260255.1 Octodon degus | reverse complement strand
TGTGAGATATGTTGGTGGTAGTCTGATAGGGATTGCATTAAATCTGTACAGCAATTTTGGGAGTATGGCCATCTTCACAATGTTGGTTCTTTCTATCCAGGAGCATGGAATATCTTTCCATATTCTGAAATCCTCTACGATCTCTTTTTTAAAGAGTACTGTAATTTTCCTTGAAAAGATCTTTTACCTCTTTAGTGAGATTAATTCCATGGTATTTCATTTTCCTAGGTACTATTGTAAAAGGTATTGTTTCTATAATTTCCCTCTCAGTGTGTTTGTCTGTGTAGAAGAATGCTTCTGACTTTCGGGTATTGACTTTATAACGTGCTATGCTACTGAATTTCTGTATTAATTCTAATAGCTTCTTGGTAGAGTTTTTTGGTTCTTCCAAGTAAAGTATCATGTCATCTGCAAATAAAGATAATGTATCTTCTTCTTTACCTATTCTTACTCCTTTTATTTCTCTCTCTTGTCTAAGGGCTGTAGCAAATGATTCCAGATCTATATTGAATAGGAGTGGTGATAGAGGACATCCTTGTCTTGTACCAGATCTAAAAGTAAATGATTTCAGATTTTCCCCCTTTAGGACTATGTTAGATGTTGGGTTTTCATAAATGACTTTTACCAGATTGAAGTAGAGGTCACCTATGCCAATTTTCTGTAGGACTTTGAACATGAATGAGTGTTGGACTTTGTCAAAAGCATTTTCTACATCAATGGAGATGATGATGTGGTTATTAGTTTTTGCTCTATTGATATAGTGTATTGCATTGATAGATTTTCAAATATTGAACTATCCTTGCATCCCTGAGATGAATCCTACCTGGTCATGATGTATTATCTTCTTGATGATTTGCTGTGTTCTATTCGCTAGTCTTTTATTGAGAATTTTGGCATCTATGTTCATGGGGGAGTTTGGCCTGTAGTTCTCATTCTTAGTTGCATCTTTCTCTGGTTTTGGTATCAATATAATACTTGCCTCCAGGAATGATTTTGGGAGGATTGCTTCCTTTTCAATTTCATGGAAGAGTTTGAGGAGTATTGAGACTACCTTTCTAGGAATCTGTCCATTACTTCTGTGTATTCTATTCTGTGAGAGTAAAGATTCTCAAAATCGTTATTGATAATCGTCTGAATTTCCATTGGGTCTGTGGTAATTACACCCTTTTCATTCCTTATTGCTTGTATTTGAATTTTTTCTTTCCTCTTTTTGTTGACTTTGGCTAGGGGCTTATCAGTTTTATTTAATCTTTCAAAGAACCAGCTTTTTGCTTTTCTAGTTCTTTGAATTGTTTTCTTCGTCTGCATTGAATTAATTTCTGCTCTAATCTTTATGAATTCTTCCCATCTTTGGGCTCTGGGTTTGGTTTGCTCTTCCTTTTCTAGTTGTTGAAGGTACAGCATTAGGGTATTTGTTTGTTCCCATTCTGTTTTCCTAATTTGTGAGTTCACAGCTATGAATTTCCCTCTGAGAACTGCTTTCATCATATCCCATAAATTATGATAATTTGTGCTTGAATTTTCATTGAATTGTAGATATTGTTGAATTTCCTGTTTAATTTCATATGTGACCTATTGATTGCTGAATAGGGTGTCATTTAATTTCCATGTTTTTAGGTTTTTTTTCTGGTTTGCTTTGTCATTTATTTCTAGTTTCATTGAACTGTGGTCAGATAATGTGCATGGGATAATTTCTGTTTTCTTGCATATACTTAAGCATGACCTATGGACCAGTATGTGGTCTATTTTAGAAAATGACCCATGTGCAGCTGAGAAAAATGTGTATTCAGCTGTGTTGGGTGGAACACTCTGTATATGTCCACCAAGTCCATTTGTTTCAAACTCTGGTTCAGTTCTGTTATTTCTTTGCTAAGTTTTTGTCTGGTTGACCTATCTTTTGGAGATAAGGGTGTGTTAAGGTCTCCTGTTAAAATTGTGGTATTGGATATTAGATTTTTCATGTCCATTAAGATTTGCTTTATATAGTTGTGTGCTCCCATGTTTGGTGCATACATATTTATGAGTGTTACCTCTTCCTCTTGAATTTTTCCCCTAACCAGTATATAGTGACTTTCTTTATTTCACTTGATCATTGTTGATTTGAAGCTGAGACTGTCTGAGAATAATGTTGCTACACCTGCCTTTTTCTGAGGTGCTGGGGCATGTAGTATTGTGTTCCATCCTTTGACTTTCAGCCTATGAATATCTTTTTGAGTTAAATGTGTTTCTTGTATACAGCATATTGTTGGATTTTGTTTCCTAATCCACTGTGCCTGGCTATTTCTCTTAATTGGTGAATTGAGTCCATTTACATTGATGGTTAGAATTGAGATATATTGACCTTTGATTGACATGTTATTTACCTGTTGTCATTTGCTCTTTTTTCTCCTGTGTTTAATTGCCTGCCATATTTAGTTGGTTGCTTCTCATGTCATTTGTGAAGCTCTGATCATTTTGTTCCCTCTCTAGAACATCTTTCAGTATCCTGTGTAGGGTTGGCTAGATCATCATGAAATTCTTTACCTATTCTTTGTCATGAAAGTATTTCACTCCTACATCAAACTTGAAAGAGAGTTTTGCAGGGTATAGTAGTCTAGGCTGGAATTTGTTTTCATAGAGGACCTGAAGTACTCTGCCCCATGCTCTTCTTGCCTGCATGGTTTGTGAATAGAAGTCGGCCTTAAATGTGATGGGTTTTCCTTTGAATGTGATCTACTTCTTTTCTCTAGCTGCTTTCAGTATATTGTTCTTGTGCTGAATTTCTGGGAGTTTGACTGTTATATGTCTCAGTGTGTTTTTCCTTGGGTTGAGGTTACTTGGCGCTCTGTATGCTTTGTTTACCTGAATGTGAGATTGTTTCCTCATATTTGGGATGTTTTCTGCTATTACTTCTGCCCATAGTTTTTTAATGTCATTTGTATTCACTCCTTCTTTTTCATTGATGACTATTAGTCTCACACTGTTCATATTTGCATCATCTTGCAGGTGATGGATCATTTTTTTTCCTGCATCCTAGTTATTTTTAAGAGATCCTTTGTTACCTTTTCACTAGCTGCATCAGCATGTTCAAGATCTGAAACTCTGTCTTCCCTTTCACTTAAACTTTTTTGCAAGCTTGTGATTGAGATTTTAATTTCCTCTATATCTCTTTGACTCTGCTTCATGCGATCTATTTCTTTCCTGTATTGTTCATTCAAGGAATCCATCATTTTTCTAATCTCTATTTCTTTAAATCAATGTCTTCTTTAGAAGCAGTTCAAAATTCTTTTACGGCAGTGTTTTTTGTTTTGTTTTTTGTTTTTTTTTTTTTCATATTGGGTTTCCTCCCTATATTTCTGTAGTTGATTCTCTAGTTCAGCTGCTATGATCTCTGAGAATTCTTTTTTTATTTCAGAAAAGAATTCCGGTCTGCATTCCTCTATAAATTTCTGCTGTTGCTTATTTTCTATTGACGTTATTAATTCATACATTTCAGCCGAGCTAGTGTCCTCTGCACTTGTCCTGGGTGGGCATTGGGTTTCCTCCATATGTTTCTGCATTTGATTCTTTACTGCAGATG
>NW_004524598.1:18502747-18505276 GCF_000260255.1 Octodon degus | reverse complement strand
CCATGCTGCGCCTGGGCTCGGGCCAGTAGGTCCCGCCAGCGCAGGGTAACAGGAAGCTCTTCCACACACTCACTGGGCCTGGGCTAGGACTACTTACAGAATTTAAACAATTAGAATACAGACTGAATTCAATTTCCCTAATATAAAAAAACACTTTGAACAGAATTAAATTTATGTTTTCCTAGCCTTCCACATTAGAATGTCACCATCTTGAGTTTATGCTATTAAAAAAGTAATAAATAAAAGCAAAAGGTCTTAAGTAAGTGTACACTATACAGTGTACAGTATACAGAGGTTGACTGATATGTCATTGATGTTTCACAGATTTTCAAGTTTTGGCCTGAGGAGTTTTTGCAAAATTTGATAGGAATTTCACATACAGTAGTATTTCCGTATGGTGCAGAGAGGTGGCTTACCCATATTTTCTGAGTTGTACATATGAGCATCTGCTAAATGAAGCAGATAAACCACTCCAATGTCTGATTTGAGGAGGAGAGTATGTTTGGTTGCCTTGAATCTACAAAGAAATCAAAGAAACGTTAATCCAGTAATGAATGAGAACCTTTTCCTTCTTGACTTGACCTCCAGACGAAACCACAGCCATCATACTGAATTTTAGAAGTTTATTTTTCCTTCTGTGTTTCTTAATAAAAGGAAATCAATGGCCAACCAGATAGCTCAGTGAATTAAAGTGCCTGCTTAGGCAGATGCAGGGGCCAGGGGTTCCATCTGTGGCATGTTGTGCCGGCCCCACCCCCTGGGTGTGCTGAGAAAGTGAATGAGCCTGTGATTCCAGTGCTAGGGAGGCTGAAATCAGGAGGATCACTACAAGTCTGATCTGTGTAGTGAGACCTGGTAGACTCTGTACTAAATACATAAAAAAGTAAGAAAAGGAAATCAAAACGACATCAAACTGTAATACCTGTCTCTTGATTTGTTTTATATTCTATTAAAACAGATCTTACATATTTCCTTACTATTAAGAATCTCCTATAGCATAATTTTAATAATTCTGAGAAACCCATTATATAATCATATAACACATGTTTACCTTCAATATAAATACATTACAGCTGTAAAGATGCTATAATTTGACAAACAGAAATGGCTCACTTTACTCATAATCTTAAATCTCATCTTTTCCAGAGTAAACCATCAGTCTTGAAGTTCACAGATTTGACATTTTAGGTGCATACTTATCTTTATTTTCATTAAAAGAGTTCCTTTCTTTAAAAATAAACATTTAAATTTATTGGATATAATTAGAAGTGTTTCTGTCATATATATATATATATATATTCAACTCATGACATGTGTTTCAAACCATGTAGCTCTAGAAATAGCAGATTTCTGCCTCTTTGAAACCTGGTTTCTAGTTTGCCCTAATGGCCTTTCTCTGGGCCCCGGTCACTATCTATGTCCAAAATTTTCTGTAAATCATTGACAAGTTTGCTTTATAAACTTATCCCATGCTTTTATAGCTCTGAAAAGATATTTTTGAAATATATGTAATTTCAATACCAGAGAGGTGGAAACATATTTTTTAAATGTTCTAGACTAGAATCTGGTTCCTCACACAGAAGTCTCCAGCTCCCTTGGAAATGAGTTTTGGTACGAGTTTTACTTTTCTCAAGTAGTCCTAACATCATGAAGTGGAAAAGTATTTTTGGCCGTCTCCAGGAGGCGCAGCTCCTGGAGGGCCGTGTTGCTCTGCCCGGTGAAGACTTCAGAAGGAAAGGGCGCGGCGTGAAAGTGGCTCTGGTGCTGCCGCGGCTTCGGCGCGGCCTGCCTTCTGGCTGCTGCCCCTGCAGGAGGGACGTGGCCCGAATCCTGGAACCTTGGCGTGCTGTGGCCCGGCATCTGCAGGAGCTCTTCGCAGGCCTTTGTACAGCGATGACGGAGATGCCAGCACGCTTCCTTTGGTGGGTGTTACAGGTTCATTCGAAGCTCCTGGCTCCTGATGCGAGGAATTTGTGGAGCTCTTCTCAGCTGCTGTCAGGACAGCCAGCCTTTCTTGTATCTGTGTCTCTTCTGAGGCGACAACAAGATATAGTCCCTTCTCTGGGCAGAATGAAAAGGTCACGTCTATGTGTGCTCTTTTAAATTTGTGTTTTGTACATGTGTCAGTTTTCTGACCTCTATATCTTTTTTTATCCCCCCTCACCCCAGATCTCTGTATCTTGTTATTTCCTTTTTATATCTTTCTGATCTTTTAAAAACATATGTAGGTGAATGCTTAGCTGATTAATTTTCAGAATTCATTTACTACTTATGAATATTTCAGGTTACAAGTTTATTTATGTAAAATGTATTTTGTGTATTACACTTTATTTTAGGATTTGGTGTTTGTTTCAATTGAAATATTTTCATTTGTATTATAGTTACTTTTTAGACCACTGAGCCATCTCACCAGCCCCTATAGTTACTTTTTAAATCATGAGTTATGGGGCTGGTGAGATGGCTCAGTGGTCTAAAGCACCTACTTAGAACAAGCTCAGCAAAGCACAGGGACCGCGGTTCAATCCCCCA
>NW_004524598.1:18495801-18502618 GCF_000260255.1 Octodon degus | reverse complement strand
AAACTGTTTAAAAAAAATAAATAAATCATGAGTTATTTAAAAGAACATATTAATTTCAAGAGCTTGGAGTGTGTTTTAAGAGATTGGTTATTAATTTCTAATTTACTTAAGTTGAAGTCTTAATGTATAATTTCTATGATAGAGCATTTTGGAATTTTATAAGATTTATCTTATGGCCTGGCTGAGGCTATGAGGAAATTTCCTAAATGTCTTGCTGTTTGGTGACTATGTCTTATATTTGCCCACTGTATCAACCTTATTATTTATGATGTGGTAGAGGCTGGTTAAATTTCTAATAATCCTATTTCCTTTTGTTGGGAAGGACTAGAGTTCCAAGTCTTGCTGCAGTTGGGTTGGAATCCCATTACTATATTCTGTCATGAACAAGAGGAGAATGGCATAAGGCACTTTGTCCCAGCCATTATACTGTCCTGGCAGTTCTTCCTGTTCTGTCCTCTTTTCTGTGGAGAATTTAACACAGAGGACCCAGTAGAGCAATTAAGATTCCAATAAAATCAAACAGGGAAAGCATGGGGAAAACTGTTTTTCTTTTTTTTAGCAATGTGTTTTATATCAAAAGTACATTGTTTTTTCTCATTTAGACCCTCAATACGTAGTTCATTTTACATACTGATTTACTTCAGTGAATCTAGAAACATGCTCCTGTTATACTTTAAAGATTCAGATGAATTAATATTCATGGAGTATCTTTTGACAAATAGTGGGATACATGTAGAATTCTCTTGGAAATTCAATTGTTTATTAGCTTATTTGTGTGTTTATATATTTTTATTGCACACTGATGGGAGAAGGTGTAAGAGGTACTGGGATGTAAGTAGGGAAAGGGAAAGCCAAAAAAAATTATGTAAGTAAAATATTAATAGTGATTTCTGATTTGGAGGAAAATAAATTTTGAGGAGGAAAGTGAGGAAACCAGAAGTGTGCAATGATTTAAAAATAATGGCCAGGAAAGGCCTTAGTGAGAGACACAAACTGAGCTCAAAGGTGTGGAATATATATTCATACGAAATTATTGTGAGTAAGTAGAATTTTTAAATCTGAATTATAGGAGGGAAGCAAGGATTAATATTAACTGACATTAAACTTTTAGGGGAAACTTACTATTTTTTTGTTTTGTTTTGTTTTGTTTTGTTTTGTGTTTAGCAAACATGTTTCGCTGGGCTTTCCCCACAGTCCATATAGATATATTGAATTACTTGTAACCTCAGCTAAGAGATGCAGAACTGCTTTGTGGTTGAAGTGCTTCCTCCACTTTGTCATCTTGGAAGTACTGTACCTGCCCTGGCCCTCTCAGGAGAGCAGAGCCTGAGTACATTATTACCACTTTAGAAACTACAGCTGCAATAAAAGAGATTAAGTGGCTCTACAAAGACGTGTTTGGTTCTAATGTCCTAGGAATATGTGGGATTTATCTGACTTCCTTTGTGAGGCCTCTAAAATTGTGAATGCACTGTTCTATTCGGCAGGTTTTCTGCAAGCATGCTTCTTAGCTTCTGGTAGCTATGAGTCTTCCTATGACTTGTTCAGTAGGCCCTGTCACTGAGACGGTGGATTTAGCAGTTTATACGTTTGGGGAAAAACACTGTTTAAAGTGAGCTCAGATTATTTCATAAAGTGTTTATGAGATTTTGTCTTGTCTCCTATGATGTTTTGGCTAGAATTAAAACAAACAACCTATTTTAGGCACGAATATGTTCATTAAATTTAGAAAGAATTTTAACTCCCGATGTCTTTAAAGTGTTATCTTTTGGTCTTTACTAGTTTTTATCATTTTTGAGGAGGGTGCTACTTTCAAGTTCTTAAATGCCACAGGGTAGGCTGTAATCTGTGTTCTGTTTTTCTTTTCACCTCATTGCTTTTCATGTCTGTCACTCAAAAGAATGCAGACGCTTCCTGACATAGGAGTGGACTTTGTTACCATCAACAAATCAACCAAATGACGAGATTCTCCTCTAACCCTAAATATCACTGATTTTCTCTTGCCAGGGAATAATTCAGAAAACGCAAGGAGCTCATTTGGTGCACAGTGGCGAGCTACATGCTTCAAGCCTCCCTGGAAATGTCTTTTCCTCCATGGGCTGAGAACGAGGAAGTGGTGTCAATTACAGCACTGAAGGCAGGTAACTCATTTTACAGGCAAGAGTGTCACAGATACTATTTGAATAAAATAGCATAATTTATATGTACAATTTTATCCCACCAGATAAAAAGTATCAGGAAAAACATTTTTTAAAAAATTAAATGTAGTGCTAGTGGCCCTATTGAACACATTTTGCGAAGACAATGATTTAAATTTATTTGAAGCTGTGTCCACGTAACATTTGTGGTGGCTCAAGTGCATTTCCTCCACACTGAAAGTCCTGTTTTACTGAAATTCTGGCAAACTAGGACAGAGAGGCAGAAATGCTTCAGACTTAAAGCCTATGTATCAACCAATCTCTGAGTCTGTAGCCAAAATAGACTGGAAAAACAACTAAAAATGACAGTATTATAGAATCTCCCTGTTGTGCTACATACTACTGAACAGATTCAGAAGGAGAAGCATTACAAAGATAAAAGAATGGGATGAAAATATGCCATGATGTGACAATAGCAGGAGCTAGTACTTATTAATTGGTTGCTTTTTAATTTTTTAAAAGAAAAATTCCAAAATTTTAAAACAAGATAATGGAAGGGTAACAATGGTTAATGCATTGTGTATTGTTATCTTTAAAGTTATTAGTAAGAGTACAAGATATAGACATTTAATTGTCCAAATAATATGAGCGCAAATCTCTCTTCAATGAACACTTATATTTTCCTTTAACCTCTCCTAGCCTCTCTTTCCCTTTAAACACTTTCTTTTCACTTTGAAATATCTATTTTACATCTTAGATTTTATTTACTCTTTCAGCTTCTCACACTAGAGACAATAAGATGTTTGTACATCTGCAACTCATTTATTTCACTTGAAAGTACAGTCTCAAGTTCCATTCATTTACCTTCAAAGCCCTCAAGTTTATCCTTCCTTGTGGCTGAGTATTACTCTTGTATAAAATGATCACATCTTTTTTTATCCATTGCTATGTGAGCATTTGTGTTGTTTTCCAGACCTGGCTATTAGAAATCGTACTGCTATAAATATGGGTACATGTATATCACCGTGGCATGATGTTTTCAACTCTTCTGGGAAGATGCCCAGCAGTGGAATAGCTGGGTAAAGTCTGACCTCCAATCCTAGCACGCTGAACAGCAATTGAGACTGGGCGTGGTGGCGCGTGCCTGCGATCCCAGCTCTTGGGAGGCTGTAAACAGGCAGAATACTAAGAGTCTGATCTAATAGTGAGCCCCTGAAAACCCTGTAGACCCTTCCCTAAAAATACCAAAAAAAAAGCAAAAAAATACAGATTTATGACTTTGCAGTGAGAATTTTAGAATAATATAAAACAAGAGTAGAAATAATATACAGAAATTAGCACTTGCATTGGAGACAATAAAGAATAGCATTGATTGTGTTAAAAAGATGAATTGATGATGCAGAAGACCATCTCAAGCTATTACTACAAGCCAAAACGATAAACTAACAGATGTGGATGCCAGATAATGGACGTATGGCTTATGTGCATTAAATATGCACTTCTGAAGAAGAAATTATTATAAAGACACAACACAAAGATCCACTTTAGGTAGATTTTTTAAAAAAACTCTTGCATGCAAATCAAAAAGGATAATTTAATTCCAAGAAAAAAATCAGTGTAAATATCTCTTTTCCCATCTTTATCACACTTAAACACCACAGATATATGTTTTTATTTTGCTTTACAAAAGCTCCAATAAACATCATGGTATACAATTCAGACTATCATCTGGATTCATTCTTTCAACACTAAATATTAGAAAAATATAGAGTAACGATGGCAGAATCATTTATGTATGAGGACAACACACAAGAAGCATTCAGAGTCTCATCATTTCTCGAACTGTATTATGTACTCACTTGAGTAGTTGAAGTTATACATTCACTCATCAGCGCAAGATATTAAAGCGGATAAGTAATGGAGTGAAAAGCAATTTTTCCCTTTTAGAAAGCTATTCAAGGGAAACAAAATGCAATTTAAGAAATAACAAATATGCACATACATTTAGTTTATGGTGAATAAATGTACCATCTTTGTTTCCCCAGGAATAGGACCTAACTGGAAAATAACCAGTCACGAAAACTGGAGATCAGAAACGCCATCCCAGTCAGCCTGTCTTTGGCTTGCTTGCTTAACTGTTCTGTTGCTGGGTGACCTCTCTGTAAGGCCAGGATAGGCTGGCTCGGGCTTGCATTTTTGATGATCAGCATTCAAAGCTGCTTATTTCGTGGATAGGTCTTTTTTTTATTTTTTATTTTTTATTTATTTATTTGTGTGTGGCCAGGTCAGCCCACCAGGGGGCGGGGTGGCTGGCATGTGGTGCTGGGGGATTGAACCGCGGTCCCTGTGCTTTGCTAAGCTTGTTCTAAGTAGGTGCTTTAGACCACTGAGCCATCTCTCCAGCCCAGATAGGTCTTATTTTTGAGAAGATACACAAATACTGGAAATAACCAAAAATTCTCCTGTGAAAGCTTTGAGATATCATTTAGTTATCAAAATGAACAATACAGAGACGCTTAGATAATGTAAGAAAAACCATTCCAAGTTTTCATTTTGTATCATCTGTTACGTAAAGGAAAGGCAGCGGACAACTGTTGGAGGAAAATCATTAACTTTGGTTCGATTTTACATGGAGGAATGATGGAGAGTACTCACCTGCTTCCCTATATTTTTTCATTGCTCACAAAAATTTTGGAATAAATATGTAAGATAGTATAGAACAATAAAAACTAGGTGATCAGGGTATGAAGTTCACTTTTTCAAAATTTAAGATTCTTTTAGGAAACCAAACATCTATGGATTGACCAGGTTGACGTCACACAGAAACTTTTTTCAAACAACCTTTAAGAAAGTGCCCTGTCAAGTGCAAATCACATAAATATTTCATAGGCTGCAGGCCACAAGCCCAGAAAATTGTAAAGTTAGCTTTGACTATAAAGTTTGAAAGAAATATTCTTCTTTTGAAATATTTTCTATTTTTCTCCTTCCATGCTTGGTTTGTTTTCCCTCTCAAATGAATTGTACCATTTACTGTCGTTTCCTCCAACCGTGCTACTCCCTTGCACCATTTTTAGGGGAACATCTCAAGTGAGCACAAGATTGTAATAGTTAACTTCACAGTAAATTTCTCAAAGGTAAAGTGTGCTTCCATCCAAACCAATCGGAATGGGTCTGCTTCTGGCAGATTCTTTCCTTTCTGTGATATTTACATAACATAAAAATTTGCTGTCTTACGCAGAAATACTCTCAAGTGGGCCAGTTTATGTTCATTTTCCTAAAATACTTATGTAAAAATTGTCATTTTCACAAAGTATGCCAATATATCTGCTTTTCCCAGAAATGCTAAAAACAATTTATTGAACCAATGCACTGTCATTCCAGTCTGTTCTGCATCCCATGAGTTCATAAAATGGAATGACTGGGTGGAGGCAGGCGCAAAGGGAGCAAAGCTTTGCTTGGGCCTTCAGGCCGATTCGGAGGATGGGAGAAAGGTATGTGACTGAATGTGACAATGTCTGGGGCAGTAAAGTGCCAGTATTTCTGAATATCTGTCAGTAATTTCTATTATTTCTGTGAACTTCTCCTTTATATTTCTTCTCTCAGACTACATTTGCTCCAAATAGCCTTTTCTCCTTCTTATGTGTCGTGAAGGAAGTAGCTGGTTCCATACTTGACTGGGAGATGTTCAATTTCTCTCCTCTTATATTTCCCTTGATTTCACATCTTTCCTTTCCTCCCAAACCAGTAATTCCATATGCTAGCAGCTAGGAAAAGCTACTAAAACAATGACTTGGCACTTTTAAGAAAGTGCACTGTCAGTTTATTCATTGTCAAGGGAAGGTAATTAATTTATAGTGCTGCGTAATTTGTTTGCACATGTCATTGAAAACAAGAACAGAAAGCAAAGCAGAGCTGCAGTCATGCACGAAATTCTTCCTTAGGAATGAGAGCTATTTATTTTTAAATACTTGGTTTTTTGTCCATGAAAGTCATAAATTGATGTCAGTTATTTTTGGAATATTTTCAGATCAAAAGCTCAAGATTACTGCCAGTTGTATAAGTCCTGTGATTTATTTATTTTTATAAAATTTTATATTTTTGATGTGTTTAGTACAGGGTCCACAGGGTCTCACCACACAACTCGGACTCATAGTGATCCTCCTATTTTCAGCCTCCCAAGTGCTGGAATCACAGGCATGCGCCACTACGCCCAGTCTCAATTGCTGTCTCAGTGTGCCCTGGGGGCAGGGCCAGCACATATGTCAGGATGGAACCTGAGCCTGCCTAAGCACACTTCTGTGATTTAGATAACACTGAAACCTGAAGTTGTCATTGAGGTTTTTTGTTTTGTTGAGTCAGAAGAGTAGGGGGGCAAAATTTTTGAGGAATCAGGAGCCAAATTGGTAGGTCTACTTTCCATATGAATGTGTCTGACCTTGGGCCAATTCTTTATCATTCCATCTCTGTTTTATTAATGAAGGTAATACTAGCATCGTCTTCATGGTTAATTTATGCAAGACACTTAGAAGAGTGTCTGGCTCACAGAAATAATTAAAAAAATAGCTGGCCCTAGCCTTCCAAGATCAATTAAGACTCAGGACATATGAGAACTTATACTGTAACGTCATGTAACTCGGTAGGGTCCCAAATTTTCTGATCAAGGAGATTATGGGGCCAAA
>NW_004524598.1:18494031-18494966 GCF_000260255.1 Octodon degus | reverse complement strand
GAGGCTGTAAACAAGGTGGATCACTAGAGTCTGATCTAGTATTGAGACCCTGAACACCCTATAGACTGTTCCCTAAAACACACACACACACACACACACACACACACACACACACATACACACAAAATAAAAGCAAGAATCTCCTAGAATGTCCTAGGAACTAAATTAGAAGTAATTACTTTAGTTAATGTAATCCACAAAAGAGTTTTTTGGAAGAGTTAATATCCAAGCTTTATATTGGTAATAATATAAAATTTAATACTGCATTCATAATAGCTAATTATTATGTGCCAGTTACTTACCACTTATTTTAGTTTTTTCATCCTTTTACAAAAAGTGTTTTGATTTATTTACATTAAATAAATTTTAATGTAAATAAATTTCCCTCCTTCAAACACAAAAATTGTGTAATAATTTAGATCAAGAATGTCCTGCACTCATAGGCTGGGGTTTTGGAAGCAGATTGGTTCACGGGGACGATGTGGCTGACTTGTTGTGAGGAAGGAAGTAGAGTCAGATGAGACCAGGAAGAGCACTGTGGGATGGGGCCTGGAAGGCCCCGCCTGGAGATTCTTGGCTTCTACTTTCTTTCTCCATGGTGATGTGAGCAGCATGTCTCAGCGAAGGTCCTCTGCTCTGTTCTTTCTTTCATGGAGCCAAATGATCATAGCTGAAAAGTGAGCAGAAATAAACCTCTCCTTCAAATTGCGAGTGTCAGGTATTATGTCCCTGGGAGAATAACTTGCAACAAGTAGAGGTAGAAAGCTGGCTTAATAGTATTTACATAGTACTTGGAATTTGCTAATATTTCAAATCAGCTACATTGAAGGCCACCCTGGGAAGCATTTAGGAGGAGTTATTATCTTTCTGGGAATATCTAGTTATCCTTAAACAGGATATCTGAGTTATGCCTTTGGCCAATGACTAATGCATAA
>NW_004524598.1:18484325-18493116 GCF_000260255.1 Octodon degus | reverse complement strand
TCAGAAACACAGCAGAAATATAGCAGGATATCTTTTGTTATGCAACCAATATGAAAAATGTTCAATAAATGAATTACAAACCCTGGGACCTGTCCTCAAGGTGCCTGGAATTCACTGGATAGCAATTCATGGCAAATGTTACTAATCAGAACAGTCCATCAGTACTAACTCTGGCTAACTATAAAATCCATGGTTCAAAGTGCCTTTCTTAGATTAAGACTTTATAAAACCTATAGATGGGGTGTTTAGAATGACAATATCCAAAATTTACAGTAGCAATTATATTGACCTTACTCCTTGGAGCATGTGTCTCTCATGGCTTAGGTGCAGGACGTCCGTGAAAAGTCCCATACAGTTAGTTGGAAGTGTTGCTTCTGCCGGGTGATTGTATGATGGGGACTGAGCCATCAGTTAGTTCATAGTGCAGTGTCCTGTTGGGAGGTGGGGCCTGGGAGAGGTGTGCCACTAGGGTGCGCCTGTGAAGAGGCCCACCCTGACTTCTGGCTGCCATGAGGTGACCAGCTTCATCCACCATGCCATTCCTGCCTTGGGTCCAGCTGACTGGAATAATTCATGCACCAACATCTACCTGTAAGCTGCAGACATTGGGCACTTTATCTTAGTGATGAGGAAACCAACAAATACAATGGCTGACACTTCATTACCTACTACGTACTACTTATTGTGTGCTAAGGACAAGTCTATGTTTCTTTACTCATATAATTACTTATTAAAAATCATAGAACAGCCAATTGGCATGACCTCAGAGAGATAGTTTTTCCTGACCACCATATATAAAGCATGTACTAACCTGAGTCCTCCCTTTCTGGGACTTGGCCGGTTCTATTTCCTTCATTTGGAAGTCTAATTTCCATTCATTTACTTTTACCCTCTGATTTAGTTGTTTTATCTCTTTGCTGAGACAAAATACCCAGATGCCTAAAGTTAAAGGAGGAAAGATGTATTTAGCTCACAGTTTATAGAGGTTTCAGTACATAATTGGCTGGCTCTGGGTGTGGTGACTTGACAAACACTTCATAGTGGCCAGAAGGAAGCAAAGCAACGAAAGGCCTTCACAGCCTCCTTCTGTCCCTTCCATTGTATTCAAGCCCTGGGATTAGGGTGGTGCCAATCCAATCAGTGAACTGATCCAGGATTCACCCACTCTTAATCCCAGTATTGTACCATGACTCAATCACACATGCTAGGTTCAGCCACTGTTGAAAAAGCCTCACCTAAACCTTTAGACATTAGACCACTTGGTTCTTGGAACTTCAGACACCAGAAATTAATGTGACCACAACCTTTGTGTTCCAACAGGTTGTGAGATTTCACTGCCTATGTATACTGTAAGCCTATTCCAATTACATATTGTCTAAGTTACTTTTCTCTCATTGCTGGGACAAAATACTTGACACTCAAAATTAAGGAAGGAAATATTTATTTAGCTCACAGTTAGTGGAGGCTTCAGTCCATACTCGGCTGGCTCCAAGGCAGGGTGGCACATGGAAGAGGGCAGCTATTCATGGCAATGGAAAGCAAAGAACAGCAAAGGGAGGAGCAGCATCTGTGGCAGCTAGCAAGCCTCTCTTCTTCCTTATATTGTACTCAGGCTCTCCACCCCAGGGCGCGTGTAGCACTCATACCCCTAATTCTAGCATTGGATCATGAGTTAATCACAAACTCTAGAAGCCTGTCCCAGGGATGCATGAGGCCTTGTGGGGCCAACTAGACCCAAACCATTATGCATATATTTCTGTTTTGTGAAGTACTGTTACCAGTATATTCATTACTTCACTTTTACCTTCTTATAAGTGGGGAAAAAAGAAACAATTGATAAAAGTTAAGATCCATAAATCTAGTATAAATGTTAGTTTGAAGGTTAAAATATTTTTCCTGAAAGCTCACTTTCCTTTATAAGGTTTACTCAGAAGTGCTTTTGTAATTCTGCTGGCAAAATACAATAATAGAAATTAAGGGTAAATTAAGGATAAAATTAATAGCATAAAATTGAATTAAAGGCCTGGCCAGATAGCTCAGCAGAAAAAAGTGCCTGCTTAGGAAGATGCAGGGGTCAGGGGTTCATTCTTCAGCTTGCCATGCCAGCCTTGCCGCTGGAGCACACTGAGACAGAGATTGAGACTAGGTGTGGTGGTGCATGCCTGTAATCCCAGCACTGGGGAGGCTAAAAACAAGACAAACACTAAGAGTCCGATCTATGCAGTGAGACCCTATAGACCTAGTAGTAAATACATTTAAAGAAAATTAAAACTTGTAAAGATCTGGAAGAAACAGATACTTTTATGTTTTTTTTTAAAGATTTATTTATTTATTTATTTATTTATTCATTCATTCATTCATTTATTTTGTGTGTGTGGCCAGCTCAGCCCACCAGGGGGCAGGGCTGGCTGGCATGTGGTGCTGGGGGATTGAACCACCGGCCCTGTGCTTTGCTTAGCTTAGCTTGTTCTAAGTAGGTGCTTTAGACCACTGAGCCATCTCACCAGCCCAGATACTTTTATTTTAAAAAGTATTATTTTGCTTGATATTAGATTAATTTTGTTCCACTGACAGGCCAAGCGCATGACTGACACCACCTTATGATTTGTGGTCCTCAGCTGTACTTCTGAAACACCAATCATGGATAACCCACAAAACCCACATTTCCTATCCACACTGTCTCATGAGCAGACCTTTGAACCGAATGAAAGATTGATAGTCAACTGATTATTCCTCATGCATTTAATATTTTTGCCTTATTAGAATAAAAGGCAAAAATGTTTGGCCTATTTTGTTATTTTGTCTTTGAACAGTTTTCAATTTCTTGATCTTTTTTTCTCTAGTAGAAGTAACACTCACTTGATATAATTTAGTGGTAATTAGTGTCTGGAGACAATTTGGTTGTCAGAATGAAAGAAGAGACTTCACTAAATACCCTACAGTGCACAGACTGACCCGGCATGATGAAGACTCAAAAGGCTGAGGAACCCTGATGCATTATGGGGATTTGGAATCATTTTTCTATTTTCTTGCCTCCTTCTCAGCCTGCACTTACAGAAATGTGAAAGATGTCTGTATTATGACATTAGACGATTGAGAATAAACTTAGGGAAGTGAATGTGGATCCTGTTTTTTTTTTTTTTCCAAGGCTATTTAGTTCATTTGTGCCCTTTGCTAGATTTTGGGAACATAATTCAGTTCTATGTAACTTTAATTCATGTGTTACAAACCCAGCATACTATTTTTCAGTTATCTGATAGAATTGCTAAATTATGCCAAAAAGAATACTTAAATATGTTTAATAGTAATTGAAAAAAAATACAAATTCAGCTGGAAAGGATTGCTCTATGAAAATGTTTACTCAATATGCAATCAGTAATACTTGGTGAGAACTTACTTTGATAAATTTACAGCATTGGGAAAGAATGCATAATATTTATTTTATGTGCTACTTTCCAGTAATGTTCAGGCTGAATTAAAAGACGGTGTGATTGGAGTGACTCTGGCTTCCTTTTATGTGGCATTCGTAACAGAGGTTAAAAATAAAGTACAAAGACAACCAGATCAGAAATGCACAACATGTGGAAATACATAATGTGGGGATTCGTAGGTCTCTTTGTGGTCCACAAGAGAAAACAACTAAGCAAATTAGAAAATAAAGACAGCAGAAAAGAGCTGAGGTCAGGTGGAGGCTTGTTTTCCTGATGAGCAAATGACTTGAACTACAGCAGCAGGAGCATTTATTTATAACTTTGTACAGTTAATATCAGGAGACACAAAGTTGCCTGGTAGCTAATGACAAATTGCCCAGGCAGGATGCTTTTCTCAAGACTGAGATAGCTTGACTGCTTTAGGCACTGTGGCCTTATCCTTCCCTCCCACATATGACCAATTTCCAGCTTCAGTCATTCCCAACAACGTACTTTACTGAAGAAAAATATTTAGATGACAAATAATTTGAAATGATGTTCATTATAATTTTTGATAGGATATTGCAAATTAAAACGACATGTTAGCACTACATTCTTATGTATAAAGTTCAAAATAAAACACCACCAAATGCTGATAAGGGCATAAAACAAAAACTCACATTTATTGCTATGGGGATGGAAAATGGTACAGTCACTTGAAAGAGAGTTTGGTAGTGTCTCATGAAGTGAAACATATCCTTACTATAAAAATCAGTTATTATCTTCCTTGGTGTTTACTCAAATGAATTGAAAATTTATGTTCTCATAAAAACCTACACGCAAATGTTTATAGCAACATTAGAAATATTTTTGAATACTTGGAAGCAATGAAGGTGCCTTATGGCAGTGAACTGATAAGTAAACTATAACATACTTAGACAATGGAATATTGTTCACCTCTAAGAAGAAACATACTCTATTTAATGAATAAACAAAGAGGAATCTTTGACATGTACTACTAAGTAAAAGAAACCTACAGTGTATGCTGCTATAATGGCACATATGTGACACTGTACAGGTCGAAACCTACAGTATGTAAAATACCAAGACTGAAGCCCAGTGTCCAATGTGGACTTCAAGTGGCAATTTGGTAATAATATAGGATCATCATTTAACAAATATTTCACCCTGTTGTAGGATATTGATAGTGAAAGAGGCTATGTATATGGACAGACAGGGATTATGTGAGAATTCTGTATTTCCCATTAAATTTTGTTGTGGGCCTGAAACTGCTGTAAAATATAAAGTATTTTTAAAATTTTCATTTATTTATTTTAACATAGTTTGTTTGTTTTTGAGACAGGGTCTCACTATGTACTTCAGACTGGTGTTGAACTCATTATGTAGCCTAGACCAGCCTTGAACTTGAAGTGATCCTCCTGTCTCTGCCTCCTGAGTCCTGGGATTATAGGTGTGCACCAACCCTCCTGGCCTAGTAGTTTTTATTACTTCAAAAAAAAAAACCCACAAAGAAGTAAAGAAAGAAACCAGTAATAATTCAACACAGGAGAAAATTATACCAATTTAAGGAAATTAGAATTGTAAAAGAGTGAAAAATCTGGAATTTGGAAATTTTGACCCAGTAGAATCTGAAGTTAGGTAAATCCATATTTCCCAGGTGACACATAAGTAGCAGGGGACCAAAATTCCCGGCAGGTATTGCTATCTAATCAGGTCATCATCATAGCTTAGTAACGCAGCACACTGTAGAATACGGCTGTTCACCCATATTCTACAGTGTGTCTCCCTGCAGAGGCGATTAGGAGCTGTGGTTCTCTGGCCCTGCCCCACATGAGAAGAGGATCCTACCGCATATCACTAACTGAGGAAAAGATCAAACTTCAAAATCTGCAGTTTCTACTGATTTTTCACCTTTATAAAGTGTAAAAATCTTTGTTGAGTCATTGCAAAGTGGGAAACATCTATATTGTATTTGTAAGTTCTTTCTGAAGGAGTTTCATTGTACTTATTACTTCCTTCAGATTTGTAGCACATGCTATGTTTATGCCTGATCCAGTCCTCTTAATTATTTCTTCATTCACATATAAAACATTGCTTGTGAATTAAAGAGATGTACAATACAGATGTATATCGTCTGAAAAAAGTAGACAAAAATCCAAGTTTCAGAAAGGTGGTTTTTCTCTTACTTTCGCCATAGTGGCATGGGCAATTACGTACACATGTTTGATTATTACTGTACTCTTCTTACTGATTATGGGATTGGATTTAAGAGGCGGAGGAAATTTTGAGGGTGAAACTGAATTAATATTATTCACAATATACTTTGCTTTGTTTAGAGGCAGTGTCTTGCTGTGAAGTTCAGGATGGCCTGTAACTCACAAAGTATCCCATATTGGCCTTGAGCTCATGGAAATCCTCCTGCCTCAGCTTCCTGAGTGTTGGGATTACAGGTGTGGGTCATCATGTCTAGCTTTCACAATCTATTTGACCTGGACAATTTGTTATGTTCATGATCTTGCTTTCCATGTAGAAGATAGGAAAATTGAGAAACTGAAACATGATGTAGATATACAGACAATTAAAATAGTCTTTGATTGATTTGAAATGTTGATACCTATAATTTTGATTCAAATTAAGTAGTGGTGGCCTATGCTTTTTTCCCCTTTCTCTTGTGTCTTTTTTTTTTCATTTATTACCCATTTAAAAAAACAAAAAGAAAAAATAAAAAAACTCTTTTATTTGTGAGAGAGTATGGTAATAATTGGAATGTCATGACAAGAAGTATGCATTTAGAAGACCAGAATGACAGACATTCCAAGCATGACCCTTCTATTATACACTGCTATCTTCAATGCAGTTGCTTGGTTCACAAGTATCAGCATATATAGTTAGTCAGGTTGAGAAACCAACCAATTGTCTGTTACTTTCAAAAACCTGCTGGTATTTCTCAGAATCATTGCCTTACCCATCTTGTGCATACAAGTGTATGGCTTTGTCCCTGTCCTGTTTCCCAGCTTTTCTCCTTATCCTCTCTTCATTGTCCAGACCTCAAGTTCTTGCTTTCCTTTTAGTTGTATTATACCTTTCTATTTGTATTTCTTCTTTTGAGCTCTTATACTAGGGAGACTATATGATATTTACGTATGTAGATCTGGCTTATTTCACTTATATCTTCAAGTGGCATCCACTTAAATATAAATGCTTCAAGTTTATCATTCTTTATAGTCTGAGTAATACTCCATTGTATAAAAATACCATATCTTTTTCAACCATTCCTTGTGTGACTGGCATTTTGGTTGCTTCCAAGATTTGTCTATCACAAATTGTACTGCTATGAACATAGGTACACATATATCACTATGATATGACGTTTTCAGTTCCTCTGGGAAAACTCCAAGTCGAGGGATAGCTGGCTTGAATGGCATTTCCTGTCTTAGTTTTCAAGTAGTCTCCACACTGATTTCCATAATAGTTGCACCAGTCTACATTCATATTAGCAGTGGAGAAGGGTTCCCTTTTCCCCACAACCTCTCCAACATTTGTTGTTGATTGATTTCTTCATGATAGCCATTCCTTCTGGGGTGAGATGGTATCTCAGTGTTGTTTTGATTTGAATTTCATGGATGGCTAGTGATGTGGAGCATTTTTTCATGTATTTATTTGCTTCTTTAATTTCATCCTCTAAGAAGTGTGTGTTCATCTCAGATGCCCATTTCTGGATTGGGTCTTTAAATTTAGGGGCCCTAATGTATTTTAGTTCTTTATAAATTCTAGAGAGCAGACCTTTGTCTGAGTGCTTATTAGTTAAGATTTTTTTTTTTAAATTTGTGGGTTGTCTTTTCACTTTGTTGGCAATTTATTTAGATGTGCAAAAACTCAATAAGAGTTGGTCCCAGTTGTCAATTCTTTCAAGTGTTAACAGTGCGATTTGATTTTTGTTCATGAACTCTTTGCCTACCCCTATGTCTTCAAGAGTTCCCCTACTTTCTCTTCCAGGAGATTTACAGTTTCTGTTTTAGTGTTTAGATCTTTAATCCATTTTGACATTAGCTTAGTGCATGGTGATACACCTGGGTCAAGTTTCAGTTTTCAGCATATAGAGCCAGTTTTTCCAGCACCATTTGGTAAAGAGGCTATCTTTCTTCCAGAAAGCATATTTGGCCCCTTTGTCGAAGATCAGGTGGCTGAGTGTGTTTGTAGATGCCTCTGCATCTTCTAATCTATTCCATTGATCCTCAGGTCTATTTCATTTCCAATACCATGTTGATTTTATCACAGTATCTTTTTAGTATAATTTCAAGTCAGAAATTGTAATGTCCCCTGCCTTGTCTTTGTTGACCATGATTGCCCTTGCTATTCTGTCTTTTCTGGTTCCAAATAAAGTTTAGGAATGATTTCCCTAGGTCTGGGAGGTATGTTAGTGGTAATTTGAGAGGGATTGCATTAAATCTGTACAATAAATTTGGGAGTATGGCTATCTTTACGATGTTGGTTCTTCCTATCCAGAAGCATGGAATATCTATCCATTTTCTAAAAGTAGCCTCTGCTCCTGGTCTCACTGACTGGAATGGGGTCACCAACAGTGCCTACTCCACACGTGTGTGAGAGGGTGGATTTATGGCCCCATGTCCTTGCTTTGGAGCAGAACCCAGCCCATGATCCACTCTGAGTAATTGGGCCATCATTTTTGTCTTCTGGGTCACCTTTGACTATTGTTGCCTTTTATGTTTTTAGCTAGGGGCCTATCAATTTTATTTAGTCTTTCAAAGAACCAGATTTTTGATTCATTAATTCTTTGAACTGTTTTCTTCATCTCAATTGAATTGATTTCTGCTCTAATCTTTATGATTTCCTCCCGTCTTTGGGCTCTGGGTTTGGTTTGCTCTTCTTTTTCTAGTTGTTGAAGGTGCAGCATTAGGGTATTTATTTGTTCCTATTCTATTTTCCTAATGTGTGAGTTCACAGCTATGAATTTTCCTAAGAATTGCTTTCATTGCATCCCATAAATTCTGATAAGTTGTGGTTAAATTTTCATTGAATTGTAGATATCGTTGAATTTCTTATTTAATTTCATCTGTGTCCCATTGATTGCTGAGCAGGGTGTTGTTTAATTTCAATGTATTTAGGGTCTTTTTTCTGGTTTCTTTTGTCATTTATTTCCAGTTTCATTGCACTGTGGTCAAACAATATGCATGGGATGATTTTTTGTTTTTTTTGCATATACTTAAGCATGACCTATGGACTAGTATGTGGTCTATTTTGGAAAATGACCCATGTGCAGCTGAAGAGAATGTGTATTCAGCTGTGTTTGGGTGGAACACTCTGTATATGTCAACCAAGTCCATTTTTTCCAAGTTTTG
>NW_004524598.1:18460901-18484225 GCF_000260255.1 Octodon degus | reverse complement strand
CTTCTCTCTCTCCCTTCCTCCCTCTCTCTTTCTCCTTCCCTCCTCTTCCCTCTTCTCTCTCTCTCTCTCTTCCCCCTCCACCTCTCTCTCCACCCCCTCTGCCTCCCTCTCTCCCTCTCCACTTCTCTCTCCCGCTTCTCTTCTGTCTCCCTCTTCTTCAGTTCAGGAGTTATGGGAGGATCAGCTGGATTTTGCTATTTGCTTGGTTGTTGACCTCAGGGTTGCTTAATTGTTGCTGAACCTTGGCTAAGACAGCTCAACTGGGCCCAGAAGATTGAAAGAAATACTTGGATGCACACATGGAAATATACAAACAGAAAGTTGTATTGTAGTAGATATGGATGCCCAGAGCTTTTTTTTTTTTTTTTTTTTCATTACCAGGGATTGAACTCAGGACCCTGTACCTGCCAGGCAAGCACTTATTCTACTGAGCTATCTGCCTGGGCCCAAAATTAACAGGAACTAATGGATGGTAAGTGGTGCTGACCTTCTAGTACTAGAATCCCATAAAGATGCCCTGACAATTTTTTTTTTTTTTTGGCGGAACCAGGGACTGAACTCAGGCCCTCATGCTTGCCAGGCAAGCACTTATTCTCTTGAGCCATCTCCCCAGCCCTTTTGTGTGGTGACCTATCTTTTTGAGATAAAGGAGTGTTAAGGTCTCCTGTTAAGATTGTGGTCATGGATATTAGATGTTTTCATGTCCAGTAAGATTTGTCTTATATAGTTGGGCGCTCTTGTGTTTGTTGCATAGATATTTATGAGTGTTACCTCTTCCTCTTGAATTTTTCCCCTAACCAGTATATAATGGCCTTCTTTATTTCATTTGATCATTCTTGGTTTGAAATTGAGACTGTCTGAAAACAGGATTGCTACCCCTGCTTTTTTCTGAGGTTCTGGGGCATGTCGTATTGTTTTCCATCCTTTGACTTTAAGCTTACAAATGTCTTTTTGAGTTAAGTGTGTTTCTTGTATGCAGCATATTGTTGGATTTTGTTTCCTAATCCACTGTGCCAGTCTATTTCTATTAATTGGTGAATTGAGTCCATTTACATTGATGGTTAGAATTGAGATGTGTTGACTTATGATTGACATGTTATTTACCTGCTATTGTTTGTTATTTATCCTTTTTGTCCTGTGTTTAATTATTTGCCCTATTTAGTTGGTTCCTTCTGTTCTCATTCATGGAGTTCTGATCATTTTAGTCCCTCTCTAGAACATCTTTCAGTAGTCTGTGTAGGGTTGACTTTGTTATCATGAAATTCTTTAGTTGTTCTTTTTCATGAAAGTATTTCACTTATCCCTCAAACTTGAAAGAGAGTTTTGCAGGGTATAGTAGTCTGGGCTGGAATTTGTTTTCATAGAGGACCTGAAGTACTCTTCTCCATGCTCTTCTTGCCTGCATGGTTTGTGAAGAGAAGTTGGCCAAAATTCTGATGGGTATTCCTTTGAATGTGATCTGCTTTTTTCTCTAATGGTTTTCAGTATATTATTCTTGTACTGGATTTCTGGGATCTTGACTATTATATGTCTCGGTGTGTTTTTAATTGGGTTGAAGTTATTTGGCATTCTGTATGCTTCAGTTACCTGAATGACAGATAGTTTCCTCATATTTGGGATGTTTTCTGCTATTACTTCTGCCCATATTCTTTTTATATCATTTGTATTGACTCTTTCTTTCTCATTGATGCTTATTAGTCTCACATTGTTCATCTTTGCATCGTCTTGCAGGTGGTGGATTATTTTTTCCTGCATCCTAGTTGTTTTTAAGAGTCCTTTTCTTACCACTAGCTGCACCAGCATCTTCAAGATCTGAAACTGTGTCTTCACTTTCACTCAAATGGTTTTTCTGTCTTGTGATTGAGATTTTAAATTCCTCTATATCTCTTTGACTCTGCTTCATGCAATCTATTACCTTCCTGTATTGCTCATTCAAGGAATCTGTCATATTTCTAATTTCTTCTATTTTTTTTATCAATGTCTTCTTTAGAAGCAGTTATTAGTTCTTTTACTGCAGTTTATTTCATATCGGATTTCCCTCATATGTTTTTGTATTTGATTCACTTTAGATCACACTTTAGATCACATGAATTCAAAGATTTCTTTTTTATTTCAGAAATTAATTCTTCTCTGAGTTCCTGTCTACCTTTCTGCTGTTGTTTCTTTACTTGTGAGGCTATTAATTCATACATTTAAGCAGAGCTAGTGTCTTCTGCACTTGTTCTGGGTGGGCATTGGGTTTCCCCAATATGTGTCTCTATTACATTCTTTATTTCGGATTCTATGAATTCAGAAATTTCTTTTTTCATTTCAGGAATTAATTCTGCTCTGAGTTCCTTTATAACTTTCTGCTCTTGTTTCTTTACTTCCGATGCTGTTAATTCATTCATTTCAGCTGAACTAGTGTCCTCTGCAGTTGTTATGGGTGGGCTCAAGGCCTAAGATTGCATTTTGCTCCTATCTTTATAGTTTCGTATAGCACTGATCTTTGATCTTTGGTGTAGAGCTTTGATGCAGTTATAACCTTAGCACCTACTGAAATTCAGGTGCAGATCTATTAAGTTTGAGTTTATCCATTTATGCCTGGCCTGGGTCTATCTGTTGTCTTCAGCTCCCTCCTGCTACTGCCCTTGGAAGTGAACCTGTGGTGCTCCTCTGTTGTGTCCCTGGCCCAGGGAGCACAGGGGAGTGCAGAAGCTCTCCTACGCAGTAGCTGAGTCTAGGCTTGGGGTGGATCTGGAGGTCTCTAGAGAGTTGCAGAAGTTCTCATTCACTAGGCGGGCCTGGAGGCGGGAACTCCAGAGGGTTGCAGGAGTCCCAGTGGCAAGGTAGAGGGTCTCATGTGGGTGCCAGAGTTTTGGTCTGGAGGGGTCCTGCGGGCACAGGGAAGCCCTGATCACCTATGCTTTTTGCAATTTTATTTTGCAAGACAAAATTATGCCACTCCACTTCTGTTTTCAGTGCTTGCGAACTTTATTTTTTCCAAGTCTGTAGTTTTAAAAGTGCCTTTAATTATATATACACACACAGAGTAATATTTATTTTCAGACTCTCTGCCTACTTTTGTCCTGGTCATTCCATGTTTTTTCCCCCTTCTTCACTGCTTAGTCCAACACAAATGGTTCCTTTTCAACACACAGTTCTTTTCATTATTTAAGATGGAAAGTAGGGCTAGAAAGGCATTTTTCATGTTATTTCTAGGATACCTCAAATTTAGCTTTGCCTCTAGGCCAATTCCTATGGAAAACCAAAGCAAAACTTCTGGAAAATTTAACCAGTGTCTTCAGCACAAGACATTTTAGGTTCTGTAGCCCAGTTACCATCTTCTCCAGTGAATAACAAATTGGTTGGACTGGATTGCCATTCTAAGACTATCGTAGCATCAAATTTTATGGAATAGCTCGACCATAATTACAAAAGAAAACCCAACATAGCAATAAAACAATTTCAAAGACTATTTCTCATTTCACCCAAATTTTCTGTTCTCGGAAAATGGTCATCCTAAACCCAAGATGGATCAGCATTTGCAGGAGACAAACAACAGACTGCTGATGTATTCCTTAAAACGTTCTTCTCTTCCCAGGAAGGGTTGATTCTAGACTATAAAAATGCATTCTAAAATTTTATGGGAACAAAAGTCTCCCCAAAGCATTGAGGGTGTCAAACGTGTTCTCCCAAGGTGGTTCTTTCAGGAGTATAAATGTGTAATTGCAAGTTCCCAGTGGAAGTATGCAGGTCATAATTCAGATGTAGAACTGAAAACAAAGCTCATGGCTTTGGCCTTCTGATAGCTTAACTCTGTTTGATCTAGTGGAACAAAGCATTTATTGATGCCTATTTTCTTTTATCATTGGCTTGTCCAAAGTTTGCAATTGTTTAAAAATATATTATTATGTATTGAACTATTTTCTCTCTTTGCTATACTGATTGGGGCATCACCAGTGAGTATTTTTCCTATCATGAAGTCTTTTCATTATCATATCACTAAAATTTAAACTTGTGTCTACATTAAGTTTTAAGATAAACTTGCTGCTTTCTCAAATAGTCATTTATAGTTTATATATTTAAAGTTTTGTATCTAGGCTTTAAATATTTTCTGCATTCTAGTAAGTCCTTCTAGAGCATTTGGTTTGCTGAGATGAACTGATACGCTTGTTTTAGAAAGATGACAAAGAAGGCTAGATTTTAGGAAGTCTTCTGATACTACAAATTTCAGTCTTCAAACTCTCAGTCTTTTAGCTTTTTCCCAGCCTGCACACTTCTCCTGGCACTGAGTCTCGCAGGGCAGAGTAAAATGCAATGAGCAGAGTAGCCTGGTGTTTAGGCGCATGGACTCCAGTCAGACAGAAGAACGCTGGTTTAAATCAGTATTCTGATATGTTTTACTTGGGTGATTCTCACCTTCTTCTTTGAAATCATTCTTTTATTAATATTAATTATTATTATTATTACTTTACATTTATGTATTTGGTACAGTCTTACTACACAGGTTGTACTTGTAGTGATGCTCCTGTCTTCAGCCTCCCTAGCACTGAGATTACAGGTGTGTGTCACCATGCCCAGACTCGGTTTCCAGTTCAATGCACTAGAAAGTGTGGCCGGCACTGCATGCAGTACCAGGAATTGAACCCCAGTCCCTGAGGAACTAAGCAGGCACTTAGTCTGCTGAGCTATCTCAGTGGCCCCATTATATTTTTGATTTTAAAATATTTAAGCAAAACAGACTGAACATACTCAGTGTAATGGCTTGATATATGTATATGTTGTCTAATTATTACCACAAGCAAATTAATACTCCCACCACCCATGCAGTAGATTAGGTCCTTAGACAGCTTATCTTTTATTTGAAACTTTCTGCCCTTTCCTCCACTCCCTTTCTTCTCCAGCTCCTAATAATCATCAACCTTCTCTCTGCTTCTAAGCATTACAGAGATTTAGATTCTACATAAAAATGAGAGATTTAGATGCTACATAGAAAAATACTGTGCAGTATTTTTCTATATATGACTTTTTAAATTTTGTATAACATCATCCATGTTCATCCACATTGTGATTAGATTTTACTTTTTGTTAGGAGGTAGTGCCTGGTTGGAACAGGTAAGTCACTATAAGGGAGCTCTATAAAGCCATCTCTCCCTGCCTGGCTCCTCTCTTTTCTTCCTGCTTCCTGGATGCCGTGACCAGCTATGTCATGTGCCTGTACCATGCCATCCTTTTCTTCAGAGCTGGCTGTCCCTGGAATGGCACAAGATCCAAAATAAGCCATTTCTCCTTTACATGTTGGTGTCAGGTATCGAGTCCCTGCTACAAAAACAAAGTGATCAAAGCATACGGCTAGCTTCTGTGGTTGTCAGCAGCATCTTAGCACTGCATTCCTTCCTCCTTTCCATATTTATTTCTCCAGACCTCAATATATCTGTCCTGACTCAATTAGTTATGCAACTAGTTTAATGATTGCTAGTGAGGAAAGCAGTTTCTAAATCTTCCCAGGACACACACATCTTCTGCAGAATTTGTTTCTCTTTGTTTTAAAGGAATGCTAAAGGGAGAGCTGGGTTTTCATAGACGCTCTGAAAATATTAGGAAATAGACGGATGAAAGCCCACATGTTAGTATGTAAATGGTCTTGCTTATTCTTTTGGCTTGGGATCCATCTACAAAAAAAATTAAGCTTCCAATTTGTTGACTGAACTAAACTTTAATCAGAGAGATGTGCTTTTTTGTAGCAGATTTTTTTTTGGTGTATATAGGGTTGTTTAATAATAACACTAAAATAGCTAAATGTGTAATTATAAATGCTTTCAGTTCATATTATTTTTGCATTTTCAGAGTTCATCCAACACTTGTAATGTCTGTAGTCTATGTATACTATAGCTAAAATTTAAACATAATTTTTGCACCTATTAATCACATTCCTACATACTTTTGCTATTTCTGATTACTTTTCACTGACTGCTTTTTCACTGTAGCATGCCATGGTAATATTTATTCATTATTTTATTTTAAAGAGTAAAAACTAATAGCAGAAACAAAAAACAAAAACACTACTGTTGAATACCTCTCATCTTGTTCTTCTAGATGTGCACATTTCTAATGCCTTATCAATTAATATTCTCTCTTTAAAATAATATAAAAATACAGTGTAAGAAAGGACAATAAAAAATTAAAGTTTATTGAGCATAAGCATTAATGTTTAATTATTTGACCTATTTTGCATACCTATATGTATCAATCTGAACAACAGATTTGACAGTGAAAATATGTAATATAGTAACCGTTGCTAAATTATTATTCCTGTTTTGAGAAATGCATTTTTTTGACTCAATTTAGGGAACACTTAATTTATAGCCAAGGGAAAATGTCAGGATGCAAAGTATTGAAAGAGTGCTACTGTTTTTCTGAGTCAATGTTCCATAAATCACTGGGTGATGAAGAAAGGTGTAAAAGGGGAGACTGTACATCTGATGAGCTATCCTCAGATCTCTCACTTTCTGAGCGCATGTATCATAGACCCCTCTTGCCTCAGCCTATTATACTGAGTTCACCGACTTTTCTTATACCACTGCTCTTCTCCCCAAACATGCTCTGGAGTGCTTTTGTCTTGGGGAATCTCTGCTACAACCTGTTTCCCTTTCCAACACTCCCTCTTATACTCATATTGTTAGTTTCACTTGCCTGTTGTCTATTTCTTCCTGTGAGTTTCATGGAAGGCATGATCTCCTTGCGTATCAATCACAACCTTCCTCAGTCTTGTCAACAAGATAGTCTGTCCCGCCATTACCCATCTAGCGTTCAACTTAGAATCATCTAAGCTCTTCAGCTCCCACACCTACTAGAGCTTGACAATTTTCTTATTTCTTGAATCTGTCTCTTCTAACCTCCATCTTACTTCAGCGGATTACATTACTCAAAAAATATTTTTGGTAGCACTCTAACTAGCTTCATCTCCCACAGCCACCAAATGGTGAGTCTGATCATTTTTCTTCCAGTCGTGGTATTAAAGTCTAGACCTTAATGTGACACCAAAGCCTTCTATGATCTATCAGTGGCTGTACAGTCCCCAGTAGATGCTTAGGCAGTGAGTGGGCCTCTCTACACAGCAGCCTTCTTTTGCTGTCTCTTTTAGCTAGTTATCTTCTTGGCCTTTTGGGCCAGTCCTTGTCTTTCTCACTGTGTAACTCCCACACATTCCTTGATAGTTGAGATGCTTACTTAACCCAGAAATCTGTTGCGCTGGCTTCCCATTTAAACTGGGTTTCATTTGTCATAATTTGAGATCTTCAGACATAGACTATGAGAAGATACATGGGAAAAATATTAAGAAGAATTTTCAGAAAAAAAAAACAGTTAAGAGATGAAGAAGTCAGATCAATGAGGAAAAGAAAGGAAAAGGGTAAAATGCATATGATTAAACTAATTCTTACAAATGGTAACATTGGCTCACTCTCATCAAGGGAGCTTTGAAATGAGTGAAGTTAGCACCTCAGAAGTGTCTTATTTGGTATGAAGAAAATGAAATAGTTATAGTTCCTAGTTCTTCTTTCAGCCACAAGGCTGGATGACAGTTGTTAAAGCAAAAATTTACTGTTCAACACTGCTATTGTGCTTTTTTGGTGTGTGTGTGTGTGTGTGTGTGTGTGTGTGTTACACATGTTTTCTTCCAAGATGGACCACATTTCTAAAGTGATTCTCAATTGCTTGTCGGAATTCAATGATCAGGCAAGGTCTCTGCACAAAATGGATAAACTTGGATCATTTCAAAAGAGGTTAATACAAGGGTCTTTTGAATAGATATGCACAAGATATGGGGAACCCATATGATAAATCCAGGACCACAGCTGGTGGAGAATCAGTTATTATCCTCAGGCATGAAAAAAATAAGAAGTGCTGATGGAATCTAGAGACTACAGAAGGTGGAGAGAGCAAACTAATTGGAAATGTCCTTCACTCGAGGAATGCAGTGAACTGAGATGAACCTCTTCCCAAAGGCCAGAGAAGGGCGCCCAGATTCATGTTCTGTTTTCCTCCCATTGTCTAGCTGGTGCCCTTCACTGGCCTATCCCACAGAAAGCCAAAGTCAAATGAGGTCCTTAATGACATCCATTCAAAATCAGACTCTTGGAACACAAAGTAGGATGAATCAGGGTAGAAAATAGATCTAAAGGTGCAGATGGAAAAAATCTGGCATGGCCCATCTAGAGTAATGATAGAATTTTCCACGCTGCTCTGGATCAGAGGTCTCTGAATCTTCCTTAGTCTAAATTGTCGTAATTGTGTCAACACTGAGGAATATGTACCAAATTGGCCCACTGGTAGGTTTTTCCCGGATAACAAATTTCTGGCATCTGCCTTTTTTAACTACAGATTATTTTGAAGATTGTAGGAATGACTTCCACAGGGTTACTATGTCTCCAATTACAAATAAAATAATAGACTTGTTAGAAAGCCATATATGAATATGATTACAAATGAACTCACATCTTTCTCCTCGTTATGTCAGGAATATTTGTACTGGATTATTTTATAGCTGTTTATGAATGTGCCAGGACATTGTTCTGAAGGTAATTTACTTATTTCATGGCATGTGGATTTGCTTAAAGCTTTTCAGTCAACCTTAGCATATCTAGGAAAGAGTCGAGATCCCCATTAAAGAGACATGTATAAGACATATCTGTAATGTAGATAATAGTATTTTGAGTTGAAAGTCATTTTAATGGCAAAATCATCAAGTAAAAAGCATTTAGAAGTTTCTTTATAGGCGGGTGTGAGTGTCAAGACCTCAGAAGTAGTTGAGAATAGCAAAGAGGTGCTTCTTGAGGTAGGGCAGAAAACAGTAGTGTGAGTAGCTTCCTTGGAAAAGATCAGTAGCAGGTAAATTAGTCATGAGGTCAAGGGAGCATGTATTTATCTAAAACCATGTTGTAGTGGTTGATAAATTGTGTCAAATTAGCTGGATGACTCTTCTGATTCTGGCTTGGATCCTTTGACTTCTGTCGCGGACTCTTCAGGATCCATTGCAGACTCTGCAGCCTTCCAGACCCATTAGCTGACGAATAGAGACTTGCACGGAGCAAAGCAGTGAGCTTCAGACCTTGGGACTGAACTCCTCAGTCTGGGGTGTGTAGACGCCCTCTGCACGCTCCCTCATCTGAGTCTGCGGCTGACTGTAGTAAGCCAGTCTTGTAATTCCTTAGACATTGTATATCTTGTTCCTTATGTTCCTTATATTATATCTGTTCCTCTAAGTAAAACCCTGACCAATACACATGCCATCCATGTTGATGTCCACATTATGTCTTTCTCTACCTGTAGAGCAAAAGGGCAAAGAACACACATGTGAAGGAAAGCCAATGTGCTAAATACGCAGTGATTCATGCGTGTCCTCAGGCATGGACATGATTTCTCAAGGCCTAGAACAGTTGCACTTATTAAATTTCTATGAGATGGACAAAATTTGATCTTGACACATAAAACAGATCATTCAGGAAAGAGTTAGATTCATTATAGGTAGACACAAAAGGTAAGGTTAAAAATAAAGAAGAGATTGGAGTAACTTGACTTAGAGATGGCAAAAGTAAGGAGGAAAGATAAACGTGACCGCTATATACAACAAAGTGGAAAGGGGTACATAAATGTTACTAAAAATTACTAAACAAAAATTACTAAAAATTTCATGATATATTGGGGTTTTCTTTTAGGAAAATGTGGCATATGAAGCCTGTTTTGGAGGGATGAGCAAAGAGTGTAAAAGTTTGTAACAGCAGCAACTAAAGCCAAGCAGTCCACACCCTCGGGACTAGGAGCGAATCTGTACACTTGATTGATACCTGTGCCTTTATTTGTGAGGACTGGAGCAGGGACAACTAACTCAAAGATTTCTTCTAGTGCTATTTTTGTATTTTTTAAAGAGAATAAAAGTACAGTAAAAACAATTGATAGGAATTCAACAGTGGTTGTTGTATTGCGTCCTTTTGTCTTCAAAGGAGTCATTCAGATTGCCAGATATAGGTATGCAAAATTGGTCAAAAATTGTAAAAGGGGCCAGGAGATAGCTCAGTAGAATAAGCACTTGCCTGGTAAGTGCAGGGTCTTGAGTTCAATCCCCAGTACCACAATAAAAAAATTATAAAGAAGAAAGAAAAATTAAAAAAAACTAAGCATTAACTGTTCTTCTCAATAGATCAGTAGAAATCTGAAGTACAATTATCTCAGATGCCCTGTGTATAGACATATATATTTTTTTTCCTTATTTCTTTTCTCCTTTCCCTCATCTCAGTTGTTCCTTCCCTTTGAAAGGTTTCCTTCCCTTTCACAGTATCTGTTGTACCTTTCAGACTTTACTTCCTCCTTGAGGTTCTTACACTAGGGAGACAATACAGTGTGCACATGTGTGGGTCTGATCTATTTCACTTAGGAGTATGGTCTCTAGTTGCATCCATTTGCCTATAAAAGCCTCAAGTTTACCTTTTTTATACCTGAGTAATACTCCATTGGATTAAAAATATCACATATTTTTATTCTTCAGTTAGTGGACATTTGTTTTCTTCTCCCCAAAATTTAGCTGTGACAAACTACACTGCTATAAGTGTGGATGCACATACCTTGCTGTGGTATGATGTCTTCAATTCTTCTGGAGAAATTCCCAGAGGGGAATAGTTGAGTCAAATGAGACCTCTAATCCTGGCTTTCTGAGAAATCTCCACACTGTGTACGCAGGGCTGCACTCCCTCCAACCGTGCAGAGAGGCCCCTCTTTCCCCACAGCCCCTTCAGCGTTGTTCCTGGATGACTTCTTGCTGAGAGCCATTGTTTCTGGGGTGAGATGGAATCTCAGTGTGGTTCTCATTCACATCTCTCAAATGACGGAAGGCGCTGAGCATTTTTATTGTCTAAATTTATATGATGCTGAGTAGCCCTGTTTCCTCTTCCATTCTTCATCTTTGTACTCATTTGGTGAGATGCAACTGACAAATAAAAGTCTGTAAGTGCATAAACTTCAGCGTGGAGCTTGTGAACTTTTATACTCAGCTGTATAAATCACCACCTAGGTCAAGACATTGAATATTTTAAGCCCTGCAGAAGGCTTCTTGGGTAACTGCTCAGTGAGGACATCCTGCCTAAACCTAGTCACTGGCTCCGACGTCTGTCCCAGGAGCTGAGACGTTCATGCTCTGGAATTTCATGTATGTAGAGTCATATGATATTCAAAACAGCATTAATTTATTTGCTAGTACTAGTCCAGATAAAGAACCTTACTTGTAATTAGTATTGATTGTCTCAGTATGGTGCTACATGGCTTTTTGTGTCCTTTACATTTTATACAAGGTAGGTGATAAACAGTACATTTTTACTTAGTGAACCAAAAGCAAAGTGTTTTCTTCCACGTAGGTGTACTCTTTCCTCACAAATAGGACTGTTCAATTCTCACTCAAATTTTTAGAGATAGCCCAATTTGTCTGCCTCTGAGATACATGCTTTCAAATTTTCCCCTTCTGTGTTATTGCCTTGCTTTCTGAACCCTGAAGAACTCCTTGTTCGTAGTACTTAACCCAGACATTAAGCATACAGTGCTTCATATTAGTTAACCTTCTACAAATTTAAAGTATTTTTTTCTTAAAATGAATGTGCCAGTGAAGACAGCTTTATCTATCCTTGTTCAGAAATCTCAAATCCCACATCTCTCGTGTATAAATTTATACATGAAAGCAAAGCCTTCAGAACTTTTCATCTTAACTAGGATCATCTATCCCATATTTCCTTTCAAAAGACTTTATGCGGAACTACCACATGACCTTGAACATAGTTCTGGTTTTAGAATTGAGCTGATGAAATTTGTTTGAATGCTTGTTCCTTAGAGAAGGTCTCAGAGTGACACCTTCCATATGATCAGGTAAAGAAATGACTGTCTCTCTTCCAGTGTGTCTGTTGGGTTTGATTCGTGCTACCAGGATGAATTGATATGTATTCTGGTATAACAAACTCTCTCTCTCCTCTCTCTCTCTCTCTCTCTCTCTCTCTCTCCCCTTCTCTCTCTTCCCCTCTCCATGTATAATATTAACTATCTGCTATGTAAACTACATAGAAGTTCATGAGAATCATATTAAATGCTACTATCTTGATAGTGTAGCTTTCTGTAAAGACTTCTTGGGTAAAATCATTTTAAAAATTTAAGAGTAAAATATTAGAAAAAATAATCAAAGTATGTCTTTTCCCAGGTCACTCAGAGGTACAGACTAAAAGAAATGAGATATTTATTTGCACTCCAGACTCTGGTACTGAGTACAATTTGGCAGGAACATTTCTAGAAGTAAATTAGGTCAACATCTACTAAAATTACTGCAAAGTTATTCTTTTGAAGAATGTAGCACAAACAAGTAACATTCTTGCCTTCATACATTTTAAAAGTACCGACCATTTAAAACAAGCTTTGCTGTGCAGAGCTGAAGGGAAGGCGCACTGCCCCACCTCACTGACCACTGTGGTTATAGTCTGGGTGGGTGCCAACTGCCATGGGTTCTCTCCTGCATCAGCCTTATGCTCAAGTTAGCAGACCATTAAAAAGCCCACAAACGACATAGCAAAACTTCTCATGGACTCCCAGATTAATGTAGTTTCCCTACCAAACTAATTGAATTCTGACATAATACCCTGTTTTTCTCTTCTGTTCCAATTCTTGAGCATTTATATAGCAATTTTGGTCGTATGTTGGTAATGATGTAGATTTATGGAGGCTCATAATAGATGATTCATACAAAAAAGTTTTTTTCTCCCCCTTTTCTGGAATCCTTTTGGAATGACTTCCAGAGCTCAGCCACTAATAGAATATAAACATAGAGCGGTTATGTTTCTATTTTTGGAAAGAAGAGTGGTGACAATAGTACTTGATACATGGGATGGCTGGATTTGGGTACTTCTAAGACAGCAAGATATACTTATTTGTAACTGTTTAGGGTCATGTTCATTCCGAGTTTATCTTGGTACTTTGTAATAACATAGCAGACTTTGGGGAATGTTTACAGGCTTGGTCTATATTTTTCATTTAACTTTTTCCTACTTATTGTTGGAGAAATTCATTTGGGTTCTAAGAACATTCTGGAAAAATTGGAAGTAAATAGGTATAGAGCAAATATATGAAACTTCTGAATATCTTTTTTTGTTAAAAATCCTAATGAAATTTTAGTGGTTCTTTCTTTAAATTGCTTAGCATTTGCTTATTTTTATTTCATAGGAAACTACATTAAAATTGAAATAGGACTTCATTTTGACATACTTGCCATGGAAATAAGTGTTTTTTTTTTTTTTAAGTAAGAAAAGAATTTGTCCTAATTTGAAAAAAGAAACATCACATATTAACATGAATACATAAATTTGAATTTGTTACATAGAATATTTACTTTCAACTTTTTAATCTACATCTAAAAATAATCAGGAACAAATTCCTTCATGTTTGGAAAGAGAAAACAATTAATGTTTTAAAACACTAAACCTTAGAGTTCTCTCAACATTCGCCAAACCTGTACAGAGGGCCTGGTATATATCTTCCGACTTGGTAAGGCCCAGAGACGCAGTGGTGAGCAAAACATACAGACTCTGCTTTGGCCTCCTAGAACTTACAGAAGTCACACATTTTCTTGACATATTTTTTAAATCTTACAATGTGATTTATTACACTGTATATAGTACATTGTATATAACAAGCATAGCTGGTGTTCAAATGTCCCCGAAAGTCTCATGTGATGCTAGATGGGTTTTTCAGAGGTGGCTGGATCTAGAGTGTGGGGTCAGGGTGCAAGGCTGGGATTAGGGTATGTGATTGCCAAATTAGTCCACTGATTGTTTTGGCACCACACTAATCTTGGTAGCCTAGAAAGAGTATCGAAGGGGTAGATGAACCTCTTAAGGTCCGCTGCTTGCTCACTTTGACTGTCTTCTGCTTGCCATGAATTGTTTCTCTCTGTGATGCCCCTTTGCCAATCCACCTTGCCTTGGAGCCAGCTGATTGTAGACTGGCACCTCTACACGCCAGTGAGCTAAATAAACCTTTCCTCCCTTAATTTGTGCGTGTTGGGTATTTGGTCTCAGCAACAAGAAAAGTGACTAAGACACACATAAGTACATGTAAGTGACTTTTCAGTGCAATTGTATACACACACACACACACACACAAACACACCACACATGTGTTCTTAATCATAGTATATAACCAAAGGCTGATTCGAAGACAGAGAGACACAAAATAATATGCTTTGCTTTTAAGATTCTATGAGATGAACTAAGTACAAGTTATGGGAATGATATTATTTGACTATTCAGGGTAGTTTTCTTTAAATGATTCTTTCGTAAGATCCAAAACCTAAGAAAAAACACCAGACCATATACTAGAAGAAATGCTGCTTTACATAAAACATCTATGTGGAGTCTCCTGGTGTTTTTGATGTTTACAGTTGGCTGCTACAAAAGACAAAAATTAATTGCCAGATAATGTCATAAGTAAACATTCATAAATAAGACACAATATTTCTGTATCCAAATTGTATCTTAAGCACAAACATTTTAATCGAAAGCAGACTCTAAGATGATAATGAATATACCCAACATTACATGAATGCAGGACTTTTACAGAACATACATTTATCCCATTAGACACTTTTACAGCAAATGTGGATGCTTGGTAGTCAACATAACCTCCTCATTGACATTTGCTATAGCAGTTAACACAAGGAAATAAACATTGTAATGTCCATATGATTTAAGTAATTATATTTCATGATCTTGTCTTCTCAGAAGTGGTTATTTCATTTATCATTTATGAGAATTGAATATGCTTAAATTTGTTTCTTTCTCAGATATATTAAAGAACTCGTGGCTATTGTAACTGTCAGCCTCGACTTTATCCTTGATTGGAAGGTATTGTATAATTTTTCTGTTGCAGGGAGCCTTTACGAAATTTAAGAATTTTGTTGTTGTCTACTGGTGAGATGACGGTCGTCAGATTTTATACCCACCAGCTGTGATGGACCACGTAATGTACTCCGGGGTAGAAACTCTTCTCCTAGCTGCTGGGAGAGTTGCTGGCAAAGTGACCAGCTGTTAAGCCTTCTTGGGAGAAGAAGCCCCTGCCTGAGGTAGCCTATGACCAAGGGCATGTCAAAAATTATGGGAATCTAGACAGTCTCTAAAGGGCCTTCTAGACCTTGGGCCATCAGTAGGTTCTGAGGCTGTTGGTGTTGTTGGGGTGGCTAAGACTCAGCTTCTCTACTGCTACCATCAGTGTTGGTCCCAAGAGCTTTCCTTAGTAGGCACTCCACCTTAGCGTGCCTTGTCCCAGGAATCCAAGTTTCAATGTGTTTGAAGACTTGAACGCCAATTTTCACAACTGTGTTGCATCTGGACAGTAAGTTCCAGCACTTCTCACTTCATTGGAATGTGTTCCGGCCAATTCATCCACGCAAATATTAATGAAGATAAAGCACTTTGCTTTTACTAATAGTTTTTGATTCTCTGATATAGTCGCCTTCTTCTCTTAAGCATTGATAGTAATTTAAAAAGCATGAACAATATGGCAAATAATTCAACACATCCCAATGGCAAATCCATAGAAGTCACACTTCCCTCTTGGAAAAGTCGGTGCGTTATTTTGATCTGCTGGTTTGGCAGCCTGCGATCCGATGTTAAACAAAGGAAAAGATGAAACAGACACGTGGTAATCACCCTGGAACTTCTAGAAGAGCTGTTGCCATGGGAGGGTTTGTTCAGTATTTCTTCTCAGTTTTAAGTGAAGACGTTTATTCCCCTCTCCAAATTGCAAATAGCAGCAGTGATCGAGGCAGCTTTGGTACACACACCCCCTTTCTGTTTGAACGCCTAGTGATGCTCCTCGGCATTCACTTCAAGGCATTGTCTTCAGCGGAGCAAGGAAAAGCCTATGAATTACAGCTGCTCCCTGAAAATGAGCTTTCTTATTAGCACACTTTCTCAAGTTGTAAAGAGTAGAGACTAGATGTAGGGCGTTAATAAAACAATATCTCTGTTTCTCTAGCCAGTTTTTCCAGGTGCAGTGTCTGTCCCTTTCAAACAAAAATCTATAGTTTCTGAGTCGAAGAACCCCCTGTGAGAGTATCCGCGGTCAGAACCAGAGAGCTGGGGGACTCATCCAAGAGAAACACGATTAAAAATTCAGCAGGAGGCAGAAACCTGGATTCCGACCAAGCAACATTTCATCAGCATGTCTGCCCAAGAGGAAACATTTTCCAGCGTTCTCTTCCCTTTTTCTTCAGAAATGAGCTCAAAGACAAGTTCCCGGGCTCTATAGCAAAGGAAGTGCTTCAGGCGCGGAGAAGCAGCGCGGTGCACGACGCCCTTCGCTGGAGGCGGCTTTGATTCTCTGCCCTCCTGCCGCGTCAAAGCCCGTTTGGACAGATCTGTCCGTAGTCCGCAGCAGGCCTGCGCTTTGCACAGCTGCCGGGCAGACGCGGAGCGCGGGGCGAAGGAGGTCCCTTAGCCACGCCGACGTCTGCTTCCCTATCTGTGCTTCTAGCTTAGACAAAGGGCAGCGTTTCTGCAACTCGTTAACTACTTCCTCTCACGCGCTTGTTTCCCAGCGAAGCTCTTCGCTAGGCCTTAGGAGGACGCGAGGCCCTCACGGCAGGCGCAGGGGCCGGGAGCCGGCAGAGGGCGCCTCGGAGCTCCAGGCCAAGCCGGCCGGCCTACCTGTGCGCGGGAGCCCGCAGCTCGGCCCGCAGCTCCGCCTGCAGCTCGGCCTGCAGCTGAGGGGCTCGCGCTCCGCCTGCCGGGGCTGTGGTGTCAGCCAGTAATCCGCCCCTGCGAGCCAGGAACGGTTGGAGGTCAGAGACAGTGACAAACACAGGGCTCAAGTGTTTTGTGCTAACTCTGTTTACAGGAATAGGAAAGCCTGTGAATTATCCTTCTCTTCTCTAATGGAAACTACCAAGAATTTTTGTGTGCATTTAAATCAACGGAGCATTAAATGTTAATGTAGGCGAGGGGGGAGCAGTATGCTGCTTGCCAGCTGACATAATTGAGTGAATTCAAAGGTCTCAAGAGAAGCTGGGGGATTAAAAAGGTGTCTTTCCTTAGATACTTTAATTTTTAAGCACCTGGGTAAGCCACCGCTGCTCAGTACTCAAAAGGGAGCAGAGGAACAGAAAGGTGATCATCATTCGTAATCCTGAATTACACAAACTCATTGCAAATGGCAATTTGTCTGTAGGCCATTAGATCACTTTAAGTACAATGCCTCTAGTACCTAGAACGTGCGACATACGTATTATTCAATGTACTGCTTTTGAGAAAAATAGGTACCTTAAATCCATGTTCTCACTCCTGTTTTATGAGACAGACTCATAAACAAAACATCCCACACTTCACAGAGATCCTCACCTGTCAATGGACGTGTAGATAGGAGGAAGAGGCACTGGCTTTTCTTTGAGCATCGACTTTAGCTACTGGTAGAAATCTGCACTAAAAGAATGCTGCATTGAGGAGAACACACAGACACCTAATAGTCACCACATATGGTATTCACTGAGCATCTCCTAGCCAATATATACAAAAGGAAAAAGCATGCTCAAGTAGGGCAAAGGAGAATTCCCCTCCTTGAATAGCGGTAGAGAATTCAAGAGCAATCTTGTTATTCTTCTCTGTCATTTTTCCTGTGATGGCAGTGCTGCATAAGTAATTTAAAATGACGACTTCCACACCTTTGCAGTCTCCCAACTTGATGTCACCAAAACCTCTGTGCTGTCCTTTAAGTGATGTAAATCCCAAACTGAATCTGGGATTTACATCAGAGAAATCTTCCTGTAGGTTGCCACTCTTCCTTTAATTTCCTTAATGCAAGTTGAAATCCTGCTAAGTGACTTTGATTCATCCCACCCCTTCTGTGGTGCCTATAAGACATGACTTGCCCAATGACTTAGTCCTTTTCTAAGGCAGAAAAGTACAGTGCTTAAGCAAAGTTTCACGCTAACCCTCCTGAGTTTGACTTTAGGCTCAACTTTGTACAGTCAGCTGAATACCTTTGAACATGTCACTGAACCTACCTGAGCTTCAATGTCTTTATCAGCAAGTACAGTGGGCATAATAACAGAACCTGCCTTGTGGATTTCTGTCAGTGAGATGAGCCTGTGACAAGTACATGCCCTTAAATGAACGTGGAGTCCATAGTCAGTATTGTCTGGGTGCTTATTGTTCACTCCATCATTGTCATCATCTGAAGACCCTCCGCAATAATTAGTGGCTTGTTGGTATTGAACCTAAGTTGGCACCCAAAGCCCGATGGTCAATTCAGAGTGCACTCAGAGCAGTTGTCTTAGAGACATTCTAGAACATTCCTACTCGTACTACTTCCTTTTGAAGCGACCTTCCAGCATGAGGACTTGTGTCCCAGCCAGGGAATGCGCAGTGGACATGGTATGCAGTGCACATTAGATGCCTCTGTGTCCTCTCAAGTGGAGCATTATTTGTGGCACATACTTGTACTAATAACTGAAGTTGTTAATGACTGAGGAACATGAGCGACCCTCCCACATTGCTATCGATAAGTCCTTTTTCAGATTGCCTAACCTCTTTGCACTCTAGGATGTTTTTTTTTTTTTTTTTTTTTTTTTTTTTTTTGGGTGTATGTGTTGTTTTGTTTTTTCGTCATAATATAGTAATGGAAATATGAATTTAAAATATTCCTGTTTTCAAAAACAGTGGATGGAGTAACATATATCTGGCATAGTGGAGGTGCCAGAGATATTTTACTCAAAGTGATTAAATCTTTGATGTGTTATAAGCAGATATAAAATGCATGTAATATATTAAGGGACAGAAAACCCTATAAGCTTGTAAAACAGAATAACCTGCTAATGAGTGTTGTGGAGTGGAGAAGTGGGTAACAAATGTAACACCCTTTCTAGTCACAAAAGTTGGCAAATAGGAATATTCTTGGTGCTATGTATGTCATATACCACACTGTGAATGTTTATTTTTTTGTCAATGTTTTGACTGATACTGAAAAGTGAGAAAAATCTTTTTATAACTGTATATTAGACTCTCCTCAAGAATCTTATGCTTGGAGCTCCCATAGAAAGACTTGCTAGGAACAAGGACAAAGGGCTTTTGGAGGACAGTTGCTCTAGAATGTCCCGATGTAGAAAACATGACTAATCATGACCTAAGGAAAAAGGTATCTTTCTGTATTTTCATAGCTTCAGTATCTGTTCATAAGAAAAGAAACTGACAGTTTTAACTTTTTCAGTAGTGTATTCCTTGCTGTCAATTCACTCTACCTAACACTAGAGCTAAAATTGTGAGTGCGCTTTGTGTAGACACTCCTTCTCACTTTGAGACCTGCTTAGTGGAAGCATCAGTGGTTTGCCAGTTTCCTATTCTACCTGTTATAACTCTCTCTACAGAAGTGTGTGTGCCCTTGCATCTTCTCCATTCTTGTAGTTTAAGAGCGTAGTGCTGCTAAAAGACTATGGTAACTGAAAGTAATTTCTGGGATATCTGAGCTATTTAATAGGACTGCAGGAAACTGCAGCTTCTGCTCAGCACATGCTATCTTAATATGGGAAGACGTTTCTCATCTGGCAAAGCCCCATGTAATACAATTCAATTTCTTCTTTAAGAACTGTCTTGGAAGTGTCAAAAGGGCTCACACATGCAGCTTCGCCATAAGTTGTCCAGTTTTAGTTTCTCCAGGATTCCAGCAGAATAGAACACTCCCAACTGACCCCTACTCTCGGTGTTCTTGTGGTGATTTCACGCTTTCCAGATCCACGCCCTTATTCCAGTTGAAGAGCTCTGAATGTGTAAATCCACTGAGTAAGCTGGACACAGAGAATGCATGCACACCGAAATCTGGCTTCGTATTTTCCTGGTCAAAGGGGATTGTCTGAATTTCAAATCATGAGGATTTGCTTACTCTGGCAGAATTTCTTGCTTCTTTTGTTGATTGATTCTTGATGTTAGATCATAGTTTGTATAAGTATTATTTAATTATTTTCAAAGATTTTTTGTTGTTGTTGTTTCTAAGAAATATTCTGGGCTTTCTTTCTAAATTATGAGCCTTGTCAATATTATTCAGAACTTGGATAACCAAACAGGCCTCCCGCAAAGTGCATTTTCCCTGGATTCACTCTCTGAATGTACTTTGCAAAACCACACCCTGGGGCTTTTGATTTAACACTGTCACTAAATCCATGTCCACATAATACTTACTATTCACATGGTTTCAACAGGTAAATTATGTAATGCCTTTTCTAGAGATTAAATTTCTCTGACATAAAGGAAACATATTAAAAACATCTTATTTCTTTAAGTTCCAGCAGAGTGACACAGAGACATCCCTGTCAGCAAGGGCTGCCCGCTCAGGTTCAAGGCTGTCTTTATAATTGCTTTTTATTTGTGCTTTCAGAAATGCAAGTGAGATGAGAAAGAGCAAACAGTCATCATTTGTTCTTTTGCAGGATCTGATTACATGATAGTTGCGTAGGTATCATTCAATGTACTGGATGTGCTTTTCTAGTATAAACACAGATTTCAAAATATCTGTAGATGCATAGGGATATCCTGGGTCTGAGGCATTTACTGGCCCCGGAGAATGCATCAACTCATTTTTCTCACAAAAAGGCACTGGCCAAGCATATTACTGATAAAAATGTGCATAGTCAAATAGACATCCTACCAACTGCCTAGCACCGCCTCAAAAACAATTTTAAAACTAACTGGACCCTCGGGAGATTCAACATGTCTACTAGGACATGGACAATAGTGCATGTCTACTGCAATATTTGTTGCTTCTTTTTAGAGAGTTTCCCACTCACTCCATCAAATTTTATAACCTACCTCTTCCCTCTTCAGTCTGTCTCTGCATTCCTTTCAAAGCTTAGTTATTTGGTGTTAACTACTAAGCTCTTCCTGCCGCGCTGCAGGAAGGCGACAATGTTTGACTTGAGCCTCAGCCTCACTCTCTTGCTAGTTCATTCCCAGCCGTGGTATTCAGAGCTAGAAAATGAAAGCCAGAGCCCACAGGAGATTTCCTTTCCCCGTTTTTATTCCAGTGGCCACACGAAGCTAAGATAAAGCAGACACTCCTGTGCAAGACACTGCCAGCTTCTCCCTTTATGGGAAAGAGCTTCTGAAAGTGAGGCTGAGAAGGCAGCCAGTGCCTACATCTGCTCCTGGTTATTGTCCCTGAATTTCAACCCAAGCAGCCACGTGCCATGTCACTTGTTTGCACCCAGAAAGAATGCTTCTTTCTTTAAAATGCTTAACCTGCAAACTTGGGAGTTACAGAAAAGAAAGCTTTCCAGAGTTGAGCGTGAAGGCTTGAGTGGGCCAGCCAGCACTCACCACCCGGCGGCCACAAGGATTGCTTATAGCTGGGAACTTCAACAGCACAAGCACAGAGCTTAGAAATAACGTTTAGGAACCTAATCTTTCCTTAAATAGATTATAAATAGATTACAAATGAAATACCCAAGAAATTATCTTTAAATAATTTGAACCTTTTATAATGTCTAAGACATTTACAAAAGTTAATTTTTTCTCTTTTTTCCTACCTTGACCTCCTCCAATTCTCTCATTATATTTAGTTTTTGTAATTTGAGAAATGAACAGTTTTCTCATTCCTTTAAAATGTCTATGAGAGATAAAAAGAAAAATGTTAATCAAATGGAAGAATTTCTGGAAGGATAGTAATTTCAAAATGAATTATTTCAACATGTGAGGTTTTTTATGAGACTGTCAAAGAAAATCCACAGAGTATGTCACAAGAATAAAACCAGTAGCAAGTAGGTTTAAGATTTTGTTTTAGCAAAATTTAAGATGGGTGTTCAGGTAACATTTTCTAAGAAGCTGGTTGATTTGGGGTAGAATATGCGCTTATGATTATAAATTTAAAAAATAAATATTAGGAAATATGACTAAAATAATGTAACAATTTTTAAACTTTTCCACTGAGAATGACCTATACTATTTGACTATATTTTATTTTACTATTTTACATTACTTTCTGCGGTAGAAGGAAAGATTGAGTTATAGTCCTAATTTTGACACTAACAAAAACCGCAATTTTGGGAAAATTCCTTTAAAATTTTGGAAACTGTTCACTAAAGGTGAAAATTATAATATCTAGTTACTTTCTAATTTTCCAGGTCTAAAATTCACCAAAAATAGAGTAACAGGGCTGGTGTGTCTCTAACTTTCTAAGCAGACAGAAATAGTACCAGATCACTGGATTCCTTTTAATTGGTTACTACAAGTCTGTGCTTTTACCCACGTATCCTTTGCTCCTTACACAGCATCCGAGAGGTACAGGTTGTTATCACTTGGACCTTGAATGTCTCATAAAGACTACATGTTGAAAGCGTTGTTGAGTGCTTGACTGTCTATGGTACCATTGGGCACCGATAGAACCTTGAGGGGTGAGGCTAGTCGAAGGAGGTATGTCACTGGGGATGCCTCTCTTTTTGCCCCCTGTCCACCAGGAGGTGAGTGGCTTTGCTGCTCCATCCAATCCCCACCATGATTCCCTACCTTGGCACAAGCTCACAGCAGAGGCTGCCACAGATTGAAGGCTCCGAAACCGTTAGCCAAAATAATCTTTTCTCCTTACACGTTGATTTTTCTCAAACATTTTTTTACATTGACCAAAAATCTGGCCAACAGTGACTAGTGAGATAAATAAACAGATAAAGTAATATTTCTATGTTATAAGATCTTCTTAAGGATATTAAGGTTTTATGGGGAAAATGTACTTACATATATTGTAGAAAGTAAATATTTTCTATGTTCTTCTGATCTAAATAATATTTTTGTGGTTGTACATTTTTAAAATGTAACTTTGAAAACATAAAAATCTTAAGACAATAGCAAACATTGAGATCCATAAAAGGAATGATATATTTATGTATATACACAGGATATACACAGGACAGCTTGGATAATTGGACTCCTGATTTCTGCTGGTCTATTAAAAGGAACAGTTAATGCTTAAATTATTTTCTCTTCTTTTTAACTTTTATAACATTTTAAGAACCAATTTTTCATGCTTATATCTGGTAATATAAAGAACTAATTTGAAAACAACATTATGTAATATAACAAGAATTGTTGAATTACTATTATTTTGTTTACTGAAATTCTGTATTATTTCTAATATTTGTTACTAATTTTTACTCTCTGTAAATCTCTCTCTCTCTCTCTCTCTCTTCCAGTATTGAACTCAAGACCCTGCCAGACAAGTGCTTATTCTACTGAGCTCTCTCCCCAGGCTCTCTCTGTCTCTCTCTCTCTGTCTGTCTGTCTCTGTCT
>NW_004524598.1:18452602-18455482 GCF_000260255.1 Octodon degus | reverse complement strand
GAAAAAAAAGTATATAATTCTTTATGCCTATTTTTAAAATATATTCTAATTTTTAAATGTTTTTTATCATATTCTGTGGGGACTTAAAGTTCAACATATCAATACTCAATGAAAAATACCTGTTCCATATTATGCCAAAGATGTTTGATATGAAGACAGATAGTGAGGTTAAGCTTAACAGCCTAGGTTGTATGGTAATAATAATAAGCTTGTCTTCTGGATGGTTGACAAAACTTCAATAATGGATTTTTTTTCAAAAGATATGTGTTGTGGTCATTCTATTTTTAGTTCAAATGTTAAATCTGGATTTATTTACATCCATATAAGTAACAGTACATCCAAAGGAAGATGCCATCCTTGGGCGTCTTGGACACAAAGAACAGTTTGACCCATTCCTCTCTCTTTGGTTGTTGATTACATGTTTCAGGTGGTGCGAAGGAACACAAAGACAGGAACAAAAGTTAAGAGACTCTGTATAGTTCGATTGTTGTTTAACTGGGTTGTATTTTTATTGTTTGTGCTTTATTTATTGAACTAGGCAGTATCATTGATTGAATGATGAAAAGATTAATGATTACAAATATAAACAAATTGTCTGTGAAATTTTATGCTGTCCTATGGTGTTTCTACATCATCATTTATCCTGTGGATAACATTAAAGCTGCTGAGGTAGGGGATGGGATCATAATTTGTAATTACTGTGTTCTAAACTACAAGTTAGAGTTATATCAGTCTTTTTATCCACCTCCTACCATGACTATGGCTTTGGAGAAAACATAAATTAAAAAAAGTTTATTCACATTTGCTTTAGACTGCAAGGCACAAGTAAATACTTACTATTTGCTTCGCTTGTTCTGCCTCTAATGCTCTCTAAAATATACCTTCCATAATATCAGAACTACCCAGACCTTCCAGGCGTTCTTCAAATGTTGCCCTATGGCTTGTAAAATTAGATGAATATAGATGAAGATGCAGCCACAGGTATAATGTATGAAATAAACATATAATATTTTTGGCTATGTTTTGGGAAAGAGAAGCAAGTAAAACCATGTTCCTATATAACACAGTAAACAAGCTATATTGTGTTGTAGTATGTTCTTTTGTACCACTACTAAGAATAACTTGTACAAATATTGTAAGAAAGGATAGTATACTGGTTAATGTTTTCATTGCTGACTGACAATACCTAGCCCTCACAAGCTGAAGGAGATGTTTAACATGGTTCGTGATTCCAGGGAATTCAGTTAACAGTGAGCCGGCTGCAAATCAGAACCAACATGGTGGAAGAGTGTGGTGGAGCAAAGATTCTTCATCTATGGCAGTTGGGAATCAGTGAAAGTGGACACTGTCAGAGAGGAGAGGGGCTAGGGACCAAGTGTTACAATCAGTGTTACACTTCTACGACCCTCCAAGACACGCCCAAAAATGTGCTTCTCTAGTATGCTAGGTGCTTCTTATGCCAGTCAAGTTGAGGTGGTCATGGTTAATGTTTACAGATAGTTTGTACAACAGTGCTCTATTTTTGCCAAGGTGATGTCTTGAAGAAGAACAAATGAAAATTGGGGGAAAGTACCAAACCTGAGATTTAGTCTCTAGGGTACGCAGAAATAGGCTACTATTGACAATGTGTGTCAATAAATCCCACATTACTTAAGTTCTTACCTTATAAGTACCTTCTATGATACCTGGGCCATACTAGGCTTTTGATGAATCTACATATTTGTTTTCTTTTTTTTTTTTTTTTTTTTTTTTTTTTTATTTATTTTTATTACATTTTTTTTTTTTTTTTTTTTGGCAGAACCGGGGATTGAACTCAGACCCTTGCACTTGCCAGGCAAGTGCGTATTCTACTGAGCCATCTCCCCTGCCCTTTTTATTTTTAAACTTGTTTTCATAACATCAGTTTTTCCTAAAACTATCTCCCTTTCCAGATGCAAAGATGCAAAAGTGAAAGACTTTGCTTTGTAAAGAGAGTTCCAGGACACCTTAAGTGAGAAGAGCTGAGTAGAGAATTAGTTTTCTGACTGCAACCATCAGATACGCAGAGGCATCTAAAGCCCCCATGATTAAAGGGGCTTGGCCACTGCTCTACCTGGTGGTAGACCTTGGCATTATACACTTGTGGTGGCTTTACAGGCGTATAGAATGTAGACGTTGTGGGTTCAGCAATGCTGTAGGGGTGGGGCTGCCCAAGCCCTTTGGAGTTCACCTCTTTCCCAGAATTGCCCAGGATGCTGGACACAGTTACAGAATGCAATGTTTACCCTGCTGAGTTTTTCTATTGCTTGGGTCCAGTTTCCTTCTATATCTTTATGTCTCCCTTTTGGAATGTTTACCTTGTGCCACTTTGTGTCACCAGTCTGTCTCTTTCTTTTTGGTTATTTTTCAGGAGAGCAGACTTTGGACTTGGGCCTCTCAGTACCCCTGGATCTACTATAATTTTGGCAACCTTCAGAGGTGGAATATATTCATTTTACACAAATAAATAAGCATGTGTTTTTGTGGTTCCAAGGTGCACTCTTATGGTTTCGATGTAATATGTCCCTTAAAAGCCTCCTATGTTTGAGGCTTGGCTGGATCATGGGCAAGCTATGACTAGCTCACTGATATATGGAAAATATTGATTTTTAATACTTATTTAGTAGTTGTTTTATTTACCAGTTACAATAGTCTTTTTTTCAGACAGAGTCTTTTCATGTAGTTCAGGCTGACCTTAAACTCACTGTAGCCCAGGCTGGCTTTGAACTTGTGGCAAGCTTGCTTCAGCCTCGCAAGTGCTGTGGTTGCAGGTGTGTCACTGTGCCTGGCTATAATTGATTTTCTTTTCTTTTCTTTTTTTAACATTTATTTAGTGTGTGTGTGTGTGTGTGTGTGTGTGTG
>NW_004524598.1:18447505-18449260 GCF_000260255.1 Octodon degus | reverse complement strand
TCTCTCTCTCTCTCTCTCTCTCTCTCTGTCTCTTGCTCCATAGGCCTTGGAGAGTCTAAGAAAAGCATCACAAATTCTTGTACAGATCAATATACTATATACTAATAGGCATTTGCACATAGACATTTATATATAATATTAAGAGATTATAAAGAAACAAAAAAGCTGTCAAAGTTCCTTTTGAGGTCTATTAAACCATCTTTGTATCAATTTTTCAAGTAATCTATGCTATCTGCTCTATGGCATTAGGGAGAGATAAAGTAAATAGTGAAAACTCAATTATCCAAATAAGGGAATAACCTAGTAGTACAGTTAAAGCCAAATTAATGACTAATCATCAAATAACTTTTCTTTGATCTTGTGAGATTTATTTTAGATCCTTTGAATTGGTTCTAACTCGGAATTCTGCTTCTAGAGAACACACCAGTTGTTGGCTGTCTTAATGGTAGGTTGCTGGGGTACAGCCAGACTGAATTTAAAATATGCTGTGGGCAGTCTACAAAGTACATGCAATATATGTAGATAATTATGAGCTTTCAACAGGTTTTTATACATACTAAGCATTTATTCCAAGGAGAAATCAGTGACATACAAAAGAGCTGCAGCAAGTTCCACAGAAATGAATATATTTTACCACAGCATGTGAATAGACTTTTGAAGGTGGCTGTAATTTCTTCTTCTAAATTTTTCAGGTAAGAATAACCTTGTCTGTTTAGAGTTGAATTCCCAAATGGCATGAAAGAGAAAATAATTAGTCCTATACTTTAAAATGTTTTCTCTGTTTCTTTGTGCTCACTTTTTCATCTTAAATGTTAAAAACTGCTTTAGGATAGGTCTTACTCAAAATATGGTTCTGGACAATATGTAAAGATGCTCCGCAGTAACGCTGTGTCTGATCCTTATCAGACTCACAGCTGAGCCAGGTTTGAAATAAATGAAACCATTTGTGATGGTTTCTTTTGCTAATGCCTCCAGCCACCATTTTACTCTTACAGCATTGTGTACTAGACAGTACTCACAGTGCTTCGTAAAGTGTAAATCAGGATTCTAAATGCCTAATTAAATTATCAAAGGCCACTAACATGGTGTGTCAGAGTTACGTGGACACATTACCCTTACGTAGCTTTAGCTTCTGCTGTTAGCCGTTTTTTGGGGTACAAGAGCTACTCAAATATTTAGTGACTGTTGATCGAAGGATATAGCTAAACTTAAAACAAACTAGCCTCTGGTGTGACATCTAGCCAAACCAAGTATTATTCATCTTCCTCCACTCCAGACTGATACTGAGTTTTTGTGCTCTTTGAAGCAAAATGATAGACTAGACAACTCCAGCTGGAAACTTTGTGCTCTGGAACCTAAAAAACTGAATAAACATTTTCAATAATAAACATCTTATTCTTTGAAGCTGTAGAGCCAGTGACTTAAGAACTCCACACATGTCTTTTAGGTAATTATGCATCTTTTAATCAAGTACTAGAAGATTGGTTTAAAAATAAACCAAGGAAAAGCTCAGCCATTAATATCCAGATGTTGTATAATACTAAAACTATTTATTAGAAGTGTCTCCTAAAATTAGGAAATATTAAATGTTGATATTCTGTACATACACTAATATTTTACTCACTAATAATAAAGTTTTAGTACTGAAAAATATTAAACAAAATACAACCAGCATCCATATATGGAACTTCCACTAAAAATTCAATGTAGCATTTTTAGGTATGATTTTTAGTTCACATTTACTTATAGTAGAGA
>NW_004524598.1:18425218-18441590 GCF_000260255.1 Octodon degus | reverse complement strand
GGCATGTGGTGCTGGGGGATCGAACCGCGGTCTCTGTGCTTTGCCAAGCTTGTTCCAAGTAGGTGCTTTAGACCACTGAGCCATCTCTCCAGCCCCTTGATTTTCAATTAAGTAGATACCTTTTAAGAAAATATTTGCCTACTAAGGGTGTTGTGATTGATTTCTAGGTGTTCCCCCAAAGACTTTTGTACTCTGAGGTGAGGCAGTTGAGAGGTGGTTGCCTCACAGGCCCACCACACTTGACTTACCATAGGGAGTCCGGTCTGGACCAGAGTCAGCCATGGGAGGCATGACCCTGAAGAGTTCACCTCCCTCCCCAGCTCCCTCCTCCACTCTCTGTTTTCTGTCTGCCAGGATGTCCAAAGCTTTTCTCACCCAAGTCCTTCCATCAGGCCTTCCTCACCCAGAGCCACCAACTGCAGGCTGACATGAGGAGCCCAAGTGAGCTGATCCACTCAGCTGTGGGTGTCAGGCACTGTGTCTCAGCATGGAGAACATGACTTATAAAAAGGGCTTTGAAGAATGAATGTTTTGGGGCTTGAATAAAAATTGTATGATTGTTCTTTAAATCTTTTTATAGGACAAACTATTAATATATTTCTTTATATTGTTACATTGCTTAATAAATTCTTTTTTTTCTTGGTATTTTGTTCTTTTTGTATTCTGCAGAGCATGCTAAAATAATAGAGAAAGAGATGTTGCTACACAACTGTTTATTGCAAGAGGACATGTAAAAGTAAAGATTTATACAACCTGTGTCCAAAGTAGGATATTGGGTAAATAAATTAAGGCATATATTTCCAACAGATACTAAGCAGACTTTCAAAAGATGTTTTAAAGCTGTGTTTCCTATGTGTTTCTAATGTTTGGTGAACAAAGAAGTTATTATGGAATGATACCTTTGAAAATGTGTTGGAATGTCTATCTGTGACCATGAACGTGGGGGAATTAATAGATTTGTGTGTGTATATATGCACGTGTGCATGTATATTTTGAAAGATGTGTATTAGAGTTACAGCAATAGAATTTCTCTAGATAAATGGAGATTATAATTTTGCTTTACTATTTTTTTTTAGAAAAATCATGTAGATTTCTAGAAGTAAAAATTGTTTGCACTAAATAGCAGTTCTTTTAATTTTTTAACATAGAAACAACTATTGGTTACAGTAAGTGAATACTTTTCTAAATATCTCAACACACATATAAATAGCTATACGGGCAAGAACACTTGCTTTTATGTTTTATTCTTTTTCATTTTATGTATTTGGTACAGGGTCTCACTATGCAACTCAGACTTCTAGTAATCCTCGTGTTTTCAGCCTTCCCAGAATTGGGATTACAGTTTTGTGCCACCACCCCGGACTCAGTCCCCAGTGCTGTGCACCCGGAGGGGGATCCCTGTGCTTGCTAAAGCAGGGTCTTAGTCCACTAAACTATCTTGTCGGCAAGAGCACTTTTAGGACTATATATTCTAAGAGCTAGGCAAATAGCTCAGTGGATTAAAGCGCCTGCAAGCAGACCCAGAGGTTGGGGATACATCCCTGGGCCTGCCATGCTGGCCCCGCCCCCCAGGGTATGCTAACCCGGCAATTGAGACAGGGCGTGGTGGCGCGCGCCTGCAATCCCAGCTGGGAGCCTGTAAACGAGTGGATCACTATGAGTCCCATCTAGTAGTGAGACCCTGAACACCCTGAGGACCCTTCTCTAAAATACACACACAAAAAAAAAAGGAAAGAAAGAAGGAAGGAAGGAAACAAAAAAAAAAAAAAACCCAAAACAAACAAAAACTATATATTCTACATGTTGTTGATTTTTTTTTTCATTTAAGAAAAGATAATAAATAAAACTGAATGGATTATGCAGTATCGGAAAATAGTATTTGATTATTTTATTAAGGCACCAGAACAGAATACCAAAGATGGATGATTTAACCAGCAGAATTACTTTCTCACAGTTCTGGAAGTGGGACAAATGAGCTCAAGGTGCAGGTAAAGCTGACTTTTTCCTGAGCCCTTTCTCTTGCAGTGGACACCTTCTCACTGTGTTCTCACATGGACTAGGAATGGCATGTTCTTCCTTTGATAAGAATACCAGTCATTAGACTGGAGCCCACCCTAGCAACCACATTTTAACTTAATTACTTCTTTCGCAACCCTATCTCCAAATTCAATCACTTTCTGAAGTACACAGGCTTAGAATTTCAGCCTATGAATTATTTGACTATGCACAATTCAGTCTGTAACAAAGTCTTTATTAATCAGTACTGTACAACTAATAATTCAAAGGTTAAGAAAAATAATTATGAGGGAGCCGGGGAGATGGCTCAGTGGGATGAGTGCTTCCCTGGCAAGTGCAAGGGCCTGAGTTCAATCCCCAGTTCCGCAAAACAAAAAAAAAAAAAAAAAAAAAAAAGAAAAGAAAAGAAGAGGCAAATAGGTAAATATTTGTATAGAATACATGACATTTGTATTCCTATACTTTCCCCACATTTCTTCCTGACACCGGCTGTCATGTATACCACCTGAACATATCAATTGCCAACAAATCAAGTCCACCAAGAAGTGGTTGAGGAATCTAAACTAATAGTAAACTGGTTAGCTCAAGTTTGGGGGCTGTACACTTACCAGCTAGTCCAGTTAATAGATGTTTCAATGTATTAAATGTAAGTTAAGATACAGGGTTTTTTTTTTGTTGTTGTTGTTTGTTTTGTTTTTTTTTTTGCTGGAATAATTAATACAGAAACACAGATTTCAAAATCTTCTTGAAAAAAAGCAAATACATGGCAGTAGGCCATCTTCCCTCCCTTACTTACTCACTCAAGCGCTGGCTATGCATTCTGTAGTTCACTGAATCTTATATACTTCAATTATTTACATATTCTGCTTCTTTCCTTCCTCTGGGCTTTAGAGGTTATAATTTCAGCCTTAAAATTTTCTCGACGTCCCTCTATCGTTTCATGGTACTGAGTACTGAACAAGTCATTTGACCATGGAATTCCCAGTCATTTCTCAGCGGGCTGGATTTATGTGCAATTGTATCCCTCAGGGAGATTTCATACATATACTTCCTAAGTTTTTTCATATTTCAGAATTTCCATATGTCGCCCTTATTCCTACACTAGTGTTCAGTATATTTTGAAGCCCACCTTTTCCTTCAGGATCTGGCGGGTACTCCAGTACGGCTTCCTGGCTTAGCTCACTGCTGTGGAGCAGTCCGCAATCAGCCCGATCGCTTTCCTCTTGTTTCACTGGCCTTTCTGCCTGGAGAGCCGAAAAAATAGTTCTTTGTCCTTGAGTCTCAGTAGCTTAGCTGGGATATGTACCATTTTAATCCTCCTCTCTCTTTCTCAGTAAAAATGATCTGATCCTCAATCTGTGTTTCTGTTTATTTTCAAGGAATTTTTAATATCTCTGACTATATTTTCCATTTCTCTTTTTGGGCCATAATGGCGTAACACCCATCTATTATCTACCTGTTATACCAGCTCTTCCTCTATCAGCTTCTTTAGGTCTTATTTTCTGATATTAATATTTTTTCAAGCCTTTTGGTGTCCTATTGATATGATTTTCAGCATGTTTTCTTTCTTATTATATTCAATTTATCAAAAAGTGTTTCTGGGCTTTCAATTAATTCTGTCATCTGCCTGTATATTTTCTGTAGTTTCATTGTCTTTACATTTCCATTAAGTTTGTTGCACACTGTGAAGCAAGATCAGGAAATTCTTTTTTTTTTTTTTTTTGTATTTTAGGGAAGGGTCTACAGGGGGTTCAGGGTCTCCCTACTAGATCGGACTTGTAGTGATCTGCTTGTTTACAGCCTTCCAAGAGCTAGATTACAGGTGTGCACCATCACACTTAGTCTCAATTGCCTAAAAGTTGAGAAGGACTTTTTTTTTTTTTTTGCAGGGTGGAGGGGGGTGGTTAAGGCATGTGGAGCTGGAGGTCAAACCTCGGTATCCTGCACCTGACTACATTTGCATGAGCAGGCGCTTAAACAACTGAGCTAACAGGCAGGCCCCCAAGATCAGGAAATTTCTTATACTCTTAAATATCTTTTCTTTTTCACCAGGATTTTGCTATCTTTGTTGCTGTGGTACTTTACCTCCCTGCATTTTTGTTGGAACTGCGCAGAACTGCCAACTGCAGCTTTACTTTTTAGAACATCTTCCCCAAGGTTAACAGGGGCAGTCTAGACCTGTGCTTTGCTCTGGAAGCTGTGATACTCTCACAGGGACAGGCAGACTAAGTTATACCTTCTGCTGAGTCTTTCCTCAGCCTTGTGTTGTAGTGGGGAAGGTAGAAGGTTTAGACTCTGCCTCCCCTTCTTGGATTTGGACTAATTTTCTGAGTCATCATTCACCGTGTCTGATGGGATGTATTCTCTTTTGGAACACTCTAAATCAGTCCTCTGGAGGGCTGGCTAAATAGCTCAGCAGACTAATGCATCTACAAGCAGGCTCAGGGGCCAACTTTTGATCTCTGGGACTGCCATGACAGCTTCACCCCCAGGGCACGCTGAGATGGCAATTGAGCCTGGGCATGGTGGCGCGCACCTATAATCCCAGCACTTGGGAAGCTGTTAACAGGAGAATCACTATGAGTCTGATCTAGTAGTGGGACCCTGAGCACCCTGTAGACCCTTCCCTAAAATACAGAGAACCAAAACCAAAACAAAACTAAAAAACTCAAATCAGTCCTCTGGCTTGTAGGTGATGCCCTGAAGCTCTGAAGCTCGTACTTCCAGTAAAGAGACTCAGTTCAGGTTGTGCAATTTCCTGGTTTCCCTTACACAGTTCACCAGAGACCCTGCTGCTCCACACCAACCACAGGAGAAGGTAAAGCTTCCTGCGGGGCTCAGCCCACTCTAGTTAGCCATGACCAGAGGGATCTACTCCTGCCGACCCTGCATTTGTGGCTCAGCCGCGCTTCCCCATCCATCTGCTGTTTTCTCTTACTATCTGGAATATGCTGTGGAGATCCTCAGCTCCTGGCCTGCCTTTCTCCCCAGTAGTGCATGTGCAGTGACACTCACTGCAAGTGTCCCCCTCTGCCGTGAAACACTTTCGGCTCAGGTACTTATCCAGCTCTTCCCTTGTGCTTCCTTACAGCGGTCTGCGCTCCCCGCTTCTCCCCACTTTTAAAAATAATAGTAACACTTATGAAGAGGTAGTGGAATCCCCTAATTTTCCTACCATTTCTTCTGAAAGAGGTGGCTGAAGTGAAACAATTTCATGAACCAAATTGGCATCTTTTATTTATTTGCTTGGTGAATAAATTTATGTTTTGTTTCTTGTTTACTTTATTGAGTGTTGATACAGGAAGACACTCTTAGCAAACTTATTTCTACTGTCTGAACTGAAAAGTCTAAATTGCTTTTGTTTTTCTCTTAGTCCTTTGTAATGAGACAGGCCAGAATGTGTTTATTAAATAAAATTTCCTACTATGGATGTTCCTTTGGTTAAGCTTTGAAATGAGAGAATGTTTAAATGATAGCTCTTATCAATTATTTGTATGAATAAGATTTTGATTATTTACTTAGGGTTATATAACTGTGATCATATCCATTAAATCATAGTTTCTTATAGCATAGTTATGACATCTTTCCCATTAGACTTATACCAGTTTGCTATAAAGACATGGGATATTGAAATTTCCATTCCTCTTTCTTTTTTTCCTTCTTTTTCTTTTGATACATATATGTTCAATTTAAATTCTTGAGCATGCTTTGCTATTTTAAAATGCCTGCGGTCATGCTATTCCATTATTAGTCAATATAATGATCCTCTTTTGCATTCAGGAAGTTGTTCTTCTGTGATATCCCTACTATTGTTTTTGTCCAATTTCTTTGCCTTCTGAGTAGTAGCCATTGGAATATAAAGTCCATACTTTCTGTCCTGTGCATCAGTTCTGTGTACTCTATCATTTTCCTCATCCTCTTCATAATGAAACTGCTTTCAAAGTTCATCTTGCACAAGATTATTTTCAACTTCAGAAGTGTATTCTGCTCTTAACCACTGCAACGCAAATCCCCTTTATCCACTTATTGTCTCATTCTCAAGTTACCAGGTTACCTTCTATGGACGTTCTGCTTCTCTGCTCCTGCATTATAGAGATCACCTTTGCATTTTTTAGGATGGCAGTTAGAATAACAATTCCTTCAATGACAACGATGATAAAATAACAATTACAGTAGGAAAAAAAGAATAAAATGGACTTGGTTTATTAAATATTTTTCTGTGCAATGCTGTAAATAGTTGTCAGAAGCAAGCTCTTTTCTCCAAGTTTTAGACTCAAGGTGGATCTTTTTCTTCCCTGTGGCATTTTGAAGGACTATGAGGATGTTTAATGGACCTGGTACCCATTGTAGTCTTTAGATTCTAACATCACCTACCTAGCGTAATGCTGTCTTTTCTGGATTCGGGTTCTCTTATTCTTCCATTTTCATTCTGTGCAAAAGCTCCATTTTGTCACTCACACAGTACCTTCAGGGGTCATGCTTAATTTCCCCTGGCTTCGCTTGGTTTGCCATGATGGTCCACACGATCACCCTCCTGCTTTCATGGCGGGTGCTATTTTATCAATCGCAGATTGATTGATAGGAACTCAACAGTGAATATACTGCACAGACATGGAAGGATTTAGATGCCTAGACATCAGCCTAGTGGCGGCCAGAGAAAGAAGAAGCCCGGAGTGGCATGAAGGAAGTTGTGATCATGACTTGTGATACATCACCTCGGCTGGAGTCGAAGTGCCTCAGAGGTTGGTCACACTCTGGGTGTGCCTGTGGGTGACTGCCCGGAGGTTGCAAACTGCAAAAGGAATACGTGTGGCATCAATGTGTGGGCTTGTCCACTGGATCAAATATAAAAGGGAAGTAAGAAGTCTTTCTGTCCCTTCTTCAATGGAGCTCCTGTCTTCTCTGTTACCTTTGGATGTTTGTCTCCAGTTTCTTTAGGCCTCCAGTGTAGACCATCTGGCTTTTATTTTTGAGACTGGGTCTTGCTGTGTAATTTGGGCTGGCTTTGCCCTCATTATGTAGCCTAGGCTGGCCTCGACTTCATGGTGATCTTTCTGCCTCAGCCTCCAAAGTGCTGGGATTATAATTGTGCATCACATGCCTGGCTCCCTTGGGCACTCTGACACGGGCTCTGCCGTAAGTTCAACCAAATCCTCTGACCCTGTAGCATATACACAGACGTCTTGTATTCTTCTTCCTCCAATCCCACAGGAGGCTACTGTGTGTGTGTGTTAAATCCTTTATATGATTATACAATTTATATTGAGTCTTTTCCTCTAGTGAACCCTGACAAACACTGAGCCCTTTCAGCTAGGTCAGTTCCGTTTAAAGGATGTTCCTGGACCCATGTCATGTCACAGATAGAATGAAAATCCATCCTCACCATGAAGTGTCAGGGTGGCTGGGAATGTAGGCTTTTCTTTTGTAGGTTAACATTCCCTGGGGGAAAAAAAAAGAATATGGGGAAAGACGCGGAGGAAGAGATGTTTGTGTAGCCAACTGACACTCCTAAGTGTTTTCTGCTATCAATTATAAAACAAGACTGTAGTGGACACATGAGTTGTTTTAGCCCAGGCTTACTTAGAAAGTTTATTTAAAAATATTATTATTTTTAAAAAAATCTATGTATTTATTTGGTACAGGGTCTCACTACACAGCTCAGACTCCTGTCTCAGCCTCCCCAGTGCTGGGATTACAGGCATGTCCCACTGCGCCCAGTTGCGGTGGCCAGCACCGCAGGCCTGGGTTTCCCACTTTGGTTCGGCATATGATACTTGGGCCTAGATCCAGGGCTTGAACTCGGGGACTGAACCTGGGTCCTTGCTCTTGCCAGGCAGGCACTTAGACCACCGAGCTATCTCTCCACCTGAGGCAGCTTACATTATATTCACATTTTTCTCTCTGAAGCAATTCATGGATGCTGCTATGCTAAAAACAGGCCCCGTGTTACCTGCCTCAGTCTACACCTACCCCCTTTTGCAGGCCCAGGGGTTTGTTCTCTCCTGTGGCAGCGCCTGGCGACCTATCCGTGCAGTGATTTCTCAAGCTCCTTCCCCGGCGCTGCACGCCCTCCCTGCTCCCTCCATCACCATCCGTCCCAGACTCCGAGCGCCCACGTGTGCACCTGCTTGTCTCTCCTGCTACAACAGCATTTTTCCTTTGTCTCTTCCTTCTTGACTCCTACTCAAATCACTAAAACCCTCCACAGCATGTGCTAACCTTTTTCTTATTCTTTACGGCTTACAAAGTTCCTGCTCATGTCTTCAATTCTTTCGCATCTCACAAAGATCTTGCCAGATTCTTCTTGTCTCTTCACCGAGACATGGGTTGTGGAAATTAGTACGAGCGAGCGGATAGTGTGATGGTGACTCCTATCCACGTCTCCTGAGCCCACGGCTCACCAGCTTCCCATGATGCCGTGCTGCACGCCACAGCACTTGTGCTTTGCCTCTTGCCAGCAGGCATTCCAGTGGTGGGAGGTGGCGCGTTAGTGAGTGCAGAAGAAAGCAGTCTGACGTGTGCACAGAACTGAGATCCCGGGGCCCGGCTCCACAGTGCAAACGACTGGGGGCTCAGACATCCGTGGTCAAGGACATTTGGGGTCCAAACGTCTCCTTCTTCCTTTCCAAAATATTCCTCAGATGGGCAACACTAACTGGACCCACACTGCAGAACTCCCCAGATAACGGACAGCTGCAAGAGCCGAGCTGTCCTCCCTCCAGCGTGCGGTAGCAGAGCCCACGTGCTCCTGGCTTAGTGCTGAACGCCTCGCGAGGGAAGGGACGCACGGGTGGAAGCCGCCACGCGGGTCGGAGATTAGCTTTCCCTCCAGCGATCAGGGTCTCGCATAACGGCCTCAGATAAAAGAGGATACTTGGGGCAGAAAGATACCGCCCCAAGCCTGGAGGGTGGCGGGACCCAAGGGGCGACTTGGTGGTAGCAGTACAATGCTCATTTTTCTCCAGGGAAAGTCACATCAGACAGCTTTTCAGTGACTGTGAACAGAAGGTCCCTTAGTTCTGATAAGGCCTTAGCTTCTAAGCTTGGGTTCTTCAGACTAAAATTATTTCTTATTTTTCACTGAAATCACTGAAATCTCTAATAGCGCTCTGTTATTTAACTTTCTATTTTGCTACGGCTACCACCTAGGACATAAAATTTGTCTAATTTAGCTTCCACACAGTAATCCAGCATTTTACCAGCAAGTTAAATTTACTGACAATAAGACTGGCTGTGTGTGATCCCTTTTGTATCAAGTATCATCTAGTTATTGCTGGGATTTGTACAGTTTATTTATTTATTGTATTTTTAGGAAAGGATCTACAGGATGTTAGGATCTCACTACTAGATCGGCCTCATAGTGATCCACCTGCTTACAGCCTCCCAAAAGCTGGGATTACAGGAATGTGCCACCATGTCCAGTCTGAATTGCCATGTCAGGGAGCCCCGGGGGTGGGGCTGGCATGGCAGGCCCAGGGTTCAAACCCCTGGCCCCTGCACCTGCTTGCAGGTGCTTTAATCCACTGAGCTATTTGGCCAGCCCTCGATTTGTACAGATTAAAGAGAATAGAACTGGATAATGTTTTAAGGTAACAATGTACTTGTTTCTTTTATATATTCATTCATTCATTCTGTCAATCAACAGATATTTACTGGGTACAACCATAATGCACCTAGTGCTACTCTAACTTCTAGGGATATAACGTTAAATAAGACCAGCAAAGAAAGTTCCTTTCTGAGAATAGAGAGCTTATACCACTCTGAAATCTTCATGAACATCCAAGAGGAAAGAAGTAGACATCCCATCTTTGCTTTCATTTGCTCCTGACGTGCCCCCCAGTGCAAAGCCTGCTGTACATTTGGCCCAAATGTGTGTATTGTTTGGCCCCCGTGTTGTTTAGTTCTTCTTGATGTCCAGTCTCTTCCCAGTGCAGGGCACTATCCATCACTTTATTACATTACAACTCTGCTGTTTCTTTTATTTACATTGCTCTTGTGGCTCCTGTGGGCGGTGGACTCTCAGGCATTTGAGCCTGAATCCTAAAACTTAGAAAACTATAAAGGAAGTCAAAGAAAGAGAAGGGTTCTTGAATCTCAGCAAAATGTGTTTAGGAACTGTGGAGCTCAAGGGCTGTGATTCCAACCAGCTCCAGGAAGGGATAGGGGTGAACAGTCCCCAGGACTATGTAGAAAGACACCCCAAAAAACTCATTTGGGAAACTCGAGCTGCTGCGCAAGAAATCCTTGCAGTGGTAATAGGAAGAAGCAGCAGATAAGGAGGCTGGCCTCAGTGATTGCGCGATTTGACGCCTGCGGATCACTGAACGTCACAACCCCAGCGTGAGGAGGACTCTTCATAAGTGGCCGAGCTTGCTTTTCCAGTTTGGGTAGTGCTTGGACTTGGCAATAAAGTTAAGGCCGAACATGGCAGAAGAACAGTGTGTTCTGCATCCCTCAGTTAGCAGAGATCAAGATTCATACCTGTTTTGCAAGCTTATAAAAGGAGGTTGCTGCCGCCTTTCATTACAGTGAAGGAAGGGAGGACTGAAAGATCCTATTTTACATGTAGGATAAATGTTCCTTGAAATCTACTTTAGTTGCTGTCTAGCTATAAGGGGCTTGGTCTGTGATCTCTCTTTTCCCCTTTAAGTTTTTCTGGCATGTCTGCCCTAATTCTGTGGTCTTTTTGATTCTAAGAAGGTTGGGCTCAGTCTGACCACAAGGATGATTTTGAAAACCATGTTTTCATTCACAGATTAGATGTTGATAGAGCCCCGTGAGTGTAAGGTCTCACAGTCTCAGCTTCTTTCCAAAATTCTCCCTTCTGGCTTCCCCCTTGGGTTTGTCTGAGCTCTTCTGCCCTCAGAGGATAGTGGTGTCCCAGGGGTGGTCCTGAGGAGAGCAGCTCGCACCCCTGTAGAGATATTATGCATACAATTCTTGAGCAAAACCTTGGACCTACTGAGTCAGCAATCTCTGTGGGTAGTGCAGCCCCTCAGGGACTTTAGAGGCTTGGTCATGTTTGAGAATTAGAAGAATTCCTGTTCTTCCTGTTCTAGAAGGAACCACTGTCTTACAGTGGTTCCTAAGTCAGACAGTGAAAGGAAGACTTCTTCGGCGGTGAACAAGGCTGACTGGTGACAGGGGTTGCTAACTTTTGACCAAAACAAATGATTAAGTCTTCAAGTGCTTCTGTATAAGTTGCAACCATTATTTTCTCTATATTCAAACCAACAGTCATGGGTTCTGACTTTGTGGGCAACTTCACTACAGAGACTCCATTCTACTTTCAGATCCCCTTGCCACATTATCAATTAATCAATTTTCCATTATATCCTTTGTGCATTTACTTTTATGTACATTAGCTGTATTTGTCTTATTATTGGCTAACCCAAAATAAATAAATAGAAGGAGGAGGAGGAAACAGAGAGTGAAAGATAGAGGGAATCTGGGTTTATGGATCGGAGGTGGAAAGTCTTATGAAGAAGGTTGCACGAATGCTATGTGTTTTCCTCTGGAAATTATGAATTTATTTGTGAAGCTCTTCTTCAAAGGAATACAGAAAGATGAGGTTGGAAACACCAAATGAACTTAATCTATCCAGCAGGAGAGTCGGCAGTCAGCAGTTTTTTAGCCTGTGTGTTTGCGCAGCACAAGAGCCTGGCTGCTGCTACTTTGCATTTTCACTCAGCGATCTGACATGAGCAATGTACTGGTTATAGTCCGCCGGTGAAGCACTGGTCCTGCACCCCAGTGGGGAAATGGAAAGGCAGGTCTTTCAAAGATGACCTCAACCAGGATGTCGGAAAATTGCTAAGTGCTTGAATGCTCAAGGACAGTATTGGCAGGGAATAAAGGTTCATAATTTGTGAAGCACAGTGTAAAACCTTGTTTTTAATAGGCAATCCAAGTCAAGATTTTGGAGTCAGTCACATCTCTGATAAAATACCAAGATTAACAAATGGCCATTGTCATGCAGTTGAAAGAAAAGAGCCAACCATTGAAATAGATAGTTAAACACAAATCCTGGACATTTCTACAACTGAAAAGAAACTTCCTTTTGAGTTAATCATAGTCTCTGAAAAAAAAATCCCCAAATCCTCAAAATTATGAATTTTGGTGAAAAATACATCCTGGACAATTTTACCTCTTTAAATTAATATTTGGAAAAGTGTCACTCCAATGGTACCGGTACTTCATTTCTGAGTATTTTTCTTTTATAGCAGTAGTTACCACTCAGTCATTTTTATACTGATGCGAGTTGTACTTTAACTGGTGGTGTTGAGGGGGCCGGGGAGATAGCTCAGTAGAATAAGCGCTTGCTTGGCAAACACAAGGGCCTGAGTTAAATCCCAGGTCCTCAAAAAAAAAAAAGAAAAACAATATAACTGGTGGTGCTGCTTTATACTAGTTTTGTAGGCTCTGTCTTTTCCCTTATTTGCCTTAAGTGACAGTATTGAGGCATCGAGTCATTGCTTTAAAACAAGGAATGTAGTGTAAAGGGAGATCTACTTATTAACAGAATCAATTCTTTATGAGGAAGTTTGTTCAAAAGGGAACCATCTTGGCTACTTCTGCCCTGCTGCTGGGACAACATACCCGACGCCCAAAGTTAAGGAAGGAAAGGTTTATTTAACTCACAGTTTGTGGAGGCTTCAGTCCATAATCATCAGGCTCCAAGGCGGGGTGGCAGGGCATAGGGCAACACCTAAAAGCAGTAGAAGACAGCAAAAGCAACAAGAGCAAAGGGGAATCAGAGCAAGTCTGTTTTCCTCCCCTGTGTCTTAAGTGACTCCCCCATGGGGTATGTAGCACTCATGCCACCATTGGGCACTCCTCTTGTGTAGGCTCAAAGTGAGGTCCCTAGCCCCCTGATGAATCACTTAGTCGACCTTCTAAACTTCTCAAGTGGACAGAGCAACACCTCAGAGTGGTAAGAGCATGTCCTCTACACTCCAGGATGTAGAACCGCTGGGTTACTCAGTCAAGCTCCTAGACTTTTCAAGTCGACACAATGTATCAACCACCAAAAGAACCAAGTAGGAACATCCAGTTACCTAAAGGAAAAAATATAGGACCTAACACCAAAATGAGAAAATATTAGCTTCACTAAATGTTGAAGACATATATGATTTGCTCATCTACTTCAAGAAAGTAACTGAACTTGGATTCAAAATAGAATGGGCTCCTGTGACTAGGGACAAGTGCAGGCACAGGGCCGCCAGCAAGGTAGGGGCAGCACAGACATGAGCAGGAAAGCATGAGCGTACCAGACAGAGCGCGCTGTGGTACAGTCGCTAATAGAGTTTAGCATCTTTATGGCGTAGCACCTGAGGGAACTCATGCTTATTTTTATAGAAGGAATAGCCTTACTCTGAACTTTAAATCTGAGTATCAGGTGAAGTCTGAAGTTGGAAGGAGATGCTGCTCTACATGAAGGTAACAGAGACGGGTGATGTGCTCGGAGGGATGCCTACTATCTTCAATTATGGGTATGAAAGATGCATAGCTATAGTAAAGTGAGACAACAAGACTGTCGCGAAGGGATTAAGAGCAACAATAATTATTGAGGACTGAATCAAAGAAAGAGGGTCAGAGACGGTCATTTATACCCCCCAGGAGTTTTCACTTCCATCTCCATGACAGGATAGTCTCCTTAAGGAAAGGAGTCTGTTACATATAGAGAGATCAAGAAACAGACATGATAATTGATAGGCAGTAGTGGCATAGGAAGCAGTCAAAGATCAAGGCTGTGGGGGGGGTTCGTTTTTTTTTCCCCTTCCGGAAGGAAGGTTTGCCTTTAAGTTGTTTTCGTTGGTTTTTTGAGGGGGACCTTGGTTTTTCTTGGGTTTTGGGCTTTGGGTTTGGTTTTTCAAGGGGCTTGGTTGAGTTTTTAAGTTGAAACTTTCGGGGCCATTCGGCTTCCTTGCTTGGTTGAGCTGGCATCGGGGAGACTTCGGGTCAGGTCTTCGGTTTCTTTTTGGGCCCCTTTTTTGTAGGGGCAGCCTGTAGTCCATAGTGGGAAGGCTGCTGTCTGAAGCATCATGCGATTCTCTCTGAGGTCACTCCCCTACCAGGCCTGACAATAATGTGGTTCCAGGAACAGCGAGCTCCCTGAATCTGTCCAACACTAAAGCATGAAAGAATTTTAGGCTACTATGAATTAAATACTCATTTCCTCCATGTAGGAGCTATGTACATTATCTGTCAAAGGACGTCCACTTTGGGCTCAACATTTCATAAGCTAAATCCATAGGTTATTGAATTAGGTTTTATAGTTTAATCTAACAGATGTTTCAGAATTGTGTAGACCTAGAGTATAAGAAAAGAACCTTGGCTAGAATTATTGTTTCAGAAAGGCCATAGCACTTTGTCATGGGGTTGAATTTAATTTTCCAAACATTTTTTTTTTTTTTTTGTCAGATGAGTCATTAGAACAACATCCCGACCCCACAATGTGTTACCAATGAAAGTACATCTTTATTTTTCTGGGTTTTTTTCCCTACGCAGCCAAGCAAGGCTTTGTCCATTATTATATTCATCAGCGAGAAATCCCCAAATACCAGCAGCATACCAGCAGCGGCATGGACCATGGATTTATGACAGATTTCAAACTCTGGACAGGAGATTTAATCTCCTGCTCTTCTTGGGCCTGTTCTAAGGCAAAAAATGATTTCACTGATCCGCGTCAGTCTTAACACTTTGTTTCGGAGAAACAGATAAATCTTCAGCAGACTTCTTTTGTTAAGGGTGACTGCGTAGAGAGTATGAAACAGGAAACCAGCCTTTGCAGCATGCAAAAATGAGCCTTTGGCCCTGGCTCAGCCTTGTCTTGAGCCCTGAGAGCCAGCATTCCTGCTGAGCCTTATCCGAGTGTTTACATGTTGAGATCAGAAGAAGCCATTTCCTTTTCAAAGTCAGCACTACTGTCCTAGGAGGTCACTAAACACTGTTTATCCTTAGCAGTGGACATTACAATAATAATAACAACAAAAAATTAAGCATGAGTGCCAAAGAAGGAACACTCCTTTGTCAGTAACAGCTTGTGTATCTGTCCACATAGATGCGGGGGGTGGGGGTGGTGGGACAGGTATTTTTATTGGCTTTAACTCCAAAGGAAGCGGTGCAATCTTTTTCACAGTAACCAGAAGTTTAGAAGACAGAGTTGTCGGAAAGGATGTGGCCCTGAACGTACACCCACAGCTAACCTCACAAAAGCCTGCTGTGGCACGAGGAGCCTGCTCAGAGAAGACATGGGCTTTTGTTATACCTACAATAGCCTGTCTGCTCTCTTGAGCAGTGGAGTAAGAAATTCTGAGTCTTTGAACTTGAAGACATATATTTTGATCAATTTTATCATCTTTTAATGTCTCTGAAATGGCAAGTGTGGTGATTTAAAATAGCCTACGGTGAGAAGATTCAGGTGTGCTATTGACACAGCATTTAAATTTTATCTACTTTTTAAGTGAGGCCAGAAATAAACCTCAACATCTGGAGACAACAACCCGAAATATCCCAGATTATTGTTTCCCAGCACTTTTCTACTCAAGACGTCTTCACACTTTCCTCACAGCATAAAGAGATTATGATGCACTAGATGCTGTTTTTCATTTTTCTATCTTTGGAAAGGAGACATTCTTAGGCAACCTTGATTGTTAAGGGTCTTTGGATGTTTTTGCTTCATTTTCTCTTAAAAAGACTAGAAAACCTGTGTTTTTAAACTGAACAAATGGATGGCCCTTGTTTTGATTTGCTTTGTTTGTTTAGCACTGGGGATTGAAATCAGAGTTTTACACTGATTTACATCCCCAGCCCAAGCTTTTTTTTGTTTTTTCCCTGTGTGAGACAAGGTTGAACTAAATTGCTAAATCATGCAGGTTGGGCTGAAACTTTTGATCTTCCTGCCTCAGCTTCGCTGAGGGCTGGAATCCCAGGAGCATGCTAGCACACATGACAAGGTTATCTCACTTGATGTGTCTCTCAATATTTTAGGATAGAAATCTGTCATGCAAATGAGATGGATTTATGTTGTAATTCAAGTTCTAGTATTTACTAATTGTGTGCACACGGGCAAATTTTTATTAGGTGACAATTCTCAATGGTTCTCAAGCTTCTTAATTTTTAATCAGTGACACTAATTACATTGGCGTCAGATTCATTTCAAGTATGTTTTGGAGAGCAAGAAATGTTTGAAGACAGAGTCAGTGTCTCCCAAGCAAAGGGAATGCATGCATATCAACCGATAATCAAATTTCTTATAATGTAAACTATAATATTTTCTGTCCATTGTAAAATTCTTGCTACGTAAGCTACTGATTGTCCAACCCAGTCATCTTTGTGTTGCTCTGTAAAATGA
>NW_004524598.1:18422599-18424143 GCF_000260255.1 Octodon degus | reverse complement strand
CCTGTTTACAGCCTCCCAAGAGCTGGGATTACAGGCGTGCACCACCACGCCCAGTCTCAATTGCTATGCCAGCGCACCCCGGGGGCAGAGCTGGCATGGCAGGCCCGGGGATCGAACTCCCGGCCTGCCGTTTTATCTGCTGAGCTTTTTGGCCAACCCTTAAACTTCCTAAATATTTTAGATTTATTTTTCCAAGAACTGTGTGACAGCACACTAGGGAGGCTGGTTTCACACGTCTTCACGCTGATGGGAGAATGCAAGTGGACATGTGTGCTTAGCGATGACCGTGTGCTTTTGATACGTGAAGACAAAAGAAATAGGAACTGCAGATATAGTCATGGTATACTTAAAAAATTGGTGTCCTTGAATCCCTGTAGTCTACAGGAAAATATCCTCATAATTTCTTGTCCTGATATTATAGGTCCGGCCAATCTGTCCAGCTTTGCCTTCGGTGTGTCTTCTGCCTACATTCATAATTCTTCATAATCTGTGAACAGTACATTAATTCTTCTTTTCATACACTTCAGATTCATCTTTCTTTTCATTGTTTCACCTATCATAATCTTATTTGTGCTACAGGCTCATTCAAGGTTTCTCTAGCTTTAGGAGACTTCCTGCCTCATGCAAGTAGAACCTGATGATCTCTCCTTTGATTTGTGCTCTTATTGTCACATTCTTACCATTAAAAATTATCCTGCTATTTGGCCATGGCTTCTTTCACCTAACTGATTTCTGGGTACTTGAAGGTTGATAATTGTCTTACTAATTGATTCTACATTTTTTGGCATGAGGTGCACAGTTTCTAGCAAATGCAATTGTTTTTAATTTTTAAATCAAGGGGACATCCAACAGACGGATTAGTTTTTTGAAATTTAAGTTATGAAATTTGTTTTCCTGGCACTTGGTTAAAGCTCAGTGTTTCTCAATGTTGGTTGCACTTTGGAAATACACGAAGAGCTTCAACAAAGTACCAGTGCTTGATTCCAGAGATTTTGAGGGCTACACTTAATGTCCATAGATTTGGATTTAATCTTAAATTAAAATGCAGAATTTGATAATATTAGTAGCAAACACTGATGGATGCCTTACTATCAAAGGCTTTATTGCTGGGCTGGGGATTTAGCTCAGTGGCATAGAGCCTGCCCTACAAGTGTGAGGTTCTGAGTTCAATTTCCAGTAGAAAAAAAAAAAAAGTTTTTATCTCAACTATTCTTTTAACTTTCTTGTTTTAAACTAATGTATATTCACTATTCTTGAAAGCAAACCTTAAGGACTATGTAAGGCATCATTTCAAGCACTGTTTTAAGATCTTTACAATTAATTTTAAACACGTCTTTTGAAAGCTAAGGTTGAGAAGCATCATAGTATCTCCAAAAATACAGAGGTAGAATCCTGCTACAAAGCAGTGGTAGAGCTAAAGCAGTTTCTTTTAGCAAAGGCCAGAGTTTTCACTTGTTTTTATTTTGTATTAAATAAGGGAGTGGAGAAACAATCCCAGTGTGATGAGTTGTGGTTAAACTGGAAAGACTCAAATTGCCCAAGAA
>NW_004524598.1:18415260-18417549 GCF_000260255.1 Octodon degus | reverse complement strand
AAAAAAAAACAAACAAAAAAACAAAACTTGACTCTAATGATACACGGTAATCCATTCAGAGAAGCAAGTCTTTTGTGTCCAAGCATGTCTTGGGGGCACTACCACTCAGCTCTCTTGTGTTTAAGATTGTATGCTCAGCACATGAATTTTGGAAGACATATTCAAAACACACCGATCCCACAAATCCATACCCCTCTCATGTACTATTATATTCATTATATTCCAATACCCCCGAGGACTTCACTTATTTCAGCATCCATTAAAAAGCCAAATCCCAGGTCTTATGTAAGTCAGAAATGGGTGGCTCTCAAGACAGCAGTAGCACTGCGGGAAGCTTCTTCTAGTGACAAGCCAAAAACGAAGTGTCTAGCTATAAAATACGGTGCTGAGAAGGGGATAGGATGAAGGTTTTTATTCCTGAAAGAGAAATAAATGAGAAAAGAGGCATAACTGGTCCTAAGTAAGTCTAAAACCTAACAAGAAAAATATTAAATTTCAAATCTGGAAAATAATTCTATCATCTGGAACCTGGGGCTGGCTGGGGCAAGGCTTGGGGCCCCAGGTTCTCGGCAGCCCCTTCTCTGTGGCTTTGCCAGGTTCAGCCCACACAGCAGCTATGGCTGGGGGTTCCTCAGGCCTGGGATCTCCGTGGCTGCCTTGTTCTCACGGCCGGCCGCACTGAGCAGTGCCCTCAGCAGAGCTCCCGCAGGGCCTCACCCTTATGCCCTACTGGGCCTTGTCCTATGGGCGGCTCTTTGTAATAATTCTTCCCTTGTCACATTCTTTTTATGAGTTCGCAGGCTGTTCACAACATGTTTTGAAACTTCAATGGAGACTCCAAACTTTTGCATTTTGCATACCTGCAGAGTTAGCACCCCCGGGAGACTGCCAGGGCGTACGGCTTGCATGCTGCACAGCAGCTGATCAGAGTACATCTGGGCTCACTCAAGCCAGAGCAAAGTGAAGCTGAAGGATCGGGACTGGCATTCAGGGAGCAGAATCCCAAGGTGCCAGCCGTAGTCAGGGAATGCCAGGCTTACTTGGATGTCTTTTTGCTAAACTTTCCCTTGTGCTTCTGCAAAGGAAGAAGGGGCAACACTGAAAATGATGGAGAGGCTTTTGGAATCTGTGCTCATTGGAGACATAGAAAGCATGTTCCTTCTCTATACTCTCACCTCTGCAGCCATGAGTCTGTTGGCTGTATCCTTAATATTCTTTCCTGAGCACACATCTTTGTTCTTTAGATGGCCAGGCTGAAAAATTTCCAAAGCTTTTCATTCATTCTGTTTCCTCTTTCAAATTTCATCTTCAAACCTTTTCCTTTTTCTCTAAGTGGGTTTCCTGAGCACATTGATATTAGATATTTCTAATGCCAAATATTCTAGTATATATCATTTGAGCTCTACCTTCTGCAAAGTCCTAGATTACAGATAGAGTTTTGCCAAGTCCTTTAGAGTTCCTGTTTCTACAAACATTTCAGTCATGACCACTTACATATTTTCTAAAACTCTCTTCTTAGACTCTTACCTATATAATGTACCTTGCCTATATTTCTTTTGCTTTTTGAGTGCTCATGAGAGTTGTCCTCAGTGTTCCATTTATAGCAGTCTGGGCTTTATCTACTTTGCCCCTTCAGCTTCTTCCCAATTCTACCCATCATGCAATTCCCACATTGCTCCTGTATTTTCAGGTATTTGCTACAGCGACAGCCCCACATCTCAGTATCATTTTTTTTTCTTTGTCTATTTTGTTCTACTTCAACAGAATGCCTGAGTCTAGGTCATTTATAAAGAAGAATTTTTTTTATAGTTATGGTGATTGGGACATACAAGGTTAAGAGGCCAACATCTGGTGAAGTTGGTTCTGCATCACTTTGAAGCAGAAGGAAGAAAGATAAGGAATTTTTATGGTTTGTGTCCAGTTGTCTCCCCAAAGCCTCATGTAGTTATGGGGTAGGGACTTCTAGAGTTTGAGATTAACTCATGATTCACTGGGATTATTGGTTTTGATACTGCTGGGATTATGGGTGTGAGTACTACACCCAGACTGTGGCATATAGCCTGGATGCAACTTAAGGAAGACAGACTTCCTCTCTGTAGCCACTGTTGCTGCTACTACTCCCTTTTGCTCTTGCTGTTTTACTGTATTCCGCCACCATGAACTGCTGCCCTCTTTCATGTGCCAGTCGGCCTTAGAGCCAGCTTTGTATGGGCTGAAACATCCACAAACTGTGAGCTGAATAAACCCTTCCTTCTTTAATTTTGGGTGTTGGGTATTTTGTCCCAGCAA
>NW_004524598.1:18411787-18414609 GCF_000260255.1 Octodon degus | reverse complement strand
GGAGAGGAGAGGAGAGGAGAGGAGAAAGAAGAAAGAGGAAAGAGGAAACAGAATTGGAAAGAAGCAAGAGCCATTTTTATGACACATTCTGGAAACAAAGAACCTGTTCCCATGACAGTAACATTAATCCATTCATGACAGCAGAATGCCATGATCTGATCACTATTCAAAGGTCCCCTGGTTTCATTTCTTAGTGGTTGCATGAAGGACTGCATTTCCAACGCATGAACTTCTTTATTACCTGTACTTCGCTGGCTTGGTGCATTTCTTAAACTTTTCCCTAGAATTTCTACTAACTGCAGCGGTACCTGGGCTCACAAACTTAATTTGTTTCACGATTTTGGAAAGGATGTCCACGCTGGTGCTTGTGAGGGAAGATGGCCACTCTCGTGTTTGTCACACAGTGGAGAATCTGCAGACAGAAGTGACACTCAGTAGACTGCCTTTGTGTGCAGACTGCGTTGTTCTCAAGCAAAAGTGTTCATGAACTGAGATGCCTTTGTATGCGGAAACATTTTTGGATACCGCATGTTGGAAGTAACTTATCTTGACAGACCTGCTGAAGTGCAGGCTCACGCTGAGCTCATTTTCATACATTGCCCTGAAGTCCAGTGCAGTAGTACAGACAAAACAAGGGTTTCCAGAGGCTTTTCTTTTTGTTCTGACTTATTGACATTAATTTATATTTTAAAAATCCAGAGCGGGGAGATAGCTCAGCAGACTAAATGCCCTCCTGGGAAGCACAAGGACCCAGGCCCGATCCCTGGTACCACATGCCACGCAGGCCCCACCTGGGCCAGCCAAGCTGGCCACTGAATCTGAGCGTGGTGGTGCATGCCTGTAATCCCAGCACTGGGGAGGCCGGGACAGTAAGATCACTTTGAGTCTGAGGTGAGTAGCGAGACCCTGTATCAAATACATTAAATATCAACAACAATGACAACATCAAACCTCTTTTTTTGCACGTTCAAGTCCAGAATCATTGGACTTGGAACATGTTATCTTCTTCTCATGTGAATTATCCAGCTTTATCAACAGTGTTAGGAGCAGTATAAAATCAAGAATTTGAGAATTTCAACATTTAGTTGCATTGTGTGTGGCCCCTAGTTTCACGGTACTCAGCAATGTCAAAACATTGTAACATTACAAATGGCACCTTAGATTTAAAGAATAAACTGGAGACATTTCTAGGTAAATGGATGCAACCTGGGGCCATGCTCTTCAGTGAAGTAGACCAGACTCTCATTTGTAAAGTTCACATTGTCTTCCTGGTGTGAGAAACTGAAAGAGTAAATAAGGTCCAAAATGTACTCTAGATACTGTGAAATAGGAAGAAGATGTGGTTCACAAAGAAAGGGGAACAAAAATGTGGGGTAAAGGAAGGGATAGGGAAGAATAAAGATTAAAAAATGATAAAATGGAAACAAAGCTTTGTAAACAGGGAGGAGAAAAGAGGCTAAAGGGACAGGAGGGGCTTGGGAAAAAAGCAGAATCAAAATATGTAATGTGTGGGTACAAATTTCCTCCTAGATGAAAAATTAGAGAAAAAGAAGGGCTGCAAGGAGAGTCAACATTTTGGCCCTAGCCTTTCAAATCAGTGAGGACTCAGGACATAGGAGAACCTATACTGTAACATCATTTAACTCAGTTGTGTCCCAAATTTTCTGATCAAAGAGATTATGGGGTCACAGAGGAATGTGGTCAATGATGTAGTGTGTGCCTAAGGAGAGTCACATGGAGAGAAAACATTCTCCCAGGTTTTCACAGAGAACAAATTGGTCAAGCAATGGCCGTGACTCATCCACATGGCTTACACTGACAAAGGATCTACAAAGTGTGGTACAGGGTTTCAGGATAAATCCTAAGGGGACTTGACTGACCTTGTCAGATACAAAAGTTACATTTCTTGTTATATAGGTTCTGCTTTATCTTGGTCTTAACCATCCAGCAGAAAAGTGTAGAAATGAGGTATGAAAAGTGAAACCATGTTAATATGCTCAACTGTGGAAGGCTCAAGTCCACAGAATAGGACATTGCCAGTCCTGTGGATAAACCACTACTATTGTAGAGTACTGGACTGTATTGGAATATTTAGCTGAATTCACACACGTACAATATTTGGATAACAATGGAATATTCATTTCTGACAAAAACAAAAAAGGAGATATAAATGAAGGACAATTTTGTATCTGTAGATACAAAATAGTTAGGATAGATATATAGCTACTTTATCTTAATTCAATAAGAAGAAAGATTTGTATTAATAGGGTTTGGACAGGACATCACGTCTGCATCTTGTGCTAAGAATGACTACTACAAAGAAAACAATATGCAATGCATTAATTGTTGTAACTCTCCTACCTACCTGTTTTGAAGCTGTCTCACTGCAATTTTTTTCTCAATAAAATTAATTAAAAAACAAATTTCCTGCTAGACATGATCATTCTGTATATAAAAAAATTTACTAATAAACTTATTTAAAAATTTATCAATGAGCCTAGTTGCTACCTTATACCATTAATATGGAGCACAGCCATTTATAGAATGAGTTTATATAAGTAAGGCATTGATTAGAGCTTAAAAGTTATTCTCAGTATCATATATGCCAGTGGCTATCAACCAGGGATCATTTTTGACTCACCCATCGTGGGTTAGGATAAAGTGTGGAAACACCTTAATTTTCACAAAGAAACACATGCAGTGGGTAGATCCCAGGTGTGCTGGTAATCCACAGCGTAGCACCTCTCAGTTAACTTGTCAGTAATCCTATGATCTTCAAACTAGATATAGACCAAGAATAATTTTGGATCATTGAAATGAAG
>NW_004524598.1:18392971-18410932 GCF_000260255.1 Octodon degus | reverse complement strand
GCTTCTCTTCCTTTGTGCAGGTGAGATCTCTATCCCAGGACCAAAGAGCTCTATGGTGACACAGATCCTGACTTGGGCTTGTGGACAGTTCCTATTGAGAATCCAATTCTGGGTCCCTGGGTTGAATTTTCTTCTGGCTAGCCTTGTGACCATTCCTGGGGACAGAAAAGCTGCTGTGAGGATTTATAAAGATTAAAAACAAAGACTTTATAAAGATATAAAACAAAGACTATCACTAGTGTTGACAGAATAGCTTTGAGCCAGATGAAAGGTTTGGCCTGGAACCGTTGCCCTGTGTTCAGTGCTGTGGAAATACTGATTCTATGTAGGTGATTCTACGTAGGTTTAAGTCATCTCAGCCAAGTGGTGCGGGTCAGACCCCGGGGATGGCTTGTTCATTTATGTCTCACTTGCATTTAATGGCCACGGTAACATTCATATTGTGCACAGTGGTCCTGTATTTAAGATTCCACAGTGGTTTTATAGCCTCATAAGTGGTTATGTGCTTGGATTTTTAAATCAAAAAGGCTTAACTCATGTGTCTATCACATGTTAGCAGAGGACTCTCAGAAGTTATTTAACCCCAATCAGCCTCAATTTCTGCATCTGGAAAGTTGATGTAACAGTTACTACACAGGCTGTGATAAAAAAAAATACAGTGAACATTTAAGTAAAAATATTATTTCAGTATAATACACTTTACCATTAACCTGCTTCGAAATAATTTCTCTCACTTTGAGCCAACTTGCCCAATTTCCTTGGCCTTTCTGGGGCAGTTCTGGAGGTCCTCTTTCCTGAGAGCATTTACTCTGCTGTCTTGATTGCTTCGATGTCCTGAATTAATGCAAAGCATCTACTTTTCATATTCATGTTGACACTGACAGATTGGCGAGGAAAGTGGCTGAGGGCAAACCATGTTGCTGGCAGAAACTGCTATATCAGCAGTGATGTAAGACACAAAATGCTGCCATGACGCAGGACGGGGCCGCTGGTCATAGCTCAGCCTGTTTTCTCTGCACACCATTTTATATGCCGTAATACACCAGCATGTAATAATAAAAATACTACTCGCAGCTCACTGTTCTGTGTATGGATGCAAAATCGCTTGCACAGTTCCAGCCAGGTCAAAAGCAACCAGCTTCATCTTAATGATGGGTCCTAGTAGAAGGACTTTATTCTTGTAAGGAAAACTGGATGGTTTTTATTGATAGCTATGAACCTTGGCCTTAGGATCGTAAGCAGTGACCCAAGATTTTTTCTCCCATGATGGCATTTCTCGAGAAGATAAAGTCTGAAGTGGCACAATCTTGACACTCTAATAAAACTGGCAAAGAAGCTGACAAAATTTCGTGTTAGTATGTTGTTTGTGATCCTTGATTACGGTCATGCTTTAAAACACTACTGACTGCTCATAGTAAGTTGAACCTTGCCATATGCTGTTTCCAAGGCTGGAGGCATTGCATCCAGTGTGGGAGGTTCCTGCTGTTCCCTTGGATGGTACTTGGTGGGGGCAGCACAGTTCGCCATATCTGTGGGTCACACCTAAGTGGAAATCTGGTGGGAACCAAATGACATAAGATACTGAGCTGTATGGTGGTGAGAGCCCAACTGCTGGGGAGTATACGCTGCCTGTGCCATTTGTTACCTGGCTGATGTTGTATAAAGTGCTTCATTTTCTGTTCTCTGTGGATGTAAAAGAAGGATACACTTAAAAGGCTGTTTTCAGGATTAAGAGACAATACGTAGAGAGTGCCTAGATGGATGATGGGTATCTTTTCACCCTTAATAACTTAACAAATTATTATCGTGAGGCTGAAAATAACCTTCTCAGTAACAAAGAAACACTTTTAGGGCTTATATTCATTCTATACACACATATAAATGTGTACTGCATATAAATTCTTAGCATGCTTCTAATATTGCTCTATCTGGATAATTTCTCAACCTTCTGAAACCTCTATGATGAGAGATAACGTCACACACAAAATAAGCTCACAGATTTTCACCTAACAAAGTAATAACGCTCCCACAATTAGAAAGAGCAACCAATTTCATCTTACTGTTCTCATTGGTGGATAGACTCCTTGTTATGAGGAAAATGGGTGATATTCATTGAGAATTATGAAACTTCAGGTTCAAAAATAGTTTAAAAACCAGTGTGGGGTGTTTAGAATTTTTCTTTACAATGGACATAGCTTAACAAGAGTAACAACATGCACACACAAAACTCACATGCCTATTGCATGCAGTGTGGGTGAGGATTCAGCGCAGGGAGTTAAGCAGGGGTTGCAGCCGTATCACGGGGCAGCAGCGTGAGACGCCCTTGGCTTTATTGAGATGCCTTGCGGATTGTGGGGCTGCTCGCCACGAGGACTTTCAGTGCACTGGCAAGTTAAGCTGTATTTTCTGCTTTGCTGCCTCTCTGCTTGCCTCCCTCAGGAGGAACCCTCGGGCTGCTCTGGGTGCAGCTGTCTTCCTTCATTTTCTGCCGGGGAATCTGGCTGATAAATCAAACTCACTTCTGTCATGAATATTTTATGAAGCATTTTAAGAAAGGCCCATTTACTCTTGCATTAAGACCCAATTTTGCCATTTGAATTTCAATCCTGAGTAGGAACATTTTAGGGTCAATGTTCTGACTGGTGAGAGACTAATATATATATATATATATGAAATACATTTACACAGTGGAAAAAGGAGTATAAAAATCAATATACTTCATCTTTGTTATAACAGCACATTCAGTTTATATAAAAAGACAATATGTCGAATTAGTGGAGGATTGTTTACTGAGAAAAATACATGTCTGATGTCTTACTATATCTTCCTGCACATAATTGCATTTTAGGTTATAAAACGGTGTGACAATCTATAAATACTTTAAAGACTCCATGTGAAGAGCTGGAGTGAGATTTATCAGTATTTCATTTACTGTTTCACTGACAAATGTTGCATTATGTTGCTTTCAGTAAACTAAAGTAAAAATGGGTATATATTAGAAGATATTTATAATTCATCAATGTATAATGCACAAAATATTTTACCATGTATTTATAATATAGAATTGAATGCTTTAGATTTGAACTTTGTAGGAGACTGGAAATTGTTTCATATCTAGTTATAGCATGATGTAAAATTATAGGCCGTGATGAATACCTTTTCACTCTCAAATCTTCCTGCAAAACGGACAAGCATGCTGTAAACTGAGTTGTTTAGCTCATGTGGCCTGGAGGCTTCTTGCATGTCTTGTCAGAATGTCCCTGTTAAATTTAGTCTTTTTTTTTCCCCAGAAAACAGGGGAAAAGGCATTCATCATGGGAGGTTGAAACAGGAAATGAAAATATTGACTCAGGAAGTTCCCAGGTCTCTTCGGTAGGTAATGAAAACATTGCATTTCTAAGGCCGCCACGGATTGGAAAGTGGGTGTAAGTACCTCATGTGGCCCCTGGTCCACTCCGTGATGCCTGTGATTTCTGGATATGTGAGTAACATGACAAAACAGACTTGTATTGCAGTGAAAGAAACAATGTGCTTCTCAGAGAACTGATATTTTTAGGGACATAGCAGAAATCTCATTTTACCATTTCCTGTCTTTGACAAATGCTTGAGATTTTTTTGGAGTTGCCCAATCTTTTATTCTGATAGTAGGTGTAAATGAAAGGAGAATATATCTAAGAAATAATGACATTCGGCCAGAGGAGCAAGCTACTTTAGATGTAACATGACCCCAAATTAGAATGATGGTATGTGTAGTGACACTGCCACAACTTAACCTAACTTTTTTCAGGTTCTGAATGGAGTACCATAGTAAATTATTTGGAAAGAATTTCTTCAACAAAAAGCTATTCATCTGAGTCATCTACTGACTGTTTATCACCTATCAAATACTCTGTACTAAGAGAGAGAAAAATAGTGTTTACATTTTGTCTGGGAAGGTTAAATTTGATGGAACTTACTGAGAAGTGATGATTTTTGTTTGCAGAAAAATATAAAAAGCAATTAGCCATTTTATGTAGTAATTTTCAAGACCGATGGCAAAGCACATCAGACACATTCTCTGAACACATTTTGAGTATGATATAATCAGACCTAGTCCCTTTTATTTGCAAGTGTTGTTTATTGGATCCATGGCCTGCAGGGGAATAACTTTGGTTATAAGCTATACCCTGTTAGTGAAGGAGGGAGTACGGATGAGGAGTTTCATTAGAAGTAAGACTTGGGTGCTCTTGGAAACCAGGAACTTCAGGACAACAGGACTCATCCCTATCTCTGCTCCACTTCTACCAGGTAAACAGATGTTCTGATACCTGGTGGCAGGGAGGACCTTAGCTACTGCTTTCTTAGAGCTCAGGAAAATGAGTAGGGACGTTGCACCTGGTTGCTTTGTGAGGCCCGGTGTAAACATAATTCTACAAAATTTGGCTTTCAAAGGAGAGCACTATTTACTCAGAAGCCAAGGATAATGGGAGAATTCTTTGTGTTTGAAGAGGGGATTTCATGGAGGAAATAGATGAGTTTAGGCGAGTGGACGCAGCAAGTGGATATCTGGGCCATGCTGGTGCATGTACAGCAGGAGAGAAGAGTGGAAAGGACACAAGGAAGATCTATTTTTTTGTCTTCCTTGTTTTATCTATTTATTTATTTTAGGGAAGGGTGTACAGGGTGCTCAGGGTCTCACTACTATATCGGACTTGTAGTGATCTACCTGTTTACAGCCTCCCAAGGGCTGGGATTATAGGCACCTACACACCACCATGCCCAGTCTCAATTGTCCTCTCAGCACGCCCCATGGGCAGGGCCGGCACGTCAGGCCTGGGGACTGAACCCCTGACCCTTGCACCTCTTGCAGGTGCTTTAATCGACTGAACTATTTGGCCGGGCTTTTTCTTATTTTAAAGCTTTGGGCCAAATGCCTGCTCAGCTTTGCACTTAGGTATACATGGGAATCACAGAGATTATCTCTATGAGAAAGTTTATTAGTTTTGATTTTACTTAGTCTATCTCATCTCTTTTTAAGGCTGGTCTTTAATTCTGTATGTAGCCCAGGCTAACCTCAAACTCACAACAATCCTTCTGCCTCAGTCTCATGAGTGCTAGGATTATAGGTGTGAGCCCCCATGCCTGACTACTGAATAATATTTTTAATATAAGCTAGACAGTGTTATCTTGTTATAGTTTTAATTTGTTCCTCTCTGATGACTAATGGCATTGCTGATCTTTTCTTGTGTGAATTTGCCATACAAGTGTCGTGTTTTATGAAGAGTTCAATTTATTCCTATCATATCTTTATATGTATAACTCGGGGTATGAGGACAAGCTACAGCTTTGGTTATTCAATAGCACTCAAAGATCAGAGGGAGCAGTACTTAGGGACATATTCTTTTTACAGTGATCAGCAATGGAAAAAATTATGTCACACAATCTGGAGGAATCCCCACATGAAATTGGTTTCCTGAAAAATACTGGGTGAATAGGCTTAGTGACATTTGTGCTAACACATGGGCTACTGGCTTCAGATTTACACTATCTTTTTTATTTTTATTTTTATTTTTATTTTTGGCAGAACCAGGGATTGAACTCAAGCATGCTAGGCAAGTGCTTGTTCCACTGAGCCATCTCCTCAGCCACAGATTTGCACTCTCAAGTGAGAATGAAGGCATCAATGTTCAAAGGCAGTTTCACCCCTCCCCACCTTGCTGGATGTGAATTTACCAACCTCAAATGAAGAGATAATGTACCAAAAAAATCACTAGATTTAATAAAATGTATTTGGCCTTGAGATTATATTGATTAGTCAAATGGTATATAAAGGCAATTGATTAAGAATGGAAATGAGATTAATATCAGAAAATTATCTTTGGTGATGATTATGGCTACTATTTATGGGAAGCATCACTTAAATTTCCTTGGTCAAAATACCAAATGCACAATCTCAGCTTTACCATCATGAGGGCTGTCCATTTTCTTGTCTATATCTTTTTAGATCTGGGTTAAAAGGGCTGGGGAGACATTTTGCACTGTGGGAGAGACTTGGTCCAAGCCGGAGGCCTGTTGTTCGTGAACTATGTTAGAGGCAAACTATGGGGCCATTGAAGACGGCAATTTGGAAGAAATGGAAGAGGAAGTTGGCTCAAGAAGAGAAAAAGACGAAGAAATGTGGACAAAGATCCTGTGAAGGAAGATGTAGAAAAAGCTAAGAAGAGGCCAGGCCGCCCTCCAGCTGAGAAGCTGTCACCAAATCCCCCCCCCCCAACTGACAAAACAGATGAACGCCATCATTGATACTGTGATCAACTGCAAAGCTAGTTCAGGGCGGCAGCTCAGTGAGGTCTTCATTCAGTTACCGTCCAGGAATACTATGAATATTAGTATTCACCAGAATACTATGAATTAATTAGGAAGCCAGTGGACTTCGAAAAGATGAAGGAAAGAATTCGTAATCATAAGTACCGGAGCCCAGGCAACCTGGAGAAAGATGGCATGCTTCTGTGTCACAATGCTCAGACATTCAACTTAGAGGGATCCCAGATCTACAAAGACTCCATCGTTTCACAGTCAGTGTTTAAGAGTACGCGGCAGAAAATTGCCAAAGAGGAAGAAAGTGAGGAGGAAAGCAATGAGGAAGAGGAAGAGGAGTCCGAGTCTGAGGCAAATCTGTTAAGGTGAAAATCAAGCTTAATAAGAGAGATGAGAAATGCCAGGACAAAGGAAAAGGCTAGAAAAGGCCAAATTGAGGGAAAGCAAAGCCAGAGGCGAGCAACGAAGAGCGGGATGAAAATGACCAGTCAGAAGAGAGTGGAACTGATGATGAGTGATCCTCATGGAACTGAATATTTTTCTTCCCCTCTCCCATTTCTACCCAGTGGCTTCACGTGTCCTGTGGGCACTGGGCTCTTTCTGTGTCCTCCTCCTCTTATAAACTAGCTTTAGAATAGTGCCAGACAAAGATATGATATCATGGTGTAAAAACCACAAAGTTTGTAACATATTGTGACCAAATGGGTCTCAAAGATTCAAAGATTAAAACAAACAAAAGCTTTTGATGGAAAATGTGGGTGGGTAGTATATTTCTATGGGTGGGTCTAATTTGGTAAAGGTTTGTGCCTGGTTTTATCACCTGCTTGGATGAGATTTTTGTCTTTTGTAACACTGGTAACCAGGAGAAGTCATTAAAAGCCACTGGTTATTTTTTCATCAGGCAATTTTCAAGATTTTTATTTGTTCAGTATTATTTTTTTTACACTGTGGTACATATAAGCGACGTTAATAGGTGATAAATGTATAGTAGTTAGATTTCACCTACATATACATTTTCCACTTTATGCTCTATGATCTGAAAAATGCTTTTTAAATTGTATAAGATTTATGTCTACTGTAAACATTGCTTAATTTTGTTTGCTCTTGGTTTTAAAAAAATTCTGTTGAAAACGCTATTGAATATTGCGATCTATATAGTGTACTGGATGGCTTCTTTTGTCCACCTGATTTCCTACGTCATCAATGTGTATTGTCTCCATCTCCCTAAAGTGTACTTAATCTTTGCACAATGTCTTTGGTTGCAAGTCATAAGCCTGAGGCAAATAAAATTCCAGTAATTTCGAAAAAAAAAAAAAAAAAAAAAAGGCTGGGGAGATAATGTAGTGGTCTAAGTGCCTGCCTGGCAAGCGCAAGGACCCAAGTTCGATCCCTGGTACCGCATGCGGGGCTGGCCTTGGAACCCTGGGTGTGCCGTGCTCGCCCTGAAACCAGGCCCGGTGATGAACTCCTGCAATCCCAGTGCTGGGGGCGTGGAGACAGGAGGATCACCACTAGTGTGAGCTGTATACTGAGATCCTGTGTTGAGAAAAAAAAAAGATCTATGTTAAAAAAGCAAACGATCAAATGTTTGGCACGTTTTTTTTTGGCTGGGGAGACAGTTCAGCAGAATAAGTGCTTGCCTGGCAAGCACAAGGTCCTGAGTTCAATCCCCAATTCTGCAGGGGAAAAAAAAGATATATTACCAATTTTGTGAATTTATATGACAGACTGGGATATTACTTCCCAGAAAAATCTGCTTCCATTTTGTGGTTTGACTAATCAAAGCACAAAAATGATTTTTCACTTATTTTTGACTTCTTAAATTTAGAAAAAGGATGGTGTAGGACGTTAGAAGTCTGTAGTACTTGATAGGAATAGTGGAAAAAAATCATTGATAAGTTGAGCTCAAACTTAGGAACAGAAACCATGGGAAACATTGGTGTTTTTTGGAGTAGAAATGAACAAAATAATTACATTTCCTTGTAAATGAAAAGGAATCTGTATCCAGCTGTCTTTTAGAGATAAAATAGAGCAGAGATGCTGTAATGTTAGATATGACAAAATATTCCCAAGTATATTTGTGCTCATTTTGAAACAAACAGCAACAATAAGCTGACTTCTTGGTCTAGTATGTTTTCTTTTCTTTTTTCTTTCTTTTTTCTTTTTTTTTGGTCAGAAATAGGGATTGAACTCAGGCCGTTGTGCTTGCCAGGGAAGCACTTATTCTACTGAGCCATCTCCCCTGCCTCTGGTCCACTATATTTTCAACTGTCAATATATGTCTTATTTTATTTTGTCTACCTGATTATTTGATGGGATTGATGTTCATGTTGCATTTGAATCTAAATATTTCAATTTTTAAAAAATGTTTCAATTTTTAATTTGGTTCTTCAGGGGTATACCCTTATCGTAGAAAAGAGAACACTAATTTTTCCTCTTCTGAGTATTGTAAAAGTAGCATTAGAAAGCATTAGCCACATTTCAAATAACTTGCCCAAAGAAAGTCCTCAGTTTAAAGGTTTGCCGTTTATTCACAGAACTGCGTGCTCATTTGGCATTCAGAAGGTTGCCGTAGGAAGATTTGCATGAGTTCAAGGCCAGCCCGGGCTGCATGGTGAGACCCTGTCTCAGAAAAAAATAATTGTGGGTGCATAACAATTGTACCCCTCAAAATCCTGAGACACCAGCGCCTGTATCTCCCTGGCCCAATGCAAACCACTTATTTTCTGTCTTCATAAACTCACATTCTGGATATATCACACAATGGAATCATATATTATACAAATGTTATGAAAATAGTGATTATTTAAATTAAAGATTGTTAAGGTAAAAGGCAATTTGTCATGAATTGGCTCAAAGTAGTCTGTATCACTTTGCATACAATTCCCCATTGTTCTTGTCACTTTCAGAAGCTGTTCTGGAAATTCTTTCTCCTGTGTTTAGTTGAGCTATTCAGCCTGACTTAACGCACTAAAAAGATTCAAAACATTTAGCTTTCATGGTCAGTTTGGTTTTTAGAAAGAGTTGGAAGCTGCTCAGTGCCGGATCTGGTATTTAAAGTGCATGACAGCAAACTGCAATGATTTCATGACCCTATTGGATAACATTCGGCAACAGCATTCCCTGTATTTTTTTAAAATCAAACATAAATACACAAAAAGAACTTCTAGCACTGTTTCTGTCCGTGGCAAGAACAATAGAATAAGTGTGTGCGAGCAAGAAGTATTTTGAGAAGGATTCACAGCAACCTATCTCACATTATAATAATTCTAATCTCAATATTAACTATACATTTTCATTACATTACTTATGCTCTTTGTTACTGGTTTCTTTCCCTTAGCATAATGCTTGCAAGTTTCTTTCTACATTGTAACATCTATCAGTAATTTATTTGCTTTTATAACCTAATAATATTCCCTTACATAGATGGGCATTTGAGAAGTTTTTCCTTTATGGCTTTTATGAACAACGCTGCTATGATCACTGATGCTCAAGCTTTTCTGTAGATTTTTCTCTCTTGAGGAATAGAAAATATTTAAGCATATGTTGTCATGTAACTCCATGGCTTCTTGATTTTGGGGGCTGCCAGAACCATTTCCTAAAATGTTTCCATCCTTCAACAGGCCCAGTAACAATGCGAAGAGACCCAGTTTCTCTACACATTACCAACACAGCCCTGCCTTCTTGTCTGCTATTTCCAATGTAGTAGGAGTAGAGTGGTGGCTCCCTATAAGTTTATTTGCATTTCTTTGACTGTTAATTATTTTAAGTACTTTTAATATTATGTACTGTACATTTGTGTACCTTATTTGAAAAAAAATTCAATGATGTTATGATTTTATTCCAATTGATAGAGTATAGGTATCAATTTCAATTTTGGGAAATAACTTTGAGCAAGCAACATTAAAAAATTAAGGAAATGAACCAGTCACAAAACACTATATATTATGTATTTGATTGATAAGAAATGTATGAAATAGTCAAATATGTAGAGATATATTATTAGTTATTTTAGGACGGGAGAAATGGGGACCACCACTTACATGTAAGAGATTACCTTTTTGGAGTGATGAAAACATTCTAAGATTAGATTATGTGAACTCTAAAATTGCTAACAACTGTTAAATTATATAATTTGAACTCTGTATATAAATAAGCATGTAAATATGTATGTACGTATGTATAACAGGTTCTTGCTAAGTTGCCCAGGCTGGTGTCAAACTAATGATCCTCTTGTCTCAGCCTCTCAATTGGCTGGAATTACAGGAGCACACCACCATGCCCAGCTAAACAAATGAACTTCATTGTAGGCAAGGCATATGGTTGTTCTTAAAAAAAAAGCCAAAACAAAATGAAAGATGAGAGAGAGAGAGAAAGAGAGAGAGAGAGAGAGAGAGAGAGAGAGAGAGAGAGAGAGAGAGATGAATTTTCCTTTGGCATCTGTCTTTTCCAGCCCCTGAAGTCTGCTGTGAATCAGCCCCAGGGTGCTGAGTGTCTCTTATGTTTTTATCTCTATCTCTCATGTCTTCCGTTCCCATGTACAAGGTTCTATGTGTTCATATTGTACATAAGCAGTAATACAATACTTTTTCCCTTCTAAATTTCACCTAATTATCAATTTTAATTCCATCTACAATCTTAATTTGCCTTTGCTATTTAACCTAAAGTATTCACAGTTTCTGGGAAATTTAGACATGACCACATTGGGAGAAAAGGGTTCTTATTCTTCCACCGAAACCATGCCATGAGAAGGAAAACCATATTGTTCTGTTTTGTTTTTTAAAGTGTATTTGGTACATGGCCTCACTACACAGCTTGGACTCATAGTGATCCTCCTCTTTTCAGCCTTCCCAGTGCTGGATTACAGGCGTGCACCACCACACCAGGTGGCCAGCTCAGTGTGCCTGGGGACAGTGTTAGCACAGCATTTGGTGCTCGGGATCAAATCTTGGTGTCTGTACTTGTCTAATAGGATGCTTAGTCTGTTGAGCTGTCTTGCCAACCCCAAACCATGTTTTCTCAATGGCTTATTTTCATAGGCAATGCTTAGATGTTTGAAGTTAAAACAAGCTGTCATTAGAAAAAGAATCTGCCTTCATTTTAAGTATTTCATCTAAACAAGCATTTACATAGATTCCCACTGTGATTAATTAGCAAAAATATGTAGGGTAGTGGAAGAGAATGATGGTATGTTTTAGTTTGAAAATGTCCAAAATGATTTACCTGGAATGATTTTGTGAGTTCAAAAATGTTATCAATAAGGCAGATTATTTTTCATCTCCTCCCAATTTTATTCATATGCTTGTGATACATGGTAAATGTCTTCAAGGTATAAAGAACAGTTAGAAAATTGAAAGCCATTAGAATGCCAGGTGTGGTGGTGCATGCCTGTAACCCCAGCACTAGGGAGGCTGAGGCAGGAGGATTGCTGCAAATCTGAGGCCAGCATGGGCTGAAAAGTGAGCTCAAGTGCAACCTGAACGGCGTAGCAAGGCCCTGTCTCCAAAAACAATGAGAAAGAAAGAAAGATCAAAGAAAGCCTTTAGACAGATGGTAGAACAAGGCATATTTATGTGCTAATACACAAATATATATGCAATTATTTACACAAAGCTATTTGTTAGACTGAATAAAAATCAAGCCTCCTTTATGTGCTGTTTTCATGAGCTACTCTTGGAATATAAAGTCATATATGAGTTATAGGAAGTGATGTACTGTACACATACCAACAGAAAGAAACCAGGAAATGCTAAGTTAATATGAAATCTTCCTTTCAAATGAGGAGCATAAGCAGGAATAAATAGTTCTCATGTGTTATTAAATGGATCAATTTATTAAGAGAACAAGGGGCTGGGGAGATGGCTCAGTGGAATAAGCACTTCCCTGACAAGTGCAAAGGCCTGCGTTCAATCCCCGGTTCCGCCAAAAAACTCAAAAAACTATTAAGAGAACATAAAAATCCTAAGGATTTGTGCAACTAACAACTCAGGTCTAACATAGGTACAGGAAAACTGATAGAAGTACAGATTTGATTTTTGGACATTCTTAAGCTTTTTATTGATAATTTTTCTACTCTTGATTCTGTTATGAGCATAAATCTCATGGATGATGAAGACATATTGTACACCTTTCACATTACTATGTTTGCAATGAAATTGTATTGAACATTAATTAATTAAAATTCTTTCTCAGAAATACAGATAAATTTGTCCTGTTTGACTGAATGAGATCATGATGTTAATTGAAATGGATTAGTTGCATGAGATTAATTACTTTATAGTTTCTCTATTATGACAAACCCAGATTTTTAAATAAAGGACAAAGTAAAAAAATAATAAAAGTAAAGAGAGAACACTCTCTCAAGTGTGAAGGAGATTAAGTGCTTGAGGGAGGAATGGAGAGGAAAGAAATACAAAAGAATTAAGATGCGCTGTGCACAGGTACCACCTCTAATCCACGATTATAAACAGCATGTACTGCAAAACATGGACTAATGAAAAAATCCCAACTATAAGCCAACTACTTTATGTTATGTAATCAGATTTTAACATGTTCTGCACACAAACTAGGACATAAAGAGATGGCACAATTCCCCAAGGGCACATGGGAAGGGGTGTAGACACGATAAGCTCAGATCTGTCCACCAGTGCCATAGGGTGACTCTTGAGGTCCCGCTAATATTAAGGCTGAGTCCTGGCACGGCACGATTGGGAGGTAGTAGAGCCCTTAGGAAGTGGAGACTTGTGGGAGATCCACAATCACTGGGGGCGCCAACCCCAAGGGGACCACAAGACCCAGCATCCTTCTTGTGGACTTCACCTCCTGCCCCGTGGTGAACAGTTTGCACCATCTTCTGCTTCCCGCTGTGGCTGACAGGCTCCTTGTTCAGGCATTTACTCAGGTCCCTTGCATATTTTCTCCATTGAAAACACATGGCTTGAAATAATCTCTAAAATCTAATCCTACTTGGATTTTACTGTAACAGTGGTCATCCCCCAAATCAACAAGGGGCCGGAAGGAAGGGAATGCCAGTTGTTCATTTTTGTTGGAGAAAATTAATAAAAATGGCCCCCTTTATTCTGAAGAGGGACCCTGTTCAATAGACGCCATAAAGACCAGCATAGGCTGAAAGTCTGGAAAGAGGTCAGGACACATTTGCCATAAAACAACATTTTATAATTTCGAAAGAGCCACATATTTGGTAAATGATTAATGAATAATATGTCTACAGTCAAAGGAAATTATCATGAGGTTTTAGTGTGATTACTTCACTGGTTTAAGAGATGCACTCATAAAATAGTAGGGAGCTGATAAAACAATATTTCTGAAATTGATAAAAAATCTTCCTATTTTAATATTTCCATGATTTTATTAATTAGGTACGTCTTGACTTATTTTAATAAAGAAAGCAGAATTCAATCAAGAAATACAGGAAGCACACTGGTTAAAATAACATAAGGCTAAATTAAAACTAAAACAAAAATTAATTCCAGCCATAATTTAAAAATTGTTTTAGGTCATCAGGCCTGAAAATCTGCAACACTCACCTTCCAGCTCTCTGTCGGACCTGCGCACTACCTAAATCTCACGGCACAGGCTGCAGATGGAATGTGTTGCCACGGAAACATACCAAGCTCAAACATGAAATAGCACAACAGGTTCAGAGGCCTCCAGGGAATTAATAGAAAGCCATAAACCCTGCCAAATAATTGGAACAATAAAAATGGAAAATTAATTTCAAGCAAGACTAAACATATCACTGCCTGCTGACAGGCTTTTACAGAACTTATACATCGACTAGGGGAAAAAAGGTGATGACTTTTAAAGATCCAATTAATGGAGACTGAAGCCAAATGCAAACTTTGGGAATAGGAGCAGTGAAATCTGGTTTTTGGTTTCATGGAGAGGGAATTCACTTTAATCAAATTTATTAGTGAGAAGGACAGAAGTGCAGAAAACAGGGCCCTTGTAGCAGTTGAAAAATGGACCGATATTGTATGCTTTGAGATTTCATGTGTTTCTTGGTCCAAGGAAAATACAACGAGGGTGTCAAAGGAAGGAGCCAGAAATAGGAGACCCTTTTTATGAATAGTTTTACAAGTGAACTTAATTTTGGAGATACCCTGAGGATTAGCCAAGGCAAAGGAATTATTTTTAAAAGGTCTGGGAATGTACCAAGTCGTTCACACGCAACGGACATCATTCCTAAGAGCAATGTTCAAAGGTGTTTTGAAGGTCAAATGAAGCAACACTAGGAAGCTTACCTGGTTGATGAAGGAAAGTCAACAGATATCTTTCAGATGGGAGAGAAATGCTTCATTAACTTGTCAAAATGTCAGAAAGGTATATTTCTTGGGAAAGAATGAGGCATTATAACACATCCTTAGTGTTTCTACAGTGGGAAATTTACTGAAAAGCTCCACTGGGTTAAAATGTTCTTTTCTAAAAGTGGCATAATGGGAAAATTGCTGGATTAAATTGAAATTTATTAAGTTGCAAGAAGTAGGGGTTATTTGGCAATTGACTCTTGCTAGTTCAGAAAAGCCCTGTCTCTAGAGGACTTAATATTGGCTGCCGTGTAGACAGTGTTCCCGTTTTAGACAAAAAAACATGTCAAATCCCTACTTGGGCACTGTCATTCTACAAACTCACAAAACACATGATGTGTGACTAACTTATTCTTGAATTAAATTTACTTTGGAATAAAACTTCAAAACGTATACACTAAGAGAACATTAGTCCCACCAAGACATCTCCTTGGCGGGCTTCACAATTCGTGTCAGGCGTGCTGCCTTTGCACAAGCCATTCTTGGAATTTCTCTCATGGAATTGTCCCTCAAGACCACGGCAAACTTTAAACATTCTATTTAACAGTTTGAATTTTTATCATGCTTGGAACAAAAATATTACATTTGGAAAGGATCCAGTGAAATCAGAGCTTCATCTGGTGAAGAAAGTGAGTGATTAAACTCTTACTAATTTTTAAAAAATGAGGTGTAACTATTAAGCAAAGAAAGTGATACTCTTTTGTGGCTTGTAACCTGGTTTTTTCAAAGTCACTTCCAAAGCATTTGAAGCATGTTTTGATCAGGGACATATGGCTGTAACGGGGATAGAGATTTTCAAGGAGACTACTTTGCGGGATAATTTTAGAATTAGTAGCTATTTTCTTGGCTACCAGCATCTCATGGTGTTTATAGTTTTCACTTCTAAAATGAGACTTAGGGAAACACTAACAGCTGCTGAAAGATCCTTTGATATCTTTAAGAGATATGAGCAGTATTCTTTCAGAAAAACAGAGTCAAAATCCTGTGCTCGGGGAAAAAGACTCTGATAGTCATAGCTAAAGTTCCAGTGAATACTGGTCAAAAGATACTAAAATATCTTCCAGTACTTTTTATTTTAGAAAATAGATTATGTTTAATTTTGGTCCCACTGGATAAAAATATATGGACGCACATCAGAGTGTGATTGTGAAGTTTAAATAAGACACCATATGAAAAAGCACTCTAAAAATGTTCACACTCAGCAATAAAAGGTATTATAATTTTAGAAAAAATATTTTATGTGGAAGCATAAGAAGTATATAATATTAGACTTGGTGCTGTTTTTTGGTATCCTTTCAGCATTAAACTATTACTATATTTTTGCATAAGCAGAGACATGTTCTTTGTTACATTTTTCCCATGTAAAAGAAAACACATAATATTTGTCTAACAGTTATCACATGAAAATAGAAGGTGAGTATTATCAGAAACATCTGGAAAGAAAAGCCTTACATAAAGTATGATTTATCTTCTGCCCATGGCCTGGCAAATTTCTGACACTCAGTGAGTTCAAATAAGTGCTATTGATGGTCTCAGGGATCAAGGACAGTGGATTGTCGTTCAGTGTAATACTTTCAGATTTACAGATGTGGAGCTCAGCTTTGGGGAGATTTTCTAATTAAGGCATTGATATTTTACTTTCTTAACATATTAATTGCAATTCAAGAAAGACTAGAGATGGGGAAAAGAAACTTCCAGTAGAAAATACACAAAGTGACAGAAAATCTGAGTTTAATAATACAGGTTACTTTGGACACAAAAGACACAAAAGAGAAACCTTTGCTTTATTGTCAGATAACTAAATAATAATTGAAGATATATCTATATATATTGCAAAATGCCCTGAACTTAACATTATTTTGAATTTGGTATGGAAATATTCTTGAGACCTCTAAAAGAGGGTCATACTGTCATTACTTTTTTTCCTTCTTTAAACCAGGCTGGAATGTGTTACCAATTGCTTTTCATGCTCAAGAAAAGGATATTTAGTTGTTTCCATGAAGTTAGAAAAACAACAGTGGCATCTTTAGCAAGAAGTCAGCCCTTTTAGAGTTTCTCCTGTATCCTCTGAGGCGTGTTAGTAGTTCTACATGCTGCATTTGCCATGCGAACATTTCAACTCCAGACGCAGTAGGAAAGAGAGCAAATGACAAACAGAGCAGCCACCTAGCTTTATTTTACAAACCTTAAAACCTATAGAGACTTTAATGTAGGGCAGAGCTGGATACACTAAAGAATATGTCATCACATGTTAGAATTTTGCCCCCCCAAATCAAAGGGAGTTCTTTCAAAAAGTGTTTAGGCTCTATTTTCTGAATCTAGTGGCAAAACCCTGTTGCTATAGATGATGCAGTTGGTGATGAGCTCATATCTCCCTTCAGGGACACTGCACCACGTGCCTGTTTGGGAACCTGAATTGCTTAACTTTGCTCCTGCTGGGCCCAGACAACTGGCAACCGCTGTTGAAAATGGGAGAATGGTTTGTTTGGCTCATGACTTCAGGAGATTCAGTCCATAGTCAGCTCATTCTAAAGCAGAAATGTTGCAGAGCAAGAACATTGGAGAGGCTTAGTTTGAGCATGTTGGGAAGCTCAACAGGGGAGCTGCACCAGGACCAGATATAGATACTATTTATTAATCTTCAGCAGAAGTGTATTCTACTAGTCCCTAAGGTAGCTTTCGGATCAATCAAGTGGATCATCCAGTTTGTCACAATAGACAGGTGTTCTGAGAAGTTACAGGAAAGGGAAATAACTTTATCTAGAGACATAATTTGGATACAAAGAGGTTATTTGCTGCAGTCAGCAAAATTTGGGGCAATTTCTGTTAGGTGGAATCCAATATATTTGTATACCAATGTCAAACAACAGCCAGAGGTTCTTCAACTTTAATTAGTTAGGGGATTCATTTATTATGGTTAAATCTTAAAACTGAATAACTGTATTAGCTTTATTAGAAGCTAATTTAAAACACAAAAATATTTTTAAAACATTTTCTTCATGGGATAATATGAAAGATAACCTTTATGTATAGAAATTTTAAAGGTATAAGTGATATATAGATATAAATGAAACCTGATACAATGATCTAAATGATGTAGCTAAAGATAACCATATATAAAAAGGTAAGCCTTGGCCAGGAGGTTGAAAAGTGAAACTGTTTTAGTCACCTGGGGCTTTGATTTTCTTTGTGTTGCTCGAGTTCTATTGCTCTTTTCCTATGAAACCCATGGAAAATTTGAAATTGTCCCTATTTAATTATAGGTCTTTTTCTAATTTTTAAGATTAAATTTATCAGGGCCAGTGAAATAGCTCAACAAAGTAAAGCGCTTGCTTAG
>NW_004524598.1:18370160-18392746 GCF_000260255.1 Octodon degus | reverse complement strand
AAATGTTGAGGACTTGAAGCACTAACTTTTTTGTTGTTGTTGTTGTTGTTGTTGGCTGCTTGATCTGGGAACTCTGAAAACCGTTTGCTCTCCATATTGCCTGCTGTCAGACTTCTCCAGTTCACTATGTGAAGGTAGAGGAGATCCTTCTCTCTGGTAGGAAAGTGATTTTGGTTTGAGATCCATGCATAAAAGAGACCCAAATAAGCCAGAAAGACCGCTATGACTTCAGGTTATAGACTCAAAACTGTTTTAAAACCTTTGGGATGTTAAAAATGGGCAGTAAGAGAATGGAGGAAATCTGATCAAACTAAGTCTTTCTTGAGGCTGCAAGTCCTGGTCTTCGGTTCATAGATAGTTACAAAGAGCTGCTTCAGCTCCTGGTCTCAGCCTTGCTGTGATAGCAGCTGAAGCAGAATTGGAGGCAAAGGAGACATAGGGAATCACTTCATGTGCAAAGCTAAATACACATTTTTTAGCTTTTATTTATTTGGTACAGGGTCTTGCTCTGCAGCTTGGACTCAGAGTGAGCCTCCTGTCTCAGTCTCCCTGGTGCTGGGATTATAGGTGTATGGCATTAAGCCCAGTTTTGGTGGTCAGCATGATGTGTCCAGGCTTCCTGACCAGCACAGCATGCAATACTGGGGATTGATCCCTGGGTCCTTGCACTTGCCAGGCAAGTGCTTAGACTACCAAGGTATTTTACCAGTCCTAGGCTGAAATATTTTTGAGAAGCAGCTCAGATTTTTTTTTGTGGGTGGCTGTTTTGTTTGTTGTTAGAAATCATGTTACATGGCCACCTTATAATTGAAGACACTTGGCAAGATGAAATTATTTTTTTGACTTGGTGACTTGGGGTTAGGGATAGGCTTTTGATGATGAAACTGAAGATTTATAATAATTACAGTCATTGCCTTTGTATTTTCTGTGCTTTGTGATATCCACTTTTAGCCACAGCCTAGGAGCTCTTCTGACACATCCTAATTTCACAAAAGCTGCAAATATCTAAGCCTCCATTCTTCTTTGACTTCCAAGGTGGGAAGGCTAAAATTCCACCAGTGACACTTATATTCTTTAACTGAAGATTCATGTAGACGGAGATCTCAATTTTTATATATTAAATGTATTTTACTTCGACATATATCTATCTATCTATCTATCTATCTATCTATCTATCTATCTATCTATCTATCTACCTGTCTATCTACTATAAACATAATGCTTGATAATATTTTCATAGGCCTGAGAACAAACCACAGCATTTCACATGCCAATCAACTACTCTGCTTCTGACCTACAGTCCTTGCCTGATAAATACTTATGAAGAAAATTTAAGAGTGAAAACTCTTAAATGTGTAGCACTGACATTTCTATAAATATCATTGGATAAATCTTCATTTGTGCAATGACGGCAAAGAATTAAATCATGTAAGTGAGTCATCTAAAACAGAAAAGGATCTATTCATAGAAATTGTTATTGATGCTATTGAGCACACAGATGCCTGGATTAGAGAAGGGGTCTTAGGTCAAGGAGATGAATGGATAAAGTGTAAATATGTTGAAGTAGTTCAAATAGTCTCTTTGTTATGCAAAGACATTTATATACTATGGAAGTTTTAGATAAAATACTTTCGTGTCTTGTAGGTGCCCACCCAAAGCCACATGCATTCACTCATAGGTAGGCTTTTCAGAGCTGGCTGGACCAAGGGTGTGTGATTGAGGTTGAATGGCACTAAATTAGTGCACTGTTCAGTCTTAACATAACTTTTGGTGGAGGTGAATGGTTTCATGGAATGCAGAAACCCCATCCTGGATGTGGATATAGCTTGTTTGGAATCAAAAGGAAAACAAGGTTCCCTTTGTAGTTACTGCTTGCTGTTGCCTTCTGCCTGTCTTGCCATACCATGAGTCATTTCTGCTCTGTGATGCCCCTCGACCATGCCTTGGTGACGGCAAGCTATGGACGAGGACTTGCACAAGCTGTGAGCTGAAATAAACTTTTCCTCCTTTAATTGTGTGCATCATGTATTTTTGTCAGCAAAAAGAGAAATTAAGACCAATGCTGACTTGTGCTGTAGAAAATTTTTACAAGAGAATAAAAATAGCAACAAACCCCAGCCACATTGGAAACAATACAGAATTTCAATAAAGATGATAGAAATTGAACAATGATTGTTATAGTGTACATTATTGTCTTCAGATTAGATGTTCAGATGCCAGACACAAGTATGAAAAATTGGTTAAAATAATTAAAAAGAAGAACAAAAAATTTAAGCATTTACTGCTCGCTTCAGTAGACCTGCCTGCCTTGCTAGTAGAAATCAGCAGTACAATTATCCAAGCTATCCTATATGTATTTTTTCTTCCTTTTTTTCTTTTCTCCTTTCCCTCATCCCAGTTGTTCCTTCCTTTTACACACTTTCTTTTCCTTTCACAGCACCTATTGTACCTTCAGGTTTTATTTACTCTTTCAGATTCTTATACTAGGGAGACAACGTGGTGTTTACACAGGTGAGTCAGCTTCATTTCACTTTTGAGTATGGTATCTAGTTGTATCCATTTACTTATTAAAATTTGTCGAGTTTCTCTTTCTTTATAGCCGAGTAATACTTCATTGTGTAAAAATACCACATCTTTATTAGCCATTCCTCAGTTGATGGGCATTTGAGTTATTTCCAAAATTTAGCTATGACCAATTGGGTTGCTATAAACATGGCACACAGATGTCACTGTTTTGCGATGGCTTCAATTCTTCTGAACAAGTATCCAGAAGGGGGATACCTAGGTCAAACTGGGCCTCTAATTATAGTTTTATGAGGAGTCTTCACGCTGATTTCCACACTGGTTGCATGCATCTACACTCCCACCAAGAGTGCACAAAGATTCTTTTATCCCCATTACCGCTACAGCTTTTGTTATGGGTTGATTCTTGAAGATAGCCATTCTTTCTGGTGTGAGGTAGAATCTCAGTGTTGTTTTAATTTGTATCTCTCAAATGATCAGTGATGTTGAATGTTTTTTTTTTTTCATATATTTACTTGCAATTTACATTTCTTCATCTGACATCACAGATGCCCAGTTTTTGAATGGGTCTGAATTTTAGGGGCCTGATTTTTAAAAAAATTCTTTATATGTTCTATATAGAAGTTGTTTGTTTGAGGGACAATCAGCTAAAAGTTTTTTCCCAATTTGTGAGTTGTCTTTTTACTCTGTTGGTGATTTTTTTTTGACATGCAAAAATATTTTAGTAGAATGAGATTTTGTTTATGAACTCTCATTCTACTACTATGTCTTTAAGATTTCTACCTACTGTCATCCCTAGTATATTTAGTGATTTTCAGTTTTCTTATTTATGCCTTTGATTCCTTTTGACATTAGTTTAGTACATGGTGATAGAAAAGGGTCTAATTTTAGTCTTTGGCATTTGGAAAGCCAGTTTTCCCAGTGTCATGTATTAAAGGTTACATCTTTCTTCCAGGGAACATGTTTGGCCTGCTTATCAAGGCTAAAGTGACTGATCTGTTTACAGTGCTATTTAAAATTTTAGGTGAATGTGTAAGAATATGCATATATAGTCCAGGAACTGTCTTTGAGTTAATTAATGATGTAAGCTTTGTGTTTTCTATAGAAAGGAAACCAAAAGGATAAGTTTATGATTAATGAGTAATAAACACCTATGCTAATATGGTAAGCTTGAATTTTAGGTAAGGATTAAAAATATTACCTTCACACTTTAAATCCTTTACAATGAAAGGTAGAATAAGAAAAATGGGGATGAGTTTAAAAAGGGTACCTCCTCTTCACGTTGCCCTTGAGAGATTTAAGAGAAAAGGCAAAGAGATGTGATTTATTTTCAAACTGCTTATTCAATCATTTATAAATATATACTAAGGGACAGGAGCAGTTCCTAAACATAGAAAGATGAACAAAATAGACAAATTTTGATAGATTTTGTTTTTTGATAAGAGAACTAGATGACGGACAAGCAAACAGTATATGTCAAGAGTGTGTGAGCTGTGTCACGTGTGAGATTCTTGAGCAAGGAACCAGCACACACTGCTTTTGGCACATGGGTGAGGACTGTTGTTCTGTATATTTATTTATTTTTTTTGTGTGTGGCCAGCTCAGCCCTGGGGTGGAGCGGGCTGGCATGTGGTGCTGGGGGATTGAACTGCAGTCCCTGTGCTTTGCTTAGCTTAGCTTGTTCTAAGTAGGTGCTTTAGACCACTGAACCATCTCACCAGCCCTGTTGTTCTGTATAGAGTCGTCACAGAAGACATCACAGCTGAGCTGCTGCCGAAATGTTTTGGAAGAAAGTCAGGGAAGAAGTTGCAGGAAATCCTGGAGAAGATATTCCAGAGAAAGGGAACAAGTACGAAGACTAAGTCAGGAGAGCACTTGGAGTTCTTCAGAAACATGCAGTTTTCACAAAAGCCATGCTCAAGGGATAAAACATAACCAAATTATCACATAGCCAAGTTTTTATATATAAACAATAGTGAAAACGACTAAAGTGTCCTTTTTGTATATATACAAATCTTCCAAAACTAAACCCAATTATCTGTATAACCAATATGCAATAATAAAAATGTCAAAAAATAATCTATAGGCACACTTGCCTTCTAGTTTGCTGTTAGACATTAACCTATTGGGACACTGGCAAAATGGAATATTTCAAGGAAATTCTGTTTTTGTTTCAATTGGATCTTTCTCTGTATTTGTGGATTCAGCTCATTGTCACTTTTTTAAAAAATAGATATGATTTTGAGTACCTATTGTGTGCTAGATGTAGTGAAAATTGATTTACAGATATTTATGTAGTAAATTTCTGAGTCCTAAAGACAGATGATCCATTGTCCAATTTCAAAATCAGTAAGGGGATGAAAAAGAGTTGGAACTTTTGTTTCTCAAGTGATGACAGATTTCAAACTAATTCACTAAATCTCAGATGAAATTGTATACTTTTAACTTAATATCTAGCCTTTAGGTGAATTGCATTAATTTATGTAGCTATGTACCTTAAATTGTATTCTTTAGAATACTATATGAAAACATTTTAATTTATTTTATCTTAAAGAGCAAAAAGCAAATAAAATTTACAAAAAGATAATAGGAGGGCAACAATACTTAGTACATTGCATATTATTATCTTTAAATTAGTTACCTAGAGTACAAGATATTGGCATTCAACTATCTAAACAACATTAGTGTAAACCTTTGTTTTCAATGAACTAAGCAAAATTGGTAATATAACTATGACAAATACATGGGGCTGGGGAGATAGCTCAATAGAACAAGCGCTTACCTAGCAAGAGCAGGGTCTGAGCTCAATCCCTGGTTCTGCCAAAAAAAAATTCTTTTTCTTCCTTTTCTCTTTCTTGTTTTCTCCATTCCCCTTTCCCACTTTCTATTTCCTTTGGAAGTTTCCTCCCATTTTATAATATCTATTATTCATTTTATTTACTAAAAGATTCTAATTTTCTGAAAATAGTAATTCCATGACCAAATAATTTTAGAAGTACTAGTTGTATGGAGATTAAATATAACTTTAAAATAGTAGTTACATTTCTTGATATATAGGTCTTGCTTTATCTTGGTCTTATCCATTCAGTAGAAAAGTGTAGAAATGAGGTATGAAAAGTGAAGCCATGTTAATATGCGAAGCTGTGAAGGGCTCAAGTCAACAGATTTGGACATTGCCAGTCTTGTGCATAACCCACTACTATTGTGGACTACTGGATTGTATTGTAACATTTTGCTGAATTCATGCACCTACAATATTTGGGTGGCAATGGGAATACCCATCTCTGACAAAACCGAACATAAAAAGGAGATATAAAGGAAGGATAATTCTGTATCTGTAGATACAAAATAGTTAGGATAGATATACAGCCACTTTCTCTTAATTCAATAAGAAGAAAGATTTGTACTAATAGTATTTGGACAAGATATCATGTTGGAATTTTGAGTTATGAATGACTACTACAAAGACAACAATATGCAATGTATTAATTATTGTAACTCTCCTACCAACCTGTTTTGAAACTGTCTCATTGCAATTTTTTCTCAATAAAATTAATAACAATAAACCCATTAAACATTTCATGAGCTGAATGCTTCTAAGTCATTACTAGAATGAGTTTTCATGAAATACTTCTCAACATCTCCGTAGCTAATGCACATGGCACCCAGTTTTTGAAATGGTGTTTTGGTTACTTCAGTTCCTCTGGGCCACTCCTGAGCTTCACTTGATTCACTGCACACCCATGTAAATGCATGCTAGCTGTTACTTACTGCAAAGTACCTTCTTTCCTGTTCTACAGTTTCTTCCAACAGTTTCAGAGGAACACAAGGTGACAGCCCAAAGCTTTGCTTTACTTATTTCCATTCTGATACATATTTTCTAGTCATTACAAAAGTCCTTAAATGCATTTTATTTGTAAAGCAACCTAGTTCATCGCTTCAGGGATAACTCCAGTTCGGCAGCTCTGTACTCGGTAGGAAGTATGACAACTTCTACCACACTGGTTTTCCTGTGGCACCACTGTGACATGCTTGTTCATGGTCCCCTTGGTGAAGGACACCCTGGGGTCATTTCTGCAGATTCATCTATTTTCCTCCACACACATCTGAATGAAGCAAGACTCAAGAAACTGACAGGCAGACACTAGCCATTTTTCTCCTCTAGAAATATATTCCAGAGCAGACAGCCTTTTCTCCCACAGAATTTAAGAGAATTTCATGCAAAGGTGTCAAAAGGCGAATATGTCAGATCTTAGAGGTCACTACAGACTGACACTTTTCTCGAAAGTTCTAGGACCAGCAAAGGTTCCCAACAACTGGTTCCTTTCAGCAGCAATTTCTATCAGCATGATATGTGCTGCATGTGTGACTGCTGGTCCTATTGGCAAATGTTCTTTTTGGCAGCAGCTTTCAGTAAACTGATAACCGAGATTTTCAGTGGTAATTGGCTACAGGGCCAAAGCGCCCTGAAATGCTTTGGAAATGATTCCTCTAATCTATGCCAAATGCTGGCCTCCCACTCAATCATCTTTCATTCATAAAATTATAGATTTTTGTTTGGAAGAAACTATCCTTCAGGCGTTAAATATAGGCCCAAGAGAGGTGTTTGGATTGCTTGGTGTCACATAGCAAATCAGAGTTCAACCAAGATAGGACACACTCTGTGCCATCATTTTTGTCAAGTCCCAGGCTATTCCTAGATGCATGTGTCTCAAAATGGGCCCTGTCTGAGTCTTAGCATTCAGTTGGTGTTCTTTTCTGTAAACAAAGGAAATTGCTTGTGACTGAGCCAGGTAAGGGAGAGCCCAACACTGGGTGGGTTGTCCAGCGATTTAAGGAAGAGTTGAGGAAATAGGCCTTATTGGAGGCAAAACCTGGGAAGCTGCAGGGACTTCAGGCCCAGCAGCCTGAGCCCAGTCTGTGGGTGATGCTTCTGCATGTACGGGTGTTTTCTGTGGGTGTACAGTGTCCAGAGAACGTTTAACCAGCTGGGTTCAGCTCTCAGCACTGGGATCATTAAGAATCTGTGTGTGGGAGAGTGAATCTTTTTTGCTTATTTTGTCAGAGGAAGGAGGGCGACCATACATGGGTGCCAGTCGCAGTCAGAAGAACCACACAAGACAAGAGAAGCTCATTTTGCTGAAAGAAGAATCCAATGAGGTTCTGTTCCCTGATACTGGAGGAGAAAAGAATACTGCTGGGCTGTTCAAACCAGGAACTGAGTCATAAACAATTAAATGGAGTCGGAGGGCACAAACCTGACATGAGAAATCATCCCTAAACCGGTTGAGCTCTGACAGGCACGTGCTCTTCCGTTCGTTTTTCCCTATTTCTCCTTTTTCCTCCACCCTGCTTCTCTCTGGCAAGGTCAGCATACTTAGATGAAGGAGTCTGTTGCTATCTGATTGAGGGAGGAATTTTGAATCTAAGGGACAGATTGAAGACAGACATTACTCGGGCGCTGGGGAGCGCCGGGAATCCTGTTTATCGGGGCTAACATGGGCAGGCCACACTCCCACAGCCCAGATATCTTGCCTTGTTACTCAGCTTGATAGTGCTGAAGGAATACTCGTGCTGTGCACATAAAATTAGAACATAGGTTTCATATTTATTTGACAAAGTAAACAACGGTGCATTTATGAATTCTAAAGCCTAGGGTAATTATTTTGCATTTTTAAATGAATTTTTAAATTCAACAACGCACATGAACCCTACTCTTATTTTGAAAGTTAACTCTGACAATTGTTTATTGTTATAGTTAAAAGGTCAGCAAAGTACTAGATCAACCCTAATGTCATACATTTTAATATTTTCTTATTTCGCTTAGTAAGATTTAAGAAAACTGACATAAAAGTCCACTTAAAAAATTAAAGTTAAAAGGAATAGTACATGATAGAATAGAAATGGAAGATTCTTCTTAGAAAATAATAAAATTCCGGGGGGCCTGCCCCTTAGCTCAGTTCTTTAAGTGGCTGCTTCAACAAAGCAGTCAGCCTCAGGTTGCTGTAGTTCGATCCCCACAACTCAAGCCAGTCAAACCTGCCCTGAAGGCATTCGGAGAAAAAAAAAAAAAAGAATTAAATTCTGTCTTTTAAATATATCCCAGAAAAAAGACAATATTGACCTAATATCTTTGACTTCCATGGACTTAGGATGCGATTCATACCTTTACTCTCTGTATTCAAAGACAGTATGTCTGCTAACAGAAAGGCTTGACACTGCCAAAAGGAACCTACAGGTCACGGTCGGCTACTCTTAGGTAAACAAAAGGCTAATCAGGAAAGTTTTATATTCCATTAAATATTTTGTAAGGCTGAATGAAGTAAAATGTACTAACTTGAAAATTGAAGCATTGTAGAGCATTCAGAAGAAATCCTACTGGTCAGATCAGAGAGTAGAGCCTTTACTCATGTCTTGGAAGGCAGCTAATTATCTGTGGGGGATTCCCCAACAGACTTAGAAAATTATAACATAGAAACACGCACTGGTGTTTTTGTTTGTTTGTTTCTTACTAAGGTAAAACCCATGCAAAATGCAATTCATCATTTAATCCACTTTAAAGTGTTTACATCATGATTTTTAATATATGCACAATATTATACCACATCACCACTGACTATAAAACATTTTAATCACTCCCAAAAGAAATCCTACATTCAATTTGCCCATCCTTGTAAAAATCAACATTCTTTCTCTTTATATGTTGTTATGTTGTAAATAGAAATGTAAAATATATGGTTTTTTGTTTCTGGACTTTTTTCATTTAGCCAATATGTTCTGGATCTATTTCTGCTGTAGCATATGTGAATAATGCAATATTTTAATGATTGAATAATGTTTTATTGTCTGTATCACATTTTCACCAGATAATGGACAATTTAGGTTGTCCCCACTACTCACTATTATGAACATTTGTATGCAAGTTTTTGTGTGCTTGCATATTTTCAGTTCTTTGGTATATTCCAGAGGCAGAAATCCTGGGTCCTATGGAGCTCTACCTTTAACTGATTGTGCAAGAGTCAAAATCAGTGCGGGCTGTACTGTTTTACATTGCTAATGATGATGTATTAGAGTTCCAATTTCTCCATTGTTCTATTTCATTTAAAATATAAAGTCAATGTAATCGTCTTGGAGGATGAAGTGGTGTATCATTAGGGTTTTGATTTGCATAATGCTGTTGATTGTGTGTTACTCTTAAACTTACACTTTTATGGTAAAGGAAACTCAAGAGCAAATGTAACTGTACAGAAGATTTAAGCAATGCCTGAAAGCTCACATCCCTGTGTGACCATTAGGCTGATGGTTTGCAATTTACAATCTGTAAAATTCATTTTCATGTTTTCTCCAGATGTCCAATGACACATGCAAACAGAGACATGGGAAATGCGGCCCACTCTGAGCCACGATCTTTCAGGGCCTGTTAGAAGGGCTTTGAATACTAGACCCAAGAGTCCTAGCCATAAAGGCAGCGTGGACAACTGCCTTCCTGAACCCCAGCTTCATGGTTAAGGACCAGCACTCTCTGCTCTATGGTTTCTTCATCCTCTTTCTTGTGAGTCTCAAGCATCTGCTGTCTCCTACATTGATCCTTTCTAAACACTTTCCTAAGAGAGTATTATTGCTAGTGTCCATCTGCTAGTGAGAATGTAATGCAGTGTGCTACAACTACAACAGGAACATGAAGTTCATCTTAGGGAAATATTCTAGATTGCTACTTGAATCAGATGGATTTCTCTCAATTCTGTAATCTTGTTTTGCTTTTGTGACTGCTTTCTCATTTTTGTACTCATTTTGGCTAGTACTTGTCGACTGAGTCTCCTCTCTATTTTTCAATGCCAATGTATAATTTTCAATGTGGGCCCTGAAAACATACTCTAAAAATTGATCGACAGGTAATAAAATACCAAAAGATAGGTGTTTAATAGTTTCCTCTATAAGGTAACTTTAAGGCCCTTAAAAGATAGATTTTGTGCACGATTTTAGTTTTTTAGTTATTTCTCCCTTTCTGGTACTTGGATACTTGGCATACGCAAATATTTCAATTTCACCTTTTTAAGACATCCAAATAATGGGTACTTTTGACATCAACTTTATGAAGCAGTTAATTCCTTTTTTCGTGCTTGGGACTGAGCCGAGGGCCTTGTGTACACTTGGCAAACACTTTACCACTGAGCTACATGCTCAGCTTTGATGCAGTTAATTTAGATCATGAACCAAGAGAGTTCTTCCTGGGAGACTATTAAAGTAATAGAAAGATAATCTGTGGTTCCAGCAAAACATTAATGTGCTGATATATGGTAGATCTCAGTAACAATTTTGTGTTTTATGGGCTTTGTGTTGCTAGTGAGCTCTTGAGATGTTTATAGATAGTTAACGTATGGTGTTGCTACCTGCTCCTTTCAGAGAGTTTATAGACTTTGCGATGAAATCTTACATCGGTAAAAAACTCGCAGAGCTAATAAAAAAGCTTGCCTTTTAACCACCTTCCCCCACAAGGTATCTGAGTAGCATTAACTATTATGGAAGGACTTGGAGTAGGCCTAGGAAACTAGGAAGTAATGTCAAGGATAATGGACATGAAATGAAGAATAGATAAGAGAAACAGCAGAGCAAAGAAATATTTCTGAGAGAGAGGAGCAAAATTATGAAGATGGTGAAATGCAGATTAGTTTTTCTGTACACAAGGATACAGGTAAAAGATAAGGAGAGGAAGAGTGATTTTCTTATCTGAGTTGCCAGCCATTGGTCTAAACCTGTCCTTGCTACTTATTAAAATGATGATTAACTTCATAAGGATGTGGTGTGTGTAATAATATTTGAACTTTATAATCTAATTTTTCTGGTCCTTTTATTCCTCTTCCATGCATGTTTAAAAAATCTAAAATTATTTTTGGGATTTTTTTTCATAAAGCTCTTACTGTTTGCCTTGGGATATTGAGATTTTAGTGAAAATCATGAGACAAACTTATAAATCTTACACATGTAAATACCTTTTCCAAAACATAAAACTAATTATTATGTACAAGATAGCCAATGAGATATCTGCTTTTCATGAAGAAAATCACGTTCTACCATTTTCCTCTATGACTATACCTCTTAGTTTAAGTTTTCAAATTAAGAAAGTCAATAAGGACTTACTGAAGTTTTAAGAAGGTTGTAGGAAAGACACATACTTCGGTATCAGGTAATCTTGAGTTCGAAAACTCTATAGCAGTCATTTCCTGTCTACATAACTTTGGGCAAATTGCTCAATTCCTTTGAATCTCTATTTCTTATTTGGTAAAATAATGTATGTAAAGCACACAGAATAATGCTAAATGTTCAAAAGATGTGTGTTATGATTACTTTTACCATCATGTTTATTTCCTTCTGTGTTTAAATATAGTTATTAATTCTCCTTCTTCACTTCGCTTTTGTGTTTTTCTTGATGTGTCTTTTTTTTCATTCACATAATATTAAACAGAACTTTGAGTGAAAGAAGTTTGTCATCTCAAGAACCATAGAACAGAAAAAGACCGGAAATAAACATTACATTCATCCTTGTTTCAAAACAATGAAAATTCTTGAAAATTCAAGATGAAAAGTATTTTTATGCATAAGTTTAAGGATAGAAGAGAGGAGCTCTTTTGAAAATACCATGCAGACATTCTTTATGTGCTTTCTAACTTTCTCTTTTTTCATCAGTTCATTTAAAGGGAAAATCGCACACCCATGTGTATACCAATTTTTGCCTGAATCATTTTCAAGCATATCAGCCCTGGCTGAATGTTCTCTGCAATTCTTATTGTTGGTTCTGCTTTCAGTTAGAATTCAGGGGATTAAAAAGATCACTGCTCTTATACACTAACAAGTTGTTCAGGGCACTACGAATCCAGTGGGCGGCTCTGAGTGTGGTGCCATGGTAGACATCTAAAGATGATACGGGTATAGACGTAGGACTTCTGCAGAATAAAGACTTGCACATCTGGTGCTAAATTAGGAGGCAAAGAAATTTATTTAATCAGGAACTTATTATCTCAAACTTCTGTGGAGGACATACCGGGTTTCTGTCTTAGGACATTTGAAATGAATCATTTGTCTACAGTGGAAAGCCAGCCTCAGGAGGGTTCCGCTCCCTCTTACAGTTCAGGGGTGAACTCTTAAGCCCTAAAGTCTGACAAAGAAAAGGGAAAGAGAGTTTCTCTGGAAAAATGTTACTTATTTCAGTCTTGATTTTTTTTTTTCACACACAATGCCTGACAAGCAACAAAAAAATGGCAGACATACCAGGTAGCAGGAAAATGGGATTTGGAATCAAAACGAAAAAATATGGACCTACTGATTAAGGTGTTTAAATCAGTAAAAAAGATTTTATGGTCTAGAAGACAGAGACGGGATGATCAGAGATGGGGTGATATGTTTGTATGTATCATATATGTATGAATATATATGTATGTATGTATGTATGTATGTATCATATATGTATGTATCTTTCAGTGTAGCTTATCATTCTTACAGATTTTACTTCTGTCTCAGGGTCATTTTCTTTCAGCCCAAGGAAATTTGTTTAAGGTATCATTTATGGTGAGATGGAATCTCAGTGCTGTTCTCATTTGCAACTCTTGAATGATCAGTGCTGTTGAATTTTTCTTCTCCATATATTTATTTGTATTTGTATTTTTTCATTTGACAAATATGTGTTCATCTCAGATGCCCATTTTTGGATTGGGTCTTTGAATTTGGATGGTCTGATAGTGTTGAATTCTTTCTATGTTCTAGATATAAGTCCTTTGTCTGAGGAACAATTTCCAAATTTTTATGCATTCACTGTGTTGATGATTTCTTTTGCTGTGCAAAAGCTTTGTAATAAGATAATGTCCCAGTCTTTCAAGTATTTCCTGTGAACTCTGGGCTGTGGTTATTAATTTTCTAACTACACCTATGTCTTCAAGTTCTCTATCTATATTCTCTTCCAGTAGTAGTAGTGCTTCTGCTTTAATATTTAGATCTTTAATCCAATTTAACTTTACTGCATGGTGATAGGGTCTGACTTTGTCTTCAGCATGTAGACAGTCAGTTTTGCCAGCGCCATTTATGTAAAAAGCTATCTTTCTTCCAGAGAACATGTTTGTATCCTCTGTCATAGACAAGGTAGCTGAGTGCATTTGCATTGTTTCTACATCTTCGACTCTGTTCCACTGGTTCTCAAGTCCATTTTGTTGCCAGTACCATGCTTGTGTGATTACAGTAGATTTGTAGTCTAATTTCTAGTCAGGTACTGTGGTGCCTCCTTCTTGGCCTCTGTTGTCCAGAAAAGCCTTGGCTAGTCTAGATCTCTTCTGGCTCTAGATGAATTTTAGAAATGTTTTCACGAGTTCTGTGAGGCATGCTAATGGAATTTTGATTGAGATTGCATTAAATCTATATAAGAATTTTGAGAGTATGTCAATTTTCACAATGTTTGTTCTTCCTATCCATGAGTGAGAAATATCCTCCCATTTTCTTTAATCTCCTTCTTCAGAGTACTGTAATTTTCAGTATATAGATCCTTTCCACTTTTGATCCACCTATTTGTGACAGTGGGGAATTATGTTCCACTATTACAGTTGTGTTATTGCTCATTGGATTTTTCATGTCTAATAATATTTGTCTTATATGATTTGGTGCTTCTGTAATGGAAACGTGCACATTCATAATCATTATCTTCTCCTCTCAAAGTTTTCTCTAGCAAGTGTGCAGTGAACTTCTTTATCTCTGTTGATCATTCTTGATTTGAAGTCCACATGGTCTACAAACTGAATAGCTGAGGTCCTGCTCTTCTCTGGGTTCTTGTTGCATGAAATTTTGTTTTCCATCCTTTGACTTATATTCTATGAATTTCTATTTGAATTAAATGTGTTTCTTGTACATAGTATACTGTTGGATCATGTTTCTTGATCCATCTGCCAGTCCGTTTCTTTTGATTGGTGAGGTGAGGCCATGGTTGTAACTGATATGTAGAGCTTTCTTTCAAGCACCAACTCTTTAATTCATTAATACTTTGTATTATTTAGTCTCAATTGTATTTATTACATTTTTGACTGCTGATCTGTATCTAGCTCTGGGACTGAATTTAGTTATTAAATCTAGAAGTATCTTGGTGGATTTTTTTGGACTTTTATGTAGAATATCATATCATATGTGAATAATAACTTCTACCTTTCCTATCCTTATTCCCTTTATTTCTCTCTTTTGTCTAATTGCTTTCACCAGCCTTTCCAAGACTATATTGAATAGAAGTAATGATAGTGGACTTCCTTGTCTTATTCCTGATTTTGGACTGTAGTCTTCCAGGGTATAGTGTGAGGTTGACTGTTGGTTTGTCAAAGATGGCTTTCATCAGATTGAGATTTTATAGAGCTTTTGAGTTTTTATAGAGGTTTTATTATGAACGAGTGTTGGACTTCATCAGAAGTTTGTGCATCTATTGGGATGATTATATAACTTTTGTCTTTGTCTTTGTTAATACAAGCGTATTACATTTATTGATTTAAATGTTTGATGCACCCCTACATTCCTGGGATGAAACTGAAACCCACCTGGTCATACTGCATATCTTTTTGAATATTTGCTGCATTCTGTTTCCTGGCATTTTATTGAGGATATTTTCATCTCTGTTCATTAAAAGATTGGACAGTAGTTCTCTTTTTAGGTGGGCCTTTCTCTGTTTTTAGGATCAGGGCAATACTTGCCTCCAGAAATGAGTTAAGGAGTATTGTCTCCTATTCAAATTCGCTGAAGAGTTTGAGGAGTATTAGTATTAAATCTTCTCTAAATTTCTTGTAAAGTTCAGCAGAGAAGGTATCAGGTCCTGAGATTCTTTTTCTTGGTATATTTTTAATTATATTTTCATTTCATTGATTGACATTGGGCTATTGAGAATTTTTATATCTTCTTGATTAACTTTGGTAACCCATTTATATCTAGGAATCTGTCTATTTCTTACGCGTTTTTTATCTTACACAAATAAAGATTTTCAAAGTAGGTGTTGATGACCTTCTGATTTTCCATGGAATCTGTAGTGGTTTTCCCCTTTTTAATCATCAATATGTGAATCTGAGTTTTTCTTCTCTTTTTATGAATAAATTTTGCTAAAGATTTAACAGTTTCATTCATTCTTTTAAACAACCAACTCTCTAATTCATTAATACTTTGTATTATTTACTTAGTTTCAATTGCATTTATTTCTGCTCCAATCTCTGTTATTTCCTGTCTTCTAAGGTTTTAGGCTTGACTCGCTTTTCTTTTTCTAGAAGCTCAAGGTGCAACATTAGGTCGGGTATTTGTACTTCGTCTTTTTCATGATGTGAGAATTCACCAGCATAATTTTTTCTTTGGGGCCTGCTTTTTTTTGTAACCTACTGCTTCCAGCATATTGCGTCTGCAATTTTGCTTTGTTGTAGGTACTATTTAGTTTCTCCTTTAATCTGTGACTCATTAGTTGTTCAGGAGAGAGCTATTTAACTTCCATGCAATTATGAAGTTTTTTGTTGCATCTCTTGCTATTAATTTCCATTGCACTATGCTCAGATAATGTACATGAGATAATTTCGGTTCCTTTGTGTGTTTTGTGGACTAGCATATGGTCTGTTTCTGAGAATGTCACATGTGCAGCTGAGAGAATGTGTATTCTGATGTTGCACTGAATAATCTGTAAACATTTACTAGGGCCATTTATTCACAGATTTTGTTCTGTTCTGATATTTCTCTGTTGAATTTGGCCTGGTTGATCTATTTATTTGTAACAGAGGGGAATTATGTTCCACCATTTCAATCTAGTTATGGCTCATTTGATTTTTCATGTCTAATAATATTTGTCTTATACAGTTTGCTACTCCTTTAATTGATGCATGCCTGTTTATAATTATCTCCTCTCAAAGTTTTCTCCTAAAAAGTATTTAGCGAACTTCTTTATCTCTTTTGATCATTCTTGATTTGAAGTCCACATTGTCTACAAACAGAATAGCTATCTGAGTTCTTGCTTTTTTCTGAATTCCTATTGCACGAAGTTTTATTTTCTATCCTTTGACTTACAGTCTATGAATTTCTGCTTGAGTTATATATGTTTCTTGTATATAGCATATTGTTGGATCTTGTTTCTTGATCCGTTCTGCCAGTCCCTTTCTTTTAATTGGTGAATTGGGGCCATTTATATTGATAATTATAGTTGATGTGTAGTTACATATCTTTTGGATGTTATTTTCCTGCTGTGGGTTCTGTTTTTTTCCCTTTCTCATTTGCTTTCCCAGCCTGATAGTTTCTTTCTGTTCTTGTTCTTGGAACTGTGGTTATTGTTCTCTTTCTGTACAATATATTTCATTACCCTTTGAAGTGCTGGTTAGAAGGTTGTGAATTTCTTTGGTTGTTCTTTGTCATAGAACTACCTTATTTCTCCATCAGGGAAGGAGCAGTTCATGCCAGCAGAATCTGCTGCTGGACTGTCACATCCTCTGTTTGGAGGACAGCAGAAGAGTCAGGGACCTTATACCCCATCTATACTGAATGGCTTGATTTAGCCACATTATTTTAGTACTGTCAGTGGCCTGGGGTGGCTGGATATTTTATTAAGTCCTTTATCTGTGTTAGCTTGATCTATTAATCGCTTATGTCAGATTGATTTTGAATTCAGGTTGTGTCCCTCCCTTTCTTCCAATTATCTGTGCTTCAGCTAAATTCCTCGGAGTAGCTCTGGAGGATGCTCATCCTCTACTCAGCCTCGGTGCCTCCTCTCCTGATGCTTACTTTTTAATCCACTTAGAAAGCTAAAATGAGGTGACAAGTGTAGCACATGATAGAAATTATGCCTTGCTGAGGGCACAGTGTGAGCTTGATTTTTAGGGTTTGCATCATGCAGGCTTCGTGGCACTGGTGTCCTAGAGGATCTTTTCCCTCATTTGTCATCTCATCTTGAGGGAATACGAGAAAGTTCCCTGAGCTGGCCCTTAATTGTGTGCCTCTAGCTTCCTAAAAAGAGGTGTTTTTGAATTTTGAACATGATAACTGAACCAGCAGACAATTCCTACTCTGAGACATGGTTTAATACTTAATAAGGAAAGAATAGAAAATATTAAATGAATAAAAACAATTTGACCAAGCTAACTTTTTTTTCTTTTGTGGTATTGATGATTGAATCCAGGATTTTCCCACTGAGCTAAATCTCTGGACCTTTTATAATATTATTTAGCTTCAAAAATGGGCCATACTAAGCCCTTAAATGGCCAGACTGCTTGGACTTGTGATCCTCTTGCTTTATAGTCTCCCAGAGTGATGGGATTAGAAACACGCACTACCACATTCAAACTAAGACCTTTTAATATGTTATTTTTCACTAGAAAAGTGGTTTTCCATTTGGCTTATTTGTGGAGATAAGCTAGTTTCCATGTATGAAGAGAATACAACTCTTTGCATCATTTGTCTTTCAGTAAAGTATATCTTTGTTATAAAATTTCCCTGGAATAAGACAATGTTACCAGAAGTAGACTATTTGGCATTAAAAAGTTACAGGATTAGTGAAATTAAAATTTAGAGAAATTTGAAATTATACATTTGTAAAATTGTATAATTTTGTAAGTAAACATTCTTGCACAACAGAGTGAAACCTTTAAAAATAGTGTATTATTTGAAAGCTACTTAGTAATCCACAATTTACATAGGCATTGTATTTTCAATGATGTCTAAGTTTTATTAAAATCTTTAAATGGTAATACTTGAAGATTTAGAAATATTTTTCAGGAATAGCACCAATTTTAATATAATTAATCAGTACAAGCATAATTACCACAAGGAACTTATATAGAATTTCTTTGCTATTTTTAGAGTTAAACATTGACACTGTTTGATGAGATTTTACACACAAGTACTTCATTTGATATTTGAAGAAAAGTCTATTTTCTATGTAGCTGTAAAAGTCTGGGTCTGTGTATGCTTCATTGTGTCCTAAAAATACAACTATGAGGACTACTTATTGTTTAAATCTTGACTATTACAGTTTATTTCTTTGTTTGTCACCTTCCTTAATACACCATATGGCATATTTGTTGCTTGCATCCTGACAGACTATTTTTCTGTTGTGGATGCAATTTATTAATCAATGGAAATGTGAAAAGTGTAGGAGGTGCTATAGGTAAGTTACAAGGAAAAGAAATAAAAGTGCTACTGGAAAATTTTCTTCAGCTAGGCTAGCAGTGTTACAGGAGCAGCATGGGGTGTTGTAAGGAAAGCACAATGAAGTTGGATCCTCGTTTGGTTTGCAACTAACAACGTATTTCAGTAAGTTTCCCCTACACCAGAGACTCAGTTTCCTCACCTGTGAAATGGGAATAACAACACAACCCCTGTAAGACTACCGTGAAGATGGTATAAAACTATTTTTGCAAATAATTTCATGCAAAAGCCAGCCAAATAGCACAGCAGATTAAAGAGTCTACTTAGGCAAAGTGCAGCAGCTGGAGTTCGATCCCTGGCCTGCTGTGCTGGCCCTGCCCCTGGGGAGCACTGAGGCAGTGATTGAGACTGGGCGTGGTGCTGTGCGCCTGTAATCCCAGCTCTTGGGAGGATGAAAACAGGTGAATCACTATGAGTCTGATCTAGTAGTGAGACCCTGCAGATCCTGCACTAAACATAAAATAATAATAATAATGATAATAGTAATTTCATGCAATGTTACAAATAAAGATGTAGCAAGCACTAGACTCGACAGTGCATTGAAAATGAATGTTTCCACCCAAGTAGAGTACAAGAACTTATTTAATCTCCACACTGACTACTCAGTATCTCTAAATAAGGGACTAGATAAAATTACCAGGTTATTTTAGGAAAGACTTCCCAGAAAAAGTAGGTTTCATGTCACATTATTCATCCATGAGTTCATAGCTGTGATCTTTCAGTAAGACTGTGTGGTGTAAAAAATGGCTGTTGGTGATACAGGTTATCAGTGTGTACTTATCCCAGGGCATAACTTACTTATAACTTTCAGAAAATATATAATTTGTTTGGAAAATTGAGGTGAGCCACAAAATATTTTAAATGAGAAGTGGATTTCTACTTTCAATCTTTAATCAGTCTCTCAGCATACAGTTTAGTTGAATTATACACTTACATGAAAATCAATCATTTTCCCACTCAAAAACTATGAGCCTATTGCTTCTTTGAAAGAAGAATGCTAGGTAAAAATAGAAAAACCTCCACATATATGTGCCGTATGTGCACTGGAAAGTCTTGCTAGACTCTTTGAAGAGTAATTCTTTGTTTGAAAACAAATTGAATTACCATTCCTTGATCAAGGTGTTTAATTTCAGTCTTACATGTCTAATTTGTAATACATACCTGGATCACATTCACAGTTCCACCCTGGTTTATGGGGATTAGGAAGAATCAGGGCAAGAGAACTGACTCACTTGACAGAGGGGACAAGAACTGCTTTGCACTCTTCTTCTTGACTTAACCTATGTTCTTTAGGAGAATGCTGATGAACCCGGTTCTCTTAGGTCTCCCATGCTGGTACAGAATACCCAACATCCTCCTGTGCCGAGCTCCACAGAACATCATGGTGAGAGGGTTAGAAGGAGCAGCACACTTAGTACAGCCGCAGGCACTTGATTATCAAAAAAAACCCTAACTGGGAGAAGGCCATGTGAAGGACAAACTTAGTACATGAATTTCAGTAATAGTTGTGTGTGGAGAAAGAAGCAGAGTTACTTCTCAGTGCTGGCTCTACTTCCAGCCTGGGACAGAGAGTACATCACTTTGGGACATGTCACCCTTCTGAAGAGAGAACCCAAATGCAGCAAAGGCTGCTGGGCTCCCAATCAGCTCCCAGTTGACACCAAGACAACATTGGACTCACAAAATCACAGCCTACTGGAGCTGGGCACAGGACACCTTTTCTGCCACTGGGTTAGCTGGGTGAGTTGTGTAATTCATGGAAAGCACAGCACCACAGCCTGGAGAGAAACACTTCTTTTTGTAAGAACATCCGAATAAACATAAATAAGTGTATGTTGATATTCAGTTCATTTCAAATACAAATAAAGTAAAGTTTGAAAATTTTAAGTCAGAAAGCACATTTTACTTTATTTTTCTGTATTTTAGGACAGGGTCTATCAGGTCTACAGGGTCTAAGTAGATCAGACTCCTAGTGATTCTCCTGTTTTCAGCTTCCCAAGAGCTGGGATTACAGGTGTGTGCCACCACGCCCAGTCTCAATTACCTTTTCTGTGTGCCCCAGGGGCGGGACCGGCACAGCAGGAAAGGAATCAAACCTGGCCACTGCAATCTGCCTAAGCAGGCACTTTAGTCCGCTGAGCTATCAGGCCGGCCCTTTACTCTAAAAGAATTGCAACCTTTGGGGAGATTTGAGTGCCTGGTCCTTTTGATAAGTTATGTTAAAGAAGCCGGGTAGAGTTTCAGCTCTTTTGGTGAAATAAGAATGGATAGCATGCTGTTGAGGAAATGAGCAGAAGACTGGGAGGAGCACTACTGAAGAAGTGGCTTGCTGTGCTTCGTAAGGTACTTGAGTCACCATCCACAATTGTCATTTCTAAGCCCAACTTTATTCAGTGGCTGGCGATACAGCTCAGGAGGGATAAGCGCCTGCCTGGCAACTGCAAGTTCCCAAGTTTGATCCCCTATACAGGGAGAGAGAGAGAGAGAGAGAGAGAGAGAGAGAGAGAGAGAGAGAGAGAGAGAAAGGAAAGAAAGAAGGAAAGCTACAAGAAAATCATCAGCTTTATTATTTTTTTAATGAATGGGTTGTTTGTTAGACCTCTCTTGTCTTTTGACTGTGGACCTTGCATCTTCTCCTTGTTCACAGAATGGGCATGTCATTCTTGGCCATCACCTTCCTCTTGCTCAGAGCTCCTGGCTTCACAGAGCCTAAATGATGAGCTGAAGTACTGTTAGTGGGGTCCTAACACAGCCCCCCTTCCTGCATGCCTGGCACCGCTGGGACTTCAGAAAGTGCACATACCTTTTGAGTGATGCCTAAGAATGAAGTGTTACAGCAGAGTCCTGGCTTATCCTGGCTTGTCGTTTCCCGAGACATGCCAGAATTGGCAAAGCAACTTCCTTTTGAAAAAGATAGAAAAAATTTCATGGAAGGCAAATACAGATCATTTTTAAAGAATCAATTCTTCCATTTCATTTTGGTTCCTCAAAATCAAAGCCCACTTTCAAAAGTTACACATAGCATATTTGTATTGGAGTAAAACAGCAGAAATTTTGAGAACCGCGAAGAATCTGCCAAATATAATTTAAAACTAATGACTTTTTCTTAGTTGAATAAAATCTTTTTTGAATAAAATCAGACACATCAAATATAATTTATGTCTTAAAGGTGATATGCAAACTTATTAGTTAATAGTAACACAGATTGGGATATTACTTTAATACATTTCTTCCACAACTTATCTTTGGCAGTATATCATTCAGGATATTTCCTTTATAATGATCCCATTAGTTGTTTAAGCAAAGAATAATTCCACCGACAGTGAATTTGGGAAAAACTTCGTGCTCTATTCTTAGTTCTACATAAAATGAAAATTGCTTAACACATTTAGTTTAACTAATAGTAAACCCATTGGGTTATGTAAATGTTCCTTCTACTAAAATTTTATAACTGAGTCATACATCATTATTCATAAATGTGGGGTACAATGTCATGTTTTAACACATGTATACAATTGTAATGATTAATGTTTGGTTTTTAACAGAGGCACAAGTAACTCTTGTGAAATACAAGTTGATAATTTTGTCCCACTTTAAACTGCCCATTTAACACTTTTGATTGAATGAGTCATTTATTACAATTTTCCGTTCAGTGAGTATTTCAGGTATTTTGCTAGCTACATTAGGTCAGTTGCAATGGCAAATGGAAACATCAAAACATCACCCAGGACTTGGAGGCATATTTATTTAATGTCGACGGGCGCTGAACTTAAGAAAAAAATGTCACGGGCTGGAGAGATGGCTCAGTGGTCTAAAGCACCTACTTGGAACAAGCTTGGCAAAGCACAGGGACCGCGGTTCGATCCCCCAGCACCACATGC
>NW_004524598.1:18352350-18369740 GCF_000260255.1 Octodon degus | reverse complement strand
AAGAAAGAAAGAAAGAAAGAAAGAAAGAAAGAAAGAAAGAAAGAAAGAAAGAAAGAAGAAAACTGACAAAGATTGAAATTACTGGCCAGGGGTCAGGGGCATTCTGGTTAGAGGCGTTTTGGTGTGGGTTGCACGTGCGGAAGCGCAGTGGCCCGAGCCCTGCAGGACGGCCGCAGGCACCAACGAGGCCCGGAGCGCGGGCTGGGGACAGGCCGCTCCGTGGGGCGGACGTGACAAGTCCCTGCACCCACCACCTTCCTCCCGAGAGCGCCGGGAGCGCGGGCGACCCCGGGCCGGCCACAGAGCAGGGCTGAAGGTGCGCGATGCAGGTCACCCTGAAGACTGTCAAGATCGACATCAACCCGGAGGAGACAGTGAAAGCACTGAAAGAGAAGATGGAATCTGCAAAAGGGAAAGATGCCTTCCCAGTATCAGGTTGAAAATTAATTTATGCAGGTAAAATCCTCAGTGATGATACTGCTCTCAAAGAATATGAAATCGGTGAGAAAAACTTTGCGGTGGTCATGGTGACCAACCCGAAGCAGTGACCACACCAGCACTAGCCACAACGCGGTGGTCCAGCCCCGCCAGCACCGCAGCTCTGAGTTCCTCCGCAGCAACAGCTCAGGCGCCAGCCCCTGCCCCTGCTTTGGCTCCCACATCCACACCTGCGTCCAGCACTCCAGCAGGGACAACGGCATCTTCTGAACCTGTGCCTGCGGGTGCAGCCCAGCTGAGAGGCCTGCAGAAAAGCCACCAGAGACGCCGCCAGCTAGCAGCCCCACATCAGCTGAAGACATCTCAGGAGAGCCTTCTTGGTCAAACCTTTTTGAAGTTGCGACAAGTGCACTTGGGAATCCCTGGAGATAGCGCAAGTCAGGCTGTGGTTGACCTCCTCAAGCAGCTAGTATTGGGGCGCCCCAGGCCACCGCAGCGGCTGCAGCTGCAGCGACTATACCAGCAGCGATGATGACCACAAGTTCTGGAGGACATCCCCTTGAGTTTTTACGGAATCAGCGTCGGTTTCAACAAATGAGACAAATTATCCAACAGAATCCTTCCCTGCTTCCAGCATTGCTACAACAGACAGGTTGAGAGGATCCTTAGTTGCTGCAGCAAATTAGCCAACAGCAGGAGCATTTTATTCAGGTGCTGAATGAACCAGCTGAGGAAGCTGGTGGTCAAGGCCGAGGTGGTGAAGGCGGCAGTGGAGGAACTGCAGAAGCTGCAAGTGGGCACCCAAACTACATGCAAGTGACACCTCAGGAAAAGGAAGCTGTAGAAAGTTAAAGGCATTAGGATTTCTTGAAGGACTTGTGATGCAAGCATAGTTTGCTTGTGAGAAGAATGAGAACTTGGCTGCCAATTTTCTTCTACAGCAAAACTTTGATGAAGATTAAAAGAGACTTTTTTATATATCACACTGCACACCAGTGCATTACACTAACTTTGTTCACTAGGATGACTTAGATTCATATCCACAGTACTTGGTATATGATAGTAGATCTTTGGGGTGGGGTGGGCAAGATCTAGGGTACAGGGCAGGGATAAATTACACTGTATTTCTGCTTCAATTAGCAGATGCTGCAAATCCACACAATGTGTAAAATATACAACCAAAAATCAACTTTTGCAGGTCTTTATTTCTTCTATAAAATAGTAGGTGACTTTTCCTAGGTTTCACTCTTAGTGTAGTAGATCCAGAAATTTATATTTCTTTATATCCTGCTTTATATTTCTTTGACCTAACACTGGTTCCTGAGCAAGTCTTTGCTACCTAGAATCTACAGTAGATTTCATGGCAACGCTGGATAATGGCTTTTTGAAATTGAAGAGTTTCGGAGCAATCGTAAACAGAAATACCAAATTATCAATGGTCATTGTTGCTGCTTCACAAAAGTACAAAAGTAATGTGTAAGGAGGGCTGATCTTTCACACTAAATACTTGGGGTGTGGGTGGGAAGAAAGGCAACTTTTTATTAAATCAAAAGTTATTATTTTAAAATTTCTTGATCATTGAATGTGTGAGACCCTTCTAACATGATTTGAGAAGCTGCACAAGTATAGGCAGTTATTTTCTTGTTTATATTTTTTGTTTTGGGGAAAAATTAGTAGGTGTCTAATTACTGTTTACTTCATTGTTATATTGCAGTAAAAGATTTAAAACAACAACAACAAAAAGAATATAAGCCTGTATTTTAAAAGTGAGGTCTACTAGGCAGCTTAGAGAAGCAATGGATTCAGTTTCTTTCAGAGATGCTAGCTATCTTCTAGTGTTAGTCCTTTGTGTTAGGTCGTTAATCCAGGGCTCAGGTTGTCAAAGCGACGAACTTTCGGCTAAGGCAGCATTTGCACCTAAACCGGCTCTCGTGACTCTTAGTCCTGTATGTTTTCTGCTCTACTGCGGGCCTCTTAGACATCTGGCAGAAGAGTCAGACCATGCCTGAAATTTGTCTCTGCTATTTTCAGCAAGAACAAAAGTGTACAAGTGTTGACTGTTCTTGTAAAGCTCTGGTGTAGAGCTGACAATGTGTACCATGTGGTGAAAATTCCTTCCAAACACTAAATTGCACCAAAATATTCCTAAGTATAAGAGCATGGGATGCCTGTGTGAGTGCAAGGATGGTGGCTGCGGTGTTGGTGTGGGTGCAAAAACGGAACACATACCAACTGGATTCGCTGGGCTGGAAAATACACTTGCTTTGGGCTTCTGGGTAAAACAAAATAAAAGTAAAATAGGCACAACTGTGATTTTGTTCAAATAATTATTTTTTTTTTCTTCCTTAATTTCTCTTGGAGGCCATTCAGTACTCTGTGAGATGGCTGGTGGGGAAAGATGAGCAAGTAACAAGTGTCTCTTTATGTCCTCGCTGACCTGGACACCTCTGCTGTTTCTTCACAGTGCACCACCTAAGTGAGCATGCGGGCATTTAGCACTTCCCTCTGTTTCCAGATTAATGTTAGTTTCCTCTAAGCTCAAACTAAATCCTTTCCCAGGGAAGTAGAGATTCTACTGCAATTACCTAGCAGAGTCTCCAGTCAAGTATTCAGTGGAAGTCCTTGGGATTGTACAGAGGTTCTAACAGAGACATGAGCACTCTGGAATTATGTCCAGCTGTGAATACATAGTCACCACAGCAGTCGCAGCAACTGAAATAATCGCTGCAAGGAAAAACAATTATCAAACAAACATGACACTGTTCAGATGTAGCATAATATTCTATTGTTTTTTCTTAAGTTTTTCCACCATAACTACATGCGTGAAATCTCAAATAAGCTGAATAAGTTCTAAAATTGGAAAGTGGTTATTAAGAGCTGACCGTGGAGTCATTACTATTGCTTCTAGAAACAAATTTTTTTCTTAAAGAAAAATTTAAATAAATACATTCGGGCCCCTGTATCAATATGTATGAGAAGACTAATATTTATTTTATTCAGCAACATGGGCTGCAGATTGACATGTTTTATTTATTTATTTAATTGTTTTTTAATAGATTTAATTGTTACAGGGTCTCACTATGCAGCTCAGACTCCTGGTGATCCTCCTGCTTTTAGCCTCCCCAGAACTGGGGTTGCAGGTGTGTGCCACGATGCCTGGACTCTGGCTTGCTCAGCCCGCCCTAGGGACGGGCCTGGTATGGCATGTGGTGCCAGGGATCGAACTACGGTCCCTGTGTTTGCCTACGCTTGCCTAAGCAGGAGCTTTCGTCCCCTGAGCTATCCTGCCGGCCCTGACATATGTTTTAAAATAAGCCAAATTCCTATGGGTTTGTTTCATGCCTGGAAACTGGGAACACCAGGTTTTGACATTAAAACAATACTCCATGTAACCCTCATTGGTTTCATCACGCATCCTCTCATCCAGTACTGCATAGGTGACTGTCCTTTTGGAAGCCTCTTTAATGTACACTTCCCCCTTCTCTGCACTATTACAACACTCACTGCCACCACATGCTGGACGAGTCTCACTTCCATCCTCTCAGGGGATCTGAAATCTCTCGGCAGGCGCATCTTGTGTCTTAGAGTGTGGGATTGGAGCAGCTCTCTTGCTACTTTCCCTTCATCCATTCTTGGTCTTTTTCTCATCTGCCCTTCAAACAGCTACTAGAGCAACAGGTGTGTAATGATAAAAGCATGGAGTGTTCACACTTATCAAAGTGTATTTGATAGCAAACAGTCACAGTCTCAGCACTTCCCACGGGCGGTGCTGGTGCTGCATGTCGGGGATCGAACCCCAGTCCCTGTGTCTGCCTAAGCAGGTGCTTTAATCTGCTGAGCTGTCTGGCTAGCCCTATGACTGGTGATCTGTGAGACTAGGTTTATATGTTTAATGTAAGGCTGCTATAAGTTGGAGGGAATGAAAGAAACTTAAGTTAACATTTCTTACATTTTATCTTCCTTCCTAACCAAAGTAATAAAAAGCCCATATAAAAAGCTTGCCATTATCTCTTACCATTCTGTATATTTAAGCCTACTTAACCTCCTTGCAATGCTGTTGCTCTTATATTGCTGTTCTGTGTGGTTATCATGAGCAAATTCATCTTTGCATAATGCATTATAAGAAAAAGCATGTATTTATTTATTTAATATAGCTTTACATAGAGATGAAAAGAACCTACAAAAATTGATGGCTACATTGAGCTTATGTTCTTCTTAAAGTTTTAATCAAATAGACATAAATGTAAAAGTACAAAACCTATCCAGTGAGAGTAAATACCACGGCACCGGGAGGATTCTATGGAAAGTGGAGATACATAGGAATGCAATTGTAAATTAGGTAATTAGTAAAGTTATACTGAAAATGTAGCAAAGGACATAGGGACAGGGAGGTACATAGGGACAGGGATGTACATAGGGACATGGATGTAAGAACCATGAGCATATGCAGGAGAAAAGAGCCCGGTGATGCTCCAAGACAGGAAGATAGCTGGTGCTCTCAAAATGGCTGTACAAGAGTAAATCAGAGAGGGGCCAGGGAGATGGCTCAGTGGAAGAAGTGCTTCCCTGGCAAGTGCAAGGGCCTGAGTTCAATCTCCAGTTCCGGAAAAAAAAAAAAAAAGAGTAAATCAGAGAGCAGGCAGTGTGAGGAGGTGCCAGGGTGTGTGTGTGTGTGTGGGGGTTCCTCAGGAAGATGTGTGGAGGGAAGATGGGGCAATCAGTAAGTCTCATTTTCTAGTTTAGATTTCTTTTTGTATTTTAGAGAAGAAGGGTCTAGCATCACTCTGGCTGTTGTACAGAACAAACTGCAGAAGGCCGGAGGGAGGTATGTCTCTGATCCATGCTAGAATGATGGTGGATTGGAGCAGGACACAGCGGGGGTGAGCGTGCTGATGATTGGCTGGTTTCACAAATATTTTGCTATAGATTCATAATGAGTGATACAGGATAATTAATTTTATATTCGCGCAAACTATTAAGTTCACAGTATAAGAACAATATTTTTTCTAGTTTTCTTATATTTGAATGTGAGGGGAAAAATCCTAAATATCACAGTAGGTAATTTACTTTTATCATACTTTCATTTAAAACCATTTAGTGTATTCTCACTTTATGTAAATACTTCAACATTTTTTATTAGTACATTTTGTAGTATATGCTTTCATTCCTCATTGAGGGTTGGTACATGGACATAACACATTTTAATTTTTTTACTGCCCCATCCTTTCCTCTCCCTGTTCCTCTCCTCCCTTTGCTTGGTTCCCCTACAGTTTCTAAACCCCATGAAAACACAAAAGGCCAAACTAACCTATGGTGAGGCTGTCCAACATGGTGGCTGCTGGCCACACGAGGTTGTTTTAACATTTGCCATAACTGAATTACTAGATTTCATAGGAATGCACTTACAAGTTGCATATACTATGTCACAGATTTGAAAATTGAATAAGGAGGGAACCAGTGGAATGCAAATACGGCGCAACGTTCTTTTTTCTTGTGGGGAAGTATGCTGTGGGTGGTGAAGTGGGGAAAGCCGATCGTGGGTGCTCAGGCACAGCTAAGACAGAAGCAAGGAGTTCGGCTGCACTGCTCAGCAGGGTGGCCTTTAGGGACAATAACAACGTAGGACTTTAGAAATGTTATAAGAAAAAATTTTGTAAGTTTGCCACAAACAAATCATAAATTTTTGACGAGATAAATATGTTTGCCCTGATTTAAACATTATGCAGTGTATACAGGTATGCATGTATCATTATATGGTAGCCTACGAATGTGTCCATTCTTAATGACTTTATACCTCAGTTAAAGAAATTTTAAAAACTTGCAAATTCTCTGAAATTATCAGATTTTTGCTTTTTTAACAATTGGAGTATGTGGATGTAAGCAACAGAAACAGCTGCTTGTGTAGGGTAGAAATGGAGTTTCATTGAAGTGCAGCGGGTAGGTCATAAAAATACTGAAAGGCTGGGACACAAGGCTTAGAAAGAGGCTAGCACCACGAAAAGCTAGGAGACCTCAAGGTCACTGGGCAGTGACTCGTAGGACATCTTTTGCTGTCATATGGAGAATGGGAGTCATGATGCTGATGACTAATCCGGGACACGAGCTGCCCTACGGCCTGTTACTAATTCAGCTGCATGTATAATGCGCATGACTTCTTCTGTCCCTTTTAGTGTCCATCTCCATCTTCTAAGCCTTAGTTGAAAGCACCCTACTGGCAGAGTCTACGTATACCTACTGGTTGTAGGGGTCTGAGAGGAGCAACTGTCCTCCATACCGTGAGCCGAGGCATTTTCTATCCAATATTGGCAGCACATAGAAAAAATGTGGTCTTAGTGGCTTTCGTGTTGCTAAGACACATCCACAACTCCCAGAGAGGAAAAGCTTATTTTGGCTCATAGTTTGTGTAGAGGGTTTTGCTATTGTTGGATGACTCTAAGCCAGGGGGCATGACAGAGGAGTAAGAGCTCCTGGCTTGACAGACAGGAAGTAGGAGAGATCAAGAGAAGAAGGAGTGACACACACCCATGTCCCACTGAACCGCCTCCTCTGACCAGCTGTCCCCTCTCAACATCTCATCTAGCATACATTCATCAGTGGAATCATCCACCAAAGAATATGATGTCCTCATGGTCCAGTCAAATCCAAAAGCCCCACCTATGAGCACATGAAGCTTTTGGAGGACATCTAGATATGAAACAACAAATATTGTTTGTTGGACCCCCAAAATCATAAATGTTCAACCTTGTCCACTGCTTTAGCTGCCCTAACCAACGTGCATATTTTTCTGTTGCAACCTTCCCTGCCCATCCAGATGATTTTGAATATACTAATCAAATTTGGATTGGATGGCCACCTATATCTCATGGTCAAGTGTTCACATTTGATGAAGCCAGTTAAAAGAGGTGAGCATTTTCATAAAAAGATAATCATATTATTTGAATAGTTCTCGAAAATTGACATTGACAGGAAATAGATACATAAACTAGAACATCAACAGCAAATAAATAGATACATAACCAGCCAATGATGTGACGATAGAAGTAGTCTGTGTCATGTCAACATAGTTTGTTCTCAGTGGCTACTTGCTGGGCCGCTTCTAGATTCCACTCCTCAGGGAAAATAACGGTCATGCACAGAACTTTCATTAAGACAAGGCACTGTAATATCACTCTTGGTCAAGGGTGTGAGTCACTCGCAGCAGAATCTGAGTCTCAAACGTGAGCATCTGTCTTCTCAGGATTATAAATTAAGAGAGAGAGCATCTACCTCCTTGGCTTTGTTAGTCAGCTTGGAAGTCCTTCAGGGAGAAGGACCGAAGTACAACCCCAAATGGCAAATGTCTGTTATGGAATATTTTTTCTTATATCAATATGTAAAGTTTTATGATTTTTAAAATTATTCATTTTTACTCATGTATATCATTCTGTTGAAAATAAAATGTATTTTAACCTATGATTTGAATTTGAGCTTTTTCTATTAACACATTTATACTGATGTTTCTCTATTTTACCAGTAATAAATATTGTTCAAAATAAACATCCAAAGTTTTATGTGGAAATATTTCTTTGACTATTTTGTGATAAATTTTTAAACATTTTTCAATATTTCAAAAAGCGTCATGATATTTAGTTCATAAATAATTTTAATGCTTAATAATTTCACTGAGTTAAGTCACATTTTATTTTAAATAATAATAAGTAATTTGCTAAATTTTGGAGTGACACTTTGCAATTTAAATAATAAATGGAAAAATTGGAAAAAATAACAATTTTGTTTTTGCAGAAAACATTTAATTGTACCTTATCAATTTTTATTTCATGTACCATTAAAAATGGTGGCAAACAACTATTAAAATAACATATTGAATGATTTCTTTAGAGCATCTTCTGTGTCGATTCATTGCAGAGATTAGGCTTACATTCAATGTGAAAATATATTTAATGATCCTGAGCTGTACTTGACCATTTGTGTACAATGTGTAGTACATGATACTTGTCAAAACAGGTTTTGAAATATATTTTGAATTATTTTTCTATTATAAAGTTAGTGTATATGTAGTGAAATTTACAAAATATAGAAAAACCATGAGAACAATAAATCAATCATGACCTTCACTTCTAGAAATAACTGCCACTGACATTTGCTTTATTGATTTTCATTGTTTCCTGTATCATCCATGTGTATATGTGCCTGGGGGTGTGTTTGTGTTACTGTGTACACTTCTTAACTTTTTCTTTCTTCTTTCTTTCTTTCTTTCTTTCTTTCTTTCTTTCTTTCTTTCTTTCTTTCTTTTTTCTTTCTTTCTTTTTTCTTTCTTTCTTTCTTTCCCTATTTTGTGCAATGATACCATTGTGAGGCAAGAAAGGAGGTCTTGACCTGTGAACATATTCAGAGGACAAATTGCAGATGCAGATTCTTTGAACTTTAGAAGCAACTTTTAGGTTGGCCTTGCCTGCTGTATGAATAAAGAAGTGAAACTTGTTGTGAGACCTTTCTGCCAGGAATCATCTCAGGGTCACCCAGAGGCTATGCTCCTCAGTGGTGGCTTTTTTGATTCCTGGAAATCTTCAGATCTTGTGCTGTGATACCAAAATATCTGTCTCTTGCAACACCGCACCTTACCATTGCCAACACAATCTGTTGTAGTGAACTGGTAATGTTTTTCTTGTGTTCTTAAAAAGATTCTCATCCTCACTCTCTTTTTCCTGAACAAAAGGCATTTAATTTTGGCTTCAAGTTAACTTTCCATTTGCTTTATCCCATAATTTATAGATTGTTCCGTTTCGTTCTTGCTTAGACTTCAGATTGACAGATCCGTTAATTGCACTGGGCCTCAGGTTCCTCTTGATTAAAATGAGGATTTGGGTCATATGTTCTCTGAGATTTTTTTCCAATTCTGATGTGGAACATTTGTCTCTCTGTGAAAGTGCTGTGGAAGAGCAGAAATAGCATGGGCTCTGCATCAAAGAAAGAGAGCTGAGTGCGGATCTTGGAGCTCCGTGACTTTGGATGCACTGCTTAATGTTCAGAAAGCTGGGGTCTCCTTTGATGTGAAAGGGGAGCATAGAATATGCTACTGTACTTAGCTGCATGTGATACAAACCTGACTACAATGGCTTGGACAAACAAGGGCTTTATTTTTCTCACTTGTAGAGAAGTCCGGGGCTAGTTCAGACATGATAGGTCTGTTTCTTTATGATTTTATTCTTCTGTTTTTTCTTTTTCTTTTTGTGTTTCCACCATCCTTAGGTGTGGCTCTCAGCTTATGATCTTACCACAAATAAACATCTTACCTCTGTCTATACAGGACTAAGACAAGGGCAGATTTCAAAAGTGGAACACCAGCTGAGATTTCATGAGTAGCTACAGTTTTATAGACTTTGCTTTCATGTCATTGGTCAGATCCATGAAAAAAAATTATTTCCAGTAACAGGGAATAGGGAGCATTATGACTTTGCTGTACATGTTGACTTCATGAATAAAATTATAGCTGGCAAGAATCTAAAGAAGAAGGTAGGGCTGGGCCATGAGTAGATACCATCACAGCCTGTCACTGGGAAGACCTTCTACCTTCCAGATGGTCTCCGAGATGACATCCATCTGGTGGACAGACACACACTATGCAGCAGCATGATCTCTACTCTCTGTTTTGTGGCTGTTCCCATTTAAGACCAAAAAGACTTTTTCAATGGGCAAGACAATGGTGCATATATTTTGATGTTACTTTTAGAAACACATAGAGTACTAAGAAATGTAAGACCTGTCACTTCCTCAGTTTTTTGTTTTTTACAAATGTTGGTTTCTAAAGTGGCTTGAGAATTAGGTCTCTCATTTTCACTTGTTTGATATTAGGAAAGGAAGCAAATAAGTTACAAAAATATGTGTTGAACTTTTTGGGCAGTTGCAAAGTTCCAAATGAATAGTAAAACTGGATTAAGGTAGGAAAGTGTTTATGACTTGGGGGAGTCTTTGATTGGGAGAAAATTCCACTAGGTAGAGAAAGTGATCATGAAAGTAGCATGGTAGACTGCTGCTGGGAAGTTAGAAACATATTTTCTTTGAAAAACCTTAAATTAGTGTGCAGAGTTCTTTAAATGCCCATTGTTAGAATCATTAAGAGAATATACTTCCACGATGTTCTAAATGTGTTATGCGCAAGAAGATTCTGTCAGAGACATTAGTAATAGATTACATTTACAAAATCCCCATAATTGTAGTACTGGAATTCTGAGGAAGAGGTTGCTGTGACACTCTGGTGAGGGTCCATCAAACTGGCTGAGGAGAGAAGAAAATCTAAAGCTCATGCAGAGGTTGGCTGTGTGGAGGGCTTGGCTTAAACAAGAGCAGGCCTTTCAGGACAAGGAAAGACTAACAAATAGAGGACATCACCATCTCTTTAATAACAACGCCCAAACACTTCACCATCATCACCCAGGGAGGGCAGACAGAGTAGAAAGCAAGGCTGACTTCAGCAGTTCTGATGTTTGACATGACTCTTACTCTTGGCAGGAGCCCTGAGTCCGTGGCTCCCCTAAGACGTTTCAGATATGGCAATCAGTCTTGAGAGCTCCCTGGAGCAGCTCTCCATGTTCCCACCCCACCATTGGCATCGAGCACTCTGGAGATGGGACTATTTTATGATTCCATGAAGGTCTTGCTTGATAATCAGAGAAGTTGGCCTTTAACTCTTTTGAAGTTCACTGGTCAGCTGAGAAAGTTAGAAGCAGTTTCTTTCACTGGGTGTTAAAGTTTTGCTGGTATTTGAGTGTACTCTGTTGATACTTTCATAAATGGGGAGCAGGAGTGCTAGAGCAGTTATGCCATTTATAACACTAAATTATGTTTTGCTATGAATCAAGTTTTTGAAATGTTTGACTTATTCTCTAACCCACTGAATTATTTTTTTAGACTACAAATTCTCCCTTATACTTGTTTAGAAAAAGCTGTTTGTAAGCAAACACACATATTTTTTACAAAATGCCAAAAGATGTGTTTTGTGCACTGACAGAGTTAAGACTTACCAGAACCCAGTGACATAGTTATCTCTACTAACAGTGGAGGAAACTGGCATGGAAAGGAGGAGCGATGTACTTCGGATCTCAGCTTGCACACTGCAGAGCCAGCATTTAGACAAAGCTACGTGGCTGGAAGGCCTCCGCTCAGCCCTGCTGTGCCAGCCTTGCTTAGTAAGAAGTTAGACACAGTCAGAACATTTCACAATCTTTATTCTTGGTTACCGTTGATTTTATTTATTTATTCATTCATTCATTTATTTATTTATTTATTTTGGCAGAACCGGGGATTGAACTCATGCCCTTGTGCTTGCCAGGGAAGTGCTTATTCCACTGAGCCATCTCCCCTGCCCCAAGTTACTTTTTATTTTAAATTTGTGCGCATCCTGGACTTTTTAACATACAATAGTTTGGTGGTATGTTTTACTATAGCCCACAGGTGTTTTTCATTTCAAAGAAGTTAAAACACAACACACACACCACACACACACACACACACACACACACACACACCAGGTTGATATCGGAAGACATCCTCATTTTCATTTGAAGTGAGTTACTGCCTTCTCCAACCCTTCAAACATTATTCTTATTGCAGAAAAGGAGAAGAAGGATTTCTGAATGAGTTACAAATGACAATGAAAAATGCAGAAAATTGCACAACCTTGTATAATACACATACATCTGGTCATTAGCCAAACAGAATTATCCTTTGAGTTTTGGGAGGGCCCTTTTTCAAAAATCAACATGTTCTATTCTTCCCAAGTATAAATCTCCATTTGTTTTCAAAGGCAGTGAAGCGTGGGAGAAGTGGCTCTTACCAGCCTGCAAGAAAGCTAATTATTCTCAATTTTCCTCAGTCATGCATTTAGTGACATGTTGTCATTAGAAAATTGGCCTTGCGTGGTGTATTTACACCATGAAAAATCAGTAAACAGTGAAAATCATGGCCTTTTCTCCTTCTTCCCTAGAGACAGTCATTAAACATTTACCAGCATGCCACTGTGCGGGAGCTTGGGTGTCTAATGAGTACATGATATTTAAAACATTCTCTCTAATAAATTTTCAAAGGAAACAGACTGTAGAGATAAATACAACCTCTTTGCCTACTTATTTCCACTCTTAGTGTGTGTGTGTGTGTGTGTGTGTGTGTGTGTGTGTGTGTGTCTTTGAAACACATCTTGGAAGGGAATCAATCTTAAGAACATGAAATTATCAACCATGTGGGAAGACTTCTCAAAATAAAATCTCTTTCCCTTTTGGGAAGCTTTTTCGGAAACAGAAGCCTCTCTGGGTTTTCATCTCTGGTTTTCACTGGACATTTACGAAGAGCAATTACTTCCCGCTGAGTCCCTGTTAGCCCCCCAGCACTGATACTAATGAGCAAACCACGGATGAGCTGAGATGCGAATGGGTATGAGTCACCTAAATGCACTTAGCTGGCACTTCCTGCCCCGCTGCTTGCGTCACTGCAGGCACTTGGTCCTTAGCAGCGAGGATAGAAGTCATAGTTGCACAATCGTACATTGCTCAGGGATCTGGACATTTGATGGATCTCTCTGAAAAGGACACACTGATTTGTTCTGGTGACATTTTCTGTACCAATGCATGCCAGCATTTTGGGACTGTATCCAGGTTCAAATGCTCATAAATGACTAATACTAAATTCAAAGCTTCCTTTTAAGATATACTGCTCTATCGACAACAGAGGGCTGCACAAATAGGATGAGAGAGGGCTGGCCTTTTCTGTGCAAACACTTTAAACAAACATGGTTCTGAGAAGGAGGAAGTGCTAGAAGGACTAAAGGCTAAAGACAGAAAAGCAGCACAGGCTTCCCATCAGAGCCATGGGACGCTGCTTGTTTATTTTTGCTTTTTTGCCTGTGCTCGCCTAAATCACTGATGCCACAAATGGGAGATTAAAGCATTCGCAATGCGGAATACTCTAAGCGGCAGGTGCAAGGCTGAAAGCTTTCTGACCAGCCTCTGGGAAGGTTGGCGTATTCTTTGCATGCTATGGGACTCTAATGGGAGCAAATGGTAGTGTATCACTGCAGAAATGAAGGTGAAGCATTGGAGAAGGGTGAGGCAGTCACTCAGGGACGTTTGTGTGTGTGTGTGTGTGTGTGTGTGTGTGTGTGTGTGTGTGTGTGTGCGATACTGGGGTTGAACCCAGCACCTTGTGTTTGCCAGGCAAGCAAACTGAGCTATCACCCCAGCCCAGGGACGTTTTTATTCTTAAGAATGATTATGTCAATGAGTAGGAGGTGAACAGCATGAGGCAAAGCTTCTTCAGAAGCAATTGTTATGATACTGGAATAAAATTTATTTGTTTATATTCTACTTGACCCCTTAAATTATTTAAGGGTTCCCTAGTTATTTACTCTATGAGAAATATATATTACAGCTAAGTGAGCAAATTGAGCAAAAGGCAAAATAAAGATTAAAACAGCAGATCAAGGGTGAAGCTATCCCACAGCTTGCATCATAGGATCTTCCTTTACTCAAGGAAGATGAGGTGGCGCATACATCAGCCCTTGAGTTTTAGGGCTCATGGTAAAGGATTATTGACTCAGTGTTTGTAAGATGAAAGCAAGACATTTGCTCAGGAAAAGTGCTGCTCTTCTACGCTATTGAGAGTATTTGACGGAAAAGGTCAGTCAACATTTACATTTAGGAGAGGCACATTTAGTAATAAGTATTTGAGTTGGATGAACATCATTTTTAATTAATTTCTTGAAGGGCATAACATTTAAAATCTAATAACTATCATTTCAGTATTTAATATGCCAAAAGTTAGGATGAAAAAGCCCTTTGCCAGGCGTATTGGGGCACGCTAGTAACACCAGCAACCTGACAGGCTGCTGTCGCAGAGCGTCCCTTCGTAGAGCGCTTCTGTCTCACAATTCAGAGGTACATATCTGTGGTGTAGCTCAGTGGTAGACGCAAAGCTCTAGGTTCAGTACCCAGGAAGTGAGGGAGCAGATGTGTGTGTACACGCACACATACACACTCACACCCAAAAGCCTACAAAAATAAAACCAGTCCATCTAAATGGAAAGCACTGAGAACAACCAGCTAATTTAATGTTAATTAATTTACCTTTATGGTTGTAAAATCATATAGCAATACAAATTGATTAATGGGAAAACATTACTCAGTTGTATAAAAAGGGGTAGGCCTTAGAAGCAGATCTTTTATTTTTACAAACCCCTTCAGTAGTGTTACAGTTTATGTCTAGGTGTTCCCCGCAAAGATTCGTGCAGTCATTAGGGCAGGCTTCTGGAGTTTGTGGTTAATTTGTGATTCAGTGTTGGGATTATGGGTGTGAGTGCTACACCCACCCTGGGGCGGGTGATTGCATACAATATAAGGAAGGGAGAGGAGCTTGTTAGCTGTGGCAGCTGCTGCTCCTCCCTTTGCTTTTTGCTGTTTTCCTGCTGTTGTGAACAGCTGCCCTCTGCCATGTGCCACTCTGTCTCAGAGCCAGCAGAGCCAGCAGTGTGGGCTGGAGCCTCCACTAACTGTGAGCTAAATAAACCCTTCCTTCCTTAATTTTTGGTGTCAGGTATTTTGTCCCAACAATGAGAGAAAAGTAACTGAGACAGATAATTTCAATCAGTGAACACTCAAAAATCTCAAAACAAAGTATTATTGAACCAAAACTCTCTTCATAAAACTCTTCTTTCTTACCTAACATCACATAAATAGAGATATAGTGAGAGATAGAGATAGGGATATTATTTCTTCTTTTTAAGATAGACTCTTGACATAAATATATATAGGTCAGACCAAGTTTGAGCTCACTACATAGCCCTGGATGACAGCAAACTCATGGCAATCTTCCTGCCTCAGCCTCCCAAGTGCTGGGGTTGTAGGTGTGCATCGTCATGCCAGCTTCCTAACTTCATATTTATTAAACGGAAGGGGTTGCTTATTAGCCTTTATCTCTGCCAATTGATTTTGGATTGAAGATCATAATACATACAAGGTAAGATCTTCATAAAGCAAACTGTAATCTGAACCAGTATTTGATGAAGAATGACTCTGGTCTAAAATTTCTCAGAAGCACCGTGTACATAAATGTCAGTGTGAAAACATTAAAAAGATTATTCTTTTTTCTTATTTTATCCTCTGTTGCATTCTTCTTGCTATAATTTAAAACAACCTCAAAGATGGATTTGACCATCTTTTAAGGCCCACTGAAATATGAGACAGTGATGCTTAGGAAAGAGTGGACTGGGCAGGGAGAAAGGCCAGCATTGGACATCAAGAGCTGGGTATGAAGAACCTCAGCGAAGAGCAGGAACACTTTCCCTTTTACATGGTGTAGGTGGCAGTGGATACGCATACACTGAAGATGGGACACCGCAGCTAGAAGGCAGACGGGTCTAGAGATCCTGAGTACACAGGTACCACATGTTCACAAAGTCAGTATCTATGCTACGTACCGTGAGGCCAAGATGCACGGAAAGCCTGCTGAAAGTGCTGTTTTTGAAGCCTCAGTCCAGAACATTCTGAATCAGAAGGTATGAGAAGGGAGGGAGGAGGAAGAAAGGAAAATAATTTTAGGCTTATCTTAGATCTGATGCCGGTGATTCACAGGCACAAGTTTGTATCACGTGCTTCCGCTTCTGTCTTCTTGTGTTCAGAAATGCACATGATCGTAGGAATTTTTTTTTATTCCAGACTATGTAATTCAAGCCAATCCTGTACCATCCAGGCTGTCTTTCTCCCACACCACGATCTTATTGTGTCTTCCTCTAATCTGTTTACATCTATGTGTATCATTTATGGTTTCTATTTAGCAAGACGATATGAAATACAGCATGCCAAGTTTTTGTTTTCTGTGTACCAACAAATATTGGGAGTGTGACCTCCACCCATCACCACTTACATTTCATGACTATTCTATTCAATGATGGCATACAATTATGTATTTCAACGCACAAAATAGTTCACCTTTGCTTTAGGGGTGGAAACTTACATTTTTTTTCTTAAACAAGAAATTACAATGAAAATTCATGTATGATATAATGGTGAAAGTAGGCAATATGGTACAGAGTGAAGTTTTAGAAATGTGACCATGGAATTAAAACATATATGCACTTGAAAATTTTTAATCAATTGTTCAAAGTTTTTCTTTAAAATACTTGCTTTAAACCTCAAAACAGATAACGGCAGCCCTTTCCCCCAAATTTTAGCAGTAGTAAAAATGGCCAAACAACATTTTTAAGTGAAAGATAAATGAAAATGTCATAAATTATTTGCAATTACTTAGTTATAAATAAGGCAGCTCCTTTTGTGTTCATGTATAAGCCTACTATCATAGTTTTTCTAAAAGTATAAACCATATGATTGTGTCTTTGATCATTTATATTTGGCTTATTTTTAATATAGTTTCATGAAAATGTTTAGGCAATATATTACTTTGTATGACATCTAGATTAAAAGTACTCTTCAAAGCAATACCCCATCAACAAATATGAAAATTTGAGAAATATCACTATAACCATCTTAATTAAAATCCCAGAAGAGTTAGGCCTTAGGAATAGAGTTAGGTTTAGATAGAGATTTACATAACTAAAACTCAGCCCCAAGTCTCAGTGTCTTTCTTATCTGGAGACTTCATTCCTTTATTTTATTTGGCTAACAGGAACAGGGGAAATCCGTCTCATAAGGGACAGTGTTTCTGGTTCCTCCTTCCTTTCTCCTATTCTCTTCCTGACTCCTTCCCTTCATTTCTTCTTCCTTTCTTATACTACTATCCATCCAACAGATAATGATTAGACATACATGAAAAGATAAGAGTACATGACTGATATCCAGAAAAGTTCAGATGCACTCAAAAACTACCCATTGACTGTGTCTTATTTGCTAGCCACTAATTTTTCACAAGATAAATATAACTTTTTTGTTAGCATCAGGTTTACTCCAAGA
>NW_004524598.1:18320298-18330200 GCF_000260255.1 Octodon degus | reverse complement strand
CCCAATACTATTATGGGCTACTGGACTCTTTTAGAATATTTTGCTGAGTTTACACACCTATAATATTCAAATAACGGAACTTATCAAAAAAAGGGGATACAGATGAATGTCCATTTTGCATCTGTGTATTCAAAGTGGTTAGGATAGATATATAGTTACATTCTCTTAATGAATAGAGTGATTTGTTCTAATGGTATTTGTAAATAGAATATCATGTCCTCATCTTGTACAGCAATTAACCACTATGAAGAATGTACACAATGTGTTTATTATTGAAACTGTCCTACCAATTTGGTTTGAAACTGTCTCATTGCTATTTGTTTCTCAATAAAATTTTAAAAAAATTTTAAAAAAAGAGTAATGCACATCCATTTACCTAGAAAAAAAAAGAAAGAAAAAGAAGTAAAGCCATGCTGTTATGTTGAACTATAGGGGACTCAGGCCAACAATTTCTGACTTTGCCAGTGAAGCAGAAGACCCAATTTTATTATGGACTACGGGACTGTTCTAGAATATTTTGCTGAGTTTACACACTTATAATATTCAAATAACGGAACTTAACACAAAAAGGGGATACAGATGAATGTCCATTTTGTATCTGTGTATTCAAAGTGGTTAGGATAAATATATATTTGCTTTCTGTTAGTGAATAGAATGATTTGTTCTAATAGTGTTTGTAAATAGGATATCATTTCTGCATCTTGTACAGCAATTAACCACTAAGAAGAATGTATGCAATGTGTTAATTATTGAAACTGTCCTACCATTTTGGTTTGAAACTGTCTCATTCCTATTTTTTTCTCAATAAAATTATGTAAAAAATAAAAATAAATTAGCAATAAAAAAAGAAAACAAACAAGCAGAAAAGATAAGCAAAGCAGTCTGACCTCAGGCCACACTGCGTGCATCAGCAGGCAATAGAAGCAGGGCAAGGGTGCTAATGCCACAACCTCGGATTTCAGAGCAATGCAGGCTAAGGCTGGCCTCCTCGCTGTAGGAGTGGGGCTGTATGCTTCAGTTTCAGCTCTGCAAGCAGGTGCTTTGCAATCTGCTCCACAACCCAGCTGTCTCCTGCAGCTACCTCTCATGCAGTCATGGTGGGAACGTAACGCTTGGATCCCCAGTGGGAAGCTGTCCTGGAATTGATCAGAGGCACAGGTTCTAACAAGGAGCCTTTCAGAACAATGGCATACAACCAGGCACTCCAGAGAGACAGCATTTAGGTTGGAGACACTCAAGGACTCCGGCCCCAGCGGAGCGCCTGGTTCTCCCTGCAGGTCACAGAGATCGGCACTCTGCTCTCTGCTGCCTTCTCTGCGAGACCCTCTGCAGTCCACAGCTTTCCCTTCAGCTCTGTGGCCCGAGTCCCCCTTTCTTGCAAGCCACCAGCTGGAAGCTAAGGAGAAAGAGCAGACTGTGTCTGCCCTTCATGGCCTTGTGGTTTGTCTCCTCAGGTTTCTTTTTTTTTCTGGCAGATCCCTCCTAGTTCTTGGGCATTTCATTTTCTATTTATCCTTCCTTAAGGTGATACTTTCTAGTTTCTGGATTCTGGATCTTGAAGAGACTTAGTTGCTGCTCATCACTCTGCCATTTTCCTGGAAGGTATTACTCTCCTATTGTAATTTAACTTTATTGAGGATGCCAGGTAAGGAGGACATAGAAAATTCATCCTGTAATGACTGCTCCCAATTTTACTTTGTTATAGTACATACTTTGAACTATTAAAGAGATAATTGGGAGAGTCCATAACTTTTTCTGTTACTTTGATCTTTAGAAATCCATCCATCTGAGTTTAATCTCTAATTTCAAATTTCATGAAAGATTTTCTTCCTTTTGCTATTTGTGCCTAATGCAGTCTATTGGGACCATGGAGAGACAAAGTGGACCCACACCACAAAATTTGTTCAGAAATGCCCACCACGAAGCACACACACCCCAGTGTCCAAAAACTTAATTGCTCATATAGTGCAGCTTAATGAAAGGAGCCTAGAAGTTTCCATGCATGTCCCAAAAGGACTTCAGAGAGAAGGTAGCAGAGGCTAGCTCAAGCCTTTCACTGTGCTTGAGGGTTCCTGTGAGGACTTGGATTGATTGCTTGGGACTCCCCTTCAGTGCCCAGGGAGAGCACACCTAGGATTTGCCATTACCTGCCTGGTTGTAGTGAGGAACAAAAAGGAGAGTTGCCCATTTACCAAGTATCAAAATGGTGTTAGAGTCCTTGTCAAAGTCCAAGCAAGTCAAGCGCTCTCTCTCTCTCTCTCTCTCTCTCTCTCTCTCTCTCTCTCTCTCTCTCCCTTCTCTCTCAGTTCTGTTCTTCCATTTGGAAGGATGAACAAAAAGGAACATTTAACAGAAAAACAATCTTTAAGAAAAACTAATACACATGTTGAACAAATGGCACAGGAAAAATTATTTTAACATGTAAAAATTCATTAAGCAGTTCCTTTTATTTTTTTTCCTTTTGAACTAACGCAGGCATAAGCACACAGGCACACCCACACATGTCACTGGATGCAGAAGGGCTGTGGCACAAGCGGTGTCACTGGAAGATCCAAAACCAATCTTCCTGCTCCCAGCTTTGCCACTGCATTGACATTTCTCAGGAGCTCAGGAGGAAAACACAGACTCAGGATACTCCCCAAGCCTGGCGGATTGGAATCTGCACTTTATAGACTTCTTAAAATAAAGTTGTTCTTTAATCCTTTAAAATAGTTCCATATGGAGACGTTTTCCCCGCACATACCTGTTTGATCAGATTCAGCTTTAAAAATAAACCAACATGTAAGTGTGTTCTGAATTCAGGAAAGCAACTTGATTTTAATATTTTTCCCCATGTTATGCCCCAAAATGTGCAAACTAAAATTTTTGCTTTTAAACTAGTTGTTTTAGTGCTATGTAAAGGCAGGATTACCTAGTGAGTAATTGGTTTTGAGGGTTGTAAAAACATACTTATTCACATTCATGTTCAAGATACTGAGGACACCAACCTTAACAGAAGAAAATCATATCTATATGTGCATATTGATTTGTTTTAAGAGAGAATGCACTCAGTTCTGGTGAAGCACCAAAGTATAAATAGTGTTTGATACACATTTGATCCTAAAGAGAGGCAGTTCTTTTTGGGAGGGTTCAGGGAAGAATGTATTAACAGATTACTGTTTCCAACTGTTCGGCTATGTGTGAAGGAGAGTTCACAGGTGTGGCTTCAAAGATTGCAGATGTATTGCACTTTCCAAATTTGGTACTCATCATGTAGTATTTGAAAGTATTTCATCATACTTTGAGTTAAAGAAATGAAATGTCAATAAAATTTCACAATTTTTTAAAAAGTAGAATGGTAATGAATCCACTATTTTAATCTGATCGTGATTTAATTGTTTTCTTTCTACCATGATTTCTCCTGATAACACATTATTCCCACGCTTCGAAGTTTCCTTCTACTCTTTCCTCTTCCCAAGTTCAGTCTGCTTGGTGTTTTCATGCTCATCCTTATCTTTCTTAGTCCTATCGAACACAGAACATGATGTACATGAACATATTGTTGTACACTCTTTTCCGGCAATTGTTTCCTCTGTCTATCTTCTTTGCCTAGCTAGACTACTAAAGTCCTTTAGAGTAGATCTGATATGTTGACAATATTATATTCCTAGTACATCAGTCAGACCAGAACATATTAGGTGTTTAGTAACACAAGCCAAGTCAAAGTGCCCTATTGCCTATAGAGAGTTGCATTTTTCCAGGGTACATGGAGTCAGTAGGCTCATTAAAACTCTGTAGGGCATTATGGGAAATTTAAGTAACAGGTTATTGTGGGAAGTGAGTTGAGAGTAATCTCAGGTAAACTTTGTGATCTTTACAGATGTACCTTAAACGAACTCCTGATGCCAAATTCACTTACCCAAATCTGCCAACGTGAGAGTTTATGAAAAGTGACTCAACGAGGTAAATGAAGTGTACACCAGGTTCTGGCAATAATATCTTGGCATGTGTTGCTGGCAGTCACTTATTGTCTGCTTTGGAGGCAAACAGCAAAATTGGGGAAGGGAATTGGCAAGTACCTAGTTTTTAGACTAAAGTCTTAATGTTCTTCCCTTGACTTGGTTGTCAGCCAAAGAGCCTGGGTTAGCTCACCTCATTTCCAGGTGGATTTTGGAGGAGAAGGTTGCCAACAAAGACACGCACCATGACTCTAGAGTGTTATTCTATCTCTGAAATTCAGGTGGAATTGGAGTCATTTTGTCAAAGGACTTCACAATGTTTTTCATCTGTACTGCATTGTGGGAAAATCAGCATAATCAAATATATCATGGAAAATCTGCTCAAATCCCTATTTGTTGATCTGGGGAAAGAATCTAAGAATTTAAGGAGTTCCACTTTTTTCATTCTTTTTTTCCATTCATGAATACAATTGCTAAGTCCTGGTCTATCCTTAACTACTGCTGCTAGGAAGATTTTTGTGGAGTTATCATGAAGGTAGAATAATTTTTCTTACTTCCTGTAACTCACCCAGTAAAACATGAACTTTCATTACTCATTTTTTTTTTCTGTAAGAGGCCAGAAAACTGTCACATATATGTTCTCAGGGATAATATTTACAGTTCATCACAAAAAATACTTCTTTTGCTATATCCCGGCTGATTTACATGTGATAATTAAATTAAATATTCTTGTTTTTCTTGTGTAAAGGGCACTGATGTTCATTGTAACATCTTTACTTACAATTTAATTAAACATGGATTTTCTCATTATAGTCTGTATGAAAAATTTCACATTAAATAGCAGGCTTCATGTGATTACTCTGTTTTAAGGTCACACAGCCAATTATCCAATCAGCTTTGGTGTCTATGATGGCTTCCTATGATCTGCAAACACACAAGTATCTTGCAGTTACAGGATATTTATTCAGGGAGGGCACTCTTCCTTTATTGATTCTGTCACTGCCCAAATCTTTTTGATTGCCAGGATTATTAATCACATCACTTCCTTAGTTTCAGCCCTGCATTGCCACCTGTTCCAGGTCTTTGTTGTTCTACCTTTCACCACAGCAGCTTAGCGTAAGCCACCTTGGTCAGTGGGGGAAAAGTAGCATGGTCCATTCCTAAAGTTAAGTGGATCATCTAAGATGAATGTCCTGAAACGTATTGAGTAAGTATCATGGAAACAGGAATACTTTCCAAAATTTATGATTAAGTAGCCAAAATTTTTTTGTTGTTGTTGTTGTTTTTTGTAAGCTCAGATATTAAGGTTGGGCATTTTCTAAGAATCATTTTATGGGCAAGGTATTGTAGTAGGTTTCCATAGTAACTTTGTTTACCTCTCACCTCAGCGTAAGTGGTCTTTTCATCATTGCAGAAGAATGCAAAGTGGTCATCAGGGAGAGGAAGAGAGAGCTCATGACCCCCTGAATCACAAGGCTGGTGACAGCTGAAGTGGGGCTGCAAACCTCAATATGTGTAACTCCATCTTGCTTTTCTAGAGAGAAATAGAAAAGATGCTCAAGTTGCAATGTAACATTCCATGACCCAGTAATGCCTCTGGACATTGCCAATCAGGGAAACCATACTAATCCAGTCCTGCTTCCATGCCTTCCAGACTCAGGACAACTATCTTTGTGTAGATTGGGCCAACTTAGTTCTGCCCCTTTCAACAGGATCTTCAGGTGTAGCTTAATTTCAGGAAGCAATATGTTGTCCATTTAGATTTCTGTGGTACAACAAAAATAATCTCCCAGTCAATTGCCATCTGGCTTAAGACGGTTTTTAATGGGCTAAGGTGCTCCAAAGATACATCTCAATGAAAATAGAATTTTTGTAATTATTTGAGGAAAAACATATATAAAGGTCACTGTGCACTTGATACTCTTGGGAAGGAAAAAGGAAGAGGTGATAGTAACTAGATGCCAAGTAGAAGCAAAAGGGGGTCCATGAGGCATAGCCTGCTCTTCTGTGAAATATGCTTCTTTTTTCATTTGCAGAGTGTATGACAGTATTGGAAGGCCTAGCATTAGCACGATGACTGAACATGCTCAGTAAAAAGAGCACAAAGACTTTACTAAGACAGCGATAAACATTTGCCATTAATAATTTGTAAACCTAACTTTCTTTTATTCTTCCCCCTTTTTTCACAACAAAACTGTCCTTTAAGATAGATATGCAGCTACTTTCTCTTAGTTCACTGAGAATAAAAGTTTGTACTAATGTTGCTTAGACAAGAGATCATGTCTGCATCTTGTCCTCTGAATAACCACTAGGAAGACAACAATATGCAGTGCATTAATTATTGTAAACTTCCTACTAACCTGTTTTGAAACTGTTTCATTGTTATTTTATCCTTTTTCTCATTAAAATGCATAAAAATTATAAAAACATAGTATTTATTACCAAACATTTTTTAAACCATCCTAAAACTTCTCCATTCTTTTGCAATTTGGAAAACTCATTTATTAGGACTGTGCTATGAGAATTTGTACTAATTTCATGAGTATTGTAAGATGAGCTCAATTAAATTTCTTCCATTCCAAGTCTCTGTTTTGTTTCCTAGAAGACAACTATTTTGAATGTTGACTTTTAGTTATTAAGTTTTTATAAGAAGTCACAATTTCATGCCATTTTTTAGTGGACAGTTTTTTATTATATTTAGTGGAAAATTTTCCAGATACCTCAATGAACAAATCTGAATGTTATGAAACTAAATTTTTCAAGCAAGTTTTATTACGTACATTCTCTTTGGAGTAAGGAATCATTTTTTTTAAATGGAGGATTTTACAGCAGATATTACAAGTATGAGCAAAATGTAATTTTTGATGTACAGGTTGATCATTTAAATATTGTATCAGAATTTTAAAAATCATCAGTTGAGGGCATTTATGTATGATAAACCTTATTATCCTATTTAGGAATTGTTCATCTTAGGTATACTTAAATATAGTTTTATAATCTATGATTGAAACTCATTCTGTGGTCACTAAGAATCACTTTATTGGGTCCCTTTCTTCGAACCCGAAGAGCCAGTGCAACATGGTAGAAACAGTAGAGAGCTTTTGGAAGATACTTTCTTAATAAATCAGTGAAAAACCAAGCAACCTTACTCAAGGTCAGTTTGAACTACATAACAGATTTTGCCTCAAAAAACCAAAAACTTAGATTTCATCCTTAGCAGCCTCAGGGTCTTTAGTTTAGATACCTACCCTTCCCTAATCTTTGGTTCATATCTATAAAATGGTGACCCCCCAAAAAAAATTGTGACTGGGTAGTTGGTAGAATCAAATAGGTAAGAAAGAACTTACATAAAGCTTTAATATGAACATTTGTTAATATTATATCTACTGAAAATACCAAGTAAGAAGAATTTTGATGAACCAAAGTAACAGTTGTATCAAGACAGGATGAATTGGGAAAAATAACTCATAAAATGAATCAGCTCAGTGTATGTTGTACTATTTACCTTCATTTGGCTGAAGGACTTAACTAGATATCAAAGCTGTTAACACTAATGCTGAGAAGAAGTCAGTGTTGGGGCTCGTCTAATAAAGGACAGACAAGGAGCCTTGGTATCCTCCTGGCAAGAGCTTCCACCTGCCACTTCAGAACCTTGCAGCCTACCTAGTGATGCCACGCTGTGCAAGCCAGCATCTACTTGATTACTGGGCAACGTTTGGAAGGTCAGGTCTTCCCAAATTCCTACTGTTCACAAACTGATGAGCATGGTGAATTGTCAATTGCTTTTCCCACATGCAAAGTAGATCATAGTTTTTATGGAAATCCCAGCTCAAATAGTGGCATGCATCCCACTTTCACATACAACTTGTAAATACCACTTGGAAATCTGAGCTTCCTTTGCTTGCCCACAGAGAATGTGTGTTGGGAAGATGAGCTTATATCCATAATGAGAGAAGAAGTCAATGGAAAGACTGATATCTAGAGATTCAATAGCCTTCCGGTCATTGTCAGGGAAAATTGCTCTACAATTATGAGACAGTTATGAGAAAGAAATTTGTCGAAAGGTTTTGAAGGGACAATCACAAATTGCTGATGAAAGTAGATGAAGCTATGAAAAAGATTTATGAAGACTGATTTAGAATTGAATAGTATTATGAGACACTTTTGGAATTCCACAGTGTGGCTGAGGCCAGGAGGCAAGAGATGAGAAAGGGTAAAATGCTGCACATTGTTTGCCAGCAGACGCATTAGGCCCTAGAGCTCAGATCTCAGCTGTAAAATCCGTTGTTCTCTGGGCGTATTGGTTGTGGGAAATGCCTGTGGTTTTCCCAGCCTGCCTCTCTCAAAAGGCTTTGAATACAAGTAGTCTCAGAGGTTATAAGAAACCAATAAGAAAGGGAGAAGTGAAACCTAATAATTGAAACAAAATAGTAGAAATAGCAATGAAGTGTTAATTGAAACAACTTTCTGTGCTGTGAGTCATCTTACAATGATACTTACTAATTTCTTGAAGAAAGTTGTGTGGTGTGTGTAGTTGACAGCTGGTTGAGAGTCTCCCACACACACACAGGAGAAGTCCCAGTCGCCTCTGTAGTGGTAAGTGGGAGTTCATCAGTACCCTGTCTTTCCTGGAGGGATCTGGAAATTTCCCTCCTTAAAACTAGATACCTTTTGAAGAAGACATCTGTCTGCTGGACTTTTGGACCTATGCCATTTAACACCAAATTTTAGTCTACGTTTATATGTTCATGCTTTATAATTCTTTCTCTAAATATAACTCTTACGTCAGGTATAATTCACTTGATGATTGAAAGTGATATCAAGATAAAAAACTGCTCCTGTTTTCCTGTTCACTTCATGAATAAAAACTTTAAATCTGATAATGAGTCTGAACATTTAATAGAACGTAATGTTTCAGAAGACAACCTCCATTGGCTTATGCATGTGTGGTTTTAATCTTGAATAAAGGAGTGCAATGAAAATTCCCAGGAGGCAATGCTCCTGTTCCAACACGAAAGGAACTATGGGGTGGGGAGGATGAGCTGATGGGGACACAGCACCTGTGCATTGGGAAACTGTTCGTTAGGTTCGGCTTATAAACCCAGCCTGGAACTCTAACCACATTACTGAATTCCTCTGTTTTATAATGTGTGACTATAAGTTGAGAATGCTACAACCTGTATGAAGTTTTCATGAGCATTAAATGATATACACAGAAAAATGCATTGCTGAAGTGCGATAAAACTCAAAATACGATTTTCTACTTCCTTTTCTAGGGCAAAATCTCTTACAATATGAATTTATTATCAAGGAGTGGGGGAAATTGTAGTAATTAAGGTTAATTGTGCCACTGAGAAATTATACATATATATATATATATATATATACATAATGGAGCACTTAATATTTTACTTCAACAATATTTTTAATTAAGTATTTAGATTTACATGGTGCCATGTTATAAAATCTTGGAAAGGTTGATTTTTTTTTTGAGAAATCAACACACAAGTTGTTTGTCACCACGTCACATAGAAATTAAAAATTAGCATGAATAAAATCTTGAAAATAATCCAAGAATGAAAGTTCACCCTTTTATATTGGGAAAATATTAAGATTTAAGAATGAAGATAAGAAAGGGCTATAATGAGCTTTCAGGTCCACAATGGCACTTGCTATTGTTCATTCATAAATCTGGTATCTAAGCTACTAGCTTTCTCAGGTCCCCTCATTAACTGATGCCTATTAATTAGATCTGAACAGCTCATTGTATGCTTCCCGGGCATACTGTGCAGAATGTTAATGACCAAAACCAAAAATAGAGCAACCTTTAAAACTCGTATTTCCATCACAACTTTTGCAACCTAGCAATGTGGGAGCAAAGTATTGGAAAGAGACTTATTTGTTGCAACCCCTCGAAAACTACAGGAAAGGAAGTAAATTCTATGACTTCTATTTTTTTTTTTT
>NW_004524598.1:18318448-18320198 GCF_000260255.1 Octodon degus | reverse complement strand
TTGTTAGGATTCAGCAAAGCGAGCTTGTATTCCATCCTTAGTGTGCTGTTCCTGCAGCCACTGCTGCTTAGGCCTGGTTAGGCACAGTCTTGACCCTTCTCTTTATCATTCTGGAGTCTTAAAGAACTCCCTCTACACTGAATATTTCTATAGGTCTTATCTTTCTCCATGTAATTGAGTAGGTTTTAGTGACACTTTTGTTCTCTGAAACATAAATAAGACTATGTTTCTAATCTCCTTGCTGCTGCCCCTGTTAATCTCATGGTCCTGAGAGCAAAGGCTACAGCTGAGATAGCCCTGAATGAACTCCTTTCTTTTGTTATTTGGCTTTTCCTGTTTTCACATTTTCAAGAAACTATTTGCTCATTTGTAATATTATAAAGACTCTGGTGACAGTGCACAACCTAGCCTCATGATAATTTTTTAAATTTGTGGCCAGAGTTTCAAAGAGCACATCTATGCTTGAAGCAGATAGTAGTCATCTTAAAATTAATGAAACAGAGCCTACCAAGAATTCAAAATTTTAACGCTATTAAAAATTTATGTATAACCATGAAAGGCTCTTTCTAGTAAAGCAATATTTTAAAAATATAACATTTTGCGACTGAGCTTTCTTATAGTTTAAATATAGCTTCTAAAATGTCTAAAACCTTGGTCATGTTGGTGCTATGTTAAACATAGTGCTTTAGAATAATACATACACATGGGGACCATTTCAAGAGTTAAATGATACACAAGAAATGGAAAACCTCTTTATCTCACCAGTCCGAAAGTCTTTCTTTTTAGACATGTGTATTATTAGTGATTATTATATGTCCCTAGAAACGTATGTGTTTATGGACCTGTAATAGGTAGAATTGACACATCCCAAAGATGTTCACAACCTACTCCTGAAATCACATAAACAGGTTATTTGGCAAAGCTAATGATTTAGAAAATTTGATTAAGGATTTTGAAATGAGGTGGTGATCGGGTTATCCAGGATGTCCAAGGTAAACATCTCAGTATCTATAAGGAAGAGACAAGATCTGTGAAAATTTTGAGGAAGAAAAACTGGGTTATAAGCAAAGAGTGCAGGTGCTCCAACATCTGGAAAAAGCAAGGAATGAATTCTGTCCTAGAATCTCCAGAAGAAATGTAACCCGGCCAATGCTATAGTTTTAGACACATGACTCATTTTGCATTTTTGATCTCTCATCTTGTGAGAAGGTAAATTTCTTTTTGAGCCCTTTAATTTAGAGTAATTTTAATAGCAGCAGTGTTGGTTGTTTTCTGGTCACTAGGACAAAAGTTCCAATTCTCACAACTTGAAGTGGGGAAGGTCTATTTTGGCTCATGTCCAAGGTTGGCTGGCAGAAATGCAGAGTAGATTGGCCTGGGGAGAAGAAATGGTGCCCGCCGTGGCAGGCAGTAGGCAGACAGGGGCTGGGGAACTAGGAGGGAGACACATGTGCCCTTCCAGGTCATGTCCTTGGTTACCTTCTCTGCCAAGCAGGCTCTACCTTCTAGCAGAACAGTTAGTTATGAGTTCTGCAGGCACCAACCCACTGACAACTGTAGTACCCCTATGATCTGGCACCTTCTGAAAAACCAACCTCTGAGCACATGAGCCTCTTGGGGATATTCTATTTTTTTCCCATAATTTTATTGAGAAACATATAGCAATGAGACAGTTTCAAATCAAATTGGTATGACATTTTCAATAATTAACACATTGCATACTCTCTTCCTAGTGGTTATTTGCTGTACA
>NW_004524598.1:18296700-18318348 GCF_000260255.1 Octodon degus | reverse complement strand
TGAATACAAGATACAAAATGGTCACTCATTTATATCCCCTTTTTTTGTTTAGTTCTGTCATTTAAATATTATAGGTATGTGAACTCAGCAAAATATTCCAAAATAGTCCAGAAGTCCATAATAGTATTGGGTCTTCTGCTTCACTGGCAATGTCAGAAGTTGTTGACCTGAGTCCCCTACAGCTCAACATAACAACATGACTTTATTTCTTGTACTTTGTTTTTATACTTTTCTGCTTGATGGTTAAGACCAGGATAAAGCAAGACCTATGCAACAAGAGTTGTAGCTTTTGGATCTGATAAGGTCAGTGAAATCCCCTCAGGATTTATCCTGAGACCCTGTACCTCAGATTGTAGATCCTTTGTCAGTGTCAGCCATGTGGAAGAGTCACGGCCATTGTTTGGCCAATGTGCTCTCTGTGAAAGCCTGAGAGAATGTTTTCTCTCCATGTGACTCTCCTTAGGCACACTCTACATCATCAGTGACTTTCCTTTTTGGCCCCATAATCTCCTTGATCACAAAATTTGGGACACAACTGAGTTATATGATGTTACAGTATTTATTCTCATATGTCCTGAGTCTTAATTGACCTTGGAAGGTTAGGGCTAAAATGTTGGCTGTCCTTGAAGCCCTCCTTTTCCTCTAATTTTTGGTGGGCAAACTTAGGTTGTTAACCCTCCAGAAGAGAAGCTTATTGATATTACCATACAACCTAGGCTCCTGAGCTTAACCTCACTATCTGTCTGAATATCAAACATCTTAGGCATAACATGGAACAGGTATTTTTTATAAAGTATTGATATGTTAAACTTTAAGTCCCTACAGAATATGACAAAAAATTAAAATATATTTGAAAATAGGAATAAAGAATTATATATGTTTACACGTAAGTCCAGAAATCTAACCATATACAACATTGTTGCAGGACAGTCCCACAACACTCCTTTTCCTGTCTCCTGCCTTCATTCACCACCTTGGGAGATATTCTAGGTCTAAACCACAACACAACATAAGGAACAGGTACCTTCTCTGCTGGTAAGAGCATATCATAATTCATTAATACATTTTATACTTATTTTAGCTTATATCAGCTCTGATATCTATTATTTTTTAAAAACCATTGTTGAGTCTTGATATAAGATTACAATACTTGAGGGTTTGTTAGACCTCTTTTAAAAATATACAGTATTCTCAAATGCACTGATGGATGATTACTTTGTCATTACTGATATTATTATTGTTTTAATTTTAATTTTTTTGATACAGGGCTTTGCTATACAGTTCAGACTCGTAGTGATCCTCCTGTCTCAGCCTCCTCAGTGTTTGTATTCCAGGTGTGCATCACCATGCCCCGTTCAGGGGCCCGGATGGTGCACCCAGGATTCCGGGCTGCATGGCAAGGGCTCCTGGGGATCACACCTGGGAGCTTGTGCTTGCCAAGCAGGTGCTTAGGCCGTCACACTATTTCCCTAGACCTGTCTCTATTGTTTTTTAACAAGTAACTTTGTACTTAGTATTTATATAATATCTTTAAAAATTATGTAAACCTTCAAATTCATGGGAAATAGTGCATTCCATCCACATAAACTTATTACCCCACTTCAGAATTTATTAACTCATTGCCATTTTTTCTTTTGTAGTCCTCCCTATCTTAAACCCTTACCTTTTGATTACTTTGAAGATAATCTTGGGCAGCAGTCTTTTCATTAATGAATGTTGTATTATATATCTCTGAAACCTAAGGAGACCTAGTTTCATAAGGTTTTGTACTATAAATTTGAGAATACTAAAAGAGTATATTTAAAACAAATCTGGGAAAAGCTCTACTTTCAGTTTCATAAATTATTTAAGTATAGAATAGTCTGTTTAATGACCTTATTCTCCCTTTCCCTATGTGCCAAATTATTTTGATGAATGCCTCAAATGATTAGCACCCAGGGTCACAGAAAGTGAATTTAAAAGGTTTAAAATAAATTCCATGGCATAGTCACTTTAATATTTAATCCCTATACTTCAATAGCTACTAATTATTCATTAGAGAGTAGTTTTGTGGGTGGTGTGTTATATGAGAGGTGATTAGAACCTATCTCTGAAATATTTTTCCTACAAACAACTTTATTATAACAAAGCCAGTTCTCAACACCAGCAGACTTAAATTCACTTGAGAATGCTAAATTGAAAATGATTAGTATGTTTTTAATCTGCTTCAAATATTTTTGCCCAACATTAGTATCACATTTTTTTAACTTTATAACCTATTTATAATAGGAAAAGTTATTCTTTTATGTATTTGGTACAGGTTCTACAGGGTCTAACTACCCAGGTCAGACTCATAGTGATTCTCCTGTTTTCAGCCTCCCAAGTTCTGGGATCACAGGCTCGCGCCACCACACCCAGTCTCAATCACCCTCTCAGTGTGCCCCGGGAGTGGGCCTGGCACAGCATGCCAGGGATCCAACCCTGCTCACTGGGCTCTGCTTAAGCAGGTGTTTTAGTCCGTTGAGCTGTCTGGCCGGCCCTTATGCTAGGTAAAGTTCTTACAGATTATCTTCAACCTAGTTTCAAGGGGTCTTGGATTCCTGTCTGTGTCCTAAGCCCTGAGTCCCATGTTGCCTACATATATACCCTAGAAGTGTTTCAGTGGGTCCTTGGTAGATGTGAATAATTCAGGGTCCTGAGATGGGGACATGAGCCTGGATGTCCAAGGTGGACCTAGTGTAATCACAGGCTCCCTAGGAGAGGGAGGCGGGAGGTTCAGTCAGAGAATGATTTGCAGATGGAGGAAGGAAGCTTCTTTTCCACTAATGAAAAGCCAGTGGAGAGTTAAAGTCTATAAACGATATCAGAGCTTCACTGTAAACTTTCCCTTCTCCTCGTAATTTTTATATTTCCAGAATTCATCAGCGCCAGGATTTCTCTTTGCTCTGCTTGATGGATAACTGAATATGAACATTTTCAGATCTAAAGAACCTCATAATGTGCAGGAATGGTCTCCCTGGGGCCTTACTGGATTGTTAAGAATACTAACGAATTGCAAAGTTATCCCATGAATAGTGTTTTCTGCAAGAGCATTTCAGCAAACTTTTGGCTGGGATTCAGATGAAGTGACTAAAAGCCTTTAATATTCTATAGGAACTGACACTACAACTGCTTTTGTATTGAAACCACCCACACGCAAATTTCTAAAACTTTATGTAAAACAGTTCCATAAAATACAACTCCGACGAGGCCTGCAGGATATAGATTACACCGCATTAATTTAACATATAAATCAATTACCTCCTGAAATACTGCTTTTGGTGATGCCGGAGTTGGAACCCGGGAGAAGTGTTCATCGTAGCACTGAGCTGTATCCCCTATCCCTCTGGATGGGTCTTAAATGTTACCAGTAGTTATCAATACGAGCCCCGCCAACAGTGTGAACATGCATTTGTCTTTTAAACCACACTCGGATCCATTGGGTATTATTATTTTTCATATGTGCGAATGTGGGGAGACTTCTGTGGTTTCAAGGTACTTTCGCTTGGATCTGTTGTGCAGATAAGGGCCCCTTGGTCTCGGAGGCCTTTCCTCCCACTTCCTTTCCTTGGTTACCCACCAGCCTAAAGGTTCACCAGTTACCCCAGCCTCCAGGTGGGGTTTCCTGTGAGCTGCAGAAGGGCTACTCCTTCCCAAGGACTGACACCATCCACCAGTCCAGGGACACATACTTCGGAAATGCAACAGCACACCTATTTTAATTGATTGACTAAGTAAATGTCTTCACATGAGTACAAGATAACTTTTACCGCCAGTGATTTCTGATTTCTGATGCACACACTGGGGAGCGCTAGAAAAGAATCTTGCTCTAGAGGGACCTCTGGGGCCAGTTAGTATCCACACTATTCTGTATTTGTGTAAATGCTGAGAAGCGGTGAATATCCTTGAAAAGTGAACAGAGGTCACTTCCATTAATCCATAAATAATAGAAATAGTGGGAAATAAAGTGGTTTGGATATTAAGTGGCAGCATAATTTGGATATATTTTGAATAAAGATTGAACGCAATGGTGGATGCATTGACATTGCTTAAAAATGAATCTCTTTCCTGCATGACAAAGTACCTTTATTAATAGATAGATTTTATTAGTTAGAATCAATAACTCCCTAAGATATATGTATAACGAAGAATGTTATGTAATCCATGTGTGGCTAAATTACACATATAAATCTGATTATTGGAATTAATAATTTACTCCTGGCATATTATTGAAAACCCAGTACTTACTCAGCGACGTCTGTGGAGACAGAAGGTAACTCACCTGAATTAGATTCAAGTCTTAATCTTGAACATTTTATTTTATTATTAGTAAAATATTTTGCATCCTAACATACAATTAAAATAACAGTACAATTTTAGTTCTATGCTGAATTTATGCATGTTCATGGTAAGAACAATGTGACTATTTCTTTAAAACGAAACAAAAAAAAAATCCTGCAGCTAATCCTTTATAATACAACTGTTTGATGTGATATTCGAAGTTCAGCCTTTTTTAGTGTTTTGCTATCATTCCTTTGATAATTGCATAGTATTTTTTCCATTTTCATTTTATTAAGTTATCAGGGTACTTATGCACCAGTAAATCTGAAACTCTAATTACAATGTTTTGTAGATACTTTTAGCTGGGGAATTTTTATCATCTTTGATATCAGGCAGTTGTTCCAATTTAATGGGAGGTTGTTGCCTATTTTCTTTTCAAATTTTAAGTCAGTGAGCCCTGTACTTGTTTGTACTGTGTCACAATTCTTAGTAAGTGATCTACATGTACTTCTGAGTCTTCAAATGTGTAAGTAAAAGGTTTTCTAGTTGCCAAGATTAACTGCGGGGAAAAGTTAGATGACCACATGAACTTGGCTAGCTCATCATGTCCCTACCTCAGGATACAGCTTATTAAATACATTGTGGTTGAGACTTGTCCTCTGGCCCCTGACTTGTGTTTATTTGATAATGCCCTGGGGATTGAACTCATGTCCTATGTACTGAGCTACATCCGCAGCTCTTTATAAAAACATTTTTGCTAAGTTGCCCTCGCTGGGCTCAAATCTGAGCTCTTTTGCCTCAGCGAGAAGACTGCTGAGATTACAGGGCTGAATCATCATGCCTGACATGGGCTTGACTTCTTCTTCTTCTTCTTTTTTTTTTTTTTTGCAATTGCGGATGAACTCACCACCCTGCACTTGCCAAGCAGATGCTGGGCTGCTGAGCTGTATTCCCAGCCCCGATATTTTATTTTGTTTTTTTATTTTTTGGCGGAACTGGGGATTGAACTCAGACCCTTGAGCTTTCCGAGGAAGCGCTTATTCTACCGAGCCATCTCCCCAGCCCCCAGCTCTGACATTTCAATAGTATGTTGCATTTACTACTCCTCTCACTTTTTTGGGGGGTGGAGCCTTTTCCATCACTACTCAGTGATGACTGCACGTATCAAAATAATCATCAAAGTCTGAGTACAACGACTGCTTTCTAAGATGGAATGCTGAAAGGACTGGAATTTCAACCGCATGGGGGGTCTCCGCAGCATGGACAATCTCTATACAAGACAGGTGGCTGGCATGCACCCGGGGAGTGCACCAGAACGGTGTACACAGCAATAACTATAACTCATTCTTATTCAGGACTTACTTTTGTCTAGGCACTGTCTAAATTAGTCCTCAAGCAGCTCTATAAAAAGGTGTTATTACTATCTTCCTGTTATACATGAATATAAATGAATCTTTTCTTGTTCGATATTCATCCAGTTCGGGGCACAGACATAATTATAAATAGAAGATATAGCATTTCTGCCAGTGTTCTAGGAGACTGACGTCATAGGCCCTGAGGCTTGTGTGCCCGTTTTGGAGACTCCTAAGTTAGACGTGTGATGAGGTGCGGAGAAAAGAGAAAGACTACCGGCAACAGCCAAGAGAAGACAATGATAGCTTACCCCGGAATCCGTTGAGTGCAACCTTCCGGAATGATCTTCCGCGTGTGTGTTCCTATTTCCTTCTTGCCCAAACCCAGAGATTCCGTGTCTCACGCCCTGGTTTGTTGGTCAGTGGGTCACTAGGGCAGCATACCCTTTGGTTGCACAGGGCTGCTGAGAACAGCTGCTGCCACTTGGATTTGGTGACATGATTTATCTCAGGCCACAGTGACACCACAGGAAAAGCACCAGCTGTCCTAATTGTCCTCTTCCGGAGGGGGTTGTAGGTAGCCACGTGGCCAGTTAGCCAGTGGTGTCAGGGCAGGGTCTGAACCAGCCCATCTCCCTGGGACCACACAGTGCCAGATTTCTGCTGGCCCCTGTGCTCTGATCGATGAGCCTTTGTCCCTAGCTTGTGATCATCCTCCCATTTTGCTGGCTCTTTATATACCTAGAGCTTTAAAAATTTACAATTTTATAAAATTTTTATGATTTTATAAAATTTTTATAATTATGTAAATTTTGTTAAGTGAAATTCATCTCTTTATTCTTATTTTGCTTCTGAGTCTTTTCTCACTGCCAAATGTGATGTAATTATTGATCTCATATATTCTTCTCATTTTGAAATATGGTTTCGGTTTTAAAAATGAACACTTTAACCTATTAGAGTGTTTTGGCAAATAATGTAGACTTTTTTTCTCCCGAATTATTAACCAGTTAGTCTAGCACTATTTATTAAATAGACTTATTGTTTTCTCAGCATAAATATTTTTATACTGCATTATATTTCCAGTATTTTCTTATTTTATTTGCATTTCTGATGTTCCAATATTATGTCTTTTACACTATATTTTAACATATGAAAATGTTACATAACATGTTCCTATTCATTTGCATCCCAAGTTTCTAAGTAACATAGAATCAACTTGATAAATTCCAAAACTTTGCCTCACATTAGAATTCTTTTAGATAATCAATGTATTGAGAACCTGCACTTTTACGATATTTAGTATTCGAAACAGTGAGAGTAATTTGAGCCAATACTCACTCAAATTTTTAAATCCCTCAGTGCAATTTTTGACTTCATTCTTATGGGTTCCTTAAAAATTCCTGCTTTTATACAGGGTTTATATAATTTTTGCATATTTTTTTGCATTTAAATGTCTTCAGATTTATTTTGAAATAATAATTGCTAAAATATGGTATTGTGGACTGGCCAAATAGTCCAGTGGATTAAAGCATCTGCAAGCAGGAGCAGGGGCTGAGGGTTTGATCCCTGGGCCTGTCTTGCTAGCCCTGCCCCCAGGGCACACTGAGACAGCAATTGAGACTGGTTGTGGTGGCCGTGCCCGTAATCCCAGCTCTTGGGAGGCTGAACACAGGTGGATCACTACGAGTTTGGTCTAGTAGTGAGAGCTTTAATAACCTGTAGGCCCTTCCCTAAAATACAAAATAATTGTTAAAAAGTGCAGTATGGTAATTTTTTCTTTATATTGTGGAATTCATCATCTTAGTAAACTTTTTTATTAAACACTTTGCTAAGTTGGTTGTCTAGAATTTTAGGATAAATAAGCCTATCCTTTCAGAAAATAGCCACTTTTATTCCTGATGTGCAGTACTTAAAACCAATTTTGTTTCAGCAGAAGTAGTATTGCTAAAATATTCATGAAATGTTTTAGCTATAATGAAAACATTGTATGCCCAATTCACAAGGGAAAGAAGTTCTGCTTCAATTACCATGAAACCAGTGTTATAGAAAGAGTGCTCGGAGCAAGGGTACAATCCTAGTGTCATTTGCTATTTTCATTCCCAAGGGAAGCCTAGGCCTGCTTATTTTGAATGTGTGTGCTGAGTACAACTCTAGTACTCTCATTACTGTTTCTAGCTATGCTGGTTTTAAAGGTCTGTATATCAGTTGATTTTTCTGGTTTATCATACCTTTTATAGAAGTTGAAGTCCTTTGAACGTACCTTCAGTGAGACTCTTTTGTCCCCTTTAGATGACATGTTTATTGACACAACTTTAAAAAAAATCTTTTGTTTATTAATTTATTTGGTACATGGTCTCACTATACAACTTGGACTCAGTGATCTCCCTGTCCCCGCCTCCCCAGTGCTGAGATTACAGGTGTGCAGTACCATGCCCATTTTGGGGCCAGCATGGCACACCAGGGACTCAGGGGCTGGCACAGCATGCGGTACCTGGGATCGAACCCAGGTCCTTGTGCTTTCCAGGCAAGCTCTTAGATTGCCAACTATCTCCCCAGCCTCTTTGAAGAAATTTCTGTAATGCTTAGATTTCTCTTTTTTTCTTTGTAAAGTTAGAAGCAAGACATAATTTTCAACTGAAAATAAACATGTTTTGGAATGTGGCAGAGTTTTAAACACAATCAACATGATTAGGTACAAGTCTGTTGGAGCAAATCAGAAATTGGCCAATCTGGTGCAAAGAGGAAAACTGTTTATTCTGGCCGTGATGACTGCTTGTCCTTACCAGGACTTGTGAGCAAATGGTGGCTCCACCTGTGAGGAAGTTTTCTTTGCCACACACCATGCTCTGGGATAAGAGCTCAGATAGAGAAAACCCATCTTGACGGTGACCAGGACAGTACCGTCAGGCAGAGACAATGATGAGGTTTCAGAAGGGGTGTCTAGGATCCACCTTAAAGATTGAAGACGAGTGATGTTAGAAAGTGTTAGGAGAGGTTTACCCTGTGGCCCCACTCATTTGTGATCAGAGTTTTGAGATAACCTTGTGGGAAACAAAGGCTTTGTGCTCCTTCAGCCCTCTTTGATGCTGAGGGCCACAAAGCCCAGGCTTTTTGATTGCTTCCCTTTCTACCAGTCATTTTGAATATTGAGGCATATTTTGATATTCTCATGATATCACTTCTTCGTTCATCATTTGGAGAAATTGCCACATACCTCCAACAGGAATCACTGTCGTCTTGCAGTGAGTGGTCGTTTCATGATGTGTGGTGTGTATCATCACCATTATGGTTGGCATTATGGAGAAGCTTGAGACAGAGAAGTGAACGCTTGTGGGACTGTGATGTAGCAGCCTAATTTCAGAGGGCCTGGCAGGCAGGCAGTGAAAAAGAGAGCACTTAACAGGATAAGACACCTTGTGTAGGGGGCATGTTGGCTGCCAAGTAAAAGCCTGGGGGTAAAACTTACACTGTTCCATTTTATCCTTCAGTGTGATATAGCAGTATACTGGTACACAGATTACTTTGTTCAACTTACATACCTTATTGAAAACAAACATAATTTATGGATCTTAAAATTTATCTGATGACCAGTGTCATCTATAATGATTATTCGGTGGACAATTGGCTAGACCTCTTTTCTTGCAATCCTAGTCCAGAAAGTGTGGCCCAAAAGTTTTGGTTTGTAATAAGTAGACATGGGTAAATGTAGTGCATGCCAGTGTTTGTGAACCAGTGATTTAGGCTATAACGTTAAGGAGATGAATGGGTTTCTTTCCTTCAATATTTATCATATTATTTGCTTTTTCCATTAAAAGAACTCACAATGGTCAGGGTGATAGCTCAGTGGTCTAAGCGCCTGCCTAGCAAGCAGACCCAGGTTGAATCCCTAGCACTACATGCTGTGCTGGCCCCATGCTGAGCCTGCCACACCTGCCACCAAAACTGGGGATGATGGTGCACTCCTGTAATCCCAGTGCTGGGGAGGCTGAAACAGGAGGATCAGGATGAGTCTCAGTTGTGTAGGGAGACCCTGTACCAAATACATAACTTAAAAATAAATAAATAAATATAAAACAACTTACTATTGAGTTAGAAGGACCGTGTATGACCAGGTATGACCAGTTGAATGAGCAGAACTTATGTGTGAAATTTCTGGCTGGTGTCCTACGTAGAAAGCCTGCATTGTTTTCCTCGTCCAGTTTGTTTAATGCTGCATGTGATAGGGATATGGTGGATATTTCACCACAAGGAATGAAAATGAGGAGCATATTGAATATTTAAAAGAGGAAGGACTTGGAAAATTTTGTGAGTCAGAGCTCTTTCACATGAGAGAAAAATGCATTTCAATCCAGGTATTCAAATTTCTACTGTATAAAATCAAGCTTATATCTTGAACAATATAGCATATGATAGAAGACTAAAATAGTTAAAAGATAGCTTGATGAAAATGTTAACAAAATGGGGGAAGGGAAATGAAGGACAGGAAAAGGGGAAATTATATATATATATATACATATATATATGTATATATATCAGTAAAGACAGTTATACAGCTAGTTGCTCTTAGTTCATTGAAAAGAAAGGTTTCTGTTAATATTTCATGGGCAGCATTTTATGCCTATATCCTGTACTCTGAGTAACTATTATGAAGATGCAATATGCATTATATAGTTATTGTTACTCTCCTATTAGCCTGTTTTGAAACTCTTTTATTTTTTTCTTTAAAATAAAAAGAAAAGAAACAAAACTAGAATCTTAATGTCATTTACAGACATATTTTTGGTTCCAAGTTCCTAGGAAGTAGAAGGAATCAGGGAAATATGATTGGATATGCTTTCTCCAGTATTGTTATGTAAAGCTTTGCTCATCATTTACCAATAAGATAAATTGTCCTTACGTCTGAGAGTTACAAAAATATGCAGTGGACAGAAATCTTAATAAGTCACTCACAGCAACTCCCCTGAGAATTCCACAGTGGAGGTTTTTGATTAGTTTCTTAACAATACTTAGAATCATTCTGTCTTGAAGTCAGTATTGTATAGTCTAGCCATGAAGATTTATGATGTTCAGAATTAATGTAAGTGGAAAATATACTATCATTACTGTGCTAGCTTTCATAATTTTTAAGCATTAGAACCCCCGGTTTCTTTTCCAATGAACATTTTAACAGAACCTCTAGTAAACCAAGTAAAAATACTTCGGTTTCGTTGGGAGTGACAGACTCCAAAACCTTTCAGTTTGACCTGCCTTTGTTCATACAATCGAACTGTAGAACACTGTAAGAAAATCCCTGATTTAGAGTAGTGTCCCACATATGCGAAAACCACGTGCCGTAAGTATCACGTGCCTTTACTTGGGATTTGAGAAGATTTGGAAAGCTGACTTTGGTTGTGTTCCTTGGCGGAAATGTGTATATTTCTATAGATTATGCAGACTGGCAACAGAACATTCCAAAGCAATTATGAAATGTTTAGACACTTTCTGGTGTATTTTGCTGATTTTTATAAGAATATGAGTTCTGGTAACTTGCTGATTTAATTTAAAGTGATAATTTATTGGCAAGAATAGATTGGTATAAGCCTATTCTTATGAACTAACTTAAGAACTTGAATTTATTCATTACAAGTTTTAAACATCTTTGAGCTTGGAAGAAAGGGAGGCATATAAGAAAAGAAGTGTTGGAACAGTGAAAAGGAAAATGGAAAATTAATTCAGCGGATTTGGAATTGTTCTAAAGTGAAACTCATTTTTAAGATGGAAACACTTAATGGAGCTAACAAGATTTTTAAGGAGTGATTTCTTGATTGATCCCAGATTTTGGAGATCTTCATTCCAAATCTCTGAGGTATTTTTTTTTTAAAACCATGGAAATAAGAGTTGGTAGCTTAGTAACCAATACTGCTTTGGAGATTAACATTTTCAAGCAGGGCACCTTTGTGTTCACAAGGAACATAGAATCTACAAAAAAGGTGCCTTGAAATACAAAGTAGACACTCTGGCTAGCTATGTTGGGTTAAGGAAGGATAAGACAGGATGAAGCCATCAAGAGAATCTTCTCACTCTCTGTCACAGCAAGGAATTTAGATAGTTCCTGAATCATTGCTTGCACACGATTCTCAAGCAGAATCTAATTTCTCAACTTGCAAGCTTCAGATATAGAGCACTGGTGAGTCCCAGAAGTGGGTGACTCACAGTTTCATACAGGGTATGGAATTTTAATTTCCTTAAGTGTGCGTGCACGTGTCTAAGTGTTTGTGTGTGTCTATGTGTACATGTCTACGAATGAGCTCAAGAAACTGATCCTGAATTTCCTTTTGCAGTCAACCCATGCTGCCTGTCTTGTTCCCTGGTGGCCTTACCATGTCCATGCTCATAATAATTCGTTCAGTTTGCTTGCATCAACTGTGTTGACTCCCCGGACATTAGTAGCTGCAAATTTGTAATCCCATTAGCAACATTCTGCCACTGACCTCCATACAGAGCTGGTTTGTACACAGATTTTTTTCTACTTTTTTATGGTAAAATAATAAAAAAAATAGAAAAAAGAAAGGGTACAAGATTTCACTGAACAAAATAATAGAAATTCAGGTTGTTATATTGCATATAGTTGTTTTCAAAGTAGTTGTTCAGGTTACAGATACAAGCATGCAAAATTGGTCAAAAAGTCATAAAAAATTAAAATGGACTGACAAGCAAAATTTAAGAATTAAACTCTCCTTTCAATAGACACACAGAAATCCGCAGTAGAATTATCCAAGCTATCCTGTATGTATACATAAATATATCTTTTTCCCTTCCTTCTTTCTACTCTTGCTAAATGGGAGTAGTTCACTTACATGCATTGGGTTCGAGGCGATGGAGTGCTGTAGTGATTATCAGAGGCCGTGTGTACTTTTCTTCCCAACCTATGATCAAGAGCACTTAGATTCTTTCTCTGTTGTCATTGACACATAGATGAAAATATAATTTAAATTTTGCTGCAGATAATGGTAACATATATCAATAAATTTTGTTGCTGATCCAAATATCCTAAAGTCCATGGCATGTAGCAAACAAGGATTTATTGTGTACCAGTCACTGGGGTAGTCTGTGTGTCACCCCAGTCACTGAGGTAGTCTGTGTGCAATTCTGCTTCGATTGCAAATTGCAATGGAATCCATCTGTGTCTCACAGGGGTCTATAGGGTTACCAGGCCAAGTTCCTTTCATGGCATTCCAAGTATCTCAAGAGAACACACTCATACACGTCATCACATTCAATATTCTGGTCATGGATTGTCTGCTGTCATCCCACTGGGCTAGGCTAAAGGCAAGAAATGGGGAAACATCAGCCGCCTTTTGTGAGTTGAACTAGAGACACATGGCAGGTAGGACACGGAGAAAGGTAAGAAGCTGAATGTTGACCGCATTGTGGGACAGTGAATTGAAAAGACAGAAATTCATTCTTTTTGCACAAGAGCATACAAAGAAACTTGACTCAGGATTGCATGGCAGCTCGCTTCATGCAGTCCTGAAGGCCTAAGGACCTTCTGTTTTCTATCTTATCCCTCTGCCTCGCTTGGCCTCCATTTCCAAGATTAGGAGTCAATTTTTTTTTTCCAGCAAAGAGCCAGATGACAAATATTTTAGTTTTGGGGGCCATATGGTCTGTGTCGCAATGCTCAGCTCTGCCAGTGCAGCGCAAACCAGCCATAAACAGTAAGCAAATGAATGAATGTGGCTGCATTCCAATACATTTTTATAGACACTGACATTTGAATTTCATATGATTTTCATGTGTCATAAAATATTCTTTTCTGAGTTTTTGTCCAACACCTAAAAAATGTAAAACCTATTCTTGCCCTGTCAGCTGTATTAAAAATAGTCAGCTGGGTGAATATGCTCCATGGGCAGTAGTTTTCTGACCTCTTCCAGAAATATCTTAAGGATCAAATGATTGGACATCAGGCAGCAGGAGGAACAAAGGCGCCAAGAAGAGAAGGGAAAGGGCATGCGCAGAATGGATTTTCAAGAATGGCTGCCCAGAGCCACCACTAGGGGTCTCTATTCATTGCTACTGGGTGGACTTTGGTCATACGGGGACATGGTCACAGCTGCCCTCATGGAAGGCTGACATCTTGGTCTCAACCATCCAGCAGAAAAGTATAAAAACAAAGTATAAAACATAAAACCACATTAATATGCTGAGCTGTAAAAGGCTCAAGGCAACAACTTCTGACATTGCTAGTCCTGTGGATGACCCACTACTATTATAGACTACTGTATTATATTGGAATATTTGCTGAATTCATGGACCTACAATATTTAAATGGCAATGGAATACCCATCTCTGACAAAACTAAACAAAAAAAAGGGGTAGAAACGAAGGACCATTTTGTGTCTGCATATTCAAAATAGTTAGGATAGACATACAGCTACTTTCTCTTAATTCAATGAATAGAAAGATTTGTACTAATAGTGTTTGTGGACAGGATATCATGTCTGCATCTTGTACAATGAATAACCACTAAGACAACAATATGCAATGCATTAATGATTGAAACTGTGGTAGTAATTGGTTTTGAAACTGTCTCATTGATATTTGTTTCTCAATAAAATTATTAATAAAAAAAGAGCCACCTGTCTGAGAACTCAGGGTTCTGTCTTTGTGGAGGAGGTGGGACAGGACATACTGTGGGGACACTACCTGGCTCCCTAGTCTTTGGGCAAGTTTTGTTGGGGATGGGTAAAGACAGGAGAATTGAATTCACTAATTACCTCATTGGGTGTCATTAGTGTGTCACTAAATCATAATTGCTTTTATTATAGAGAAGGTCTATCTTGGAAGCTGCACTATAAATCTTTGGCAATATGAATGAGAAATGTGGATCTGCATTTATAAATGTGAAGCATGTGATGAAAGGAAAACTGAAACAAATCATTTAACTCAAAGAAAATTTTGCTCTCTTACTCTGTATAAAAAGTCATGTGCCACATTTGTAAATAGACTGACATCTTATGCAGTAAAAATTCCTTTGAATCAGCAGACTTAATCAAGCCTTTTAAATTCCCACCTTTACCATTCCCATATTCTTAAGCTTGCCTTCTAACTTTCTGTGGCTGCCAAAGTTTATAAAGCATGTGTCAGGGAACTGTAGTGAATTAGAAAACATGGCTCATATAGGAAACAGTAATTGTTTACAGAGTGCTTCTGTCATCAGTCACTTGAAATTCGACTGGAAGAGAAATGAAATTTGGAAACACAAACAAATCAACCACCAGGTAACATGTCACTGTTCTCTTCTGGCACTAAAGCCATATTACTTTACAACCCTAAGAACTTCCTAGTGCAACTTTTTGAAAGGAGATATAGCTGAAGCACTCAGGGCCTTGTGTTCTATTGCTTCAGCCCAGCAAAGCCTGAGTGGAGGTTGAAGCGGACAGTGAATACACGGTGTACAGTGGGTACACCACTTACAGTGGGTGCTGTCATGCATCGCCTGGCTATGCTGCTTAAGGGCTTCTTATGCATCTGCAGGCCTCAGCTCCATGCAGGTTTACTGCTGTCACATTAGAAGTCTTGTTGCAACTAAACAACAAAGAGTAGAAATGAGAGGATAAGTGCTCCACTGTGTCAGCCTTGAATAAAATATCAGGGGTTGGGGTAGGTTCTACCCTCCTCTGAGAGGCTCTGAGCAAGTTGAATTGCTGCTATGCACAATGATCTTGGATGCCACTTTAATTTCCAACTGCCTTCTCTCATTCCCTCTACTGCTCCACACCTCCTTCCTGATATTACTTCTCAGAAAAGACAACTTCTGTTTGAGTTCTTCTCTCAGTCTTTGCTTTCAGAACAACTCAAACTAAGACAACCATAGTAAGTCTCCAACTTACGACCATTCAAGGTATGAACTTTCAAAGATACGAACAGTCCTTGAAGTAGGAACACTTGCACCTGGGAACAAATCTCAGAAGCAGCCCATGTGCCTGCTGGACACTCTCACAGCTGCACTGCTGCGAACTTTTGGTACAGTGCAACACCACACAGCAGTGCTCAGTCGGAGCCCAGGATGTCCGGAAGCAGGACAATGTGCACAGGGGTGTCAGGTAGCCCACAGCAATACCCATGGAAACAAAAGTGAAAATACTCTACTATGTTGTGCCACCATTTTAAGACAACTGTAAAGGAAAAGCAGTACTTTTACAGTATTTGAGTTGTTATTCTTATGCTTTTCATTGTGTATTTGAGTGAAAGATGTATACGGCTCACTTTTTCAGACTTGCGAATAAATCTGAATGTCAATGTTCTTCCAGGATGGAAATTATTTGGATATCTGGACTTGGTTTATTATTTCTCCTTTAGAGTGACTAAGTAAATCTGAAAATAATGACAAATGTGTTTCTTTCCAAATAAGTAACTATTAAAGTTTGGGTGGTGGCTCTTAAACTTCATCACTTGTGAGAATCAAATGCAAGGCTTTTTAAAATACAAATTCCTATGTGCCATTCCCAGAGTTTAGATTCAGTTAGAGTGTAAGAACTTCCTTTCCTAACACGTTTCAATGTGGTGCTTCTTTGGCTGGCCCAGGGACCATGCGCTCAGGACCACTGTGATGGAGTGCTTTAAAATGCAAGTAACCCCTAAACTGGGATAGAACAGAGTCCTCAGGCATGTACTGAGACATGGGGATCTAGGAACTCTAAGAGGAGAGTGATCTCAGGAGAAAAGTAAAGAACAGAAACATTGTCTTCTAAAGTCAGGATTCAAGATCCAGAGGAAATGTAGTACTCCTGAGCTAGCAGGCCAGTGACTAAAGAATCTGAGGACACTTATCTGACCCAAATGGCACTGTGTAAGTCCAAATGCAAGTCTTCATGTACAGCAGACCAAAATCTAAGTCCAGAAAACCCACTGGTGCACAATGCAAGTTTCTTGGTCACTCTTCTCTTGTTGCTGGGACAAACACCCGACACTGAAAATGAAGGAAGGAAAGGCTTATTTAGCTCACAGTTACTGGCGGTTTCAGTCCATACTAAGCTGGCTCCAAGGCAGAAAACAACTATTCATGGCAGCAGCAAGAGCAAGAAAGCAAAGGGAGTGGCGGCAGCTCAGGCAGCTAGCTAGCCTCTCCCTCTTCACTTTATAATGCAGAGTATCTCCCTCGGCCACTCAGGCCCATTATCCCAGCACTGGATCATAAATCAGTCACAAACTCCAGGAGCCTCCCCATGAATTCCTGAAGCTTTGGGGAACACCTAGAAACAACCATAACAGCAAGGGTGAAGCGTGATAGATGCCCTGGTCCATAAAATACATAAAACCCTACAAGGGAAAGTCAGATGGGAGACTCAGCCTAGTCCTACATTATCCAAATGTAGCTGTAATTAAATTTTCTCAAAGATTTCTATTATTTTCATTTTTCTTCCCTTTCTTGTTTCTTTTTTTCTTCCTTTCCCTCATTTCTTTCTTCAACAATGACTGATATATTGTTTCCTACACAAGTCTTCCTTGGGTGCTCAGTGTTCAGTTGGCCTGATCTGTATGTGTACACTACTTCCTGCTTTACCTTACGGGTCAGCTCCCTTGTGCATTCATGCACGTGCCGATATTCACAGAGCGCCTTTTGTGCATCTGCCCTTGTCAAGTGTCACAAATGCCTTGTCCTATCATAGAGGTGGGGTCCAATATAGTTTGGTTAACTATATAATTTCCTAATAGTATGGTGTGATGATTCCTAAAACTATTCATTGTGATGAGTAGTGATTGATTAGACATCCCCAAAGAACTTTCCTCAATATTGTTTTCTTATGTTATCTCTTTAAAGCACTCAGCATTAACCTTTTCTGTGAATGTTTTCCTCTTCAAATTGAGAATCAATAAGAACTAGGTTGATGAATAAGGCTTATGGGATAAAGTACAGAGTGGAAGTTCTGTCAGTCACTGAAGGGGTTGCAGATTTCCCCTCAGATGGCTGTCTTAAGCGTGAAATGGAGTGATGCACTTTCAGTGCTTAGCAGAGCACCTACACTGCATAAGGTGCTCAGGTAAATTCACATCAGCAAAGGGGCTCTGTATTGCCTAAGCCAAGCCTGGGACTACAGGCATTCTCCATTCCAGGCTCTGCACACTGTCCCATGTCCTTGGAGTGTTTTCTCCACTCCACATTGCAAGGTTACTGGCTCTTCTTGAGGACAGAACCCGTGGAAAGGCAGGAAGGAAGGGGATGCAGGTGACAGAAGTATGCTCTTGTGCATTTCTTTTTAAATTAGGGAGTAAAAATTTGTAAACCAAAGCATCCCTGTGAAATAGCCCGGTGGATCCTCTGATGGCAAATGAGCCTCCAAGGTGAACAGCTGGCATTTCAGGTCATCAAGGGCTGTGATCGGTAGGTAGGGAGGTGGCAATGACATGTTTAGCAACCCCCTGTATCTGCGAATAAGATGAAATAAAAATAGACATTTTCTTTTAGATTTTCTTGAGGGAGATTTTAAATTAAGTTGCTTAATTTTTTCTCTTTTCCTCCTTTGTTCTAACACATCATCCAACAAGTGGAGAAGTCAAATCATTGTTTGGGCTAGTTGAGCACTTGGAATTACAGGAAATTATGTACAAGCACTTGATTTTTGATAGGGACACTGTAAACATCAGTAATTTGAAAGTTTTTCCTCTTCCCCCTGTTTTATCTATTGATGGTAATTTATGATTACATTTTTATCTTAAACAAAAAAACAAAAATATAAAATTTCTAAACAAGATGATAAGAAATTAACAATGATTATTATAGTGCATATCTCAGTAGTTGCCCAGATTACCATATATAGGCATGCAAAATTGATCAAGCAAAATAAGAAGTAACTATTCCTTTCAATGAACTAATAGAAATTACTGGTACAATTATTTTAGCATTCTTGTGTATATACCTATTTTTTCCCCCTTCCTTCTTTTCTCTCTTTCCCCATCACAGTTGTGCTCTCCTTTTGAGCAGTTTCTTTCACTGGCACAAAATCTATTGTGTATTTTTGTTGTAGGCAGCTAAATTATATAGAAATATTATCGGCAGTCAGACAGGACCAAGCCGTCAAGGAGACAATATGGAAGACAAGGTGACTTTGCCACTTGGAAGGCACAGACACTCCCATATGGGCCACACCTCAAAACAAACAAAGGAAACAAACACAGCTACATACTTCCCTAGGGAGGGGCATCAGGGATTGATATTCTAAATAGGCATCAATCACTGTGAAAGAGCCTAAATGAGTCAGGAACCCAACCCCCAAGAAGAAGAGACCTTGTCCTATATTCATGCTTGCTTGGTACATGACTCTCTTCCCCATTTGATATTGGATTTAATCAATTTTATCTGAGCAGTGGTGCTTGTAATCTCATTGTCTGACCACAGTTTCCCTCCTACCAGTGCCAACCTAGGGGGTTCCCATGTTCTCCATTACCTTAGACCCACCTTACCACATAGTGTTCCTCTATAAATTTCCCTGGAAGAGACAGCTTCCTGGGGATCATTTACTTGGGTCCCCCTTCTGTCCCTCTCTTAGACAGAAGGTTTCTTTCTCCCAATAAATATATTGTGCTCATAACCTCTGTTTGTTCCTAAAATTTATTCTTCGGTTTTAGAGAACACGAACTTGTCCCAGGTACATTTCATGTCAGGAGTTTCATTTTCCTCCTGTGTCATTTGGAGGTCATCCACCTGAGGTCATTTGCTTCCTATGTCATTTTGAGTCCTATGTAGCTTTCATTTTCTTAGTCTAGGAAAACAATATGATGTTTACACATGAGAGTCTGATTTATTTCATTTATAAGTAAGGTCTCCAGTTGTATCCATTTACCTATAAAAATCTCAAGTTTATCTTTCTTTATAGCTAAGGAATACTCCAGAATAAAAAAAACAAAAACAAAAAAAAACCAAAAAAAAAACAAAAAACATCTTTTTCAATGCCTTGCTTGGCTGATGGGCGTTTGGTTTGTTTCCAAGACATAGCCATGACAAATTGTACTGCTATAACCATGGGTGCACATATGTCTGTATGGCATGACATTTTCATTTCTTCTGGGGAAATATCCAGAAGGGGTATAGCTGGGTCAAATGGGACCCCCAATTCTAGTTTTTAAGGAAATTTCCACATGGATTGCTTAATATGGATTTTCTCATTCAAAACAATTGCTCACTAATTGTTTACATAGAAGGCACCGTGTTAGGCAACTTTGGGGAGACGCCAAGAGAGGAATAGATAGGATTATGCTCTAAAGGGAATGAGGAAAGAGAAGATAAGGTGGTAAGTCCACGTAGCATGCACTGGCAATGGGAAGATTCGGAAAAATAAAGGTACAAAGACTTGTCCAGACATCATTTTTTTAAAATTAGTTTTTACTAGTACAAATATTGTTTACATTCCTTGTGTAAAGTTGGTACACATATATAATGCATCTTAATTCATTTTTCAGTCCCTACCCCTCTATCTCTCTGTTGCCATCTTTGAGAAAGATCTATTTCCACAGATCCCAGTCAGTACCTTTTAGTTTATTTTGCTCCTTTTGTCTTTGGGTTTCTATTATAAGCAGCATCATATGATACTTAGGTTTCTTATCCAATCTATTTCACTTAACATAACATTATCCAGGTATGTACGTTTTCCTACAAGTGACTTAAGATTATCTTTCTTTATGGTAGAGTAATACTCTATTGTATGTAAACACAACATATTCTTCATCCAATCATGTGTTGGTGGTCATTTCCAAGATTTGGGGATTATAAATTGTGCTGCTGTAAACATGAGTATGTATTCAGAACTCTAAGACAAATAGTGTTAGTCAAAGAAACATGATAATGATGATGAATTGTACACTGTTTCATCAGTTTCATTCTCTGACATCAACCCAGCTCCTCAGTAAATTGAAGTGAACATAAAGACTGAAGAATAATAATCTATCATTCATATATTTGATACCTAAAAGAATCAGGTAAGCACATTCTCCAGATATATATGCAGAAAAAAAAGGTACATATGCACTGTGTTCTATGGAACTGGGAAGTAGAGATACTTTGCTTAATTTTCTAGGTTTTGTTTTGGAACATAGTAGGTGCTATTCTATAAGTATAATTGATGAGTAGAGGAAAGGGTTCAATCTTGTAATCTGAAGATCAGATGTTGGTTTGATACAGTCCTTGTATTATAAAGTAGATGTTTAACATGTTTAAGAAAGATTTTGAGAAAGGGAGATGGTAAACTATTTTCTGCATCAAAATCATTGAATTGCTTTCCAATTTTTAAATTTTCATTTATTAAGGCACTAAACATTTTTTTGCATTTATCAATAAATCCCTATAATGCTTAAAATTAGAAAAAGAAAAAAAAACACAAGAGAGGTAGGGAGAAAAAGAGAAATGAAAGGCAATAACCAGATGGATAAGAGAACTGCAAACAATCTTCAAAATGGAAAGATTCACAGAAACAACGACACTCAGTTTTTATAAATGGTCCTTCTTCTGGCATTCAGGCCCGCCAGCCGAGTGTTCTGCATATTCAGAGGTGGCTGTTTGCCAGGGCATTCCCTTCCTTCTCAGGTTATTTAGGGCTATGCCTGCTGCCCGCTTGTCTGCAGCTTGCACATGTCATGCAGTTGGAGCACTCAGACGTTTGTGGATTTCACACATAAACAAAACACCACTCACTAACATGTTTAAAAAAGATTTTGGGAAAGGGAGATGGTAAAATGTTTTCTGGATCAAAATCATTGAATTCTTTTCCAAATTTTAAATTTTTTATTTCTAAGATGGCTTCTAGTGAAGCACAAGTTGTCAGTTTAGCACACATAAGTGTTAAAGGTAGTAAACATTTGTTTGCATTTATCAATGAAATTGTGTATGAGCTTTTTCTATACTTCAATTAAAGCTAAATCTCCTTCATCTCCTGAGGCTTCTGAGTAGCAACCATTATGCTTGGCTTCATGTCTTTAATAATACTTACTCATGATTTTGCATAACGAACTCTGGCAGTTTTAG
>NW_004524598.1:18293188-18296335 GCF_000260255.1 Octodon degus | reverse complement strand
TCCTAAGTCAAATGACAGTTTCTTTTCTTAAGGTCAGAGTTATTCGCTTTTTAAATAATAGCACGTGTGGGACACCAGCTGTCTAGTTCACACGGGACCGTATCAAGCCCCATCCAGTTCCCTGTTAGTCTTGTCTCAATCACAAAATAAATCTTGTAGGGAGTAAAGTCAGCCAGGGCTTCCACGGTACACATGTGAAGTCTCTGGCATGGAATGGGTGCTCAGCAGATAGCTGGTCTGCACTGAAACATGTCCAAGGAGCTTGGATCCTATTCCATCTCTCTTTGGCTAAATTCAGAACTAATTTTCTTTGTAAAGGAAAATTCATATGAAACATTTGTTTAATAGACTTCATTTTCTAGGCATTAATATGCTTTGTAAACAAATTCATCACCAAAGCCCTTCCAAATTAATCAAACCTTTCTCACAAATAATCCTCAAATTTCATATGGGATTAATAAATAATGGAAAAATTCACTTTAAGTTTTGCCAAAATACAAATATTGGCAAAAAACCCCCCAAAACACGGGTGCAACTTTTGATCAAGACAAGACAATCCAGATATACACACAGGCTACAAACAAAAACCATGATATAAATGTGTAACCACTATATTTAGAAATTATACCAATTATTTGTAAGTAGTCCCCTCAGAGCTTTTGTTTACATGTCACAGACATTTTTCTCAGAAATATGATTCATATATTCTGAATTTCTTTTACTCTCATTACAATAGGGATAAAGTATTTGTTTGTGGTATGTCTAATGGCCTTGTACTTTTAAAAACTCTTTTCAGATGTCAGTCTGTGTAATGTGATAACCTACCATAAGGATTTCACAAATATTTTCAGTTCTTTCAGAAGACTAATGCAGATTTGTAAAATAAGCATTTATCAAAAATACTACCCTCTGGGCAGGATTGAACAGTTAGGAGAGATGGGGGAAGAGTTTTCATTGATGTTTCACCTAAAATAGCTAGAACTTGGTGACAAAAGACAGTTCATGTTTGAGAGCATTTCAACTTTGATCTGGCCTAATTATTATCTGCTGTGTAAACACCATGCTAGCTTCTCTTGAAATTAATTTTTGGTGTTTGTTACAACTGTAGCCCCCCTCATGCAGTGTGAATCAGAACCTGACTCTCATGATTCTTTCCACTGGAATCACTTACTTGTTCTGCAAACTGTGTGGATGTGGCTTCTTCCATAGCAGCTCTACAAATGTGTTGATAGAACCATTTTTTAAAAATTAATTTTATTGAGGAACAAATAGCAATGAGACAGCTTCAAAACAGATTAGTAGGGCAGTTTCAATAATTAACACATTGCATATTGTTGTCTTCGTAGTGGTTATTCATAGTACTAGATGCAGACATGATATGCTGTCCAAACACTGTTAGTACAAATCTTTTTTCTTATTGAATTAAGAGAAAGTAGCTGTGTATCTATGGCAACTATTTTGTATATACAGATACAAAATGGTCCTTCATTTGTATCCCCCTTTTTTGTTTAGTTTTGTCAGAGATGGGTATTCCATTGCCCTTTAAATATTGTAGGTGCCTGAGTTCAGCAAAATAATCCAATATAGTCAGTAGTCCATAAGAGTAGTGGGTTATCTGTAGGATTGGCAATGTCAGAAGTTGTTGCCTTGAGCCTTTTACAGTTCAGCATATTAATATGGCTTTACTTCTTATACCTTGTTTTTATACTTTTCTGCTGGGTGGTTGAGACTAAGATAAAGCAAGACCTGTATAACAACAAATGTAATTTTTGCATCTTCCAAGGTCAGTCAAATCCCATCAGGATTCATCCTGAAACCCTGTTTGTAGATCTTTTGTCAGTGTCAACCATGTGGATGAGTCATGGCCATTGCTTGACCAATTTGTTCTCTAGAACCATTATGTTTTTATAGCTTCTCTTTTTTAGACTTTGACTAAAGATTCTATCATCATGTGACATGTTTGCTATTTATTTATGTTGTCCATTATTCTGTAGGATACATTTATGAAAAAGCAAAGCACTTACACTACAAATTATAAAAATTTTAAATGAAGAAAAACTCTAAGACTTGGCCTGGTGGTGCTGCCTCTAAACCCAGTGTATAGGAGGCAGAAAATAGGAGAATAACTATGAGCCCAATCTATGTAGTGAGACCCTATAGACACTGTACTAAAATATATATATATAAAAAGAAAAACTCTATAAGTGTTCAACATTATCAAATTCAACAGGTCACCTTAGGGCTTCATCAATAACTTTAGATATTAGAGACAAGTTATAGTCATGCAACTCTGAATTGCATGCATAATTTTGAAATATGGGAATAAATACTGTAAACATCAATACAAATCAGTTTTGTACAAAGTGATCTTTTATAAGATAAAGTAAGTTACAAAATATATTCAGGAAAATTAATTAGCAGTGGCATTTGATTTTTCTCAACATTATCTTGGATTTAAGTGTATGATAAGGTTTTAATAATATTAAAACTCAAACCATCACATAAAATATATTGTCTGTCTTTGAATACATTGAAGTCTCCCCAGTAGAGTGTGAACTAAATCCCTTTTCTTGTTGTTATTGGGGACTGAACGCAGGACCTTGCGCTTGCCAGGCAGGTGCTTATGCAGCTGAACTATCTTTCTGGATGCTCTAAAGTCCTGGAAAAAAATGTTTCTGGATATGATAGATTGTAGAGAGCTTGCTGAACTTCAGGTACACAGGTCCATGTAATTCTAACTCTGGGCCACGTAGTGCCCACTAAGTCATTGTCATGATTCGGAAAAAGCATGAAGGAGGCGTCTGAGGCTTTTGTGCAGCTCTTCTTCGGGTAGTGAGTGAGGAGAGAGTACATCAGCTGGGTCCTGGAGTGGGCATATACTCTGTACAATGTGCCATACCCTGCAGTTGGCAAATATGAAGAATGAAGACCAATCTAGACATGTCCTGATACAAGTCTCCACAAGGCTTGAGGGTTTGATTTTCTCAATTGTTTTTAAGGTTTTGTTTAGCTGAAGATATGAACTCAATGCAATAGATTTCAAAGAGCATCTTTGGTTTCTGTAATGTTTCTTTCTTGTCTCTGAACCACTAGCAAGTTCTTCCTGGCACATCTGTAGCAACCAAGGCTGCCTGGTCTCTCTGAACT
>NW_004524598.1:18291101-18292208 GCF_000260255.1 Octodon degus | reverse complement strand
TCTTTATATAGTGTGTGCCCATCAAACTTGCTCTATATAGTTCTCTTCAAAATAAGACAGGAAATATGTCAAAATAAAACATACATTTATATCCCTTTGTGTATTGACCTATATGCTACCTTTTCCCATGCTCTGTATTTTTAATGTGAATTTGAATTGCTGTCTGGTGCTCTTTCATGTCAGGCAGAAAAACATCTTCAGAATTTCTTGTAGAGAAGGTATGCTGGTTATGAGCTTTCATTTTTGGTTTATCTGAAACCTAATTTTTTCACATTTAGGGGTAGCTTTACTGAGTAGACAATTATTTTCAAAGTTGTTTTTGGTTTTAGCACACTAAATATGCACGTAATCCCATTGCCTTATAGTTTGCATGGCTTCAGATGAAGTTGAATCTTTCTCCTGTTGAGGATCCCTGGTGTTCGGTGAGTCAGTGCTTCTTTATTCCTTCTCAGATTACTTCTACTTCGTTGGCTTGGGCTTTCCATTGTTGGATTACGAGGCACTCAGGGTGGGTCAATTTGAGTTTACCGTCCTTGAAGTCTGAAGTTTCTCAAAAATGTAGACAAATGTTTTTCAGCTAGAGTTTTACAACTGCAGACATCCTATTTCCAAATACTCCTGGCCCTTAGTTTTCACCTCTGCAGCTACAAAGTCCATCATGTATTCACAAAAGTCCTCCTAGTTCTTGATGATTGCTGATTTTTTCTGTCCAAATTGCCCTTTAAGCTTGTCCAGCACATTTTTCATTTTAGTTTTTGTTCTTTTCAATTTTCAAAATTCATCACAAGAAATAATTTTGAAAATGTTAAAAAAATAAATTTTTCAAGGATACTTTTGATGTGTTCTTTTTCATCATCATTTTAATTCATGTTAAATGGGATTTTTCTTTTTCAATTAACATACACTTCATCAACATAATCACAGATGTATTATTCATGGTATTTGCTATGGCTATAATTCTTTTTTTTTTTTTTTTCAACAAGCAATCACGATTGTATTTTATTACTGGCTAGAAAGACGTGACAGCCAAAAATAGCAATGACATTAAAGAGTCTGTTTTTCAATATACAAATCTATGTCTTCAAGGAACTGCCCTGCTGTGACCTC
>NW_004524598.1:18281998-18291001 GCF_000260255.1 Octodon degus | reverse complement strand
TCAGTCAAATCCCATCAGGATTCATCCTGAAACCCTGTTTGTAGATCTTTTGTCAGTGTCAACCATGTGGATGAGTCATGGCCATTGCTTGACCAATTTGTTCTCTAGAACCATTATGTTTTTATAGCTTCTCTTTTTTAGACTTTGACTAAAGATTCTATCATCATGTGACATGTTTGCTATTTATTTATGTTGTCCATTATTCTGTAGGATACATTTATGAAAAAGCAAAGCACTTACACTACAAATTATAAAAATTTTAAATGAAGAAAAACTCTAAGACTTGGCCTGGTGGTGCTGCCTCTAAACCCAGTGTATAGGAGGCAGAAAATAGGAGAATAACTATGAGCCCAATCTATGTAGTGAGACCCTATAGACACTGTACTAAAATATATATATATAAAAAGAAAAACTCTATAAGTGTTCAACATTATCAAATTCAACAGGTCACCTTAGGGCTTCATCAATAACTTTAGATATTAGAGACAAGTTATAGTCATGCAACTCTGAATTGCATGCATAATTTTGAAATATGGGAATAAATACTGTAAACATCAATACAAATCAGTTTTGTACAAAGTGATCTTTTATAAGATAAAGTAAGTTACAAAATATATTCAGGAAAATTAATTAGCAGTGGCATTTGATTTTTCTCAACATTATCTTGGATTTAAGTGTATGATAAGGTTTTAATAATATTAAAACTCAAACCATCACATAAAATATATTGTCTGTCTTTGAATACATTGAAGTCTCCCCAGTAGAGTGTGAACTAAATCCCTTTTCTTGTTGTTATTGGGGACTGAACGCAGGACCTTGCGCTTGCCAGGCAGGTGCTTATGCAGCTGAACTATCTTTCTGGATGCTCTAAAGTCCTGGAAAAAAATGTTTCTGGATATGATAGATTGTAGAGAGCTTGCTGAACTTCAGGTACACAGGTCCATGTAATTCTAACTCTGGGCCACGTAGTGCCCACTAAGTCATTGTCATGATTCGGAAAAAGCATGAAGGAGGCGTCTGAGGCTTTTGTGCAGCTCTTCTTCGGGTAGTGAGTGAGGAGAGAGTACATCAGCTGGGTCCTGGAGTGGGCATATACTCTGTACAATGTGCCATACCCTGCAGTTGGCAAATATGAAGAATGAAGACCAATCTAGACATGTCCTGATACAAGTCTCCACAAGGCTTGAGGGTTTGATTTTCTCAATTGTTTTTAAGGTTTTGTTTAGCTGAAGATATGAACTCAATGCAATAGATTTCAAAGAGCATCTTTGGTTTCTGTAATGTTTCTTTCTTGTCTCTGAACCACTAGCAAGTTCTTCCTGGCACATCTGTAGCAACCAAGGCTGCCTGGTCTCTCTGAACTACTATGTGTAAAAATAGAGTCACTGGTCATAGGCAGAAAGTTGACATTGAATTTAGAAACAGATTGAGAAGAGGTGTTTTCCTTTCTTTTCAAAGCTGAAATTTCTTGGTGCAGCAGATGTAATGCTTAGTGTACCCTATTCAGGTCCCCTTTAGCTTGAGGCTACAGCAACCCTAAATTGTTGTCAGATTTTGTATGCACGTTAAATAAGGAGCCACCTCTTGCCAATTTCCCCTTCTAGTTTCTTATTTGTCTCTTTATGGAAAGTCCCTATAAATAAAGCTGGACTAGATTTCAACTCTTATTTTTCAATTTGCTACATGCACAACTGGACAGTTATGAATGATAACTCTGATGGAAACTGGCATTTATATCACCATTAGTCAATATTTAAGCAGCGTTGCATTTATTTCAATCTTTCTCAGATACTTTTTGATATAAAGAAAAATATGCCTTAAATTCCCCTCCAAATAAGACCTTCATCTTAATAAGATAGGGTCTAGTTTTCTATTTAGATACAAACAAGAAAGTATCGGAAAGAGAGGGCAACAAATAGGTAATGTAGTGAATGAGGCTGTCATTAAGGTTGTGAATGCAATGGAACTGAATTCTAATGGAGAGAAATTTTGGCCTATGTGATTAGGAAAAATGGATCTAATTTTTCTTCCAAAGCAATTCTCATGCTTTCACAGGCTTGTTTTTATACATCTCATTTAATCTCATGTTTTTCTTGGCTGTTATGTCAAAGTTGTAACATTTCTCACCGTGGTGCTGTGCCAAGGTGCGACTCCACGCGTTGGTCACAGGGGGTATGCTGTGCTTGGAGCAGCTGCAGGAACCTGTCATACACACTGAAAAAAAGACTATATCCTTGGCTGGATCCTCTAAGCTCCTGGAATTTAAAATCTTAGGCAGTAGCCAGGGACAAGTCATCCATGTTTATTATGTTACTGTTTAACATCAAGCATGTTCCATCACGCTTGTGACATCAGCCTTCAGGTTAGCACTGACAGAAAACATTGCAGGGTCAGGCTCTAGCACTGTGCTTCTTACCGTCTCTTATACTGTATCTGTAGTTCCCTGCTTCATTAATCACAGTGGCTCTGAGGGCAAAGGTACTGTAAGTGCTCTCTGACTGTGTTTAAACTACCAGCTACTTCTGAATCACATGAGACATTACACTAGGTAGTACCTGGCAAGTGTATTTCAGTAGAGAAATTATTGAATAGATTGGAGTTAGATAAACAGCAACAGAAAACTGTCCCTTCCCAGCCAGTATGCTTCAGTTTCTTAGGAAATAGTTGCTGTTCCAGTTCCAGTTGCTTCTAGTCTCTTAGAACAGCCGGTCAAGTGATATACACTGAAGAAACCAATCCCCAGCGGACAAGCAACTCTGCCTCTTTATTTCCTGCTGGCTAATCCTATATAAGACATAGACCACCAGATATCAGGGCCTGGTATTCTGGGAATTATCTCAGTTGGTGCTTATTAATGTAAATAAACCTATCTCTAAATCTTGGATGTCATTTTAGTGTTTCCACTTGGGGTTGTATCTGTTGTGTTGGCTGAGAAAACCAATCATGCTGACCTCTTTGGTCACTGCCTTGCAGGTAGAACAAGGACCTCTCTAGGGCCCAGCAGGAAGGCACACCATCAAGGTTTCTAAAGTCCCCTTAGTGGTCGATGGAAGGATTCCTGGCTCCCCACTCAGGCAGCTCACATCAGAGCCCCAAGGAAGTAGGATGTAATCCTTCTGTCTTTCTGTTTGCCTGCTTTCCTGGTTCTAAACCAGGGGGGCATTCTAGTTTGTTTGTCTGTCAATTCTGCTCAGCTTGAACAGGAGGGGAGTTGGTCAACTCCCATTAGACAGGACCACCCTCAGGGGAAGGGGGGGTTGGAATGCTTAACCTCTGAGTGTCTTCTGAGTGAATGTGTGAGCAAGTGGGATGAACAGTGTGACCAACAGGCTTGCTGGTCTGTGCACAGGCCTGCAAGGCACTGGTCTCAGTGGCTGATTGGGCCCCTCCTCTGAGGCTCCACGGTGATTGACATATGGCATGATGAAGGTCTCACACCTTCCTTAGCTAAGTTCCTCTAAAGTCCCTGCAAGGTGGGCATCCACAGGGCCTGTCGCTGAGGGGCACCCACTCTTTGTTTGTTGCACCATTATTCTAGGGTACAGAACACATGTAGGAAGTCAGAGATGGGAACTCATTGGTCTAAACCCACTGTCCCTGACTGCAGGAAAAAGAGACTTTGTGAAGTTAAAAATGAAACTCAGCCACTCTCTGCATCTTAGAAAAGAAAGAAAGAAAAAGAAAAAGAAATAAAGAAGCCCATTCTCCCTGAGAATTCCTTCTTGACACCCTCGATGACCCTTGCAGTTGCTGCCAGCACCTACACTTTCTTGCCCTGCTTCTGACTGTCTACATCCAACCAATTGCACTGGTTCTAGCCAGCCATTGCCTGCACTTGACTGTACAGCTTCCCTCCCCAAGACTCCCTGTCCTGGTCACATGGTATCATCTCATGCCTACCTGAGATGACTGTCAATAATTCCAAGATGCACAGTTTGATGACAAAGACTAGACAGCCAGACATGACAAATGAGCTGCACCTTATTGAGCCTGAGTAGATAGGACAGGCTGAGCTCTATCAGGTTGGGTTTCTAAGAGCCTGCAGACATTGCAAGTCAGGGTCAAACCTGTGGCTTTCCTGGTAGACAATGGAGCAGAACTCTGCTTTCTGTCAGAAAGTTACCATCACCAAGGCAACTAGACCTCTTGCCTTTTGCTGCATCTGCCAAAATTTGCAGCATGGGAGGACATCTCCTGTGTAAGCCCATGTCCATACTTGCTCTGGGAAGAGACCTTCTCCTCAAGTTAGAACCAACAGTCTCCTCTGCACCAAGCAGTCAGCCTCCATCTTGACTAACCCTGCCCAAGAGGAAGATGATGTCTGTATCAGCCTGGGACAAACATGCACAGTCAGGGCTTTCTGAAAACTCTTCTACGGGTATAGGTTAAAGGCTTGTCTCTGGGCCTGGCCATGAACCCTGCCTCCTCCCCTTGAACTCCACCACTAACAGATGTCTCAGAAAGCACAAACAGGCATCCCAGCACACAGCAGCCCAGTAGACTCTTATTCACCATGGACTAGAATACCAGGCTATTAACAATGCAGTCATTACCTTATATGCTGTGGTTCTCAACCTATAACCATTTTTGGCCTATTCTAGACTTAAAAAGGTGCCACCTTCTACTTATGAGTTTTTCCCATAAGCCCCTTCAACCAGGAAACCCTCAGACAAAAGGTCAACTCTCTTGGACTCAATTCCCATAATGGGTTAAAAATTCTGTATTTTGGGGGATGCTCTAAGGACAGATTTGGCTCTATCCTGGTCCCCTGAGCAAACAGTATAGATCATCGAACTACTAAAATACAAATTGCCAAACTCCTGTCTATAAAACTGATTCACGATCTCCAAGCTACCAATACCACCACAATTGCTTTCTGTACACACTGCTTCAGATTGCTGTCACCCACAGTCTGCTTGTAACCCTTTCTGGACCTAGCGATGTTTTCCTATGTCTTCAGTTGGTTCTTGTCAGCCTGACTCATCTAGCAAAAACCCCAGTTCTGGGCTCAAAAGTCAACTGACCTGGACACAACCTCCCAGAGGTTGAAAAACTGTTTTCCCTTCATTGCACTTCTGATTGATGACACCAAAGCTGCCTGCTGGAAAGGCACAAAAACTCTGTTGCAATGTCTGGTAAGAGCTGGTTACAAAAAAGAAACTGCTAATTTCTTAATCAGAGCTGTTGGCTTCTGTAGAATTTTTAACTGTTTACTTTTAACTGGGCTTTCTCTTGGGCAGGGTTAAACTGGATCCTCAAGTTCATACACACACAAAAGTGATGCTTACTCCCATTGTCACTCTCTGGGGAGCACCCTGTGGCTACCTGTGCCAATACTTAGATCTTACAACTAAAGACTGCCTCTATACTCCTGCAGCCACTGCCCCTCTGATCAAAAAAGATGATGAGCTCACCTCAGGCCAAGACCTACCAGTCCAAGTGCAGCACGCTGTACTGGGCTGAACTGTTCTAACACAGACCCCCTGACAGATGCTGAGTATGCCTTGTTTATGGACAAAAGTTGCCCCATTAGCAATGCAGCATCGAGGGCTAGACATGCTGTAGTCATCTTGGGCAAAATTATTTTGGCCAAAGCTCTCCTGCCAGCATGATCTGCACAGCAAAGTGCTGTTCGGAAAACTGTCACTAGTGACACCAAATAATCTGGTTCAGAGGTCTAAGTCCCTCTGGGGATCACACTGACTGAAACATCAACCTCGGTCAGAAAACATTTAACCAGTATTCCTGAAAGATCAGAACCAGATCTGCCCCATCCTGTACCCCTGCAGCCAGCTCAGGTCTCAGCATCTGTGTCAGTGGCCCTGACTCTATGAATTATAGTGGACTTTCCCCATTTAAAGATATATAAAAAGAGCACACAGAAATGAAACATACCCCTATAGGGTATGCTTTCCTAACTTGTTTTTAGGAAAAGACACAGTATGTGCTCTGTAACATGACTCTGGTGAGGTAGTGAGGCAGTTAGTCTGATCAAGGAGAAAACTTAGGTCAAGTTTTTGATTGACCATTCTCATTGATCATTCTATTCTTTTGGGACAAACATCCAGTCTTAGTTGCCCAGGTAATAGTTGCTGCTACAGCGCAGTTGCTTCTGTCTCTTAGAAACAGCTGCCCACTGTGGCGCACATTGTATAAATCAACCCCAGTGACAAGTCACTCTGCCTCTGTACTTCCTGTTTGCTTGTCTCATGTAGGCTCTCGGTCACCAGCCATCAGGGCCTGATATTCTGGGAATAATCCCATCAGTGTAAATAAGTCTGCCTCCGAATCCTGGGTATCATTTTGGTGTTTCTACTTGCCACTGCCAAACCAGTTCATCATAACCATGATGCACAGGCATGAGCATGGTTTTTTAATATAGTTTAGAGAAATAGGAACCCTTCAACGAATTTGGACCCCATATGTACTAATAATGTTCTTGCCTGTCATTACTGGAAGCATGGAAATTCCCTGGCATTTACTGTTTTACTTGTGAAAATATGTGTAAGGTACTTAGCATTAGAAAAGAATGTATGGAAATATTTGCTTAATTTAAAATTATGAATATTTTCAGGGGAGAAAAAAATTACATTTAGAGTTCAGAAGAGTAATTAATTTTGTCATTCTTTTTTTTTTTTTTTTTTTTTTTAAGAACCGGGGATTGATCTCAGGTCTCTGTGCTTGCCAGGGAAGCGTTTATTCCACTGAGCCATCTCCCCAGCCCCAATTCTGCCATTCTTAACCAGACTCAAAACACATAACATGTTGTAAAGGGGCCACTTTTAGTGCATCTCTCTGTAAACCCCAACACTTACAAATACAACACGTCAAACCCAGGCTATCGACAGTTCTTGCACTCTCTATCCAACATACTCTTGAGCTATTACTTTTGAGTTATAAACATTTTCCATCTCTAAGTTCTGGCAACTGTTAATCAGTTCTTGATCACTCCAGATTTTTGTTTTGAAAAACACAATAAAAATAGAATCTTTAAATGAACTTTTAAGAAAATTCACTCCTGGGTGATCCAAATAGTTGATTATTTTTATCTTCAATCACTACAAATGAAATTATGTTGACATGTTCCAATTTGTTTAGCTATTCACATTTTTAAGAAAAATTGAGGTTTTATTCCCCAGCCCGGGGGTGGGGGTGTTTAGGAATAGAATTCCAATAAATATGTATGCACACTATTTTCTGTGAACATAATCTTTGATTACTTTAGGCAAATATATTGAAGTGGTATGGGTGGTCAATGAATAAGTGTGTTAGCTTTTCAGAAAGATTCTGAAGCAATTTCCAGAATAAAGGACTTATCATTTTATATCCCCTTGGGGTGGACTTTTTATGAATTTATAAGTTGGGAGAACTCAGTGAAATCTCTCTCCCTGTCTCTGTCTCTGTGTCTGTCTCTATCTCTGTGTATGTCTATCTGTTTGTCTCTCACTTTCTTTTTCACACACACTAAATTTATCTCTTTGTCTACCTATATAATTAAAAAATCTAGTACCGAATATATATTATATTTCAGGTATAGACCATGGCTTAAAATATAGGTATGTAAGAAGTCTCAAAATATTTGCTCTCATCCAATTTTACTTGTCTAGAGTCGTTGAGGAAGATACAATCTCAGTATAATCATTTGAAGGAAAAATAAATACATGCCAATAAAATGTGGCCATCTTTGATTTAAAACTATCCCAGTGCTAATATTAATTATGGGGTCTATCCACATCTTCTTTAGTCTTCAGTATAATGCTTGGAGATTATTATGAAGTAGTCAATTTATAGATGAGGCAACCAAATGTCAGACAGCTGACGAATGTGCCAGGTAGTCACATCTAGGTAAAGGACCACAAGTGTCTGCCATGTTCCAGGTCATTCTAAGTCCCCTATATATCACATGCTCTTAATTTCCTATGTATCTTTCTTTTCCATATAAAATGTGGAATCAGATTAATTCTAAGTAGTGCTTATAAGTGCTACTATCAAAACTGGGAAGACCTGGCAAGCGCAAGGGCCTGAGTTCAATCCCCGGTTCCGAAGAAAAAAACACAACCTGGGAAGAGTGCTGGATCCTAGAATCTCACTCTTCCAGTTTCATAATAAAAATTTTAATTGTTTAGATGTGTAATAGGGTTTAAGAAATGGATAGAAAGTAAAAAAGAAAACAAATGATGCCAGAAAAGCTGTGACAGAAATGTTGAGTCTATTTCTCAAATAAGTTAGTCTAATATAGAGAAAGGCAAAAATGTTTTTCCAGGAAGTTACAGTGCAAGTACCAAGGAGGAGGAGAAAGAGAAGAAGAGAATTAAAGGGATTAGAAAAAGTGAAAGAACAAATACTTGGACGTTAAGAGTTAGAGATAACATGTAAAGTGTAATTGGGATGAGAGAAGCTTTAGCTGTTTGGCTTTCTTTGCCAGAAGGAGGGGTAAGTGAAAGAGATAATGGAGGAGCTACAAAGTATAAGCCAATAAGCTGCAACATAAGTATGAACTAACCCTCAGAGTTGCCAAGAAATTCTAAGACAGAACTTGCATTATTTTGAAGTGAATTTTTTTGGCTAAATAACTTTTTTTTTTTTTTTTTTTTTACTCTGACATTTCTCTAACCCCAAACCTTCGGAAAAAATATCTGGACTGCATTGGTCCCACTTGGTTATTGCAGACCAAAGTCTAATGGTTAGGAAAAATATGGGCCAGGGTGATAGTTCAGCAGCCTAAGTACCTGCCAGCTAAGCACAAGGTCCTGCGTTCAAATCCTGGCACTCCCAAAAGGAAAAATTAATAGATAATTCTTTGAATATATTATCTTAGTAAGATTTACTGATATCTACATGCATTTACTCAAGTAGGACTCAAAATAATTCAGCTGTCATATTTGATAATTTTATCTTATACTTACTCTATTGCTTTTCTAAGAGCTAATAGAATTTCATGTTTTGTAACACAAAATATTTTAAGAACTATTTTAAGATTTTCTTTTCTTTTTAAATGAAATT
>NW_004524598.1:18270388-18276041 GCF_000260255.1 Octodon degus | reverse complement strand
ACAGCTGACTTCTTCTCGAGCTCCCACATCAGCACGTTGATCAGATGTGCATTTTTAATGACAATTGGCACTTCTTCAAACATGTGCTCAAAGGTGATACTTGCCTTTTTCAATGCTTCAGGGGAAAAATCCTTCTCTTTACAAACTTCCATCAGTTTAGGAGTCAGTCTGTATGCCTTTAGCGAGAGAGACCCTTGTGCAGTTTTTATGGGATCGTAAATGAGAACAACAGATTCTTCTATGGCATGCTGGTAACTGAACTGAGAATCCAAAAGTGCCCGGGTGACGAAGGAGCCGTAGTATGTAGACTGGTACCAGCCCACATGGAGATGGTCGATGTTTACGTGGCGAAGGCTCCGCATCATTTCCATCTGATACTGGACTTCATCAAACTCCGCATCCTCCTCTGTGTGCTGGGGGAAAGGGAAGCAGTTGGTGATTTCAAGCCGATCTTCGACAGCCAGGCCCAGAAGTACTCCTTGAACCACCTCAGTTCCTTGTCCTTCTTCTTGATAATGTTTGATTATTTTTAATACCACCAGGCCATCTATCTGCACTTGCTTCACGGCCGAATCTGCAGAGCCGCCTTTTCCTTTGCCTTTCCCCACCGCGCCGGAGGTGGAGCTGGAAGAGGCAGCGACGGAGCCTGAATCTTCCTTGCGGGACGCCATCTTTCCCTATGGCTATAATTCTTTAAAATAGAAATAGAATATGCTTCACATAGGATCATTTAAGTTACATTATCTTTTATTATCTTTTTAAAAGTCATCTTTTATTGCCAATTTGAAAATTTGGAGATACATACAAATGTTTTTTTTCAGGTTAAATAATTTTGCAGATTTAAAAATTCATAAATTAGCTTAAAGTTTTACATATATTCAGATGAGATACGATTATTTGAATGCTTTTGATTACATACGAAAAACTCAATGGTTTTTCATTATATATTAAAACATTTTAAGCAATAGTTAATTTAACTCTGTGAATGTCTGAGCTACCCCAAAGAGAGACCCTACACTTACTTGAGCTCCTGTTGCTACAGTGAGTTATATTGTACCTAAGAATCCTCAAATACAATGAGTGTTTTTTATAAAAGCCATGAAATTAAAAGTGTAGTCGGATGACACTTTGAAATGGTATACATTGGTGAAAATACATGGAAGAGGCAGCCAAGCAAAACATTTAGAGAACATCCTTCTAGGGATTAAAAACAGATTACTATTGTTTTCTGAGTATTACTATGTTTCTATAAAGTAAAAAAGGTCTTAGTGTGTTTTTAACCTGGAAGGCCCAACAATTGCTACATAATCCTATGCATATGCAACTAGCAGATGTATCCAATTGCATGGAATTGGATACAGTTATAGTGACTCTTACCATTTAAAGATTCTGTATTTGCCAACTTCTCTGTTGCTAAAATTTGTTTTGTTAAGCTCCTAGAGATGAAGTGTCATTCTCAAATATATACCGACTACTGAAGATTCTGTCATCTCACATATGTTCCCAGCTACTGTCAAAGAGGATTCTCTTTTAATTCCTTTTTGAAAGTCTTTGGTCTTTTCGAGACTGGGTCTTGTTATGCTGTTCAGGCTGGCCTTGACCTCATTGTGTACTCCAGGATGGCCTCAAACTTGTGGTGACGCTCCTGCCTCAGCCTCCTGACTTCTGGTACTTCAGACATGCTGTATTCTTGACTCAGTTGTGTTAAGCCCTTTTTGCAGACTATTTAGTACTCCATCTTAGTATGTTCCTGTTGGGAGATTTTTTCTGGTAAAACTGGCCTTAAATGTAGTGTTGTGTGCTGCTAATAATTCAGGTGTAAAAAGACTGTGACCAGTTTTATGAACAAAATTGCTCAGGTTAAATATTTCCATTCAGACCTGACTTATACTGCTGTTGACTCTAAGTTGCATATTAATAAATCACTAATATATTAAATGGTTTTTCAAAAGAAATACACAAGACATGAGTGGTGAATGAAATTATCATGACCACAGGATTAGAGGAAGCCCTTTGTCCCCTTAGGATTGCTAGTTGAGCATTTGCTAATTCAATTTTGCCAACAGTGTTGTAAAACATACTTACTATAATTAATGAAATTGTACTCATGTCGATGCCGATATGCGTGCTCTACCCTTGGATTCGAGGGATCATTTTTTGATAAATGTTTAATGTAGTGCAGCAACTGACTAGCCATCACACACCTCGCTCCTTCCCTCGCAGGGTTGGCTTCACCCTTGTAGGTCGACACCAGGCTTTCTCTGGATCAGCACTTTGACAAAACCTACAACATGAAAACTGACTGATTATCTTCATTAAAAACCCGTAATGCTTTAATACGTCTGCTGCATAATCCAAGATTGTTTTGATTGTTATGCAGCCACTTTTCCCCAAGAAAATGGATAGATCTGAAAATTTAAGTACACTGGCTAGGTGTTATAATAATGTATGCGAAATAAGCAACAGGGGCCACATAAGAACTCTGGTATCCTTTTTAGCCCGATATTTTCTCTCAAACGATTACCAGTTACTCTGAAGATTACATTTGCATTGTCCTGAAATATAACAGGAAACTTTTACATACATTGTCAATTGATAAGTCATAAATCTAAGTACATTAAGTACTTAACTGTGGATAGCAAGCTTTCATATTTTCTATCTGCAGAAATGTGCCATTGATGGTACATCATGACTGAATGCATCATTACCTCCACACATCTCTCTCATATTATTCTCATCTGTATCTTGGAGAGTTTTATATGGAAATCCCTTTCTTACACTTGGAGACACAAAGACCCATGAACTTGCTGAGGTCAGAATAGTGAAGGGCTAATAATTTCCTTTAATTACTTGATAATAGGGAAATTATAAGGCAACTTCTGTGCGTTTACATTGTCTCTGCTTTTCTTAACAAGAAAATGACTCTATGAGTATAATCCAATTTGTAAAGAAAATTCAGGCTGCTTTTTAACATTATCTTGTCACAAATGATTTGTCAGTTTGGTCATGCAGTGAAGTAAAACAGTTCCTAAAGCCGGCTTCTTAAATCTGGAGAAAATTTAGTACAAGGATATCCTGACCTTTTTATGAGAAGAGTCAACTGAAAAAGAAAGACTGAAATGGGTCAACACATTAGTTAGTGCTTACCCTAAATTTTATGCAAATATTGATAGAACTTAATGTTCATAGTAAGACTAATATTTGTCTTGAGCTATGTGAACTGGTCATTTTATTCATCTTTTGACTTATAATATTGGACATTTAATGTAATTTAAATTGCTACATTATTAAAAATATTATGACTCAAGTATTTTCATCATTACTGTTCTTGAGACAGGGTTTCCCTGTATAACCCATGCTGCCTTGTCTCACTGTGGAGCCCAGGATAGTCTGGAATTTATGGCATTTCTTCCATCTCAGTCTTTCAAGTTCTGGGATTATGGGCATATGACCACCATCTCCAGCTCTTCAAAATATTACCTTTTGCGGGCGGCCGGGGAGATGGCTCAGTAGAATAAGCGCTTCCCTGGCAATCACAAGAGTCTGAGTTCAATTCCTGGTTCTGAAAAAAAAAAAAAAAAAAAAAAAACTTTTGCTTATTGTAGAACAAATTTTTGGAATATTTGTTAGATCTGGAAGTCTACTAATTTGTGGTTAAGATATTGATTATTAAGGAAACAATGCCAAGTTCTCACAGTTTAAAGAACTGCTGTCATGAAAATGTTTGATATTTACCAGATAGTAGGTTTTATACTGTGATTTATAACCATGATATAATCTAATTATCACAATAACTGACGTTCCCTGGTGATCTAGTGGTTAGGATTCAGCGCTCTCACAGTAGCTTAATCTTTTCCAGTTTTCAAACCAGAAAACGTAGGTTAATTCCACCTGAATAAATTTTCCAAACCACAACACAAGCAAGCTGAAGGCCTTGGTTCTCTCGGGGGATTGCCTCCTTAGGATGCCCGTGCTGCGCGCTGGCGGCCTGGCGCCGGGCCGCTGCGTGGAGCCCCAGCCTGAGCGGTGGGTGCTGCAGAGCGCGAGGATGCGTCCACACGTGCACGCTCTAGTGCGACGCCTGCTGCGCGAGGAAGTCCTCCAACTGATTTGTGAAGTAAGTGATTGAAGCGGACAAATCACTATTCTGTACTGGTCCGTGCATTTCAGAATTCTTTTTAATTTATGTTACCTTTTTTTTTTTTAAAAAAAATCTTTTTATTTTATTTTATTTATTTTCTTATTTTTATTTGTGGTTCTGGGGATCGATCCCAGGGCTTTGCTCAGGTTGCGCAAGGCCTCTTCCTCTGAACATCTTAGCTCTTTTCATTTTTTTTTTAATTTTGCGACAGTGTCTTACTAAATCACTACAATGTTATACTGTAATTATATTAGAAAATGGATATAAATTACGTGATAAAGTCATGATCGAGGACGTGTGAGTGGCCTGTTTTGTTACACTTGAATAGCCAATTAAAACTCTCTGATAGGTTGAGAGAATGCAGATTAAAATTCACCTTCTCAAGTTAGGGTCAAATGGTCAGTTTTATGTCTAATACCCTGAATTTCTAAAAGCAAATCTGATCATGTTTAAGACAATGTGTTATTTTAGTATCCACATCATATTTCTGTCTCTGATGGTTATTTTTCTGTACATTATTAAAATATATGTTATAGAAATATAGCAGAGTATAATAATAAAAATTTGAAAATAAATGAGCAAAATTACAATAAAGAATGTCAATTCTGAAAAAAGCAGTATCCTCATAATTTATGTTTTAACTGAATTCTTGTATGACATTTTATTTTGTAATATAATGTATTTATTGGTAAGTAAAGTTCAAATTTAGACTTTAAATCATTGTTTACATTCCTCTTCATTCAAATATAAGTTTATAACATGTTTTAAGAAGTTTTCAATGCTTGATTCCACTGATTCATATAGTTTATGTTTTTCAGAAAAGTTATAATTAACGTTTACAATGCGATATGAGATAACTGTATTTTATGTCCTGCTGCTTTAAAATGAAAATTTTATGCTTCAAGTAAATCATTTTATGCTCAATAGAAAGTAAAAATTCTTTTGTTCACTGAGAAAACTTTCTCTGAAAAATCACTAGCATAAAAAGAAATATTCAAGGGATATTTTCATGTATGTATTCAATAAAAAGAAAAATGATTTGTAAATTATATTACTATATAGCTTTCAAAAAAGTCTTGAAACTTACACTCTGAACATGTCAAATATAGTACACACTCTTGAGTTGCAAAATAAAAGGCAAGTTATGTAAAGCAGTATAATCTTATACTTTTCATTTTAATTACTCTGTCTTTACTGGTCTCTGTCTTCTACTGTTTCTGTTCACTAATATTATAGGAAAATAGCTACTATCAAGAATTCCAGGGGCCGGGGAGATGGCTCAGTGGAATAAGCGCTTCTCTGGCAAGCGCAAGGGTCTGAATTCAATCCCCGGTTCCAAAAAAAAAAAAAAAAAGAATTCCAGCTCCACAATATCAGTTTTTGTATTTCTTCTGATAATCTATAAAATAACAGCAACAGAAAGCAACCTTTGGTAGACAAATTTTGTAGCTATTCCAAATTCTCTGCATCAAATCTCAAGTAATTTCTTTCTTTCTTTCTTTTTTTTTTTTT
>NW_004524598.1:18269088-18270288 GCF_000260255.1 Octodon degus | reverse complement strand
TGTACTTTATTTATTTTAAATAAATAAAATAATCATGATGCCTTCTAGGGAGATACATTATATAGTAAACTGAAATAATTTGAAAAAAGGAAAGAATTTTTTGAAGAAAAGACAAGGTCAAGCTAAAAACAGAAGAACATATGAAGAATCTCATTGAGATATCATACCCTTTGGCACAGAAGTAAACACAGGCTCCGTGAAACAGAAAATATTAATTCAGCTCTTCAATGTACAATTATATTACACATTTGGTATTCAATTATGATACTGAAAGTTGCTCTCTCTCTCTCTCTCTCTCTCTCTCACACACACACACACAAATGCACACAGAAATTCAAATTTTATGTGGTCTAACTTCAGGATTTAAAGTCCATATATGGAAAAAAATTAAAAAGTCAAATTTCAAGGTACAAGGAACTATGCTATTTTGCATGGGCTTATGAATGTCATCAACTCTACTCATACATTAAGTTAGACTTCTTGAACTATCAGACTGATAAGACACTTAAGATGTTTTGAAAGATCTCAGTTTTCATATAATATCACATAGACAATGATAACGAAAGAAACAAGTGATAGTTCATTTTTAAAATTTCATAGTCATGGAGAAAATAGTCAATTTTTAACAATTTCAATAAGTGAACACTGCCAGGTTTTTAAAGGAATATGAGTATTCAGTGTTTATTGTTGGGAGGCATTTTAAATTAGAAGAAATCATTATAGAAAACCCTTCACACTTATTCTCTTGAAGTTTTTCAGGTGAACACAATAACACACTTGAAATCTTTTTCTTTCCAGAGATTTTTTTTTTTTTCAAATCAAATTGGTAGGACAGTTTCAATAATTAACACATTGCATACATTCTTCCCAGCGGTTAATTGTTATACAAGATGCGGACATGATATCCTATCTACAAACACCATTAGAACAAATCACTCTATTCTTTAAGAGAATGTAATTATATATCTATCCTAACCACTTTGAATACACCGATACAAAATGGATATTCATCTGTGTACCCTTTCTTTGTTAAGTTCCATTATTTGAATATTATAGGTGTGCTAACTCAGCAAAATAATCCAAAAGAGTTCAGTAGTCCATAATAGTATTGGGTCTTCCGCTTCACTGGCAATGTCAGAAATTGTTGACCTGAGTCCCCTATAGCTCAAAATAACAGCATGGCTTTACTTCTTATATTTC
>NW_004524598.1:18264797-18268988 GCF_000260255.1 Octodon degus | reverse complement strand
TTTTTGTTTCTGTATTTAGTACAAGGTCTACAGGGTGTTCAGGGTCTCACTACATAGATTGGATTCATAGTGATTCTCCTGTTTACAGCCTCCCAAATACTGGAAGTACAGGCACGTTCCACCACACCCAGTCTCAATCCCATCTCAGTGCAGATGGGGCTGGCATGGCACGCTGGGATCGAATCAAGTAATATCTCAGAGAACTAATTTTAGGGTTGCATTAATATCTTATTTATATACATTTTAACATCAAGTTTAATAATTTGGATTATTGCAATTACATTCCAAATTACAATATAATAATAATAATAATAATAATAATTTTAACAACAGAAGCTGAGACTTGACCAATAATTTCCAGGCAAATTAAAAGCGGTGATGATAGATGCAGGAATTATTTTTGTAAAAAGTGCAAATCAGAGAAAAAACATCAGAATTAATACTTTTTCCAAAGCAAACAAAAATAATAATTAAAGAAATTTTAATAGTGAGCAGAAGAACAGAAAAATTAGAATCATTTGTTCAGAAGTAAACACTGTGTTTTCATTAGTTTCTAGAAATATTAAAATATTTCCCTATAATAATCAATGCTTCCAATGTTACAAAAGTATTAAATGAAGTTGAAAAGAAGCGAATATATTCTAGGGTTTTTTTAAATTAACTTTTTTATTTTGCAGCATGAGGGAGTGAATCCAGCGCTTTGGGACTGTTTTATATTCTTAATTCATTTTTATTTTTCGTTTTGAGACATAGTCTTGCTAAATCACTAGGTTGCTGAGGCTGGATTCCAACCTGTCGTCTTCCTGCCTCAAACTCCCTGTGTTGCAAGTACAGATATGTGCAGCCATACTCAGCGGTCAGTCACTTGGGTTACTAAACTGCATAGTAAATTATGTTGGTACATGAAGGAGTTAAGAGCAACTGCAGAATCCTGGACCACCCAAAACCTGTTTTATAGACTTTGTAAAGCCATGAGATCATCTTGAAGTGTCTATTAATGTCATATACGAAAGGTACCCAAAAGAGAAAAGGCACCCATATTCATTATGTCTACTCTAGCTTTGTGCTCAGTTAAATTTAATGAAATACTTAAAAGTTTGTGCAGAAAATTTGCAAAAATATTATAAGGTAAACTACAGACATAGAACATAGAAAGTACCATGAGGGTCTTAAACAGTAAAGCGTTCTAGGTGCTCCCACCAGAAGAGGAAATGGAAGGTTTAGGAAAAACTTACAGAAAGTCAAATCTGAGCAAACTTGGCAAACTCTGTTGGATCCAGCCTGAGATAACTTGCAAAAAAAAAAAAAAAAAATTATCTGTGGAGAAGATGTGAGCATTATATTGTTTATTAACTAAGTTGTGACCCACTTAAGTAAAAAAATCTTTTAAGATATAGGTAGTTTGGGACATTAAGTTCCCTAAAGAAAGTTTTCTGTTTTGAACAAAGTGTGTACCCAAGATAATCCAGTTAAAAGAAGGAACATTGTATTTGAGCTTGAAGTTTTGGCTCTTCTGGTCCAGAGTTGTTCCATTGTTTTGGGGAATGTGGAAGCAGATCAAGAGGGGAACGTGTAGAAGGAAGGTTCCCTCCTCATGATGACCAAAAAGAAGAGAGGGCAAAAAACTGGAGCTGGGTCCCAATATGTCATTCCCAGGATATGTCTCCACTGATCTAAGTTTCTCCCACTAAGCCCAAGTTTCTAAAGGCTCTATGACCTCTCAATAGGCCCACAGGGTAGGGACTTAGCATTTACCATGTGGGCTATTGGAGGACACTTATCCAAACCATAAAAGGCAAATCCTTTTCTGATACGTGAATTTACAATTAATTAATGCACCCAAAATTTTGCTCATAGAAATATTCTTTTTAATGTTAAAAGTATATTACTAATAAAAATAGTTGTTCCTTAATATGTATATATCTGTACATCTGTGTATCTATGTATATGTACGCAATCACATATATGTAAGTGTACATATACACACATTACTATGCATATATGTAATTAATCTGCTGTTGTTTCTTTTTTTCTGATTTGCTTTCATTTTTACTAAATTCCCTAAAAGATTATTTTTATGGTATTGCATACTCTTACTATCCAAAAACAAATGAAAAGAGAATAACAATTGAATTCATTTTTATAGTTTTACATATTGAGTTATGTACTAAATATTTTAAATTGATGATATTATTTTACATATGATGAAAGAGGCTAAAATTCTGTCTACATTTTGCAAATAAAGAAACAGAATAGAGAAGTAAAAATGCTTTCTCACCACCATGGATTTGAATGGAATGAAGTCTGCATTCTGACTTCTAGGTTAATGCACTTATATAATACTGACCTACGTTCATATGACCAGTAGCATTTTGTTCATATAAAAATCACTCTCATTTTGGGTCAGGAATATAGCCCTGTCACTTAAGTACCTGCCTAGCAAGAGCAAGGCCCTGAGTTCAATACCCAGTATTTAAAAAAAAAAAAAAAAAAAAGCCAGCCAAATAGCTCAGTGGATTAAAGCACCTGCTTAGGCAGATGCAGGAGTTCGAGCCTCAGGCCTGCTGTGCCAGCCCTGCCCCCTGGGTGTGCTGAGACAGTGATTGAGACTGGGCGTAGTGGTGTGCGCCTATAATCCCAGCTCTTGGGAGGCTGAACACAGGCAGATCACTAAGAGTCTGATCTATGTAGTGAGACCCTATAGACCCTGTACTAAAATTTAAAAGAAGGAAAGAAAGAAAGAAATGAAAAAAAGAAGAAAAAAAATCACCCATATTTAAGGCTTGGGAGATAGCTTACTAGCATAAGCACCTGCCTGGCAGGCACAAGGTCCTGAGTTCAATTACCAGTACCAAAAGGAACAAACAAACAAACAAACAAACAAATAAACAAAAAACCAATCATCCATGTTCCCAAGAAAAGTTGTATATAGAAAGACTTTTAAGTACTGTCCACATTAGGTGGCCAATACTATGTCCTACTCACCTTTGTATTTCTAACGCATCAGATAGGATTTATCATTTAATATTAAATTGAAATACCATAACAATAATCATAAAATAGTACTTGAAATGCCAGAATTTAGCAAAATATTTGGACCAACAGCAATGACAAAACTCTAGTGAGAATATGCAGTTAATAAATGTAACAATATGCAGAGCACTAATCAATTTTGGGAACAAGTTGATGCCTCTTTTTTGTTTTGTTCATTACTTAACAATTGTGGTAAAAGGAAAAAACAGTGGAAGTAGTTTAAAATATTTCTTATGCTTTTTAGTGCATACTTGAAAAGTCATAATTATTTTGATTTGAGCATCATTTACATATTCAAAAAGAATGCAATTTCCACTTGCACAAGATATGTATTTTCTGTATTAGCTAAAATAGGTTAAACTCATTAGAAAATAGATTCGTTTATATATTATCAGAGATAATAACATTTTTGTTTTTCTGGCAGTGCTGGAGGGGTGAAAATATTGAGTCATTCTTTATTTCTTCAGAGACCAAGGTTGATAGAATTTTTGCCCTTTTAACACCAGCTTCGAAGGTTACTCTCAGATTTCTCTATATTCTAGACTACTAACAAAAAGCACAGAAAACTGGAGCACCTCGCTGAGGAACGTCATGCCAGACTGTAAGTGGCACTCATTGCTTCTACTTGAATCGCAGTGGTGGGGACACAGTTCTATGGCCCCACTTAATCCCTGGATTTTGGAAAGTGAGCTACTTTTTGACCTCTATTACTGCCTAGATGAAGAGAAGACAATAGACTTGGTGGACTTCTAATCACAGTGTTTTTGCTACATTAGCTTAACTCAAAATAAAATACTGGCCACAGCTTCTTTAAGATCCTGAATGATGGGCCAGGGAGATAGCTCAGCAGACTAAGTGCCTGCCTGGCAAGTGTGGCAGCTGAGGTTCAATCCCCCGCACAACACGCCACGCCAGTGCCTGCCTAGGCACTTTGAGCTGACCAAAGAAATCAGGCGTGCTGGTGCATAACTGTAATCCCTTGTGCTGGGGAGGCTGAAACAGGAGGATCACTATGAGTCCAAGCTGCTTAGTGAGACCCTATACCAAATACATAAATAAATCTAAAAAAAAAAAAAATGATCCTGCAGGTTTAAAAAGAGCAGAAATTGAGACTGTTGTCAGAATCCGGCAAATAGGCCTATCTTGTAAATATGAAAT
>NW_004524598.1:18264021-18264697 GCF_000260255.1 Octodon degus | reverse complement strand
AGATTTAATGCAATCCCTATCAGACTACCACCGACACATCTCACAGAGCTAGAGAAATCATTCCTAAAGTTTATCTGGAACCAGAAAAGATCCAGAGTTTTTATTTTTCATGGCACAAAATATTTACTTGTTAATTAAGCATCTTTAGAGATATTTAAACAACAATAGGATAAAAAAGTAATTTAGTTGTCAATCAAATAAAAATGCAAATTGTAACATTAAAGTAAATTTAAAATAAGTAATAAATCATATTTTTGTTAAACATATATCCTAAGAATTGTGAAACCTACTTAAACATTATTTGTTGCTTATTTGAAATACAATTTTCACTAGATTTCTTATGTTTTACTTAATAATCATCCTGTGTATACTTATTTATTGTATGTTTTCATTAATTTCTTGAAAGCCAATACAATACAGCAAAACAGCAAGAGCAAAAGGGAAGAATAATAGCAAGAAACCAAGTCCGTGCACCTTATGTTGCCTCTAGACTATCTGCCCCATCTCAAGTGTAACATTCACATCAGTAATCCAAGCAGCATTCACCTCCATAATCCCAAATTAGATCATGCGCTAATCACAAACTCTAGAAGTCGGCCCCACAGCTGCACGAGGCTTTGGGGGGACAACTAGACCCAAACCATAATAATGGTCAAATAATGGTAAAAGATAGGTA
>NW_004524598.1:18244735-18262566 GCF_000260255.1 Octodon degus | reverse complement strand
AGGCGTGCTGGTGCATAACTGTAATCCCTTGTGCTGGGGAGGCTGAAACAGGAGGATCACTATGAGTCCAAGCTGCTTAGTGAGACCCTATACCATACATAAATAATTAAAAAAAAAAAAAAAAAATGATCCTGCAGGTTTAAAAAGAGCAGAAATTGAGACTGTTGTCAGAATCCGGCAAATAGGCCTATCTTGTAAATATGAAATATAACTACACCAGTTGCAGCCATCAACTGATGATGGTTCAAGTTATAGGTACATATTTTCTAACCTTATGATGGAGCAAAAGTAGTGTACATTCAGTAAAACTCACACCAAATGCTGGGCAGCAGCCATCAGCTGCAGCTTTCAGTAGCTACTCTACTTCCTACCTTGTTACAGAGCAACAGTGCTCAGCAGGTTCAGTATCTTAAATGCATTTCAATTTATGATAATTTCAATTTACCATGTGTCTCAGTTTATGTTAATTAAGACTTGGCATAGTCATGGAAACTTTGCATAAAAGGATTTAGATTTTGAGCTATGCCTAATATTGAAAGACAGATTTAAAATGTTTTTGAAATGAAGAAAAAATAAACTCTCTTAAAGTGAAGCAAAAGCCATGACTGAGATTTCCAGTGGTGGCTTAGAGTGAAAAATTTTCAGGTTTTTGAATTAACAGGATTTGACAAAACTCAGATTTTCCAAGTCTCTAAACTTCATTGGACGAGAGTGCAAATTTCTGAGTACCACACAGGAGTGAGATCAGTATAAAGGCTCTAGCATCTTATAGTTGTCTCAGTTAAACACAACTTTCTAGTTACTGAAGCACTGAAGAGGGAGGAGGAGCCCACTCACAAATGGGCTTTTTACTGCCTTATCTTAAAGTAGTGCACTTCACTGTCATTATTATTTATTGCTCAAAACAAAGCACAGTGCTACACTTCTCTGCAAGGAATCTAGTAAGCAGAGAAAAATAATTGCTGGGCATTTGGGGGGCCACAGTTGCTGACATACTCACTGATAAATTTCTTCACCCAAGTAAAATACATCAGTCATCCAGAAATAGATTATTGGGTTCTCACTTGAGCTCTACTGAGTCTGGACACTCCTCCTTGCCCTGAAGACTGCTGGAGAGACCTGGTAGGCTAGCTCCAACCTCCTGGCATTCCCACCTGAGCTCTGCTTGTCCAGTTGTCCATCCTCCACCTGAAGACCACCAGAGAGACATAACTACAACAACTTTGGGAGCACTACCCTGTGCCAATCCACCATCAAGAGAGCCTTGCACAACTTCGACCTGAATTCATTATCACTGGGTCCTTCTTGAACCATGGATTATCCCCATCTTCTCAGTGAGCTAGAAGCCACACTGAACCCCACACAGCAGGAGCTTTGTGGAGCCGACCCTATCCTCCCACTCCCCTGAGGCACTTGCTGACCTGTCCCTTACCCATCTACCATCACTGCAAAAAATGACTAAAGGAAGCAATATAAGGCAATCTCATATCTCTGGCTCACCCAAAACAAGTCAAGGAGATAGGTCATAAAAGAACTTGAAAGTCACACACCTGAAATTTATGAGATGGTAGTAACTGGAGTAAAGAAATAACTCCTTCAGGTTATAGAGGAAATCAGATCAGAAATAATCTCTCGGGTAAAAAAGGAAGTGACAATAATCATGAAAGAATTGCTGTATAAACTTGAGGAAGACACAGATAAAAACATAAGGGAATAGACAAATGATGGAAACATTGAATGAACAATACAAGAAAGAATTAGAATGTGTGAAACAGATTCAAAGAGATATCCAGGACACTAAGAATTCTACTGGAAGCTGAATGAAATATAAGACATAATTTCAGACCTTGAAGATAGCATTACAGCTAGTGAACATAAAAGGAAACATCTCTTAAAAACAGTGAGAACCCAGGAATAACAATATAACAGTGGTAAGATGATACAAAGAAAAATAATGTATAAGACTAATAGGTATCAATGAAACAGCTGGAGAGAGAGAAGACACACACACACACACACACACACACACACACACACATATACACACAAAAAAGAAACAAAACACAGAAAGGTTGTTTCTAGAAGTAGTAGCAGAAAACTTCCCATGCATGGGAAAAGAATCTAATGCATATATAACTAAAGCATATATCAATCCAACTAGCCATAATCAAAATAAATCTTCGCCTAGACACATAATCCTCAAGATCCCAGAAATTGAGCAAATGAACAGAATATTAAAAGACATTAGAGAGAAGAAGCAGATCATCTATAATGGAAAGCCCGTTAGAATCATGGCAGATTTTTCAACACAGGTCATCAAATCAAGACTTGGATTGAGATATTTGAAATCCTGAAAGAAAAAATCTTTGATGCATTCTGAAAAACTATCTGTGAAATTTAATGGAGAAATTAAATACTTCCATGACAAAGAACAACTGAAGAAATTCATGTCAACCAAACCAGCCCTACAAAGAGTACTGAAAGATATTTTAGAAAGAGGCTATGATGACCACAACTTCAACAACAGCAGAAGAGAACTACTAAGTAGGGCAAGCAATTAAGCAAAGGAAAAAGTGAGGCTCTTACAGTAAGAAAAACCACATGAAAAAGATAAGCCAGTATGTATCAATTATGACTATCAACATAAAAAAAGCTCAATTCACCAATGAAAAGAAACAGACTGCCAGAGTGATTAAAGAAACAACATCTTACAATATGCTGCATAGGGCCCGGGAAGATAGCTCAGTAGAATAAGCACTTGGCTGGCAAGCACAGGGTCCTGAGTTCAATCCCTGGTACTGCCAAAAAAAAAAAAAAAAAAAAAGTTTGCCTTTGGGGGCCTGCGAGATGGCTCAGTGGAATAAGCGCTTCCCTGGTAAGCACAAGGGCCTGAGTTCAATCCCCGGTTCTGCAAAAAAAAAAAAAAAAAAAAAAAAAAAAAAAAAAAAAAAAAAAAAAAGAAAAATGCTGCATAGGGCAACATATTTAACTCAAAATGTAATTAATAAACTGAGTGTCAAAGCATGAAAATAATATGTCATATGACAGGAACTCAGGAAAAAGCAGGAGTGGCTATCCTGGTTTCTGACAACTTCAAACCAAGTGTGATTAAAAGAGACTAGAAAGGTCACTATTTATTTGTTAGGGGACAACTGTAAGAGGAAGACATAACACATATTCCCAAATGTAGGTGTGCCCAACTATGTGAGGCACATGCTTACAGACATGCAAAATCAAATATCAATAAACTAATTATAGTTCCAAGCAAGAAATGAGCAAAGAAATATCAGAACTAAATGAAACTTGTGAAGAAATAGACTTACTAGGCTTATACAGAGGGTTCCACCCAACAGTGTCAGAATACATATTTTTCTCAGCTGCACATGGGATGTTCTCCACAAGAGATCATTCACTAGCGCATGGAACATGTAAATACTTACATGCTTAAGTAAATGCAAAGGAATCAAAATTGTTCCATACATATTATCTGACCATAGTTCTATGAAACTCGAAATTATTGTCAAAAGAAACTGCCTAAACTGTATAAACACATGGAAACTAAATAGCATCCTCCTGAACAAGGAATGGGTCATGGATGAAATTAAAGAAGAAATAAACAATATTTACAATCTAAAGAACTTGCAGATGTCACTTACCAGAACCTGTGGGATGCAAAGCCATCTTAAGAAGGAAATTTATGGCAAAAAAATTCTCACATCATGAAAACAGAATGACCCCAAATAAGCAACTTATGCTGCACTACAAACTCCTAGAAAAAGAAGAGCAAGTCAAGTCCAAAGGCCCAAAGAAGGCAGGAAATGATAAAGATCAGAGTACAAGCAAATGCAATGGAGACTAGGAAAATAATACAAAGAATTAATGAATCGAAGAGTTGATTCTTTGAAAAAATAAATAAAATTGATAAACCCATAGCCAAACTCATTAAAAAAGGAAAGGAAAAAACTGAAATTCATGCAATGAGAAATGCAAAGTGTGAAATCACTACAGACCCTATAGAAATTCAGAATATTGTCAATACTTATTTCCAAGATCTTTACTCTCACAGAATGGAAAATATAGACAAAATGGACAGATTCTTAGACACATATGAACTACCAAAGCTGAATCAAGAAGATATAAAAATTCTGAAAATCCAATATCAGTCAATGAAATTGAAAATGTAATAAAAACAAAAAAAACTTTCAACAAAGAAAAGACTAGATCCTGATATATTCACAACTGAATTATACAAGAAGTGTAGGGAGGAACTAATGCCAACTCTTCTCAAATTCTTCAATGAAATTGAAAGGGAAGCAATTCTTCCAAACTCATTTGGGAGGCAAGTATTACTATGATACAAAAACCAGAGATTGACTCAACTGAAAAAGAGAACTCTTTAAGAAGGTAGTGGGTCTTTGTCATGGAAGTATTTTACTTCTCCATCAAACTTGAAAGAGAGTTTTTCAGGGTATAGTAGACTGGGACAGATAGTGAGGTAAAGCTCAATTGCCTATGTTATAGGGTAATAATATCATTGTTTCTCTTCTGGAGGGTTAACAACTTAAGTTTGCAGATCAAAAATTAGAGAAAAAGAAGGTCTTCAAGGACAGCCAACATTGTGGCCCTAGCTTTTCAAGGTCAGTGAGGACTCAGGACATAGGAGAACCTGTACTGTAACATCCTGTAACTCAGTGATGTCCCAAATTTTTTGGTCAAGGAGATTATGGGGCCACAAAGGAAAGTGATTGATGATGTAAAGTGTGCCTAAGGAGAGTCCCATTCAGACCAAACATTCTCTCAGGCTTTCATAGACAGCAAATTGGTGAAGCAATGGCTGTGACTCATCCACATGGCTGACACTGAAAAAGGATCTATAAACTGCTGTACAGGGTTTCAGGATAAATCCTAAGAGGATTTGACTGAACTTGGCAGATACAGAAGTTACATTTCTTGTTATATAGGTCTTGCTTTCTCTTGGTCTTAAACATTCAGCAGAAAAATATAAAAACGAGGTATTAAAAGTAAAGCCATATTAACATGCTGAGCTGTAAAAGGCTCAAGTCAACAACTTCTGACATTGCCAGACCTACAGATAACCCACTACTATTATGGACGACTGGACTATATTGGATTATTTTGCTGAATTCATGCTCCTACGATATTTAAATGGCAATGGAATACCAATCTCTGAGAAAACTAAACAAAAAAGGAGGATATAAATGAAGGACCATTTTGTATCTGTATATACAATATAGTTATGATAGATATACAGCTACTTTCTCTTAATTCAATGAGAAGAAAGATTTGTACTAATAGTGTTTGGACAGGATATCATGCCTACATCTTGTGCTATGAATAACTACTATGAAGACAACAATATGCAATGTATTAATTATTGAAACTGTCCTACTAACTTGTTTTGGAACTGTCTCATTGCTATTTGTTTCTCAATAAAATTAATTAAAAAGAAAAAAATGAAAAAGAGAACTATAGGACAATTTCCCTAATGAACATAGATGAAAAATTCCTCAATAAAATTCCAGCAAACAGAATGCAGCAACTCATCAAGAATATTATACACCACAAAGTGGGATTCAACCCAGGAATGCAGGGATAATTTAATATATGAAAAACCATAAATGTACTATACCACATCAACAGAACCAAAGGTAAAAATCATATGATCATCTCAGTATATGAAGAAAAAGACTTTGACAAAGTTCAACACTCATACATGATAAAGAATTACAGAAAATCAGAATAGATGGTCTTCATCTCAATCTGATAAAAGACATCTATGACAAACCAACAGCCAATATCATACTTGATGGACAAAAATAGACAGGCTTCATTTTAAAATAAGTAATAAGACAAGTATTCCCATTGTTACCATTCCTATTGAATATAACTCTAAAAACAGTGGCCGGAACAATTATAAAAGTGAAACAAATAAAAGGAATGAGGATTGGAAAGGAAGAAGTGAAATTATCATTATTTGCTAATGACATGATACTGTGCATAGAAGACCTCACAAATTCCACTAAGAGAATTGTAGATTTAATAACCAAATTTAGTAGCATAGCAGGATGCCAAGTCAACACTCAAAAATCATGTTTGTTTTCTATACACAAACAAGGAACACAACAGGAGAGAAATTATGGAAACCATGCCTTTCACACTTATACCAAAAAAATAGACAAATAAATAAATAAATCAACAACAAAACCCAGAAATATTTAGAAATCAACTTTACAAATGAAGTAAGAGATTTATGCAGCATAATACTCTGAAAAAAAGAGACTGAAGAAGATTTCAGAAAATGGTAGGATATTCCTTGTTCTTGGACAGGAAGAAATGTAAAAATGTGAAAATTTTCATATAAATGTGAAAATGGCCATACTCCCCAATTTTTTTTTTTTTTTTCCTTGTGGAACTGGGGATTGAACTCAGGCCCTTGCGCTTGCCAGGGAAGCCCTTATTCCACTGAGCCAGCTCCTTGGCCCTTAAGTGTTTTGTTTTGTTTTTTTTGTTTTGTTTTGTTTTTTTGCTCTGAATGCCTTCAGGGCATGACTGGCTGGCTTGAGTTGTGGGGATTGAACCACAGCAACCTGAGCCTGACTGCTTTGTTGAAGCAGCCACTTAAAGAACTGAGCTAAGGGGCAGGCCCCCTCCCCAAATTGTTATACAAATTCAATGCAATTGCAATTTAAAAATACCATTAGCATAACTCACGGATCCAGAGTAAACATTCTCAAAATTTCATTTGGAACCAGAAGAGACCTAGATAGAAAAATCAATCCTGGGTAGCAAAGGCACCGCAGGAGGCATCACGATCTCTGAACTGAAATTATACTACAAAGCCACTGTGATAAAATCAGCATGACACTGGCAATGAAAGACGTGAGGATCAATGGAGTGGATTAGAACATGAAGATACAACCTTATCTTTGACCAAGGAGCCAAATACGTTAATTGGAAGAGAGTTAAACTCTTTAATAAATGGTGCTAGAAATGCTGACTTCCCACAAACTGCTGACTTAAAATAGACCCAACCTTGTCACCATGCACAAGACTACTGTCAAAATGGATGAAAGGCTTAAATATTAAAAACTGAGACATTATATTTTCTGGAAGAGAAAGTAGGTAGAAACTCTAAAGACACAGGGCTAGGTGAATAGTTAATGAACAAGAATCTAACTGCATGAGAAATACTTCAAAAATCAATATTTCTAATTGCATCTTTTTGTAAAGTTTGTGAATGTGAAAAGAAATCAGCAACAGAGAATAAAGAAAACTGACAAAGTGGGAAAGAATTATAGCAGACTGTCCTTTAGACACAGGACTCCTACCTAGAACATGTAAAGAATTAAAAAATATCAGGCCTCCAAAATTCAAAGACCTAATCAAAAAATGGGAATCTGAGATGAATATGCACTTCATACATGAAGAGATACAAATGGAAAATAAATACATGAAAAAATTTCTGACAGTGCCAGTTAAGCCAAAGACCCAATACTATTATGGGCTACTGAACTCTTTTAGAATATTTTGCTGAGTTTGCACACCTACAATATTCAAATAACAGAACTTAACAAAAAAAGGGGATACAGATGAATGTCCATTTTATATCTGTGTATTCAAAGTGGTTAAGATAGAGATATAGTTACATTCTCTTAATGAATAGAGTGATTTGTTCTAATGGTGTTTGTAAATAGGATATCAAGTCCGCATCTTGTACAGCAATTAACCACTAAGAAGAATGTATGCAGTATGTTAATTTTTGAAACTGTCCTACCGATTTGATTTGAAACTGTCTCATTGCTATTTGTTTAACAATAAAATTATGGAAAAAATGTTTGACAATTTCTGGCATTGCCAGTCAAGCAGAAGACCCTATGCTATTGTGGGCTACTGGACTCTTCTGGAATATTTTGCTGAGTTTGCATACCTATGGTGTTCAAATAACGGAACTTAACAAAAAAAGGTTATACAGATGAATGTCCATTTTTTATCTGTGTGTTCAGAGTGGTTAGGATAGATATATAGTTACATTCTCTTAGTGAATGGAGTGATTTGTTCTAATGGTGTTTGTAAATGGGATATCATGTTCACTTCTTTTACAGCAATTATCCACTGGGTAGAATGTATGCAGTGTGTTGATTGTTCAGGCTGTCCTACCATTTTGATTTGAGACTGTCTCATTGCTATTTGTTTATCAATGAAATTATGGAAAGAAAAAAAATGTTCAACATCATTTGTCATTCAACAGATGTGAATTAAAACAACACTGAAGTACCATCTCACTCCAGAATGGATGGCTATCATCAAGAAGTCAGCGAATAACAAATACTGGAGAGGCTGTGGGGAAAGAGGAACCCTTCTCCACTGATAGTGGCAGTGCAGGCTGGTACAGTCATTATGCAAATCAGTAAGGAGATTCCCTGAAAAGTTGCAGTTGAAGGTCCCATTCAAGCCAGCTAGTCCCCTCCTAGGTATTTTTCCAAAACAACTGAAATCATCATATCACGGTGATATATGTGCACCCACGTTTATAAGCAGTGAAATTTGTCATAGGTATATATTAGAAACAACCCTATGCCCATCAACTGAGGAATGGATAAAAAGATACGGTATTTTTACACAATGGAATATTATTCAGCTATAAAAATGTAAATTCAAGGCTTTTGTAGATAAATGGATGCAGGTAGAGACTATATTGGTAAGTGAAATAAATCAGATCCATATGTGCAAACATCATACTATCTTGCTAGTATGAGAACCTGAAAGAGTAATTAAAATCTAGAATATATAATAGATACTATGAAAGAGAAAGAAATTGATTAATGGAAAGGAAAAACTGGGTTGAGGAAAAGGACAAATGAAAAAAGGGAAAATATATATTTATGCATATATGCAGAATAGTTTGGATAACTGTATTCTCAATTTCTGTTAGTCTTTTAAAATAAGCAGTTAATGCTTTAAAAATTTTTTCTACTCTGATTATTTTCTCCTCTTTTGAATTTCTTATAACTTCTGTGTTATTGCTTTGCTTTGCTTTTTTTCTTTAAATGAATTTTACATCTTTATTTCTGGTATCATTTCTAATGCTGGTTTTTAAATCACTACTTTGTTTTTTTTTTTTTTTTTTTTGGTGGAACCGGGGATTGATCTCAGGCTATTTTGTATGCTTTAAAAATAAAAAAAAAAATTGTTGGTCATAATAGACTTTTAGAACATAAGCAAGCATAATTGAACATCATAGGACTCTATCCTATTACTTTCACAGATTATGAAGTAATATTTTTCTAGAATGAATACATCCAGAGTAGATAATGAACTTGTACCTACCTCACATTAAGGCTGACAAAGCTTCTAAGAGTAAGTAAGAAATAGTTACTTATTCATCAACTAACAACTTGCAAAATGTTCTTTAGTAAGAAATATATTGATATTTCTGTATCACTGTCTATCTAACTCAGCAAGGCTGACAGACATCACGTGCATCTCTTTTCTGTCATATATATGAAACTTGTATTAACAATAGTGTCAATGTTGATATTACTTTCAGTTTTTGAGTTTATACAAATATTTCTGCATACAAAACTCATTGAAGGGATCAAAGTTGTCAAAACTTTGAAAAAAAGATGTCTTTCCTATGTAGTGAAACCCTGAAGAATCCTCAGAGAATATATGGGGTGTTCTTGTGTGTGAATGTATGTGCAGATATCCATATGTTTATATGTAGGTGTTTTCTGGGAGATATTATTAATTTATTGGGGAATTAGTACCAACTGAATCAAATCACCAAATTTAATAAATATTTAATAAGTGAAGAATTAATTGCTTACAGATGATATTTAAGTAAGATTTCCATAAAGTGAGAAGTATATTGAATATGAATAAAATTTGGGGCGATTTGGGTCTCAAAAGATGTAGTGTACTTTAGCGCCATTGAGAACATGAAGCAGGGCTCATGTTTCTTGAGTGTTGTTGTATGAAACAAAGAAGAAAAGCAGGACCCCAAAGGGTCTGAGTGCCGTGTGTGGAAGAGAATCAGATTTGAGATGGAACAAAATGGTTACAATGTGTGAAAATTTGAAGTTTTGCAGGGTCTTTCACTAGTATATAAAGAACGAAATACAAGACATACATTGAACACTCCAAGGAACAAGTAATGAAAAAAGAAATAAATCCCCTCTTCCTCCTCTGGCACGCATCATGGAGCAGGTCTGGAAAGCATTCCCTTTGGCAAGCGTTGAAAGAAATGGTCAGAAAGTTCTTAGTGGATGAATTGATAGTTCTAAGGACTTCAGGAAACCTCAGATAAAAGGATTATCTAAGCTAGAGACTCAACAACTGCTTCCTGTGGAATAATGCACCTGGGCTTGAAATCTGGGCTATATTTAAGTTTCTTTGGCCCCTTCCACCTACACTGTTACTGGCAGGAGAAACTAGTCTGGGCTTCTAGATGCTTTTTTGTTAAATGCATGCATTTGGGCCTAATGTACAGGTCATATGTTGCCAGGAATGATGCTAATTTCATAAGTGAAGCCAACAAATTAAGATGTGTTTACATCAAAAGATCCCTATTTACTATAGTTTCACTGTACAGATCTATAATACTGTCTAGGTGGGTATTACATATGGCTTATATTAAGAGATTAATATCCTTAAAATATCTTGAAGACAGAATGTCAATTTTTTGCAGCCCCAGACACATTATTTTTGCTTCTTTTTTCTTTGTTTTCTGACTCAGCATTCCTTAAGACTAATCCTGAAAAGCCATCCAATTTAGTTTAGTCAATTCAATTTGGCAAAAATCTATGTTGTGTACACTCTGTGCCTTATCTTGTGAGCTGGGAAAATTTATAGGTGAACAGGATCCTGCTTTTTCCTCGGCTTCAGTAGACAGTGTTCTAAATACAATACTAAGCATATGCGGAAGTTTGAGAGAACTTGGAAGAGGGTGTGGATTGAAAAGAAAGCAGAATATAAGGGTTTTATACAGAAGAGTGATGCGAGGAGAGTTTGGATAATAAATAAAGGTTGTATGATAAAGACGAGCAACAGGATGCAAAGAAGGGCTTCCTCTATAAAGAGAGCAACACAGTGTGAGAATGAGGCATGAACTGTCGTAAGGCATTAGGACACAATACACACAGCATAGGGGGACAGGAATGGAAGCTGAATTACTCAATCAAAAACGCTGGACATCTTGAAAGAATAAAGCAACTGCATCTTAGCTGTAGAGTTATTGCACCGGACAAGATGGCAGGCAGTAAAGGGGATGGATTAAGCACGGAAACAGGATGCCGGCTTCTGCTGGTGTTGCAACCCAAGGCCAACCCTGATACACCCTGACAGCGGTATCAGTCTGATAGAAAAGAAAACACATTCGCGTGAAATGGGTGCTGAAAGACAGGCACGGGAGTAGATAACTTCCAGATTTCTGTCTTAGGTATTTGGATTTCACTAAATATGAAAGGCAATACAATCTGGTAAATAACATGTTCAAGCAACATCTGACAAATTTTCTTTCATCGTAAGTGGAATATAGCATATGCCAGGCGATAAATCATATTCAACAGCCTGTGACACGGAAATATGGTTAAGATTTTTGGGTAAAATATGAAATCTTTAGCTGAACATTCATGAGGAAATTATTTCAATGTGGGCAGTTGACAAGCCCGGCCTTTTCCAGCCTGTGGTGTAAGAGTGCACTGTTGTGTGTTTTGTAAAATAAATGGCTGCAGGGTTCTGCTTAGTTAAGAAACTTGCAGAAAATAATTTTGAAATAGTCTTATTCCTACTTTTCAATTGGAGAATCTAATATGAAATGCTTTTCTGCCCTTCCTGTCACTCATCAGTAATACAGAGACATGTTCTCTGTTTGCACACATTACTAGCACTCCAGACAAGCGAATGTGTTCAGGTGTAGTAACTGCACGCTTTTCCCAGACAACAAGCTCAGCTTATCTTTTCTGTTAATTGCTTGCTTTCTGTTTTTCCGGGCTAGAAGTGGGATAATTAATTAAAAAATAATCTACCGTTTTAGCCCTCAGGGAATTTGGTGGTGGTTCTTCTGTGCAATGGTACAATCATGTTATCTCCTTTTTTGGAGGGTCAGCAAGTGTATCAGCGTGTAATAGGAGGCCTGGCCCTGACGTGGGGTGAGCCGAGCAATCTGGAAGGGGTGTGCTCATGTGCCGAGTAAGCTGTTAGCAATTCTTGCACTCCCGCAGGCCACCTGCTTGCTGCATTTTGACACGGTCTGAGCTCTCCCTCACTAGGCCACATCTAGGCTTCTGGTAGAGTACAGAGAGGGATGGAAGTAAAATAGAACTGAGCTTGGAACAACATGGGTTTAAAATGCCATGCGTTTGACTCAGCTCTAATTTCAAGAATGTATAGCATGAAGTCAAAATCTTATATTTGCTTTGGTTGTTAGCAATAGGAAATTAATATTGATCACCTGATTTAATACTCTACTTCTGATCATAAACCTCTGGAATTGAAAATGAATGTGTTTAAGAGAAAGAAAACATAACTGTGTCTTTATCTACTTTTTCTTAGAAAGTCCTTGTTTTTCTTTTATAATTTTATGAAGGTAATTGACAGTGTTATTCAGGTTCATAAACTTATTCATTATTTAAAGTTATCAGTAGTGTAACATGGCATGCATATATTTTATTTTCAAATAATTCTCAAGGTAGATACTGAAATAAAGCATTTAATAACTGACTTTATGGTCACTGACTGACTTTCTTTTCCATTGATATCATTTGTAAAATTTTCTTATTAAAGTTAGCAATGGGAATTGATGGCTGTAGATATGCTTTTGAAGTTTAAATTTTTAAAATGTGTAAGAATATGCTGTGCTTACACAGTATATTTTTTGTTCCTTGTCTTTCATACATGGTACATTTGATAATGAGTGATACATTATTGAAGTATAACATTCATTAGAATTTTTTTGAGAAATTCTGAAATGATTGTGATAAAGCAATTTTACAAAGATTAAATTCAATGAGATCATAACATATTTTTATAAAAAATTTTAAAAAACTATTCACCTACTCTAAATCCCACCAGCTCTTTTGAATTTATTTTTGTTGTTAATTTGCAATGATTTAACCTGAGCAAAATGATATCTCACAGTGTATACTTTTCGCACCACGGAATCAAGGCTGCTGAAGGTAATGTTTGCTGTCACAGATATGGCCCTCACTAGCCCACATCTAGGCTTCTGCTAGGGGACAGAAAAGGCAGAAAGTGAAATAGAATTGAGCTTGGAACAACAAGTGTGTACGTCCCCTTGCGGTGTGCGTTTAGATGTTCCCCCAAAGCCCCATGCAGTCACAGATGGGACTTTTGGAGCAGCTGGATCGGGAATGTTCATGCTGGGATCCAGAGTGTGTGATTACTAAAATGGTCCGCTGAATAGGTTGGCATAGTTCTGGGTAGGAGAAAGCGTGGTTCATGCAGTGTGAGTGCTTTTAGTCGTTAGAGGGGGTAGTCTTACTCATACCTGAGCGAGACATAAGGCACAGGATTGCTTCACTGCTTTGCTGCCTTCTGCCTGCCATGGATGTTTTCTCTCTGTAAGGCCCCTCCTCCATGCCACCTCTGGGTGGAGCCAGCCAACTAGGAGCTGAAACCTCTGCAAATTGTGAGTTGAATACATTTTTCTTGTTTTCACTTTGGTTGTCAGATTTTTTTATCTCACTAATGGGAAAATACCTAAGACACTTCTAATAGGTGAGTGTTTTCTTTTCACATAATAATAAACTCCCAAATGAACCACAGAGCCTAGAAATATTTTTTGAAATATTATAGGTTTGTAGAAATGCTAAAAAAATAAGAATATTGTCAATATATGTAGATAGCTGTATTCTATCATTCGCTAACCTAAAATACACATTTATTATGAAAAGTTAAAATTAACTTAAATGAATTCACTTACACCCATAAATTCTTGGAGACTCCATAAAGTACCATTCCCAGTGGAGAGAAATGTAAATGCAGTGGTGTAGTATGACATCTTAACTACACAAAATTGCAACACACACTATTACTATAGTGCCAATTCTGTGTCCACCCATTGTGCACAGTGCCAGTGGTGAGGCTAATTGTTTGATGTAAGCAATTCATTTGTCTAGTAAATTGTGAATCAGAGTAAAAGTGATATCCAATCATTCCTGTACATTCTCTTTTTTTGTATATTTTTAGGGAAGGGTCTATAGGGTGTTCAGGTCTCACTACTAGATCAAACTCATAGTTATCCTCCTGTTTACAGCTTCCCAAGTGCTGGGATTACAGGCGCGTGTCACCATGCCCAGTCTCAATTGCCGGCTCAGTGTGTCCCAAGGGGCAGGGATGGTGTGGCAGACCAGGATCAAACCCCCAGCCCCTGTGCCTGCTTGCAGTTGTTTTAATCTGCTAAGCTATTGGCCGACCCTTCCTGCACATCTTTGCACATGTATAGTACAGATAAAACAAAAGAGCAGACTATTGATCCACAAGGCTCAGGTAAGTTATTAGTAGCTATGGTGAGGGGAAATCAAATATTATACTTGGATTTTCAACTTCAGGGTGGTTGGTCTTTGTAAGGATCAACTGCATTTGCCATGGCAGAGAAGAGAAAGAAAGCTTTTAAGGTGCAGAAGACTATTGAGGCTATTGACCGTAGTCAGATTCTTTTACTTTATGTAGAGACTTCTTACTATTATATTTCTATTTTTCCCATTTAATATTCATGTATTTTACTATAGACATAAAAAATGTGGCAAATAAGAAATAAAAATGTGTTATAGAGTAAAAGACACAGACCGTAGACCCTGACTTTGGGTGCCCGCGTGAACATGTGCGAGGCAGCTGTCTCGCTCACCTGCTGTGAGGCTGCAGCAGCTGGGGTTCCTAGAAGTGGGAAGTCAGAGCTGAGTAAGACAGCCAAGGGCGGGGCAGCTGCGGATGTGACTACGAGGCGCCAACCCCACCAACCCTCCTTGTGAGCTCGTTACTTGTGGAAATACCGTTTGTGCATCATAACTGAGTAGAACTGTGTGCCAGAGAAGGAGCGTTAGTTGCCTGCAACACTAGGGCTTCAAAGTTGTGAAGGAACAACAGGGTAAAGAATGCAACATGCCCCTTGTATTTGCTTTGGGGGCTGCAATATGCAGAAGCCAGATGATTGCTTTCTGCCTACTCTATGCTCCAGGAGAAAAAGTGCAGATGACGGGCCACATCTGTCAATTTTAGAGGCAGCTCACACTGGGGCTCCGTTATGCAGCACACAGTGCTTTGCCTCTTCCAGGGAGCTCCACCCTGTCCTGCCTCTGGCCACAGGACTCTGTCGACCCATTCATTCCTTTATTCCCACGAAACCCAAATTACTCTTCTTCCCTGAGTGCTGCTGTACTTTCCAGTATCCTCAACTTCACCTTTCTCGCAATGATAGATATTCAGGAATAGATGTCCTTTGTCAGTGTTAAGCTTTAAAAGGAAAATGTAGTAGAGAGAACAGGAAAGTTGAAGAGGTCTAACAGGGGTGGGACATGAGGAGGCAGTTCACACACATAGCCCCCTCCCCGTAAGCTCGAGTCACCACTTCTGCCAAGACTAGTGGGCCGTGCTAGATGTGCTGTGAATGCTGTCAGTGCATGGAAGGCCTGTCCTCAGCCACAACTCCTGTGCTCTTGGCCATCCTCCTGAAGGTCTGGAGGGTGCTTCGCTGTGCTCTACAGAATCATGGAAGCCAGATGCATGATCTCTGTGCCCCCTAGGATCCAGTGGAGAGGGGCAAGATAGATTTAATGAAACAAATCATCAGGTGGATAGAGAAGAGACACCTATGCTACACGGTGCAGAGGAGAATGCAATGAGCGATGATGAGTTTGTGCTCTTTCACAGTGAAGCGAGGCACTGAGTCAGCCCACAGATCCTAACTGGGTTTGTTATTCTGAATAACAGAGAAAAATCTCAGTGAGTAAACACTCTAAAAGAAGATCACTGTAGTTGAGTCCGTATGTCTTCAGTGCATAACTTAATGACTCAGTAGCTTCTCTTCAGTGACGGTAAAAATGATGTTTTTCAGAAGTGTGTTGGAATTAGTATCGCTAATCATCACATATCTACATGGACTTCGTTACAGTCTCACTTTACTTGCTCAGGGAAATGTCACCTATCACCTGAAAATGTAATCTGACATATAACTGGAAACCCACGTTTATGTTCCAGACCACGGAGACTGAACAGACAGTCATAACCTCATAGTCCGGGTAGGTACACTGTGTATCTAGTCCATAGTAAAAGGAGTCATTGAACATTTTTCTCTTTTCATAGATATATTTCATGGTTCATATGGTCTGGTTCCAACCATGTGAGCCAAGCCATACCCTCAAATTATACGCTAGAATTCCTTAAAGTTCAACTGCAGCATTTTATGTGTGACTGATCGCTATTGCTACAGCAGGATATCTTTCTGACTTAACGGAGTAGTTTGAGTTATTTATATCGGTCTTCAAACACATATATGAAAAATGAATATTTAAGAAAGCATATTTTAGGGCATGTGAGATGGCTTGGGAGTCTGAACTCCTGCCTCCCGAATGCAGGGATCCGGGTTCGATGTCCTGGTACCATGTATTGTGCTGGTTCCAGAAAACCCCGGGGGCAGCGGCTTGTGGGCCACTGAAACCGGGTATGGAGGCACGCGCCTGTAATCCCAGAGCTGGGGAGGGTGAGACTAGAGGATCACTGCGAGTCTGAACTGCGTAGCAGAGACCCTGTACCAAAATAAATGAATAAATAAATTTTTAAAAAGCACATTTTGGATTATTAATTTTAAATTAGTCTATTCATCATATGACAGTTAATATATTAATTATTAGTTATTATTAGTTATGCTCTAGTAAAGTTTTGAGGACAGAAATCAAAGTAAATTAGGCATTTAAAAGGTAAGGAAGGGGCTGGAGAGATGGTTCAGTGGTCTAAAGCACCTACTTAGAACAAAGCTTAGCAAAGCACAGGGACCGTGGTTCAATCCCCCAGCACCACATGCCAGCCCTGCCCCCAGGTGGGCTGAGCTGGCCACACACACACACACACACACACACACACACACACACTAAATAAATGTAAAAAATATATATATTAAAAAAAATAAAAGGTAAGGAAAATCTCTTTAACAATTAGTTATCATATATTTTCCTTGGAAGTTTTTTCCTGTGATAGTGTCAGTGAGTTCCACCTACATTTCCCCAGTAGAATATGTAATGTGATTAGCACTCAAAATGGGTATGTAAGTATCCAATTTACTGTTATTGCTTTTGGTTTTAACCTTGTCTGTGTTTTCCTATAAAATGGGAAAAAACATGCTCTCTGATTTTCAAATTTCTTCTCTGAAAATGGGAGCAGTAATATCTGTTGTGAGTGCTTCAAAAGATTATGGCAAAGTCAAATGAAATGACATTTTAAAAATCACTTTATAAAAAATGTATTTATTTTGTTAATCTGTTTTATTCAGGAAATATGAATGTGGGTAGAAATGTCTACAAATAGGTCTTTATAGCTAATGCTACTGACTTTCAACTTTATTTTTATTTTTTTAAATTAATTTTATTTAGAAAGAAGTAGCAATGAGACAGTTTCAAAACAGGTTAGTAGGACAGTTACAACAATTAATACATTGCATATTGTTGTCTTTGTAATACTTATTCATAGCGTAAGATACAGACATGATATCTTGTCTAAACACTGTAAGTTCAAGGCTTTCTTCTCACTGAATTAAGAGAAAGTAGCTGCATATCTATGCTATTTGGTATACACAGATA
>NW_004524598.1:18224315-18244287 GCF_000260255.1 Octodon degus | reverse complement strand
CGCTTGTGGCCTGCACAGCATGCCTGGGGTTCTGGGGCTGGCAGTGCATGGCGAACCAGGGATCTAACTCAGATGCTTGAGCTTGCCAGGCAGGCACTTTGACCGCTCAGCTATCTCCCCAGTCCCACACTTTGTATTTTCCAAATGACAATACTTCATTACATCTCATTGAATTTTCCTATCATTTTATAGTAGTGTAAAATCTCCTAGTTTAGTCACTGAATTGAATAGAGAAGTCCTCTTAATTTTAGATCACTTCTGATTTTCAGTACCATAGTAATTCCATGTTTTTTCCGCTATTTTTCCAGATATAGCTACATGCTTTGGTTGTATATGTTAAGGCTGTCCTACATTTTGGAGATAATGGAAAGATGTAAAATTCATTTACTTGGCTTCCATTTAGCTCTATTATACATTGTTAGTAGAGGCACAGTTATGGTAACAAAGTACAGAAAAGAATGGTTTTGTATAAAACATCCAAAAGTTACCCGACAGCCATGTAAGTCCACAAAACTTGAGCTTTTGGAGTCCTGTAAATATAAATGAAATTAGGAAATTGCAATACATGTTTTCTTTTTCTTTTTTTTAAACAAACATTTGCTTGAGAAACAGTATAGCAGTAATTGATATGACATGACAAGCAGTATGCATTTAGATGACCAGAATGACAGGCATTCCAAGCATGGCCCTAGTGTTACACATTGCTGTCTTCAGTGCAGTTGCTTAGTTCACAGGTATCAGCATATATAGTTAGTCAGGGTGAGAATCTTACTAATTAACTACTAGTTTCAAAACCTGCTGAAGTTTCTCAGGATCATTGCCTTAACCATCTTGTGCTTATAAATGTATAGCTTTGCCCCTGTCATGTCTCCTAGCTTTTCTTCTTGCCCTCTCTTAGTTGTTTAATCCTTCAGTTCTCACTTTGCTTTTAATTGTGTTCCACCTTTCTCTTTTTATTTCTTCTTTTAAGTTCTTACACTGGGGAGACTATATGATATTTATACACGTGTGTCTTGTTTATTTCACTTATGAGCATATCTTCAGGTGGCATCCACTTAAATGTTTTTCTATTATTTTTATGTTACACCCTTTGGTTCTCAATCTAATTTCTACTTATGGGAACAATTTTGAAGATGTAATCTAAAAAGGATATTTGTATTTCTTAAAAACACTGTAACAGCTGAACATAAGAGTTGTCATATTATAGGGGCCAGGGAGATGGCTCAGTGGAATAAGTGCTTCCCTGGCAGGCGCAAGGGCCTGAGTTCAATCCCTGGTTCCACAAATTAAAAAAAAAAAAAAAAAAAAAAAAAAAAAAAAGAGTTGTCATATTTTGCAATCTGAGCAACTACTTTGATGATAACAACGTGAAATACATTAACCATTTTTAATTTCCTACTATCTTGTTTTGAAATGTCTATATTATTGGATTTTTTCTCTTTAAACCAAAAATATTAAGAGATTTGGAATTACCTACTGAGTCTCAGGGAGACTTTTGCCAGCTATAAGAACCAATGGCGACAAAAATAAAGCAATGAGGATGGGCGATTTCTATGAGCAAGAGAAAAAAGAAACTCACTGGACAAATAAATGACCTAGAAGGTAAGAAATGAAGAGTTTTGTCCTGAGGTACATGTGTATAATTAACTCTTTCACATTTTGTGGAAATATGTGTTGTGAGTTATTATACTAAAAAACATGTGTACTTTGCTAATTCTCACAGAAAGATTGTCTGTTGAAACAATCTGTTATTCTTATTTATGAATAAAGCACAAAGAGATTAATATCTGTTCCAAATGCTACACTAGTTTAGTGAGAAGGGTGAGATCCTAACCTTGAATCTGACTGAGCAGGTAATCTAGATCTAGGAGTTTCTGGTGGTCACCACTCTGCTTATTTTTCAGAGTTTGCCAACAGTGAAGTTAGGAGATACAGGGGGAGGGAGAGAAGAAAAGGGAAAAGGAGAGAGAGGAGAGGAAGAAAATAGATAAGAGCCAGAAAGAGAGCCTCAATAGCCTTGACTACCTTAGAGCCAGTTTTATGTGAGGACAGATCTCCTCTGGACTTTTTACTTCCTCTTGAGTTGTCATAAGGATGTCCTTAGAAGCTACAACTGAGGTTTTAGAGACATGGGAGAATCTAATCACAGGTAGTTTTAAAGGTAATCTTAGCTTTGTAAGCCTAGGAGACACAACAAATATAGACTCCAGCAAGATTCTATAAAAGAGTATAGAGGACTCCTCTAACAGTTGTGGAACCTTGCAGCAGTCTCTTTTAGGTTCAAAATCTCAGGTCTACTTCACTCTAAAGTCCACAGCCATGGTGTTTCCTGGAGTTGTGCATGTACAATGTTTTTATTGAGCACTAGAATAACTGACGGAAACACCTTTGGATGGCTGAATAAGACAAGACCAACACAATCTTTAGGGAAACATGTGTGTGTGTGTGTGCATGCTGTGCACACACATTTACAAAAACTACATAAAAATATGTAGAGAATCACACAGAGTATATATATATATATATATATATATATATATAATTTTATTGAGAAACAAACAGCAATGAGACAGTTTCAAAACCGATTACTAGCACAGTTTCAATAATACACTGCATATTGTTGTCTTAGTGGTTATTCATTGTACAAGATGAAGACACGATATCCTGTCCACAAACACTATTGGAACAAATCTCTCTATTCATTGAATTAAGAGAATGCAACTGTATATCTATCCTGTTTTGAATATGCAGATAGAAAATGGTTGTTCATATGTATCCCCTTTTTTTGTTTAGTTTTGTCAGAGAAGGATATTCCATTGTCATTTAAATACTGTAGGTCACACATAGTATATAAATACACACATATTTATGCCTTGACTTCTAAAACCTGTATCAACCTCTGTCTTTCTATGTACACACCTTCCCAGCTTGAGACAATAAGATTTATCTGAAAAGGTGTAATTTTCTGGGAGTAGGTAAAAGGCAGGAAAAGAGAGGACTTACCCTAAAGCTGTGAACTTTGTGAACTTATTATCATACTCCATAACATATGAATCTTAAGGCCTACCTGATAGCTCAGCAGACTAAGCACCTGCTTAGGCAGAACACAGTGGTCGGGTTCGATCCCAAGGGTACAGTGCTACCCCCGCCCCCTTGGGCATGCTGAGGCAGCGATTGAGACTGGGCGTGGTGGTGAGCGCCTGTAATCCCAGCCCTTGGGAGGCTGAAAACAGGAGGATAACTACCAGTCTGATCTACTTAGTGAGACCCTGTAGACCTGGTAGGCCCTGTCCTAAATACAGAAAAAAAAAAAAAAAAAAAAAAAAACAATGAATCTTAAAACATAAATTTAGCTTAGCCTTGAGAGTCATGACATCTAGCAAAAAGCCTACAACTCCAGATTTCATATCCAGACTAGGGTTCTTCTCCTGAGAACTCTTTCCAGTATCTGAGGAGGTCCTTGTCTCCAAGAGGTGGCCTGAATTTAATCCTGGGAAGGATTAAAGTTCGAGTTCTGAGAATTCATTATACAGGGATGAAATAAGTAAATCTATATCACTATTCATGTGATGAATTCTAATTTGTGCAACTTTTGGAACTTTAAATATTTAAAAAAAATAATTGAGTGATAAATTTAATAGTTCTGTGAACTAGTAATTTTTAGTTGCAATTTCATAGCATTTTGAAATAATAATAGAAGATGTATGAAACTACACAGCTCATCATATTCATAAGCATAGCTTTATAAGAATTATTGAAGTACATAAGATCTCTGTCATTCCATGTAAGTGTACTTTAAAAGAAAACAAAATGCATTAAGTTTGCAAATATAGTTTAAAATATTTAAGGGAATATGCACAATTACATTGCACAATTTAAGTTATAAATGATTATTTAGATAAGCTTAATTAATAAATATAAAAGAATAACTTATGCAAATTGAACTCAAAGTCTGAAGAATTGTTTCAGATGGTAACTTTTGTAATGGAAATTAATATGCCAAGTTTCCCAATGAATAACTGGTTTAGTTTAAAAAATCCTTCATCTAAGGTATGACAAAAAATCAACTTGACAATGTAGCCATGCTTGAAGTAAAAAAATCACCCTTGGACTTTTCAGTTATATAAACCAATATGTTTTCACTTTCTTTTTTCTCCAAGTATAATTTATTCAGAGTTTGTTATCTAAGACTTGGAACTAAAAGTGTTTTGACTAGTAGAGTCAAGTTAGAGGGTATTTTTGTATGTGGTTTTAAAAGAAAGACTTTGGGAATATGTTGAAAGCTTGTGAGTTTGAAAAATTTGATATTTTAAAACATTATGGTATGTATTTGAATAAAATTTCTTATTGATACTGGGTATTATTAGAAATCTTCATTTTGAAGGCTGTGGGGAAAAATTAGAAAATGTCTTAAAAATACGCCTACCACCTTAGATAAAAGCAGATTTAATATTTTGTTATCTTTTCTTCTAGTCTTTTCTTATGTACATTAGTGTCTGTTTGTATAAAGTGTATAACAACAATATATCAATATATTCACTTATTTATTTATTGACACATTGAAACGGGGTCTACAGGGTCTCTACTCAGATCAGATGTACAGTGATTCTCCTGTTTTTAGCCCCCCAAGCTCTGGGATTACAGGTGTGCGTCCCATACCCAGTCTCATATATATTGACTTTACATATGCATGATGCATAAAATTTTTCAGGCTTTAAATTTTTATGTTGGTGTATAAGTAGATATTAATGAAGAAAATATAAAAACTTTTCTTTATTCTATAAAAAAGTAAAACAAAATTCCAGAAAAACAATCAGAGGATAACAGTAGTTAACATGCTGCACATTCTTACATTGAGAGAATAGATAAAATGCTAATCCGAGTACAAGTCATAGACAAAATGATTGCTTCTTTCAAAGTAAGGCAAGTAAAAGGACAAATCTTTTCAGTGAATAAAACTAAACTAGTAACATAAGTAAAACAAATTAACATATATCTTAAAATAATTTTGAAATAATGGCATACATAATTTAGTGAATTACTTTTCACTTCTAATTTCTATTTATCTCTTTTCCACATTTAAATCTATGCATCTAAATATCTAGATATCTATTTATCTATGATCTATGTATCTGTGTATGTATGTATGTATGTATCTATCTATCTATCTATCTATCTATCTATCTATCTATCTATCATCTATCTATCTATCTATCTATCTATCTATCTATCTATCTATCTATCTATCTATCTATCACCTGTCTATATTTTGAGGTTCTCATATAAAAGAAACCAAACAATATTTTTTCTGTGTCTGATTTATTTTATTTAACATTATGTCTCCAGATTATATCCATTTTCCTACAAATGCCCCATGTTTCTTTCATTATGGTAGAACAGTATGCCGTTTAGTAATAATACCATATTTTTCTTTTTCTATTCATTTATTGATGGACATGTGTTGTTTCCAAGTTTTAGCAGTTATAAATTGAGCTACTATAAACATAAATATGCTTGTATCCCTTAGTATGATTGCTTTGACTCTTTTGAGATATCACTTAGAAAGAGGAAAGCTGGGTAGAATTGAATTTCTATTTTATATTTTTTGAGGAATCTTTGCACTGAGTTCCACAGTGGTTGTATTATTTTACATGTCAACAAAAAATTTACAAGAGTTTATTTTCCCCAATTCTTGCTAGCCTGTTGTTATTTAATTTATTGCTGACAGCCACTCTTCCTGAGATAAGATGGCATGCCAATGAAGCTTTAATTTGCGTTTATCTAGCAGCCAGAAATGGTGAACTCTTTTTCACTCATTTATTGGCCAATTATACTTCTCCTGAGAAATGTCTATTCATTTCGGTCGTCCATCTTTGACTGATTGTTTTATTTTGGGATATAATTGTTTTGAGCTCTTCATGTATTCCAGATGTTAGTCCTCTGATGAATAGCTGGCATTTTTTTTTTTCATTCCGCAGGTTGTCTCTTCACTGTGCTTGTTGTTTCCATTGCTGTGTAGAAGCTTTTCAATGTAATGTAATCCCATTTTTTAATTTTTGATATTGTTTATTGTGCTACCAGTTTTCTGTTTATAAAATCCTTGCTTACATCTATGTTCATAAGAGTTTTATCAGGGGGCCGGGGAGATGGCTCAGTGGAATAAGCGTTTCCCTGGCAAGCACAAGGACCTGAGTTCAATCCCCGGTTCCACCAAAAAAAAAAAAAAAAAAAAGAGTTTTATCAATTTTATGTTCCTGAAGATTAGGTATTTCTTTTTTAACATTTAGATCTTTTTCCATTTTGATTTTAGTGTAGTACATGATGAGATACGTTAAACAACTTAGAGTAGACTCAGTGTTCTGCATGTGGGTATCCAATTTCCCAAGCACCATTTTATTAAGAAGCTATCTTTTTTTTCAGTGTATATCTTTGGCCATTTTGTCAAGGATAAACTAAATAATGGCCAGCATGAATGTACCTGTTGTTTCTGCCTCTCTATTCTGTTCCATTGATCCAAATGACTGTCTTTGTGACATTACCATGCTTTTCTAATTGCAGTAACTTTGAAGTATAACTTCAAACTCAAAAATGGATTTTGCCTGCTTGGCTTTTGTTACTTGGGATCGTTTTGCTATTCTGGGTGTCTTCTGTGTCCCTATCAGTTTTAGAATTTTGTCTCTATCTCTGAGAAATACTATTGTAATTTTGGCTGGCTCTGTATTAAATCTGATTATCAATTTTGGATGTATAGACATTTTGACTATGTTGGTTCTACCTATCCTGGAACAGGGGACATCTTTCCATTTTCTGATGTTGTCCTCAATTTTCTTTCTCAGAGTGAAATAATTTTCATTGCAGAAGTGTGATATTTCTTTGAGTAAGTCAGTCTCTAAGTATGTAACTTTTATTGATGCCATCATAAATGGCATTGTTTCTTAATTTAATTCTCCATAAATTCATGAGGATTATAAGGACACTATTGATTTTTGTGTTTCTTATGTATCCTGCTACATTTTTTAAATTTAGTTATTAATTCCAGTAGTTTTTGGTGGAATTTTTAGGCTCTCAGAATCATCTCATTTGAAAATAATGGTATTTTGACTTAATCTTTTTCTCTAGATATCCCTTTAATTTCTTTCTCTTGCTTGATTATGCTCGCTAAATTTTTGAGGAGTATATTGAACAGATGTAGTGATAAGAGACATCCTTTATTTGTATCTTATTTTTAGGGAAAATTTTCAGTTTGCCTCAATATGATATGATGTTTACAAAAAACAGATTTTTATTATACTGGATCACACATACTAATTTTTTCATTTATTTATTTTTTAATTTCATTGAGAAAGAAATAGCAATGAGACAATATCAAAACAGGTTAGTAGGACAGTTACAGTAACTAATTACATTGCATATTGTTGCCTTTGTAGTAGTTATTCATAGTAGAAGACACAAACATGATATCTTGTCTAAACACTATTAGTACAAATCTTTCTTCTCATTGAAATAAGAGAAGGTAGCTCTGTATCTATCCTAACTATTTTGTATATACATATATACTTTTCCACTACACAATGATCCTTCATTTATATCCCTTTTTTTGTTTAGTTTTGTCAGAGATGGGTATTCTATTACCATTTTAATATTGTAGGTGCTTGAATTCAGCGAAACAATCCAATATAGTCCAGTAGTCCATAATAGTAATGGGTTATCCACAGAACTGGCAATGTCAGAAGTTGTTGACTTGAGCATTTTACAGCTCAGTATACTAATATGGCTTTACTTTTTATACCTCAGTTTTATACTTTTCTGTTGGATGGTTAAGACCAAGATAAAGCAAGACCTATATAACAAAAAATGTAACTTTTGTTTCTGACAAGATCAGTCAAATCTCCTCAGGATTTACCTTGAAACCCTGTACAGCAGTTTGCAGATCTTCTGTCAGTGTCAGCCATGTAGATGAGTCATGGCCATTGCTTGACCAATTTGCTTTCTGTGAAAGCCTGAGAGAATGTTTTCTCTCTAGGTGACTCTCCGCAGGCATGATCTACATCATCAATTACTTTCCTCTGTGGCCCCATAATCTCCTTGATCAGAAAATTTGGGCCACAGCTGAGCTGCATGATGTCATAATACAGGTTCTCCTATGTCCTGAGTCCTCACTGACCTTGAAAGGCTAGGGCCTAAATGTTGGCTATCCTTCTAGCCCTTCATTTTCTCTAGTTTTTTGGTCTGCAAACTTGAGTTGTTAGCCCTCCAGAAGAGAAGCTTAATGATATTATTACCCTATAACATAGGTTGCTGAGCTTAACATCAGTATCTGTCTGAATATCAAATGCCTTAGACATAACATGGAACAGTTATTTTTGCATCAATCTGATATGCTAAACTTTACATCCTTAAAAAATGTGAAAAAAAAATAAAAAATAAGATAAACAATTACACCTTTTTACACAGAAATCTAGAAATCCAAACATATACAACATTTTAGCAGGACAGTCCCATGACAACTTTTTCTTGTCTCTTGTTTTCTTTTATTATGTTATTAAAAAATAAACATTTACTTGAGAGAGAACATATCATTAGTTGATATGACATTAGAAGCAGCACGCACTTAGAAGACCAGAATGACAGGCATTCCAAGAGTGGCCCTAGTGTTACACTTTGCTATTCTTGCTGCAGTTGCCTAACATGGCAGGGGCAAAATCATACATTTGTATGTACAAGATGGTTAAGGCAATGATCCTGAGACTCTCCATCTGGTTTTTGAAACTAGCACTTATTTGGTAAGATTCTCACCCTGACTAAGTATATATGCTGATACCTGTAAACGAGGCATATATTATTTTTGTAAGATAAGCTTTCTTTTTTGAAAATTTAATTTAATTTCATTTTGAAGACTAAAATCCAAAGCAAAAACTAATATCAGAAACAAAGATAAAAACAGGGTAACATGCAACAATACATATGTTACAGATTTTCCAAACAAGAATAGCTAATGAACAATGGTTGTTCTATTATCGATTTTTTATCATCAGATCTGTTGCTCTGATTAACATACAGTTATGCAAGTTTGTATAGATAATTGAGTATTACTGCTTGCTTTCAAGAAACCTTAAGGTCACTCTTTCAGTGACGTTTCAATCATGAAATACTATAACTGGTTACCAAAACCTTTTCTTTTGGGTTAAGTCTATACTGGCTAATAATAGAACTTAATTGTTTCCCATTCCACTTTTTTTTTTAATTTTATTTTGAATTTGGAAAACCATTTATTACTGAGCTCAGCCCCCTCCTCCACCCCCCCAGCGCAGGAGAGGAGGAAAGGCGGCTTACTCAGGAAGTAGGGAGGAGTTTTAAACCCTGGAACCACATCGAGTTTGATAAACAAATTTATTGTCTGATGCAGAATAATGCTTTTAGAATCATTGTGACTACTACTCAGACTAGATTTCCTGAGGCTTTTGTTTCAGTTCCTGGTTAATTTGCACCTGAGTACCTGCAGGCAGCCTTGCATAGCTGGGAGGTTACAAGAAGTTAAAACCCACTTAGTTTCCTTTAACTCATCTCTGTAAGCTAACTTTGCTGACAAGAATTGGTGAGGGTTACAGGAATTTTATCTAGCAAACAGCAAGAAACAACCACTAGTTACTAAATAACTTAGAACAGTGCTAAGTATACATTTTTACACAACAGAAAACACAAGATTTACATTTATAATCTAAAATGTGAGTTGATCCATTACATTCCCCACTGGTTTAATCTGGAAATCAAATCATTGATTTAACTAAAACTCCCAAGTTGTTATAATTGTCTCAGGAGCATGAGGGGTTCACAGTTAGATCTCAGCACCATCAACTTGATGGTCCAGATTTTTGGAACATACTCAGTTAAACAGTTTATAAAACAAGGCCTGATAGAGCCAAGAGAAAAAGGAGAACAGGTACAATTGAGGCAGGTATAAGGAGACATTGAGAATAGTCTCTAATTTTTTTTTTTGACAAATCTCTAGAGCCAATTTTTTTTTGGGGGGGCTATATTACACCCCTATTGTTTTACATGTTGTTCTGCTATTTTGCCAAAGAAGAGGTTTCAAGTTGAATGATCTACACTTCTTCCAGGTCTTATAGCCTGATTTCAAATACTTATCAATATTAATAGAGTTGACAATTCCAAAAGATCTTGGCCCCTAAAATATAGTCTTCTATGAAAAATGATCCCCCTGGTTTATGAAACCAGGCTATTCTTTAGGTGTAGTCTGTGAGGCAAATTGAATCCTTGACTAAGGTCCCATCACCACTCATCAGACTTCCTACCAGTTACAACTAGGCCTACCAGATAAAATAGGGATGTTCAGTATAAAATTGAAATCCATATAAGCAATAGTAATGTTTTTGGTATAGTATATCCTGTTGACTATTTGAAACATACCTTGACCAAAACATTTTCACTATTTTTGTGATAGGCAAATTTTATTGTATTTTTCCATAATGTAGTAACCATATGCACGGTTACATTAGCTGGAACTGGAGAAAGGCCACATGTCTAAGTCAATATGTCCTTCTCTGGACTGTGACCAATTCTTTTTGTGCATTGTAAAACCTAAAATACAGTTTCAAAGCCCATGGTGATGTTGAAAGTCTATGAACTCCTGACCTAAAATGGCTACAAGGGAAACAGAAGATCTTGTGTAATGAATTGAGACATCAAAAACCCAGGTATAATTCACAGTTTTATTCCATCAAGATAATAGAAAATTGGGAACCAGGGGTGGTTTGCAGTGGGAAAAAGTCATCAAATTAAAGATGAACTTCTTCAGTGACAATTTCTACTTCTAAGGTTCTGCCTTGTGAAAAATTATTGGAAATTTTACTAGTACTACTTCACAAAATAATCACTCTTTAAATCAACACTCAGAAGATGTGTTTGTCTCTGCTTATCACTCACTTAATAATATTTTCTGTTATTTTATTAAAAAGCTACAATAAACAGGAGCTTAAAATAGGATGGCTCTAGGAAGTATCCAAGTTCTAACAACTAGGAATTTTTACTTAAAAAAAAATTAGGAAACACTTACTAGGTTCATTAAATGCTTTTACCATCATCAAGAGACAAAGAGACATTATTTGACCAGAACCCAGCTCTGAAGCTCGAATGAAAGGTTCATTTAATAGGCTTGTACAAATAGAAGGGTGACCATGGCAACTCAGGGAAATGATGGCGTTCCTTGCAACGGTCTATTTTCCACTCCTCTCCTATCAACAAACCCACACAACAATCAAGTAAAAACCTTACTATTAAGTCTGGCTAAAGACTAGGGATTTATCTCAGAAGCACATTTAGATAAAATTAAACACATTGATGAGGCAGGTCACAATGGCTGTACTTATATACATCAGCTCAGAAGTTTCATTTAAAGAAGTAAATAGTAAATTAAGGTCATTATGAGAATATGTGCAAAATATTTATACAAAAAATTATGTTAATATTAAGGATAAACATTGGAAAAATTTTAACATTCATTTACAGCATCTTAAAATATTACATATCTTCAAATAAGAGGATGTTATCTAGATATTAACATTATTTTGCAGGATAATGACCATTTACAATGAATTGTTTAACTAAAAATTATGAACTATTATGTCTACAACATTTTATAATTTCCTTAAAATATAGTGCAGAGATAAATATTCAAGGAAAATTGGGAAGATGTAAAACACAAAATTTAACTGTGATTCTGTATGTGGCAACATTACTTTGATCTTCATTTTTTATCCACTTTTATCTTCCAGTTTATTACAAACATCCCACATTACCTTTGATGTTATAAAAACATTCTATTAAACAAGTATTTAAAACTATAGTTTGCAATTATAATATATTGCATATCATTCAAATCATAGTTTTGAAGTTGAATAAAGCTCTAAAATTATTTGTATGTTGATTTAAAATCTGAAAGGCCATCAGGAAAACATTTAACTCTGAAGTTCGTGATCCACCTAACATATTTATGTCTAGAGAGTGGATCTAAATTTCAATTCACTTAATTTTTTGGTCTAAAGATGACCTCCATCTTTTAGGAATATATTTCAAAAGTGTCTCTAATATAATTAACATATTCTTTTGTGCATAAAATTATTATGTAAATGACTGGTGACCTTCTTAAAATGACAAGAAACAGATTAAAACTTTGGAGGTGCACATGTTCTATAAATTGCTTTTAGGCTGGCAAGCGCAAGGTCTTGAGTTTGAGTCCCAGTACAAAAAAAAAAAAAAATTCTTTAGGGTATATTCTCACCATTTGGAAAATGACTTCAAAAAATAAACCTAACCTGAGATGAAAGTCACTGTTCCTGGTTGAAGATATTTACAGCTCAATGTGGCCATTTTGGATGGCTGCCACAGGCCAAGTAGATTTCCCATCAGTTACTTAGCCCCAGATCAAATGAAATTTCTGCTAGACCAAACTATAACAATCCTTAAAATAGAAATTTTCTTGAGGTTTGTGGAACCACAACTTCACAGCCACCCCAAAAGTATTCTACAAGGAGGAATAGGCATCTATTTTGTGGGAAGGGATTGGAGGCCAATTCTCAGTGACAATGGTGAAGTTATTCCTTGGGGAATGTCTGGGGTGGTGCTAGGATAAGGGAACTTTGTGGGTGGTCTGTGTTCCTGTAGTAAGTGACAGAAAAGACATGAGAAGGAAGGGAATCATGACCAGAATCAGTTTTGGGTTTTTTTTCCTCCCAGAAAATGAAACCTTAAGGTAATGACACAAATGGAATAACTCAAATTTATTTTGTTAATTTTAGTGAGTTTTGAGTGTGAAATGAGGCCCTAAAGTCCTCGAGGAGCTTCTGATTACTTATTTTATACAGCTGCTTGCCCAAGTAGGCTCTCCTTAAGGAATTTAGCATATTGTTCACTCTCCACCATTGTCTTATCTTATGTTTGCTCATAGACTGAAGACTGAGAGTTTCCATGCCAGTCTTCCTGTCAGCACAAAGCCTGTGCTCAAGCTGCTCCTAGAGTAGAGGATTTGACACATGGCTTCAATCTCCCTTCTCTGGCAGCGAGTGAAGCCAGCCACTTGGCAGAGTCCAGGTCCATAGCAGAAATGTAGTCTGCTGCTCTTGCACTGAGTTTGTATTCTGCTGTTGTGGCAGAAATCAGTTTCTCGCACAAAGGCAACCCTGCTAAGGCAAGAACAGAGGTGAGGCAGGGTGGCAAGTGTAGGGGGCACATGCGGCCTGATGAAAGCTAAGAGATGATACAGGGCCTGTATCTGCCAACTGACATGCAGGCAGCTACGGGACATGATTCCTTATACAATTATGGTGTCTGTTCAAAACCCAGAGTGGTTGCTATGGTACATTCATAGGCTTTAAGAACCTATTTCCAAGATGAAGATTATTGAAAATATATGATTCTCTTTCCATGTTCCTCAGTATGTAAAAATTGTACAGGAAAGAGCTATAAATTGGAATTTCTAACTAATTTCATTGTCTGTCAGGTATGTGACAATAGACAATGAATTTATCCTCATGTGACTTTAGCTTTCTTATCAAAAGTGAAGCATCTGACATAGATTATCTTCAGTTCTGCAAGATGAAATCCATCTTTCACTCCAGCAGCCAGTTCTTCTTGAAGCAGTAGTTCTGCTTGCCTTCTCCATAACCTAGAGACAGTTGACGTGTTGGATCACGAGGTCATTTCTCCATTAGCTTAGTCTTCCCTTCAGGGTTTTAGGCTGAAGTCTCACAGTCCAAGTATCTGTAACAGATGCATGGATGCACTGAGAAGGGACTAGCAGTTTTCCATATGGTTAAAGAATCATAGGATGAAATAATGTAACAGCTATATCATAGTTTAAACTTCTTTTATTTTTTATTTTTGCATTTGGTACTGGATCTACAGGGACTACAGGGTTTCACTTAAGCATTTTTATTTAATAATTAAATGATTTATCATACAATATTTTATGCTGCAATAAGCCATTTGTACAATAAGCATGTCTCTGTCTGTTTGTCTGTCTGTCTGTCTCTCTCTCTCTCTCATAGTGGGAATTGAACTCAGGGCCTCTTGCTTGCCAGGCAGGCTCTGTCTCACTGAACTACATATCCCTGGTCCAAAACATGTCAATTTCATGAGAAATTTGTAGTTTCATGAGAAATTTGAAAGCATTAATTTCTATACAGGAGGACAGTGATTCTATATTTATTAAAGTAGCAAAATAGTGAAATGAACTGTTAAAAACATTAAATCGAAGATCCCATTTCTTCAAATAAGCTTATACTTTGTAAAACAGTAATACTGATACAGGGAGAAAAACTGGTCTTGAGTGGGTGACCTCGAAACAATATAGGGAACCTCCAAATGACATAGGGAAAAATGATCTCTGGACCTGACCTGCACGAGTTCGTGTTCTCTAAAACTGAAGAATGAATTTTAGGAACAAACGGAGGTTATGAGCAGAATATATTTATTGAGAGAAAGAAAGCTCCTGTCCAAGAGAGGGATGGGGGGGGGGGGACACCGAGCAGGTAGTTCCCCGGGAAGCTGTCTCTTCCAGGGATTTTTATAGCGTAAAACCATGTGGGGCTAAGGTGGAGAGAATGGGAACTTTCTTAGGTGGGCAGGAGGTAGGACAAAACTATGGTCAACCAATGAGATTACAAGCACCATTGCTCAGGTGAAATTGATTAAATCCAGTATCAAATGGGAAAGCAGTCATGTAGCAAGGGGGCATGAATACGGACCAGGGTCTCTTCCTGTTGCGGGTTGGGCTAGTGACACATTTGGGCTCTTTCAATTTGATTGATACTATTTAGAATATCAATCCCTAATGCCCAACCCTAGGGAAGTGTGTAGCTGTGCTTCCTCTTTCTGTCTTGGTCTTGAGGTGTGGCCCAGGGAGTGTCTGTCTCATCCAAGTTGCAAAGTCACCTTGTCTTCCATCTTGTCTCCTTGAGGCCCTGGCCCTGTCTGACTGCCTATAATATTTCTGTCTAACTTGGCTGCCTGCAACAATATAACTGTTTTGGCATAGTTTTTCTTTCTATTTAACAAATGTATTTGGGATATTTGCTATGATTTGGATTATGCACTTAGCACTTTGAATATATCAGTGAAAAACAGCAAAGCATCTTGACTCACAGATGTCAAATTCCCTTCATTTTATTCAGGGATTACTGAAAAGATTTTGAAATAAATTTCTACAGAAGCAAAAACTGATAGCTATAATTCAACTTTTAATAATGTCTCTGTTACACTAAGAATTGTATATTATTTCACCACTCAACTGGTCACTTGTTTAAAGTCTTTAAGCACTTTGCAGTAAATGATTCAACCAATAGGGGGTTTATTTGGTCTTTTGGCACCAGGAGATTAGGTTTGTTCATTCAAAGATGAAGTTAAAAATATTTCCCAATTGTCACAAGCAAACCTAAACCAAGAAGCAAATAGTTAAGGTGCAAAGAAAGTATTTGGGAGAGTTAATAGTTCAGTATATAATCTAGTTCTATTTTACCTAAGGAAATCAGTGTTGAATTTGTCAACTCTTTAGATATAATAAAATTATTAAATACATTTCAAATTATTTTATTTGTTTATGATAATTATATCATACAAGCATAGGTCCTGTGATGACCTTGTTTTCACAATATCTTTTAAAGATGCTATTAGAATGATTTTTTTTCAGCTGAGAAAGAGCCAATAATTCATTTTAGTAAATTTATGGGTAGAAATGTTCTTCCTCCTGAAATTCTAAGACACATTCTCATTTATCAGTATCTTTACTAAGAGCTAAGAAGCTGAACATAATGGGAAATTTACAAACATAGAGAAGCTTTCTTTAAGATGTTTTGGAAGTTGAAACTTTCCTAGCAATTTCTACGGTTCATATTGAAAACATTTGATGGTTCCCTTTAAAACGTTTTCTGCTTTGCCAGAGCTCTGGCAATGATCTATTTTTACATATGCATTGGTATTTTCTTTAGGGATTACATAAAAATTAGGCTGTAATAATGCTTTTGGTGCTAATGGCCTTAGCCATTAATTTGTTGATAGGAATTTGCTTATAGATTGATGACTCAGAGTTAGTACTGGAGTCTAAGACCTAGTACTGTTAGAAAGTGTTGTGGAAGTATTCTAAAACCCCAGGCTTTTTTTTTTTTTGTCTCCAAAAACATTTAATCATAAAAGGACAAAAAACACTTAAAAATGAGGCTGCTCAGGGTACGACTGTTCTTAATCCACCATAATTGCTTTTATAATTGTACATCTCAAAAATTTGGCACTCTTGTTTTTTGTCTTTTCAAGATGAGGATTCACTATGTGGCCCACGCTGATCTGGAGTTTCTGGTCTCAGGAAATCATCCTGTGTCAGCCTCTCAAGTAGCTGAGGTTCTAGGCAGCGTGTCTTGTTTGGTTGTAATGTGTTAGTGTATCTTTTACAAGGAAAGAAAAAAACATAAAGAAGAATAAATGCAGAGAGCAGTGGTTCCTCTGCCTTCCTAATTCAGCTATTGGCAGTAAACATCCATTTACTCCTTCTCGTTTGCTACTAAATGGTACTGTAATTAATAAATGTTCTTTGATTTAAGATTCCTGAGATCAATGCTTTTTCTTCCAGGAGAGTTTTGTGGAGTCAGTCATAGTAAAATAAAATGATTTAAATCTGGATCGTACAACTGGCATGTATAAATAATGTGTCACTTCTGTAGAGCTCTTCAGGCACTGAAGGACAGGAGCCCTATAAAGCATGGGAAGATACCTGAGGACCCCTGTCCATTTTTTAAGATTCTTTTGGTTAACTTTTTTATTTAGAAAATTTTTATAAATAAATATCATTTATAAATCATTTCTGATAATCAGATCATTTTCCATTTGGACTCAAAAACTTTGCGGCCTCTAGACAGTAATATAAATAACTGATGAAATCACTAACTGATCAATCAGCAGTCAGTCTGTTGCTGTGTTTGCGTTGCCCTGGAGGCCTAACGTGTGAGTGGAGAGATCGCCCAATCATCGCCTGACTTTGGCCTGGAAGTAAGCCAGCTTTAACTATACGTTGTCTTTTTTCTGATATTTACTATAACCAATGTTTCTGGTTAAAAAGCTAACATGATATTCAGATTATTTATGACTTAGGTGATTCCATCTAAAAAATATTCACAATCAGCTCGCATGATCTTTATTTAGCATAATGAATGGCAGATGACAGCATCGACATACACCTTCACTTTCGTGTCCTAGCGGACCTTGTGCCCAACTTGACTTTGAACACACCATTCCAGGACAAAGTCAAATACTGCAGCCACAGAAATCAGACAGTCTGATTAGCCAGGCTGAGCCTGCTATAGTTAGAACTATGCTTTCAAATTTAACATTTAGGAAATTGACTAGATAGAGGCTTATTCAAACACAGGTTGGTGACTTGTATGGGAATCCCAGAGGTTTTAATTCATAGGTATGGAGTAGGAGTCTGAGAATTTGCATTGCTAATGAGGCTCTAAGGTAAGAGCTTTCATGCTGGTCTGAGTAGGTGGTAAGGAGATTATGTTTACATAAAAGGTGTGGAGAACTTAATGAAGATTTTGAAGAGAAATGGCAAATGGCTAAATTTCTCCAAGCCTCACTTTTTTCATGAAGAAAATATATGATACCTTCGCTGTCCAGAGTGAGGACTGAACAGTAAACAGTAGGTGCTTAGTGAAGACTCGGCTGCGTGTGAGGAGTCAGGGCACAGTAGCCGTGGTGGGAAGCACATGTGGAGGTGCAAGACAAGAGCACGCGTCGCCATTCGAACCACTTTGAGAATTGCTTTGTGTTTTATAAAAATGCTCCTATTCTCTGATTTTATTCCCTTTAATAAGTTTATCTACTGTAAAAAAATCTTGAATTTTAATCAAATACACCTTGTGTATAATTCTTTTTCATATGATACTCAAATCTGTAGTCTTTGCTGTGTGTATATTATTTTTTTTTAATTAATTTTATTGAGAAAAAATTGCAATGTGACAGCTTCCAAACAGATTGGTAAGAGCAATTAATACATTGCATATTGTTGTCTTTGTAGTAGTCATTCATAGCACAAGATGCAGACATGATATCCTGTCCAAACATTGTTAGTGCAGATCTTTTTTTTTTTTTTTTTCGTGTGTGTGTGTGTATATTATAGGGAAATAGTTTCTAAGGAGAAAAAGAGAGTGGCTCTTTATCCTTTGACTTTAGGCTTCAAAAGTTTTATCTCTAGGTAGGGTCATACTAATGGACACACATAAGATTTTTAATTGTACTTGTTTTTTTGTTATTTTGATATTAACTGATGTTTTGTTGCACCTAGGTTCTATGGTTCCTATCTTGTCATTAGGGTTTAAGATTATACTAAAAAAAATACAAGTATGAAAGCACAATTGCTTTCAAGCCAAATGCGTGTTTTATGTCTTTGTTAAAGTAAAATATTTATAAGGAATGCATTTCCCTGCCCTTGCATCCCTCCAAGCCCCAAAGTCACTTTCAGAGGATGGGCTGGTTATCAACAACTTGGTTCAGAGAAATTCTTTTCATTGTTCTGAATGACAATGAAACGATTTAGAAGTTTTTATGATTAGAGAACACGCAGTAGTGTTGGCCAAATTAGACGTTTTCACTAGGAAAAGTGTTCTCAAGGCCAGATTTTTTGACTGAGGAATATTTTCAGAAATCCAGATTATATCCCTATAAAGGTCCAGATGTTTTCTCACTTTATTATAACTGGGAAGAGGAACAAACACAAACACCTGAAACTCACTAGACTTTAAACAAAAGATTCTAACTAGTAGAAAAGCCCAAAATTTTAAGTCTTGAACTGTTCTCACTTGCCTTTTCAGCATTGAGTTTTAACTTCTGGTTTGTCCTAGGTATTCTAATGTACAAGGGTATTAAAAGAAATTAGTTATCGCTATTCATGATCCATGTACTGTTATAGATCAGGGTTTGCATATGTTGCAGACTAGCCAAAATTAAAAATATATTATTTCATATACTGCATCCACAGTCACTATGGAGAATTTAAATTATGCTAAGCCCTTTTCTTGATTATGTAGTATAAATCTAAGAAGGCATAACCCTAAATTCCGAGTTTCTGATATAAAGAAAAAAGTTAAGGGGACAGTTATTGAATGAGCAACTGCCCAGGATCAGACAGTGAGCTAAACGGGGAGGATACAGCAGTATTCAGTCCAATAAGGATCTTGCCCTGATGAGCTCCATCAGGTCCTAGGAAAGCCGATAGAAAGCGAGCAACCAAACAAACGAACACGTGGTGTCTAGTGTATTATAGGGAAGTAAGATGATACACTCTGGAGTCATTGAAGACAAGTCTTCCATGGATTGAAGATGAGCGCTTCTAGAAGGGATGTTTGAACAGACGCTGGAAGAATTTCAATGAAATGTCAGGACAGAACTAGAGGACATTCTGAAGGTCAGGGACAGGAGCGCTCTGGCAGAGGCAAGGCCTGTGGGTGTTTGCAGAGCAACCTTGTCCTAGTGTCGCTGGACAAGAACTAGGACTTGGGGAGGAAGGAGGAACTGAGAGGAGGTCAGGAAGACGGAGCCTGATTCACAGAGGGCCTTGAAGGCCATGGAGGGACATTAGAGTTTTAAAAAAAATTATTTATTTTTAAATAATTAATTAAGTAATTAATTTGGTACAGGGTCTCACTACATGGCTCAGACTGTTAGTGATCCTCCTGTCTCAGTCTCCCCAGTGCTGGCATTCCAGGTGCACACCACCATGCCTGTTTGGGTGGCTGGTGCTGCATTCCCCAGGGTCTCTGGGGCTGGCATGGCATACGGTGCCAGGGATAGAACCTGGAGGCCTGCACTGGACACAGGTGCTCAGACCACCACGCTATCACTGCAGCCCCAAGATTTTTGTTTTTAATCTTAAACCAATGGGAATACAGCTCTATCTCTGTCTTTGCCT
>NW_004524598.1:18218893-18224215 GCF_000260255.1 Octodon degus | reverse complement strand
CTTTCTCTCTCTCCTTTTCTTTTTGCAATGCTGGGCATCAATCTCAGTCTCTCATGTGCCAGGCAAGCACCCTACAACTGACTACACCTAATAAATGAAATATAAATTGATGTGTTCATTGAAGTTTTATGTGTGTCATGTTTAAATGGCCTAAATAAACTTTAAAAAATGAATTTTCCTCACTTATGTACAATGCTGGTAAAGTCCTGACAAAATACATTAATTGTTATTGCTATGCCCTTGTCTAGCATGAACGAAGCCATGGGTTCAATCTGAGTGCTAAAACAAAAACAAAAACAGCAACAACAAAACCCCACAAGCCTTTCTTGACCCAAATCTGTTTGCAGGCAGTTAGTGGACAGGAAAAGCAATCTAAGACCAGTTTGGATACTATGCAAGAGTGAGTTGAAGCAAGGTGAGTCTTGAGAGAAATGGGTGTGGGTAAATGTGGCAAGAGCCAGGCAGGGCCCAGGAGATAGCTCCGCGGCATGAGCACCTGCCTGGCAAGCTCAAGCTCCTGAGCTTGATCGATTGGAGTAGGAGCATCATATGCAGGCTCAAGTATCACCGTAAGAAGTTCAGATGCTTCTGGCTGTCTGTGAGGCGTTTCACTGCCAAACTCATTATTGAGCTGAAACTCAGTTGGCTTTGAATACCATTGGTTTAAATATGGTCTCTTTAGGTTTTATAAAAAGTTCAATTTTTTAAATCATTTCTGTTCTTTAAGCATATTATCCACCACTAATTAATACCATTTTTTTGCCAGCAAGAAAATCAGCTTCATTATTCTATCAAAGACTATAGTATAAGAAAGGTATAGAAAGGTTAATCAGAATACCTTTTTCTCCCATAACTGCCTTAAGTTTGATTCTTCCAAAGTGCACACTAGTTAAAGATTAGCAATGATAACTCACAATTTATTTGATTTTCTCTATTTGTTACCTGTAGTTGTGGTTCTTATAAGTGACATGGTAGTCTTTTCAAACCAGCCAAATAATCTCTGATCTCTAAGGCTTTTCTATTTTGGTAAGAGTTATCCTTCTCATTAAAAAAAATGATAAGTAATTTTCAGTCTGTTTCAATAGGGTGAAAGTGTCAACGGGGAATTTTGATAGCAATTGTAAGTAAAGGAGGATTATTGTATATATTTCTGAACACTATCATGAAGCAAAAGTGTGTTATACCACAAAATCTACAATTATACTCCTTTCAGCATGACCAGTATGTCCAGCACTTTCAAAGTAATAAATGTGCTCAAGAAGATTATACTTTTCCACATTTTAAATAACAGGAAGATGGTTGAAACAATTTACTGTGGCATCAAAGGCATTCTGGTAGGTGTTGCCCATCCAATTCTGAAGAAGAATTTAGCTTTGGCAAAGCGTGGCCATTTTAATGAATACTAGCTTAGATTTTTCTTGGCATTAGGTGTGTAGAGGGCCCTGTTTCTTATTCTTTATAAACAGATACCAAATGTAAGGAATGATTATAATATGGAGCTAAACTGAATACCCAGACTGGTAGGGATTTTAGTGAATATCAAGTAGCATTTTATGAAAGATTCAGTGATTTGTTGCTACTCCATGAATGTTGGCTCGATGAGAGGACCTATTGTTAATTTGCTATTCTTGCTTTGAAAATCTGTAACGTATGTGTTATATGTTACCCTGTTTCTGCTATTTGCTTTTGCTTTTGTTTTTATTCTTCAAAATAAAATTAAATTTTCAAAAAGTGTAAATGAATATTTATCATGAGTTTTCCATGTGCAATAAAGTAAGTTAAACTTCAAGAAAGCTAAGGAAAATCATCAGGAATTTGTCATGACACATTTAAGCCCAAGAAGAGCTATTATTACTTAAATGTGAAATGAGTGAGCTTCCCTAAGTAATTTTCAAGGCAATTTGGTTGGCCCCATAACCCCCCAAACCAGGATTATTTTTATATATTATGTAGAGCGGTAAAGAAAACAAGCCTAATTTTAACCTAATTAAAGATCCAAAAATAAATTTTAGAAAGCAATTCATATTGAAAGACTAGATGCTTTCAATTTTACTTGTATAAGAAAATGGAAGAACATATTGTTTTAAGGGAGCAAATGTCCCCCGATGCACAGCGCATGGGGGTGAGGAGCAGAGTTCTGTCCAACATTATTGATTTAATTGCACAAAAATCTCCTAACATCTTGGAGAATTTTTATTGCCGTTTTGTCGTGTCCTCCCTCTACAGACGTCCCACGCTCAGCTCTCTGGCATGCTGACATTTGCAATCACTTTCCAAATTAGTTTAAGCTGTAATTTTAAAACATGGTTTTAATTATTCTTAATGACTTATGTGAGATTTTTTTGTAAGCTCAAGTAACACAGGAGAAAAGTTTTAAGATAAATTCAAGGATGATTTTTGTGCAACTTTTATACCATGTTCTTTAAGGATCTCAATTAGGCAGCAATGGAGGGAAGAAAAAAATTGATTGAGGCTAAACTGAAGGTATATAAATCAATATTGAGCCTGTATAACTTGAAGACTGAAAGTGTATGTTAAATCCTTTTTTAAAGGATAAAAGTAGTAGCATTTTGTGAAGGGCACAAGGAGATGCATGGTGCAGAAATACAAGGTTTTGGTACACAAATATAATTATATCCTCAAATAGAATAAACTCCCCTCAGGATAAACAAACAAACAAACAAGAAAATGTTTTTGCTTAAAGTACTAGGTACAGCAGGGAGTGGTGGCGCATACCTGTAATCCCAGCACTCCGAAGGCTGAGCCTGAGGATTGCTGCAAGTTTGTAACTAACCTGGACTACACAGTGAGTTCAAGGCCAGCCTGAACTGCCTGGTAAGACCCTGTGTCAAAAAGACCAACACACAAACACACACACACACACACACACACACACACACACACACCCCTAGATGCAAACGTCCATCCTGATCATGTCTCTTTCTCCAGGTAGGTCTAAGGCACTAATGGTGTATGGGTTTCCTTATAGCAGGAACACAGACAGACTATGGTAAATGACTTCAGGAGAAACAGTGAAATGAGGCTTTGGAGATGGAATAAATGACACATGTTTGAGGACATTAGAATGGGCCGGTATTTAAATATGATTTAAAGATTGAAAAATGTTGTCTATTCAGAAGAATACATTTCTGATGGATAAGAAAAGATGGGCATGTTTGGGGCATATTACAAAAGAACAAACAGATCAGTTTGGCCAACAAAGATTTCTGCACAGTGTATCATGTGAGGCTGGGACAGAAAATGGTGTTTCCTGAGGGGATGTGCTGGTCCTTAATTCTGTAATCAATAGGGCTATTCATAATTTTTGAAAAAATTTACACGTACAAAGCTTGTTCAGGCACAATTTTTCAGCAGAATTGAAGAAAATTTTGATAAGAAAAACATCGGCGTAGGATGATTCTGTAAAATCCTAGGGAACAGCAGCAAGAATCCAGTGGTGGCAGAAAATTGGAAGCGGGGAATAACCCAGAGTCCTAAGAAATTTGGAGCTGAGCATCACAAAAGCCTCAGTCTCCTTTTCTGTTAGGTTAAGAAGTTGGCTTTTTAACTTTAGTGCACATAGTTCTATAAAAATTTAATGCCTGAGAGTCAATAGACCGCTTATGAAATAAACTCAGTCTTTCTGCTAATATAGAAAACTTTCAAAAGGGGAAAACAGAAAAACGCTGCCACTTAAGGGTTTAACTTGTTCAGTGCTGAGCACTCAGACACTGAAAACAAGAGAGGAAAAGGAGAACAAAAGTCCTAACAAGATGATGACTAATGTGATAAATGCATTTTGTACGATTATGTTAGTTGACTTACATGGAAGTTAAGGTAATTTAAATAATTTGCCTGCCTAAGAAGTTCTCAACAGTCATGGCATTTTTCAACAGGAAGTTTTGGGCTATATGCTACCAATGAAGACTGCAAGGACAGGTGAAGATTAGTAGCATTTATTAATCGGTACGGAACACTTGGCAGATTGCCAGGAAGGGTGGGCGAAGTAGGTGCTTTTATCATAGAAACTTTATCAATGAAGCAAAGAAACTGTTGCCAAGGAAGTTCTGTTTCCTTTAGTGTGAATCAACAATATGTAAAAGCCATCTGTACCAAATCTCTGGTATGCATTGTACTTTCCTGGAACTTCTTCTTTGAATTTTCTTTATAACTTTTGCCTCATATATGTAATAATTTTTGGTATCTGAAATAGAAAGCCTTCATTGTCAGCAAATATAACCTCTGAAGTTGTATCTTGGCATTTATCCTGAGATACTTACACTGGCGAATGTAGTTCCATCATTTTGGAGGATTAATAGATATCTTGGAATATTACTAAAGTATCCTCTTAGGCGAATATGTGGGGTTTTGATTTGTATACATTGAGATGTTGTGTAGAGTGTAAGTTTCTTGTGCTACAGCCTAATTCAGTTCAGAAGTCTCCATTTGGCAGGAGAGTCATCAGAAAGCGAACACATATATTCTTATTTCTGGATATATCCATCTAGATATGGATGATTGAGGACAATTATTTCAAAGTGTTATTAAAATAAGACAGTTTGGGCTGGGGAGACAACTCAACAGTCTAAGCGCCTGCCTGGCAAGGACAAGGATCCGGGTTCAGTCCCCGGCACCACGCACTGTGCCAGCCCCAGAACCCCACGCACACCGTGCTGGCCACCAAAACTGGGTGTGATGGCAAATGCCTGTAATCCCAGTGCTGGGGAGGCTGAGACAGGAGGATCATGATGAGTCCGAATTGCATAGTGAGGCTCTGTACCAAATAATGAAATAGAAGATTTTTTTTTAATTTAAAAAAATAAGACAATTTGATAGTTTGGCTTGTCTATAAGATGCATTCGACTCTCTTAGTTTGTCTAGTATGTACAGTTTCCTAAGACCTAATATTCTAGGGTCAACATTAATACAGTGTAACTGGAGGTTGACAGTATCGATTACTTTATTTCTTCTCTTTACTTTGTCTTTCCTGTAGCTTGGAAAGGAGTTGCAAAGGCTTGAGGGATATTCTAGTTAAATATTTTTCAAATATTTGATAGAGTTGCTTCTTTTGTATATCATTTTAACACCTTTTAGTATTTTGGATTCAAGTATCATTTTTAAAGTGTTGAAATATTATCTCTAAAATATGGACAAAAGGAAAATTATAACATAAAGAATGCTGAAATGTAATTCTAAAACTACAATTCACTCTTTTTTCACTATTTTCTTCCTTCTTTATTTTTCTATCCTTACCTTCATTTTTGAATCCCAAACATATAAATTGTCTGCCACAGGGTTCCAGGGCACATCTTGTCTTAAACT
>NW_004524598.1:18211050-18218593 GCF_000260255.1 Octodon degus | reverse complement strand
CTCATTCCTTCCTTTCCATGTTCCCTTCATTCTTTCCTTCAGTTTTATAAGACTACATTCAGTCTTTCTTTATTTTCTTCTTTCCCTCATCCAAGTTGTTCTTTCCTATTGAGCAGTTGCTTTTCCTTCACAGTATCTATTGTACTATTTGAATTTCATTTACTCTAAAATAAAGAAGGTGGGAAGTGAAAAAAAAATATATATATATATTCACAAGATAGCTAAGATAATTGTACCACTAATTTGTATTGGTTTATTGAAAGGAACAGTTAATGCTTAGGTTTTTTTTTTTTTGACAATTTTGCATGCTCATATTTGCTAAACTGAACAACTACTTTGAAGACAACAATATGAAATATAACAACCATTGTTCAGTTCCTTTCACCTTGATTTGTGGAATTCTGTATTGTTTTTAACATTTTAAAGTTATTTTCTGTTTTCTTTAAAATAAAAAAGGTATTAGAACCAGAAAACAATGCCAATCAGGGCTAGAGTGTGTTCAAGGTGTGGCGGGGCCAAGCACTCTGATACAGCACCAGTGAAAGCGCATCACCTGGGACCAGCGCCAGGCCCTGCTCTGAGTCATCTGCAGTGCGGCTGGAAGTATGCAAAGGACTCATATTTTTATTTTAAAGTATTCATCTCTGACCTCTGAGAATTTGATGAGATCAGAAACGGAATTACAGATGTCTTCGATGCGAGGCAATTTGGAAAAATGTTCTGGCTAGCTTTTCAATTCTGAGACGTTTGAAGTTTTTATAAGCTAATGAGATGTATTTCAATGGAATTAATTCAGTCCTTAATGCCATTTAAGAGATGATTCAACCAGATGAATACTGAAGTTTTTCAAAAGCACACTATACAGAGAGTACAGGAACAAATTGCTACAAGATGGTCCTTTATTCCTTATCAACACCTAGCTTAAGACACATTAGCTGCACCGCAGAACCTCTATCTATCCCTTTTTAGTCATCCTTCCCCCCAAATTCATCCCAATCCTAAATTCTAACACTATATGTTAGTGCAATCGATTTTTGGAACATTTTATTAAAAGGCAATATATGTGTTTATGCTTAGCTTTTAAAAATGAACATAGATATTTTAGTGTCACTCCTCTTCACATGCATGCTGAGCAGGGCATGAGGTAAGCATAGTATTGGAGATAGCCTAAATATAAATCTAGATTGCTTCATTGGATTATTGATAACTTAATCCTTACTGGCCTTCATTTCTTCATCTATGAATGGAAACAACAAAACTTTCCTGAATAGCTCATGGCCAGCATAAGCAAGACAGTTTGTGTGAAGTACCTGGAAAATAGATTTTCAATAACTGTTAGTCTCTTTTAGCTTCTCCCTTTTATATTTAAATGTAGCAGTGAAACAAAGCAAATGGAAGCTAGAAGATTTTGTCAAAAAAAGATATATGCTTGAGGCCGGTGAGATAGCTCAGCAAAGTAAGTGCCTGCTTAGGGAAGGGCAGGGGCCGGGGTTCGATCCGTGGCACCCCATACCATAGCCTGTACTAGTCCCTGGACATGCTGAGCAGGCCACTGAGACCCTGTGTGGTAGCACTGGCCTCTAATCCCAACACTGGAGAGGCTGAAAAAAGGTGCATCACTACGAATCCGAGCTGCCTAATAAGAGCCTATACCAGATACATTAAAAAAAAAAAAAAAAAAAAGATCATGCTTGGCTCAAAAACACAATAAATGTTGGTAAATTTTTAAAAATAGTTCAAAGTAGCATAGTTTTACTCTTCCTCTATATACTGGCAAATTCAATAGGCTTCAAATCTACTGATATAATATTGGAAGGACTTCTGTTTAGACAAAGCCAAGGGAAATTTAGCCAAGGGGCCACATGACTAGCACCGTGTCAGGAGGATATGAAGCCAGGACATTGGATGTGATTTCTTTCTCTTCTCCTTTCCACTTGCCTAATGAAGGATTCTCTGGCTTTATGTCAGTCTTAAGTTTAATAGAATAAGGATTTCTACCTGATATATCAATGTTTTCAAAAAATAAGATTATAAATACAGTCATTGTGAATATCCGTTATTTCCTTCATACTTGTTTTAATTATTATTGTAAAGTCAAATTTAATACTTGAAACCGCTCAGAGGTAAATGTACCACAAGTATCACTTTTGCACAACTTCCCTTATCTGCCCAGTCCAACTATTTATATCTGTAATCTAAATCACCAGCTTAGAAAATTTAAGTGAACACTTCAGCCTTGGGCCCTGGAACTTCACGCTTTGGAGTCTAAAAGGTAGGACTAGCTGCTTTTCTGTTCAAATATTAATAGGGTCACTTTATGAAAAAGATGTCACCGAGAAACATTATTTTTCTCACACATAGATGGCGCTACTGACACATCATCACAGATCCCTTTCCTGAACTTTCCATCTGGATAAACATCAATCTAGTCTGTGTCTGGTCCCCAGATCTTTTCTATTTATGGAGCACAAACTGGGGTTTTGGTTAGGGTGAAGTCTTTAACAAGGAGCTGTTATTTTCATATGTAACCAACCATGCTAATATTTAAAAACAGACCATATTGGTTGATTGGACTTTCCATATTTCAAATGATCAATTTATTGCTATTATAAGTGAAGACAAAGGAGCCTCATTTGGGTCCCTTTGCCTGCTCCTCTGCAGGGTGCTGTGTGCTTCCCTGCATCCACCTTTCATCTGTTTTCCTTATTTGAAGAGAAGCCATCAATATTTATTGACCGTCCAGCACATGTCAGTAGCCAGGCTATTCAATTCCCTCATCCCTACAGGGGCATACTTTGTTTGCTTTATTCTATATATATAGGAAACATGAAAGTCAGAGATATAGTATGGCCTGAGGACATGTATTTAAGGCACCCAGACTTGGTGATCTTGTGATTCAAGCCTAGTTCTATATGATTTGAGATTTAAGTTGTGCTCTTTTTACAGAAGCCTTTCCTGGGAATATAATAATAACTTTATAATAAATTTAATGCTAGCCTTGTACTGCATGAACATGACTGCCATGGGAAAAGGTGAGTAATTGCCCTTTGGAGGATAAAGTACATCAGACGCTCTCTTTAACAAACTTCACTGAACCAGATTGACCAAGGGTCTACCTTCTTCAGTACAGATCATACTAACTTGTATAAGTGAAGATTCAGAAACACACAGTACAGGCCCCACTGGTGCTCTTTATTATTTAATGTAAACATATTAAGTGGAATTTCAGTTATTTAAAATTTATGGCTCTTTATAATTTTATTAAGAATCCCATGAGGTTCAATATTTCAGTGGCCATGGGAATCATAAGAAAAATAGTATTTTCTTTGAGGGTTGGGAGAAGATAATTTATCAAAAATTGGCTACTTTTGATGATTTGACAAGACTAATAAAACGTAGTTATGTTGCTATGTCATTTATGCTGATTGCTTCTGAAGATTCTTGGGACCACTACTCCAGCAAAAGGAGGGAAAAATTTGCTACCTGTGATTTTGAAATTTGAAAACATCTGGAGATCCTGGGTACTCCCTCATGTACCCAGTGTAATGTGATTACATCAGATGCACTTCCTGTTCCGCAGGAATTTATGCATATAGAATTTAATGACACCTAATTATTTATCTAGATAAATATAGATGAGACAGACTTCTGTTGCTCTATGCAATTTGATGATACTCTTTCCAAGTCTTTTATTTCAACTTAGATTGTAAGCTTTCTAACAATCTTTGTATTTCTGATACTTGTCAAAATCAATTTGTAAAGAATTTAGGATGATCCTTAAGGAAGCACATGTGTCATCTACAAAAAGCGGGGAGCAGAGTCCAGCGTTTCCAGAATGAAGCCCTGAGGACCCGAAGTCTAGGAGATTGGCAAAGTGTGTATTTTTCAAGAGGTAAGCAGTGGAGATGCCATCCTGAGGCAGAAGTACAAAGTGAGTTAGAGAGTCCTCAGAATTCGTAACACACAGTGGTAGGATGAGTCCCCATCAAGCATTTAGAGGCACTGCATGCACCAGCTAGACATGGAAGAGTAGATGGCGTGGAGCCCCATACAGGGACAGAGAGCAGGAGGATTCCCAGGTAATGGGAAAAGTGAAGAAGAGGAAAATTTGTATTTGGGTAGAACATTGAAAAGCTAGCTCGGAACTTGTATTTGTAAGTCAAATCTTTCACCTGAGAATGAAAAGATCCACTTTCCATTTTTATTCTTGCATTGTTCCTGTCACATATACCTATGCAGTGGTTGCTACATTGTGTGAACTTGGCCGGATGACTCCACAGGGCATTTGTGGCTGGTGGGGGGTGCTGCCCTGGGGCACAATTGGTTCAGCCCCCAGAGTGACTCAGCACAAAGAGACCATGTAAAGGGGCTGAGGAAGGAGTTGATGTTCCACTTCATCAGAGAAATGTCAGTTTTCGCATTCAGCTTGGACTTCATCACCTGGCTTGCAGCGCAGACTCTTCGGCCTCCGGCTTGGATCCTTCACCTTCCGTCGCAGGCTCTTCAGTGTTCATCACAGACCCATTAGCTGATGGATAGACTTGCACGGAGCACAGCAGTGAGCTTCAGACCTTGGGACTGAATTCTTCAGTCTGGGGTGTGCAGACGCCCTCTGCACACTCCCCCATCTGACTCTGCGGCTGACTGTCGTAAGCCAATCTTGTAATTCCTTTTACATTGTGTATCTTGTGTTAATATCTGTTCCTTATATTATATCTGTTCCTCTAAGTAAAACCCTGACCAATACAGTCTATCACATAGATTTGATTCTATCAATATTCCTTCACAATAGTTTTACTCTCTATATATTCTCCTTTCTCTTCTACTGTAGAAATTCTCTGTCTTCCTACCTATTTGTATTGGCTTTCCTAGGTTCAAACGCAATGCAGGGTCCTTCAGAGTAATCACAAAAGCAAAGAGTTCCCTTTATTACAAATCTACTTTCATATTCTACTACATTGAGTATTTTACTTACTAGGATAAAGCAAATAGCAATAGACTAACTCCTCAGTAGCTCCCGCTTACTCCTCACTACCCACCATGTTTCCACTTTCCATCTTCTTCCCCATCTAAACATACTTCCCGAACAGCAAGACTTCCACATTATCATATCCAAAAGATACTTCTCTCTACTTCTTAGCAGTGTTCAGCATAGATGACCATTCACTTTGTATTGAAATAATTTTCTGTCTTGGCTTTTAAGACACTTCATTTTCTTGGTTAGTCATGTAAGGAATGATTTACTTTGAGAACAAATAAGACAGATTACTGGGTGTGTTCACAAAGCAGTGCTGACTGTTAGTGAGTATCAGAATGTTTTTGGTTTCTTAACCTTTCTGTTGAGCTATTTTGTAAGCTGAAATTCTAGATATCTGAAAGCAAAGGAAGTGATTCGTGTTTATAGACTAGAAAACAGATTCGCACAGGAAGAACAATTCTCACATCCTTTCTTTCCCCCCCAAAAGACAGTTTTGTATCCATTTGTGAATGTTTCCATATTCTTTTGCCCAACATAAATTTACAGTTCTTTAATTTCCTCGTTTGAATGGATTGTGTTGTCTCTCTGGTTTCCATTAATTAGTTAAATAATTATAATAATTTTTAATACAATCATTTTATGTTTCTCGTAATCGTATTTTTTATTTTTTACCTGATAGCTCAGAGGGCCAAAGCACCCTCTTAAGCAGAGTGCAGTGGCCGGGTTCAATCCCTGCCCTGTGCTGTGCCAGCTCCGCCAGCCCCCAGCACTGAGACTGTGATTGAGATTGAGGCATGCACCTGTAAGCGCAGTGCTTGGGAGGCAGAAAAACAGGAGACTCACTGTGAGTCCAATCTACGTAGTGAGACCCGGTACCCCCTGCACTAAATGCAAAAAGGAAAATGATGATGATGATGATGATGATGATGATGATGATGATGATGACAATAATTTTTATTTTTTAAAAAAAACATCTTTTAACATGCATTCTTCTTAATCTCCCCCAGTGATCTAGCCAAGGCTATTGGGCTCCTTACTTGGGTTCTGGCACTTCAACTGACAGCTTTTGCTTTGTCTATTTTCTTTGTTTTCCCATTCAGTTAACCTCAGTTTTCAGTGATATCTTCATACTGATGGCTTCCCTATCTATCTATCTATCTATCTATCTATCTATCTATCTATCTATCTATCCATCCATCCATCCATCCATCCATCCATCCATCCATCCATCCATCCATCTATCTATCTATCTATCTATCTATCTATCTATCTATCTATCTATCTATCTATCTATCTATCTATCTATTGACCTGAGTTCCACAGTCATATAACCAATTTCTTTTGGGCATCTTGGGATTATCATTATTTCACTTTTTATAAGAAAAGTGGATTTCTTGCATTTTATTCTCCCTTAGTCTATGGAATAAAATGGAAACTTGAACAATAAATAATTCAAGGACCGGGGATATAGCTAAGTGACACAAGCACCTGCTTGGCAAATGCAAGGCCCTAATTTTTAAAAAAGTAATTCAAGAAGAACCCACAATCTCGGTCCTCTCTCAGGGTTCCCCATTTCAATAAATATCCAACCAACTAGCCAATTACCTAAGCAAGAAACTCAACATTTCTACCACCCTACCCATTGGTAGCTTTGCATCTTTTGTCCTGAAGTATCTCAGACTTGTTACACACCGCTATTTTTCCCATTGCCTCTTCGTCATCCCCTCCCTGTGCGGTGATAATGCCATCTACCTTTCCTGCTCACAACTTCTGCTCCTGCCTCATTATATTCTTTATTTACTGCTGTGCTGGATCCAACTAACAGTCATCCTACAACTGCCTGCTGAACTGCATCAGCATGGTGCTGGGTGTGGGAAGCCCGTCTGAGAATAGATGCCAACAGCATAAAAGAACTGGAGGGGAAGACGGTGTGCTGTCGGTTCTCCCAGAGAAGCTTGTCATATTGGTTTTCCTTACATGAAACCAGTTGTTCTTGTCGTTGGAGAAGCTTGGGCCCTCGTGGTCGCTGTGGATGACTGCGGTTCTCTTTGGGGGAGCTCTGGTTCCTACCTTGGGCATCACTGCCTGGCTCCAGTGCAGATCCCACAGCCTGCCGGCACAGCTCTTTCATCCTGATGGTGCAGACTCTCTAGCTTCTACCATTGCGCTTTGGACCTCCCAGTACAGATCCTTGATCAGACTTGCCCGAGACATCGTCACGGGCTCTGGGCCCCCAGCTGGAGTTGCGCAGGACATTACCATAGGATCCACACCCTCATCTGGATTCTTTGGGCCTTTAGTACATGGACAGATCTGCACTCTTCTGAGTTTGACTCTTTGAGTGAATATTATAAAATAATCCTATAAATTATATGTCCTGTATTAAATCCCTTCCCTTGTAAACCCTGACTACCACAACTGCCAAGCAGACACTGATGTTTGTAAAACATAAATCAAATTACTTCACTTTAATACTTCAGAGATTTAAAAACCTTCCAATTCCAGTTGAAATAAGATTCCAATTTCTTATAATGGCTTAGATAGTTCTCCTATACTACCTCAAAT
>NW_004524598.1:18200853-18209680 GCF_000260255.1 Octodon degus | reverse complement strand
CTCATAAAAACATAAACTATAAAACATGCAAAACATATTTTTAGTGATTCTAAATCAGAGTAAATAGAATGGAAATTACAGGTAAGGTTTATTTTTAAAGCCAGTAGATTATTATTTTGAATGGAATCAGTGCAATGTAGACTTATAAAAATCTATTATATGAATAAAATCTATATTAATTTATTCTAATTGTTACGTTTTAGGCTTGAATTGGCTGAGGGATAGTTCTTGAATTTGGAGACTTTTCAAATGTAAATTCTGATGCTTAAAAAGTTTTAAATTCATGGTGCTTTGCATAATATATGAAATGATTGACATAAATAACAGATTGGGAAAACTCGTGCCCTATTATTTAAAATGAAATCTAAGCCATCAGTAGTTTTGGATTTAATGAGTGTTGCAAAGATACAGATAAATATTCCTGTTTCGAATAGAACCTCGTGGGCCATGACATCTCTCTGTTAAACAAAACGAACCAGAAATATCATGTTTGAATGTGCCTACAACATATATCTGAACATTTGATAAAGGCATGTGGTTTTTTAAAAATTCTTGTCAGGGAAAGCATGTGTACTGCACTGGGCATTTTTTTTCCCCCAGTTTCTTGCTCTAGGCATCCTGACTTCAGGCCTAGTCTGTAACTGCAGACTCCCTTGACAGCAGTGTATTTTGCCAAATCTGTTCTCTATACTCAAAGACTGAGCACTTGTGCTCAGATAATGCTGTCACTTGCTTAATCCTGCAGCCTCTTGAATCCTGAAGCAGCTAGAGATGTGGATCTTTGGGTCATTATTCAAATATTCACACTGCCATGAAGTAGAATGTCTGTGTCCAGCTGACATGGCTGTACATGCCCCTCATCAGGCATTCTGTGGACACTGTTCTGAGATAAAGAACCGCAGATTTGTGCATTGCCTAAATTGTGGTTGGGCCACGCAGACCGTTGTGCAGTGGAAATCTCAAACCAAAAGAAACCAATGGGCTTACACTACAAGGAGATCGGAATAAGGCAGTCACTGCATGATAGTAAACAAAGCAAAGCAAAGCAAAAGTTGAATGATTTAAGCTTGGCATTAGTTGGAAACATTTTTTAAATTCCATTTTTTATTGACATATGTTTGTAGTTCATTGTAATTACATTTCTCTTGGGAAGATGGGATATGTGCATGGCATTTCTTAGTTCTCTCTCTCCCTACACTGTCCAGACTCTTGCATACATATATAATGTATATATTATATATGTATATTTAAAAATTCCATGTGTTCATCATTTGCATTGCTCCTTTACCCCTCCATCTTGCAGTTGCCTTCCTGTATGCCAAATTTCCTACCGTCTGTTCTTTATTTTATACTTTATTTTCCCATGGAGAGGTTCATTGTGGGACACCATGTGATATTTAATTGTGATTTCAAGCACTTCCTTAGATAAAGAATAAGGAATCTGAGCATTTTGAATTCTTGTCCTTAAAACTTAGCCTTTTTAGATCAGGTTTTGTAATTCTCTTAATTTACTTTCAGATTTGCTTGTTAAGATGAACAATTTTATTTAGACTGCACATAGCTAGAAGAAACACTTTCTGTGTGACATGTCAAAGCATGCTTCTTTCTCCTATGTGAATATAATTTGTGGATTTGGTTGGCAACTGATACAAAAGTGACTCTGTTTAGCAATAAAAGTGAACTTGAATTTTAATCTTATATGTTTATGCAGTAAATGTTCATAGGAAATGAGTTAAAACTTAGGACTGCAATCATCTATCATCTTTATTTTTTCTCTTTTGTATTTTAGGGAAGGGTCTACAGGGTGTTCAGGGTCTCACTACTGGATCAGATTCATAGTGATCTGCCTGTGTACAGCCTCCCAAGAGCTGGGATTACAGATTTGCGCCACCATGCCCAGTCTCAACTGCTGTCTCAGTGCACCTCGGGGGTGGGGCCTTGGCCCCTGCACCTGCTTGCAGGGGCTTTAATCCACTGAGCTATTTGGCTGGCTCTATCATCTTCTTAATGTTAAGTAGATTTATGTATGTACTTGTGTCATGTCAGAACTATCATTTTAGTTTATTTTAACAATAAACAGTTTATTTTTTAAAAGTGTGTAGAATATTTTATTAAAGCCTAAAGCAGTATGATGCAAGTATACAGCTCTGTGAATGTTCATAAACTGAATCTATCCAGACCAATAAACAGGGATTGTGATTAGCTACCTCAAAAGTTCTGTTAGCTACTAGATTCAGAAGAATGATTATTCTGTTCATAATACATAAATTCATTATAACTTTAAACTTTACACGAAATGAATTATATATATCATGTGTGGATAGTTTAACTTGCTCAATATTATGTTCATGAAGTGTTTAAATATTTCCTCAAAAGATGGCTTTTAGCCATCTTAGATCATTTGCTATTATGTATGTGTCTCATTGTACAATGTGTCATAATTTGTATTATTTCACTATTGATGAGCATTTACATTTTCTCCTGTAAAGGTGCTACTAATGTATCTTGTTGCTATAAATATTCTTGAACATGCCATTTGGTAAACACATGTGTACATTCCTATGGATCCTGTAGAGTGAAATGTCAGTTATACAACAGCGTAACCAAATTTCTTGCTCTTACCTAACTGTGATTGTGCTAGGTGATCAAATTTCCTGCCCATTCCACCCTCAGCTTCTGCTGACCACCATTACACCCTCAAGTCTTCTTAGATCAACTCCTTTAGAATCAACATACAATTTAGTGAGGGCACGTGAAACTTGTCTTTGTGGTGTGGCTCATTTGGAACTCTCATATGATCCAGCATACCGTCACTGGATATATATCCCAAATGAATTAGGTCAATTGTCAACATGACATCTCTGCTCTTAGCCGTGCTAATAGCTGGGAAATGGAAATCTCAGTGTCTGCTGACTGACTGAAAGAATAGCAACAAGCAGGTTCACACACACAACAGAATACTCTTCAGCCACAAAAGAAAATCCTATCATTTGCAGCAATATGGGTAGAACGGGAGATCATAATGTTAGCTAAAATAAATCAAATTTCCTTCAATTAAGTTCCTAGTGAAAGGGGGCTGGGGAGATGGCTCAGTAGAATAAGTGCTTCCCTGGCAAGCACAAGGGTCTGAGTTCAATGCCCTGTTCTGCAAAAAAAAAAAAAAAAGTTCCCAGTGGACTTAAAACATAATGCTAAATTTATGTAAGAACAACAATATGGAAAACATACTGTGTTCTTGAAACTGTGCTACTTTCAAATAAGTATTCTTAAGTGAGGTTTTCATAAAAGCACAGCAAATTATAGCTGTTTTGTACATAAGAACCCTGTCACTGTTATGAAAACTGCTAAAGGTTATACAGCAATTGAAGAGGCAGACACTGAATCTTAGCCAGACCTAAGGGACACAAATCCCAAGAGATTCTTGCATAATGTTTTATCTCCAGCTTCCAAAGGTGCTACTTGTCATACAGCATAATGGAACAGAGGGATGAATACTCACCAGAGAAAGTATCTTTATAAATGAAGTTATGTCCTTGTGTGAATGGAATCATAAAAATCTTTGAAGAAATAAAAACATAATTTCAAAATTTAATAATTGGATGGTTTACACACATTTCAGCAGGGTCCTTAGAGATCACCTCTTGAGTACTCTGCTCTCGGGAGCTGCAGTATCCTTTGCCTTAGGGTCTGCTGTGTTCTGGACCATTTCACATTCCGTTCCTGTGACTGACTGCTGTGCATGACTCTGACAAACACTTGGCAGCCTCATTGGGCGGGGCTTGTGAGTGTGAGGAGACTGTCATTAATGTGGGGCCCAAGGCCAAGGACTGAGGGCATGCAGAAGACACTGCTCCAAGCTCCACCACCCACCCCATTGGCCAAAGCTCAAGTGCAAATCGTCCTTGCAAATTTATCATAAATTATTATTTTTAATGGAACATTGTAAACAGGACAAATAAAGTACTTTCTCTTGAGCATGGAATTTGGTCATATTGCAATCTGAGTTTGACTTGGTAAATAATGAGGCAGACTACTGAGGAAAGTTATAAATTGTACCTCTGAGACAGGAGGTTAAGGAAGAAAATAACCATCTGTCCAGGATGCTTCAAGATAGGGCTGTGTCTACCAATATAGAAGGTTATGATGTTGCAAAAAGAGGATTTAATAAGAAAAAAATGCCCCAAGCTTCTGTCTTTAGCTTTTCAGTAATCTTGCTGTGTTCTCCAGGAAGTTGTGACCCTGGCTTCAGTTCATCATGCTCTGATACTATTACAGAAGTATAACCATAAATTAACTACGTTTAGATGAATAAATTGAACTGAAGTATGTTTCCAGGAAAATTAGCTTCGTGAGAGCTCAGTAACCACTCTGTACATAGGTCATAGGGGAATAGGTGTTTTCCCCATAAGTGAGGGGAAATAAAGCTCAAGAGTTTTTTTTAATGTTAATGTTTCTAGAAATTTTTCATATGGTAGTTTTGAGTGATTTTCCCAGAGTTAACAGGCATTCAAACCTTACCAACACACTTACCTGTGGGGTACCTTTTGTACAAGATATCTTAGACATGGCACTTGATGAAGTATCATTTATTAACTGAAGACTTGAACTGTTATTACATACAGCAAGGACAATTCATTTTGTCTGTTTGATAATATCTCTTTATTTTTATGCTTAACATAAATGTAAAATTTATTCAGTCATAAGTCCATATATATTTATTAATTTCCATTATATGCTAGGAGAGTGTTTAGTGCTAAGTGAATGAATAAATAGAAAAGTTCCTGTCTTCATGAAATGTATATTTTGGGCCATGGAAATAGCTCAGTGGCATAAGTGCCTTCCTGGCAAGTGCAAAATCCTAAGTTTGATCCTGGGTAGCAAAAAGAAAAAGAAAAAAGAAAAAACATTGAAATATATAGGAAGGCAAATTAATAAACAATTAACAACATAAATATGTGCTATGGAGAAAAATATGGAATTCTATGTTGGCCTTATTTACTCATTTATAACTATTAGACTTTGGTATAAAGGGAGCTGTTTAATTTTTCAAGGTGTGTGAGAAAAAGTCACGCTACTTTGGCTGCCTCCCTAGGAATGGCCCACCTTCAGAAATTTATGACACTGCATGAATTGAGATACTCATGGTCTGCTAATCTACCTATCATGCTATACTGTAATCCCTCCTACAGAAGTAAAACTGTTAAGACATCATGAAATTAAAGCAAGGACTATTCAACCAATTTACATGCTTAAACATTAAGCTGCCAATAATAAACTACCCACAGGCACTAACTTCTCATAACAAAAGAAGTTGATATCACTGACTTGTCCTTATGAGGCACTACCTTAGCAGTTAGGTTTTATTTCACTGCATGTATTTTTTGCTCTTTGTATCTCATACAATTGAAGCTGTAGTCAATTTCTCAACACTCTGAAGAAAATTAACTCAAAATAGTCAAGTATTACGTGGAAATTTAAGTTATGATTAGTAAAAATCACCTTGGAATCAGTGAGTAGGAGAGAATTCCAAAGAAATCTATGAAATAGCACATTTACTTTGTGTTTATTTTCCTTGAAATTGACATAAAAATGCAGAGTCAGTTCACACTGTGTGAATGTGATTTATGATAACTAACTGGTCTTTGCAACAAGATTGTCTTAAATTGAATTGAATGTTTTAAATCATTCTTAAAGGCTTTCTTAACAATTTATTGGATCCACTGGCCCTTATAACTAGTTCAATAAAAAAAAAAACACTCTTATTTTTCCATGGCATTTAAATGCAAATCCATACAGAATGCAATTATGTCTACATATACAGAAAGGGATTTTAGCACGTTGGTTCTAAATCTATAACTGTCACAATCATCAGCAAGTAAGCATAGTATGTGATCTCTGCAAGTCATTGGAATCAGGACTAGCCAAATAGCTCAGCAGATTAAAGCACCTGCAAGCAGGCATAGGGGCTGGGTGTTCAATCCCCAGGCCCACCTGGCTGGCTCTGCCCCCAAGGTGCTCTGAGACTGCAATTGAGACTGGGCATGGTGTCTCACGCCTATAATCCCAGCTCTTGGGAGGCTATAAACAGGAGGATCACTCCGAGTCCAATCTAGGAGTGCAACCCTGAACACCCTGTAGACAATTCCCTAAAATACAAAAAAAAAAAGTCAACCGACTTACATTTATGATTATATGTGCACTTATTTGTCGGTGTAATATTCACATTTGCTTATTATACATGAACTACTTTCTCTTTGGGCTTGTATCTTAAAGGATGAAGGATAATAGGAAAAGCAAAAGAAAATTAAGTGCATATTCAGTATTTGTAATCTCATACAACCATAGAAAGGTGATAAACCCATTAAATCATCCTGCCCATTCCTAAAATTATATAGGATAATTGCATTTTCAGTATTTAATAGCAATTATCTTTTATTGGCTTTATTTGGGGTCTCATTCCATAAAATAACACATTTTATTATAAGTAAATGCACTAAATTTCTAACATATAACTTATTGTTCTTAAAATATGGTATTTTAAATATTGTAATATTGATGTAACTGCATAGAAATCCAGATGGCCTTTAGGAATATGTAAAAATAGATTGCAAAAATTCCATCTTCATCGAACTTTATTTGTTGCTTTCAGATCTAAAGAGGCTGAAATGACTATAATTCAATCTGTCTGTACCTTGTGTTCTTTCAGACACATTTTTCCTCAAAGTTTCCTTGATTTCATATTGAGTGGGAGTCAGATCTTAAAGTTGCACCGGAATCCACAAACGGTAGCATTTTTTTGAGGAAAACCAACATATTTTATTCATATTGGCTCTTAAGAGAAAAGCAAGAAAATGTAGACATAGAGGCAAATAGATTTTAAAACTGCTGAAATGGAGTAGATGTAAGGTAAAGAACACAAAGTTGAATTGTCTATGGGAAAACTATCATTCAGATCATAGTACAAAAGATTCAGAGGCTGTGGTAGTTGATATATTGTGTCAAATTAGTGTCAGAAACTTGGCTGGATCAGCTCTGAGCAAGGTTCTGGGATTGGGCCCCAGGTGAGACTGGGCCTGCCTTGGGGCGCAATTGGTTCCAAGCCATGGGGCCTACCCAGAGTGACTCAGCACAAAAAGTGTATACAAAGGAGCTGAGGAAGGATGTCCCGCCCCACTTCCTTGGAGAAGTCTTGGTTTTCATCTCCTCACTTTGCAGCTGTGCCACTTTAGAGGAGCTTGATTTTCACAGCCACCACTTCAGAGGAGCTCGGATCTTGCGGTGGAGTGCCAGTCTTCCCGGTCCGTGTAGAAGAAAGAGAGGGGCTTGATGGACCCAACAGCTGCTGCTCCTCCTCTGCTTTTTGTTGTTTTCTGCTGTCATGAACTGCTGTCATTTGCCTTGGAGCCAGCTGAGTACTAACTGAAACCTCCACAAACTGTGAACTAAATAAACCTTTCCTTCCTTAATTTTGACTGTTGGGTATTTGTCCCAGGAAGAAGTGAAAAGTACCTAAGACGGAGGCAAATAACTCCTTAATTAAATTTTATGTATTTGGTACAGAGTCTTACTATGCAGCCTGGACTCGTAGTGATCCTCCTGTTTTCAGCTTCCCCACAGATGGGGTTATAAGTGTGGGACAATTCACCTGGACTGAGTGGCCAGCTCACTGCGCCCAGGGGTGGGGCCAGTGCAGCATGTGGTACCTAGGATCAAACCCTGATCCCTGTGCTTACATAAGCAGAGCCTTAGTCCACTGAGCTATCAGCCCTTCAGAGGCAAATTTAGATTCCAAACTCTACATAGCTTTATCCTTGGTGGGCTGGAGACTATGAACATCAGGAGGATGTAAGTTGCTTGGCTGTGTGTAGCCCAGCTGCATATGTTGTCCAGGGGTAGTGCTGGTAAACATGGACACACTTGAAGGGTCAGCATGAAAACTACGTTCAATCGTAAAACATTTTATTGTGACAAATGTTCTACATACATACAGTATTTTATACTTCAGGATTGTAAATCAGGTTATTTTGTTGTTAAAGTCTTCAGTTACATTTGTTTTCCTAAGTTGGCATTTTGCATACAATTTTCTCTTTCCAATGACATTTGCAATAGAGGTGGCTCTCTTTCCTGCATTGGTAGTCTATTATTTTTTTATTTTTATTAAACTTTCTTTTTATTAAGTTTCTTATTTGTAAAATAAGAAACCACTTTGAACCAATCACTGGGCAATAATGCAAAACAGCAGCATGTATTCTGTCCCCACTCCATGTAAAATTCTAACAGGAGAATTCATTTAAATCTGAGGTTGCCTTGACAAAATGTTACGCACAATTGACGTAGGCATGGATATGTTGGTGGTGGTTGATATGTATTTTGAATGAATGAATAGCAATGAGTTAACATTTATAAAATATGTATTCTCTGCCAGGTGCTGTGCCAAATGTTTTATATGCATTAATTAATTTCATCATGACATCTTAGAGCTTAGAAGATATGTAGTATATTACGTCTATTTCTGAATTAAGGAATTGAAATTTAGATAAATAAATTTTGTGGTATGGATAATTTATAATAGTCAAAAGCAATATTTTTATTTAGAGTAACAATAAATTTTCTTCCTTTTCTGTATCATTTTCCCTCTATTTCCCAAGGACAAAATGATCAGACAAGGTAAACTGGGGCTGGTTAGGACCTTGGATAGCTCCCAGGACACTGTTTCTAGGTGAAGTCTGGTATTTAGGGTCTTTTATTCTTTGAGCAGTCCATCTCTCTGGTCTTTGCATTCTCTTTCTCTTTCTTTCAGATGTTCCTTAACTTTAAAGAAATCCAA
>NW_004524598.1:18187098-18199513 GCF_000260255.1 Octodon degus | reverse complement strand
CTCCTCATATTTAGAATAGTTTATTTTTCATGCATACTACCTTGGGACATTAACTACTACTGTGTGATAGTGCTAACAACAGCAATCTGTTAAATAAATTATATAATTCTGAAATCCTCAGAGCGTGATATATTATCCCATTTACTAGAAAGTCTTATCATTTACCTTAGGTGGAGAGATAACCTCATTGATTTACAGGAAAAATATTGCACTTATACTGAAATGAGCTAAATTAGAATATGTTATGGATTAAAAGATGTGTTTCTACCATAAATGCAATGCATAAGTCAGAATCAACTCAGTATTTAAACAGGTACAATTCTCCTATGCCCTTTGTCATAACTTTATTTCAGCATATATATCCACTTAAATAGCATATAAATATTCATATCTATAACCATATCATAAACAAAACCCAAAATTGAAGTATAAAAATCGATGAAATACTATTTGTGCATTTACAGGTCAATGGTACAGCAGAAAAGTAACCAACACAGAATTAATTATTACTGATTAATAATGATTATGTAATAGTAAATTAGCAGAGAACATTTAAAAACTTATAATATTGATTTTGCTCACTAAGCTAAACTTAACACAAGCAATCATTTTTCTGCCTTAACCTTTCTTGGACCTGTCTTCAAAATGACACACTTCTTAAAAATTGTCTCCCAAATGACTTTCTATAAAGTGTTAAGGCATAATATTCCTGTTTCGGGTTAATGATGTCAAATCTCAAAACCTCATAAAGATGTCTTTATAAAACATTGATATATTCTGATTATGAAAAATACAATCAAATTATAAACAGAGACTATCAGAATTTTATAGCCTAATAAAATATGTCCTTAATTGTACTTCATGTTACATATCTCTATGTTTATGGCAGACACTACAAAAACCTATGTTTTTTACATCTTCAGGTACTGTATTAATTAGAAAGCTTTTAGAGAAATCTAATGAAAATTAAATCAACAGTCATAAATAAAGATCACTTCTCCTGTCCATAATTAAAAGCTAAGCATAGTATAGTGACCTGTCCAGCACAGCTCTTGAAATTCCTGTGGGGAGGATGGTGGAAGACCAAGAAATGGAGGCAATAGTCAAAATACAGAAAGCTAAGTCCAGGTGGAGCCTCCTCTCCTGGTCGGAGATAAAGATCTCCCGGGTGACTGCAAGGCGGGTGTTTATATGCCCAGGTGGCTGACGCCAATGTCGCCCCTCTGCCTGGTACCTTATCGGCCTGACTCTCCTGGGTGCTCCACACTCTGCCCCAGCAGCAGCTCCTTTTCGTGACTCTGCTTGGGCTCCCGGTGCTCTCAGTCTTGCTTTACCCCCACGTGTGATCGGCCTCCAGCGTGAGCTGCTTCCCACAGATGTTCAGCGAGGAAGGCACAGACTGTGTCTTCGGTTGCGTTATTAGCGTTTATTCCTAGTCTTCGCTCTCACCGTTTGTCCTTGAGGTGGCAAAATGCCAACTTTAGATCCATTTGTCTCTATTCAAGGTCTGAAGAAATCAGAAGTGCAGGACCAAGATCTGTTTATCCTACCAAGAACACTTTTTTTTTTTCTTTTTCCAGGGAACTCTCACCTTCAGCAGATTTCCCTTTAGAGCTTATGGGCCTGAACTATAGTAAATATTTACTCCGACCTGGAAATGGAGAAAGAAAGTGAAAAATTACCTTCTATAACAGAGACTTGTAGTATCTACATATTTATATAAATCACAATTTGATCTTGATTTTTTTTTGTTTTATGAAAAAATAAAACAATTTTCATAACCAAATAATAAGAGAATAATAATAATTACATGTGTAGCATTATCTTGGAAGTAGTTACTCAGAGATGATATAAGCCAAAAAGCCTTTTACAAAACAAACTAACAATAGCACCAATTTTCTTTACAAGGAACTAAGATAAACTATTGGACAAATGAAACCAATTAGCACATTGTAATGGTTGATATATGATGGCAACTTGAGAACTTTAGGTGACTCAGCAAGGGGGCCAGGGTCCTCACTTAGTAAATACCCTGAGCCTATGAAGAGGAGGGCACAGAGATGGTATGAGTGCTACAGGCTCCCAACAGGTGCCTGCTTATATTACGAGGGTGAAAAAATGCTTGCACCCCCTCCTGCTTTGCTCTTGTGCTCCTCCTGTCTTCTGCCGCTTTGGACAGTTGCTCCTGGACCATGCCATCCTGACCCAGAGCCAACTGAATATGGACTAAAACTGGGAGCTAAATAAAGCTTTCCTTGATTTACGGTTTTGGGTGTTTTGTCCCAACAGACTATGTGGCTCAAGAACCTTGGGGATTGGCTGTGGGAAGACATTAAAGGTTCAGAGATGTCACCTGGAAGAGTGGAGCTGGAACACATTAAGCTCTTCCGTATGTGAGATTCTTGTTGCTGCCCAGAAGACCAGAACACTGGTAAAGACCAGGCTTGGGAGGTTTCTGTTGGGAAGAAGGACTGCACTGGCTGTTGGAGTCCCGACAATGTATTTTATGGGTTGGCAGAAACTTTATCTGCATTTTACTTATTTCCAGAGACATTGCCTGAGACTTCGATTAAGGTTGGCTGACTAATTAATCTGACGGTAGAAATTTGTACCAGTGGAATTGGCTGTTGTTGGGGACTTTTAGCCAGATCTATGCTGAGAATCAAGAACAAAGAATCCAGAAAGATGATTTAAAATGTTGTGAGTTTTTCCAGAAAGAAGCTCCAGTAAAGCTGTGGACTTCAAAGGTGGAGCTGAGGAGATGTTGACTGCTGAGAAAGAGCAGGAAAATAATAAGATGGCCTGAGGGCAAGAAAGTCACCACCTTTTGCATAAGCAAAAGACTTTGCTTTGAGGAGAAAAATCACAGAGTAACATATTCCAGAATGGCAGCAGCATAGAAGATTTGTTCCTCAAAATTGGATTCAGAGTACCCTGCCATCCCGGTACTCAACCCCTACAGCCAAGAGACAGGAAAGCCGGGCCACTGCTCCAATAGACAGCATACTTGGCATTTTCTGTGTGGCCGTGGATTTAGGTTCATGAAGAGTGCAAGAGTTGTGGGGTAAAGAAGACTTCCACTCAGTTTTCAGAAGGCCTAGGAGGCCAGGCAGTGCGCTCCACAGAGGGCAGTGCACTAAGCTATGAGGGTGAAGCCAAAGGAGCAAGGGAGACCCCTGAAGTTAAGAAAAGCCAGAAATGTGCATTGGGCAAGGAAAGCTGCAAAGAATGAGCAGTGCAGGCCCAAGCTGGAAGCCAAGGGACATACAACCACTAGAATTGCCACAGGACTGGAGCCACCCAATCCCTTTGGAGCTCACAATATGCCACAGATTGCTTCATATACTACACGTGGTACTACTGGACTTAATGTTGGTCCTGATTGACTTTGGACTTGTTTTGGTCCCAATTTTTTTTATTCCCCTGTTTGTAAAGTTTGGAATTGAAAGATTGATCTTGTGCCATTGAATGTTGGAAATTTTTAACTTTGTTTTCTTTTGGACTGGGGCTTGAGATGTAAGTTTACTTAACATCTGGGAGGAGACTTGGGAGTTGGACTTTTAAGCAATGTGTAAAGCTTTAAGACTTTGGCAGGTCCTGCAGATGGACTAAATGCCTTTTGCATAAAAGGATATACATAAGTCTTTTGGGGGAAAGATGTGAAATGTTATGGTTCTAATGTAATATAATGTTGATAGACTTAAAATTGGTTCTTACGGATTGTTAAATTTGAGTTATAATGTTTAAGTCATAAAATGATAAAAATAAGAATGTGTTTATATCTGGAGATCATTTTAAAGAAATGTATCTAGTTTCCAAGTTGTGATAAGGGATGCATCATAATGGTTGGTACTTCCACAGTAGAAGTGTTGTATCGTAATGGTTGATATTTCTGAAGTAGACACAGGGGCCAGGGTCCTTGATTAGTAAGTATTCTGAGCCTATGCAAGAGGAAAGTACAGAGATGCCATGAATGTCATACCCACCTATGGTGGGAGCCTGCTTACCAGGTAAGGGAGGAAAAGAGCCTGTTCACCTGCATCTTTTAATCTTGTTGTTCTTTCTCCTGCCTCCCGTGCCAAGTTACCCAGGCTTGGAGTCAGCAGATTATGAACTGAAACCTTCACAAACTGAGCTAAACCAACATTTTCTTCCTTAGTTTTGGGTATAGGTATGTTGTCCCAGAAATGAAAGAGGAGTGAACAACAATGAAAACTAAATTTAAGCTGGTTTGATGTTAGTTACCATACTCAACTGATTAACTCATGGTATAAAATAAAAAAATTAAAACATATTTGTGTCCTTCATACATTGATGTTTTAATCTATAGTGATGGTTTATATGATCAAAATATTTAACATTTGCATTCTTTTCTGTAATCTCCATTATTGTTTACTTGCATATTGAATTTGTTTAAAAATTTGCCCAATTATTGTATCTGGCTTTTCTCTTTCATTTATTTATTTTTGTCACTAAATTTACTTTTGATGTAACCTTTTTAAAAAGACATTTTATCAAATAATAGATTCTTCAGAATATTTATCCTTAGAAATTATTGCATTATGACAAAATGCCATGGTGACTGGTTATAATACCTTGAGCTATAATTTTCTTCATTCAGAATTTTACCATGGCTCTGCGACTTTTGGCATGGTATATTGCCTTGGAAAAGTCTTAGGTAGCCTGTTAATTATTATTTCTCTATTAAGATGAATCATCTTGTCTTCATATGATTCCAGAAAAAAAGTAACTACATTTGAAGTACAAACAATATATGACTGAAATTATTAATCATTCATATTGTACTTTATTTTCAAGGGACTTCAATATTATTCCATTTAATCTTCATAAAAAGCCTATAAAATAAAGACTATTGTTCATAGGATAAAAATAAAGTTAAAATTGTGTAACTGAGTTTTCTAGACCCAAGATATAGTTTTTAATTAAAAATACTATGAATTTAGTACTTTTTCTATTGTGTATATCCACTTACAGTAAAATTGGAATACTTCTGTGATGTGATGTTAATTATTTATACTGTCATTTTTGATAACATCTTTTAGGTGGACTTTATTTTTGTAATGCTATGGTCATGATTATAATGTTTTATTTTCCACATGTCAGGCCCTCTGCTAAGATCTTTATATATAGTTTATTAATTTAGAGTTAATTATTTGAGTTGTATAAAATAACCCCCAAAAGAAGCTATTTCTTAGTTTTTTAGCATTCATTTCCAGAACTTTGATTGAAAATGACAAAATCTTAAAAGATAAATGTATTAATTCTCCACTGTGGTAGAACTAGTACTGATGAGGAGTCTCGTTCCAAGAATTAATTTATGGATTCATGAAGGACATCACACTGCTAAAGGGAGTCTTGCAAAGTTTTAATAATGAGTCAGAACTATTTGGTACTAAGACATTGATACTTAGAAAACGTATTGACCTAACAGGTGAGTATTCTATGTGATAGGAAATGCAGATAGCAGAAATCTAAGAATAAATAGAGATGATATCACTCTTAAGGGAAGCCTACATTGACAACCTGCATGATGGACTTAGTTAAAAACCATCCATACCTTAGGCGGATGAGTCCTTGGATATCAGGGCCGAGTTTCAAGAAGAATGAGAAGTGTCAGCGAAAGATAATAAGCCCTAGGTCACAGCTACCTTTCCCAAGTTAAATAATTTATTAAAAAGATGCTTTTTTTTTTTTTTTAAAGCTTACTCAGTCCTGGTTTGTTGAGAAGGTGCTTCCGTGGAATGTCAGCAATTAGTCCCCAGGGACAGCAGCCCATTCCAGTCTTGTACTATAAATTTGGCTAATCACAACATGAAAAGCAAGGGACTGTATCAGTACTCGAAGACTAACTTCAAACACTCTATTTGGAGGCAGCATTTTGGGTCCTATCTGTACGTTTCCTATTTTCTAAAAATTAGGAACTTAACCACGTCACTTAATTTTCAAAGTCCAGTTTTACTCTGCATGAAATAGAAATATCTGCTTTCTCTGTTCTTTAAGTTTTAGTGAGATTTATTTGGAAGTATCTGGCTCCACAAATGCAATCACTGATACTCATTGTTAAGATCCATCAGTAAAAAAAAAAGAAAAAGTCCATCTAAATATCACTAGTGTGGCAAAATATGAGTGAACAAATGTGACAAAGCCAGCTCTGTGCTAGGAATGGACTGGCACAACCTTCCTGAAGATGATCTGATCCTAGAATCCAAAAGGTTAATAAGAGTCTAGATAACAGACCTGTAACAACTACATTTACGGATACTTACCGTAAGGCAATGCGAACTGGAGTTCTTCATAGCAGTTTATGCGCCAAAAGTAAAAATACAAATAACTGACAATGGATTTAATTTCATAGATTACTACATAGTTATTAAATGATTACATAAAATATAGCAGTGATATTATAAGATATTACTGAAAATCTCACAATGTAAATAATAGGGTAAAAGTGACATTCAAAAGTTATGTGTAAAAAAGGTTATGTGTATCTGTAATTTTAATATGCATATGCTGAAAGTTATATTCAGCGTATGGTTGGGGGAATTATAGATACTTTCATTTATAATGAACAATGTCACATATATAATAGCAATATATCCACAATATAATATAATAGTAAATACTATAGTATCAACCAACTACATAAGATATTAAAAATAGTGAGATAACAGCAAAAATATCATTTCTGTGAAAATGACTATGTAACTATGTATCATGATCTTTGGTTCTGTCAGGCTTCCCAGGACTTTTATCAAAAAGCTCTTCTTAAAACTAAATATGAAGAAGAAGACAAAAGATGAAACAGAGTGAACATATTCTGGAGTGAATACTGGAGTGAAAACATAGGAGCACTTAGTTGAAGCTCCACATATTTTTATTCACTGCTACCAACTGACAAGCACTTGATGAACGCAGAGAAATGAAGACAAAATCTTCACAATGAAAGGGGAATTATTTTACCTATTTCTAGGTCTTCTGTTGTACCTTTAGCAGATACTATGTTTCAGTCTCAGATAAAAATTAATATGGCAAATTGCACTGCTATAAACATGGACACACATGTATCTCTGTGGTGTGATGTTTTCAGTTCTTCTAGAAAAATGCCCACGAAGGAGCTAGCTGGGTCAAATGGGACCTCTTAGCCCAGTTTTTTGAGGAATCTCCACACTGATTTCCACAATGGTTGTACCAGTCTGCACTCCCACCAACAATGGAGAAGTTTCCTTTTTCCTTTCAGCTCCTCCAGCACTTGTTATGTAACAGCTTTTGTTGAATTAAACAACTCAATATGGCATCTACCCATGCCAATAAAGTAGGTCATATCCTCCAGTGTAATTTTTTGTTTTGCTTCTGATTTATTAGTCTGACTACATTTATGGGACTAACTGAAGACCTGATTGATTTGGCATTGCTTTGGTTGGTCCCTGCTTTCCAATTATTTGTTATCATTTCACAGTGGTGGACTCTAAGATGAGTCAAACAGGTCTACCTTTGACCCAGTCGCTTTAATTCCTCTGCCAAATCTAGTCCCACATACTGACAGAAACAAATGTCATTTGAGATCTCAACCATAGAAAAATGTCTTTTTGGTACGATCCAGAAAATAATCTCAGTGTCCACCAGGTTTGGCTGGATCATTCCTCTTAGTACCCCAAGTGAGTGCTTGTGAATATTATGTAGGATCTTATGCAATAGACTGTTATTAGTCATATTATTTATTTAAAAAATCCCAAAATTGTATCTCTCAATTGTTTTGAAGGCAGCTGCAGCCATCCTAGCAATCCCTTTGGGTACTCTCAGACTTGGGTTATATTTTCTTAACTCATTGGAACAATTTCGACCCTGGCTACCACAATGCTATATTCTAGAAAACAAATTATTCAAAGCATATTATTATTATGATGATGATGATTCATCCCAGAGAGGGAATTTCAGATTTAGGAAATTTCCAGTGCTGTAAGGATTATGAAACTCTGAAACCCTGTCATAACTAATTTCACAGAAGATAAAAATTTAGAATAGAGAGTTGAGTGTGAAACACTGATTAGTTTTTGACTAAGTTGATTCTTAGATGTGGGAGTAGATGAAATCTAAGAATATGAAAAGGGAACCAAATTTGTATCTGGATGAAAAGTCCAGATTCCTGTCACCACTAGGATTTAGATATCAATTTAGTAGTTAGTACATGTGTCAGGGCTGTCTGGTATTGATAGCTTAATGTTATAAAGTGTAGAGTGATATATTTCACTTTGATTTTTTTAAGATGACTGATCATATATTCTTTTCTTGAATTGCATATGTTTGTTCATGCTAAGGGTCATCATACTTTTTCTGTAGAGGCCAAGAAGTAAATATTTTAGGCTTGAAGGCGTAAGGTTAACCATTGCTCAAAGCTGCCACTGGCATCCAACAGCAGCTGGAGACAATACCTAAGTCTCTGTGCACCTCATTTTCAGAATCAGGAGGTGGGCGGATTTACACTGCAGTCCGAAGTTTCTACCCTTTGTTTAGAAAATTCTCAGTTCATACAGAAAGATCAGGGATCCATGTTGTTAAGTTTTAAATCTTTGTTACGTTTATTCAAAAATCCAAAACTCTTAGAATTATGTTGTAGGTGAAATTGATCCATGAATTTAAAACCTGCAACAGATTCCTGAAAACTTCTGAGGTATTTCTGAGGTTTCTTTAAACTTGATTCTGGTTTTGCTTACTACATAAGTAAGTTGAAAAACAGTGGGTTGATTCATGTGTCCCCACATACTCTGAATAGTCAACGGTCACTTTCTTCTCCCATGAAGTACCTAGTAATTTAATGGGTTCTTTTTGCTACCATATAAAACCTGATGTTCATATAGGAAACTGTCTCATGAGGTGTCTGTTGAACATATTCACACAATACTGTAAGTCATTAAAGTCTAATGCCCTGGATCATAACAATTTTTTTCTTTACAATAGACTATTAGGAGTTAATAGGCACTGTTGGCAAGAGGGAACCCTTGGTCAATCCATCTAAATATTTTCTGCTAAGGATTTCGTTGTTAGCATGCAATTACACAGAATAAATCTGATCATTTACTTTGTTCCACAGGTAAGTATTTGTAAACCTTAATCATTTTTAAGTTACCTAGTTTCCTAGCTCTATGCTGATTTTCAGATTTTGTTTTAATTTTTTTACTTTTAATTTTTTAGTAATTATTTTTTCTGTTAGAAAATCAGGTTATGACATTGTATGGAATCAACATAGACTCCCAGAGCTAAAACAATCTAAAATTGTTTCATTTCCTCTCTTTATTGAAATCAAATCATGGATAATGTACAAATGTTAAACCTATATTTTCTATGGATACATATAGACATTTTAAAACCATGTCACAGTGAATAATAGGAAGAAAACTAAGAGATTTAGCAATTTCTGGGGTTTATAATGAAGCAATTTAAAATAATACAGTTATTCGAAAAGCAGGTTGTTCATAGCTGTTGAGTACTCTACTTCCTTTCATTCTGCATAGGATTAAAGGACTGTTCTGAAGTGACCCTGGCACTCACCTTTTGAGTTCATTTAATTCTAACACAGGAGAGGGCTTTCTCCAAATTGAGTGGACAGAATGTTGACTGAGAAGAGAAAGAAAAAGAAAAAGAAAGAAAGAGAGAAAGGAAGAAAGAACATGAACACATTACTTAAGCTTTTTTTCTCCTTTACAAAGTACTGTGATTCTTTTATTCATAGTTTTCCATACCCTGACAATGTAAACCAAGGAAAACCCTATCTAACCAAGAGAAGAAAGGGTAGGGGACATTACATTCGAAGCCATGAATATTTTATGATCTACTTTTCAATGTCCCTTTATTTATGCTCTGTTTATATTCAATGGCAGAAAATAATAGTGATGTTTTGTGAACAATACGGGGTATTGCATTATCTTCAGATAATTTTAAAATAATAATAAACTAGGTCTACATTCTTAAAAAATACTCCAAACAATGAAAAGGATTAAAATTTTAATCCCTCCCTTCTTTGTCCTAATTTCTAGAAACTGGAAAACTATGGAGGCTAGGCCAAATCCAGACTACAATATTCTCTGATTAAATTTCTAGGTTTAAACAAATTATAGAATTTATTTCTCTCAGTATGTAGATAAATCCACAATATCTTTAATTTTGCTTGTTGGCTCAAAAAAGCCTAAAATGCTTGCTATCCAAAACTTTAAGAAACTTTGATAACCCTTGTATAAACAAATGTTATGGTAAATGTTTTAATTTTAATTCAAAATATACACATACATCATATATAAGATGTATATTCAATATAAGGTTAAGGTTTATTTTATTTATATTAATATTTGCACAGCATTGAATTTGGAAAATAAAGCCATACAGAGGTGTTATTAGTTGCATTAGTTTCCAAATGGTTTGGAAAAAATTTCACTAATGGTTCAATAAAGCTTAAAGTACCTTCAAATGTCAGAAATACGAAATATATGAAGTAAAGCCATATTAATATGTTGAGCTGTAAAAGGCTCAAGTCAACCACTTCTGACATTGCCAGTCCTATGGAAAACCCACTACCATTATGGAGTACTGGACTATATTGGAATATTTTGCTGAATTCATGCACCTACGATACTGAAATGATAATGGAATACGCATCTCTGACAAAACTAAACAAAAAAGGGGGATACAAATGAACAACCATTTTGTATGTGTATATTCAAAATAGGATAGATATACAGCTGCGTTCTCTTAATTCAGTGAATAGAAATATTTGTTCTAATAGAGTTGGTGGACAAGATATCATGTCTGTATTTTATACATTGAATAACCACTGAGACAATATGAATGTATTAATTATTGAAACTGTGCTAGTAATCTTTTTTTTATTATTATTTTGTGTGTGTGTGTGTGTGTGTGTGTGTGTGGCCAGCTCAGCCCACCAGGGGCGGGGCTGGCTGGCATGTGGTGGTGGGGGATTGAACCGTGGTCCCTGCGCTTTGCTTTGCTTAGCTTAGTTTGTTCTAAGTAGGTGCTTTAGACCAACGAGCCATCTCACCAGCCCTAGTAACCGGTTTTGAAACGGTCTCATTGCTATTTGTTTCTCAATAAATAAAATTATTTAAAAAATGTCAGAGTACAGCCAATCCTGAGGTAGTCTATAGTTCTATATTTAAATATCTGAAACAGTGGCATATCAATATAAAGACAAAGAAGTTGACCTTTAGTTATTTCAAGGCTATCTGAGGAAAAAATTAGCCTTGAATAATGAAAGAAAAATTTAAAATGTTTTCTTTGATGACTGACCATGCAAAAAAATTGTGATATGCATCAATTATATGAAAATAAAATGTAAAAAAATGGGTATTTATATAAAAAAAGATAAAAATTTGATGGATGACTGGAGAAATTACAAAAGATGTTATTATAGTGTCAGAAGAAAATCAGGAGACAAATTTTAAAATTCAGATTGTTTTCAGGAAAAACTTATGAAAAGCACATCAAATAATGTAAGAGTTTGCTATTGTTTAGCCTTTTTCTTTTGAAGGAAAAATTTTTTTACAAAGTATGAAAGAGATTTATGATGAATTTCCAAAGTATAAAAGAGATGCATGATGTAAAGAGGACATTGTGTTATTTTTTTTAATCCTGATGGCATTTGAAATCTTCTAGAATCAATCTTGATGAACTAAGGTGTTTCTTTATTAAGAAAAATTATAGAAATTGATATGAAAAGGGACTTTTATTAATTTCTACTCAACTTTCTAAAATAATATTCCTATTTTCGTTTCTGTTACTTCATAGAAATTTTTCAAACTTAAGAGCAACTCAATTTTTCTTTCTCCCTTCCATGCTATTATTAGATGGTTTAATAAGATTTCTCCATATTTTTCCTAAACGTGATATGTGCAGAAGATCCATATCTCTGCAGTCACGGGTTAACATAATGTTGTTAATGTTTACCATTATGGTATATTGCTATGATTTGTTTGAGTGTGCACCAAATGAAATGCTGGTGTGGAACGTCCAATGGCCAGGGGCAAGAACATTAGCTCTAGCCATAAGGCCTCCCCTTGGTGAGAGATTAAGGCCTTGAAAGGGACTTTAGACAGCATTGGTGTTTTTGTCTGTCTTGCCTTTCTGTCCTTTCTGGGCGATGTGGATGGAGTTCCTCTCCTCTAGGTGATGCAGCCATAAATAACCATCTTGGAAGGATAAATGGGCAACCAAGTGCCACGCGTGGGCCTGGAAGGCAGAGGAGAAGAGAACATGAGCATCCAGGAGGTATTCAAAGAAAATTTCATGGAGGCTGCTGTTCATGGTTCAGTATTTTGTCATTTGATATTTCATTCTGACATAATATGTTTATATGTAATGATGAACATAATCTGTTAATACAGAAATG
>NW_004524598.1:18177049-18186998 GCF_000260255.1 Octodon degus | reverse complement strand
TATATGTATATATGTTATAAAATAAGCTATTGAGTGAACAAAAGATGTTGCCATATAAATATAGAAGACTTTTTACTGAGAGTATTATTGAGTTAATACTGACAGATAGTTTCCATATTGTATTTGTGTATGTTCCTATGTGGTAAAAGGGGTAAGATAAATTATAGCTTTATTGCTATTGATAACATTTTAAATGTTACTCCTAAATGCAAAGGAGAGAAATGTGATTTGAGAGTGTTCCAAGGATTTTAATTTGATCTAAAATGTTTTTATTTCATTTAAAAAAATGGAGTGTGTAAACTTTTAGGGTTTTATTAATCTGAATAGTAGATACATGTTTCAAACCTTGTAAAGTTTAATTAATCTGAACTAACCATTAAAAGAAAATATAATGGATTAAATAAGGTCTTTTCAATAAAGAATGAAAAACTTGGCTAGTGTGCATATGATGATGGAAAAGATTTTGAAAGTTCTAGTTTCTTATAATAAAATATTAGACTAGTAATATAGATTTGACTTTAGCTTTTCTCTTTGGATCTTATATCAGGTACTAAAATTTATGATTTCAAGTATTTATATGTATATGCGAACACTAAGGTTTTCGCTTTCTAGCCACTTGCTTAGAGCAGAAGTTGCACACTTTTGTCTTACGGGCTGAACTTGGCCCACACAATGTTTTGCTTGGTTCACATGATGTGTTTTATAAAACTCAGCCAACATGTAAAAAGGTGATATTCTACTTAGAAATCCAGATTTCTGGCTCTTTATGAAGACAAAAATAAGAGAGTGACGGCACTGGCTCCATGTTCTGATTGGGTCAAAGCCAGCAGTGGTGGCCCCGTGTGAGGAAGGCCAGTGCTCTGTGGACTGGACCGTCCTCCATTATTAGCAAGTGTACACTTCTCTTTCTCACTAAATGTCTTGATTTTACTGTTTGCTCTTGGAATTAATTTTGGAGTTTAAGATTTCTGCCTTCAAATGTGAAACAGGAAAGCATTTATTCTACTGAGCCATCTCCCTGGCCCCTGAGCCACCTCCCTGGCCCCTGAGCCACCTCCCTGGCCCCAAATGTGAAACATTTACCTTGCTCTGGACTTATCTTTTAATGTGTGTGGTACAGGTTCTCACTACACAACTTGGACTCATGGTGATCCTCCTGTTTCAATCTCCTCGGCACTGGGATCACAGGCATGCACCACCATGCCAGGTACACCTGGGGGTGGGGCCAGGGCATGTGGTGTCAGGGATGGAACCTTGGGCCCTGCAGTTGCCTAAATGGTACTTAATCTGCTGAGCCATCTCACTGGCCCATGTGGAAAATTTTGAAACTGTATGTTTGTTTGTGTGGTGAGGGGGGACATGTGTGAGTCGGTAGACAGAACAATGTAATCCACATCTGTCTTCCAAGTTAATCTTCCCAAATGTTCTCAATGCATTGACATCATTGTGTGATAGCCAAAATCTGGAATGTGTTTTAAAAATGCAAAACCAATCAAAATACCAACACTTAAAGACACTTAAACTGATCACCTAACTTCTCCAGTAGTATATAAAAATATAGTAATAAATAATATATTGAAAGTAAGTGATGTACTCTCCATTTGTTGTCTTTTTTTCTTTATTATTCTTTATATTTGAATTATTAACATATTGGTTGTAGTGTTACATACTGAGAACATTTTAATGGAAACTATGATCTGTAGCTCATTAATTAAATATTACACAAATTTACTGTGCACAGTCTTCCAAAAGAACATGTTCTGTATGTCTACCATAAACTTAGATTTTGATTTTATTATTGATTTACAGTTGTTTTCATACAGGCAAGAATGTATTATGCTCATAAATCTTTGTTAATTATGATATAAAACTAAAAATGCTTGGTCTGGCTGAATCCAAAAAATAGCCTCCAAGGTGTAATTTATTTGTTTCTTTCTCTTTTCCATTTTTTTATTTACTTTGTGTTTGCCTTTTGCTTTGCTCTCTCTGAGGAGCCCTGGAACTGTGTTTATGGTGACATAAGGTGAGTGGGTGTCATAAAAATTAAGTTCTTGATATATCAATAACCTTTTACAGCCTTCTTTGAGTTCAGAGATGTCTGGAAAATTCACTGGACTGATTTCCTCAGTTTTACCGCTATATCTAGAGTCAGAAAATGAGAAGATAGCACTAAGAGTCCATGAGATCCTGGCAGTTTTGCTCACTGTTTGTTTTTGAGAAATCTACTACCTTATGATCCCTCTTCTGATTTTCCTCTGCTTGCTTTCTAGCTTCTGCTGTGAAGATCCCAGGGTTTATGCTTCAGGTGTTGCTCCTGGATTTCTCTGAGGCTTCTCCTAGATAGCAGTTCTGATTTCAGGCCATGGTTATCTATTTTTTTAAATTTTGATTTACATTCTCTGATGACATGATTTCTTTCTACCATAAACCAAATACTTAAATAGCTATGGAGGCGAGCATTCTTTCCTCTGGAAAGAAGAATTCTATGGCAGAAGAGCATCAGGTTATGGGAATAGCAAGTCAAAATTATGTGTGGGTTACTAGGGGTAATTGCACATGTTTCTTCTTTCATTTTCATCCTTGATTTCTGGGCCTATAAATCATGGCTCATGGAAGAACTGTGCATTACAGTGTGTGCAATATGTAGTATGTAGCATCTATGTTAGATTGATGAAAAGACCAGACCTGCCAGCTATTTCCACCTAGCTGGCATTGAACTTAATTTTCAAAAGATACCTCCATTGTTCTATTCAGCCACCTGATTTTGGATGACGGGGAACATAGCAGAATAGTGAATTCTATGAACATGAATCCATTGTCACATTTCTTTCATTATGAAGTGAGTTACTTGATCATAAAAAATATATTGTACGACATATGATGGATAAGCCATTCTACAAGTCCAGGATTGGAGTTTCAACAAAAGCCTTTCATGTAGGGTAAGGCAATGCAGATCCAGATTAAATACAGTTGCCATCAACACAAAGTCGTGCTTCTCCCATGATGATAATTGTCTAGTGGAATTAACCTGTCTTCACATAGTTGATTTATAACCCAAGGGAATGGTGCTATATTTGGTGTTCGTAGGCAATCTCTGCTGCCAGAAGATTGGACAGTCAGCAATGCCATAGCCAGGTGGGCTCAGTGGAAGTCCATGTTGCAAAGTCCGTCGTTACCTCCACTCTGCCACCATAAATAATTTCTGCGTGAGTCTCCTGGGTGACAAGGGTGACTGGGAAAAGAAGCCAACTGCTCTCACCAGCAAGGGTAGCCCAGTTACTTAAAGCTGTTCTCTGTTAGGCAGTTCTCGTGTAGAGAGCCTTTGCTAAGCATTTTCATGGAAAATGAATATATCCACGTATTTGCTTAGGTACAGAGATTTATTTATGTAACTCTTTACTAAGATTCCTTGTTATTAATTTTATGGCCATGTTTCTAGCTGGACAAAGTGGAGCACTCCTGTCATGTCAGCACTCAGGGGGCAGAAGCAGTTGATCACAAGTTTAAAGCCGGCCTGGTCTTCATGAGTTCAAGTCGATCCTCAGTACATAGCATGACTCTGTCTCAGGAAAAAAGAAAACAACAATAACCATATTTCTTCCACGTCAAATTCAGAATCAAGTGCAATGACCAAAGTTGAGTCTACTGGAATGATTTCACTTCACCACTGTCCTGCACTGTCATGTCAGGGAGATGCTGTAGATGTTGTTCTAGGTTGCACGTATGTAGAACTATTTAAGTGATCTACTCCTCTGTCAGCCTATCTTAGGTTCTCCCTATGAGGCCATAGATGCAGGCTGAGAGAGAAGCCAGGGTAGCAGGAGAGGGGATCATAGACATTTGGGGCATATCTTAGGTACTTTTCTCATTGCTGGGGCCAAATGTCATATACTCAAATTATAGAAGGGAAGGTTTATTTTGCTTCAGTGCATAGTCAGCTGGGTCCAAGCAGGGTGGCAGGGCAGGGGGGCATCTCAGAGGAGAAGCAGTCCAGGGCTAACCAGCGAGCAGCAAGCAGCAAGTGACGGCATCATCCCTCTTTCACGCAGGCCACTTGCTCCTAGGGCAGGCAGCACTCACACTCGGGGTGGGGGGTCACCCTTATTTCTAGCATCGCATTATCTAAATCCAGCCACCATCAAAAAGCCATAACTATGACTGCATGAAGCTTTGGGGGGACATTTAGATACAAGCCACAACAGACTGTATTTTCATGTAATTTGTGTACAGGCCAGATTATGTATATAACCACTACCATTTGATAGTGCTACTATACATGCCAAATTTAATGGCTTGATGGGTCATGAAACACCTACTTGAGTTAGGCAGTTTTGATTCCATAATAACTTGGTGGTCCATGGCTAAGCATTTAGTTTGTAATAACAGGATCAAGTAGAAAGTCAAGAGCTCTCTGTCTAATGGGAATAATTAACTGTAGAGGATGAAAGAACCTTGTCCCCAGTTCCCGAAGGCCTTTCTTAACTATTGTTCTCCTATGGAGGCTTCCAAAAGCTTAAAACAGCACTCTTACCTGCCATTGTCATCTCTGTCACTGCACTGTTGTGTTTATTACATGTGACAGCCCAAGGAGCAGAGCTGCCACCACAGGGGGGCCTTTGCTTGTTTAGGACCCTGCTCCAAGCTAACAGCTTAGCGGTTCTCTAAGTGGGTTGAGGTAACAACGCCAAATGAAAACTATAGTATGTTGCCCCCAAAATAAAAATAGGCCCATGAGCCTCCAAGTCTCCTTCATAGTTGCAGGCCAGAGCAATAATTTATCTTTCCTCTTAAGGAGGGAGGTCTCATCTACTTTTTGAAGTTTTTAAAATCTTATTTATTTATTTATTTATTTATTTGGTACAGTGTCTAGCTACACAGCTCAGACTCATAGTGATCCTCCTGTCTCAGCCTCTCCAGCACTGGGATTACAGGCGTGTGCCACCATGCCAGCTTTCAGTGGCTGGCACAGCCGCATGGCATGTGGTACAGGGAATTGAACCTGGGTGCTTGCACTTGCCAGGCAGGTGCTTAGACCACTGAGTTATTTCCTTGGCCAGAGAGGTATCATTTTGTCCTACACTCCTCTGCCCTAATACATTTCATGAAGGTATAAATTATACCTGAAATTTAGTCAGATATATGGCATGTTACTGATATGTTTAAAGCAATAGCAATATTTTTATCACTAGATCCAGTCACCTTAATATTATCAATCATTAGATACTAAAAAGGAGAACATCAGTCATAGTGTTTATAGAAAAAATTAAAATCAAAATACTAATAATTGTAACAATTTTTGAGCTCTAAGTAATCAAGAAATATGGTTGGGTTTTGAATCCTAAATGACATCTTCCATGTTAATTGTACAAGATATGTATCAGAAAAATCAGTTGAAATACAAACTTTAAAACAAAACGATGTGCTATTTGAGACTCAAATCATTTGAATTCTGAGATAAATCATTGGCCGAAATGTTGAGGTTAAATAAGTTTATCAGAAGTGGCTAAGGAGTTTTTCCTACCTGTCTAGAGAAATAGTCCTCGAAAGTGCATTTAGAGTTTTACTCAGAGATGAACTATTGACGTGCCATCAGCCAGCATAAAGTTGTACCTTTGATCTCAGCTAGGAGGCTGAAGGGTGGTGGGAACACTGTAAATGTTTGAATAGGCCTGCTTGACCTTTAAGCAAAGAAACTATTTAGCAACTTTTCCATGTCCTAATCAGTAAAAGAAAGAACATGAAATTTTACCTTTTGAATTGTAGTTTTTAAACCTCATTGTTACTTTTTTCGATGTCTTACTTTGCCATTTACATCAAATGATAAGAATATTATTAAGGCTCTATTAAATCAATTTACTTCACTGAATTCAAATAATGGTGAAATATACTTAAGGCTTTGTTTTTGTCATTAATTGGTGAAAAATTTAGTTTTAGAAAAGTAGGTGAAGGATCTTCATAATTACAGCTGAAGTTAGCATAAACTTGGTGTTGAATTTATCACATAAGCAATATTACACTAAGATATAGGTTTTTTCAGATTAAAAAAATCTGCATTTATACATCAGATGTCAATTTAGTTTTAGAATCTTATGTTGTGAATAACTCCCTGAAGCTATTTTAGTAAAAGGCAAAAGATTTATATGATCTGAAGAGAAATCAGAATATCTGAAGTGATTTTAAAAAGAATACATGTCTTCTTTCTTGCAGTGCTATATTAAGAATAACTGCATTCATTTATGTTAATGTATTTCTTGTTTTTTATTTGAGCAATTAATTTAACATATGGTCATTAAAAATACATATCCAAAGGATATAGGTGTGCAAAAAATACGAGGAAAATTCTCCAAATGTTTTTCATTTTTGAATCTTCACATTGTCTCATTAAATTCATTACTTAGTTCTGTTTATGTATTTGTTTATTTTAATCTATCTCTCATTGCAACAAATATCTTCGACAAGATCACAAACAAAACAAATCAGCAACACTTTTGGAATCAGTGTGGGTTTATGTGACCATTTCTTCATTTTTTAAAAAAATATTCTGAGCAGTTAGATTTATGAAAAAATTGAGAAGAAATTATTTTCCATTTAGCCTCTTATCCCTATTCCTGATGGTTCTTTCCCTTGTTATAAATATCTTTCAAATGGCAAGATACATTTACTACAGCTAATGAGTAAATTATTATTAACTAAATTACATATATTTAACTTAGATTCTTCCTCTGTATCGTATTATTCTGAGGCCTGACACATTATTGTGACATGTAAACACTATTACAGTACTTTATAGAATAATTCACACTCCACAAAAACACTATTATAGTATTGTACAGAATAACATACATTCCCTGAAGATCAGTTCGCCACCTGCTCATTGCCACTTACCTTTCACTGTCTCCATACAAATCCTTTTCTCTGGATTTCGTATGCTTGGGATCACACACAGGTACCTCCCTCATCAGATTAGCTTCCTTCTCTTTGTGATATGCATGTAAGACATCTCTGTTTTGTGACTCCACAGCATACTAACGTTTACCAGTGAATGAGATTCCATTGTATACCTACACCATAGTTTGTCTATTCACCTATTGGAGGACATCATGTTTGCTTTTAAGTTCTGGCAATCACGAGTAAAGCCAATGGAAAAATTCATGTACAGGGTTTTTGTATAGAAGTAAGTTTCTAACTTATCTGTATACAAAGTAAGCAGTGGAATAACTGAATAACAAGCTGAACTGTTTACTTTTATAGAAATATTGAAGTGTCAAGGTATATTCCATTCTATTTTTCCAGCAAAAGAAAAGAAGTTCTTGTTACTCTGTATTTTGACCAGTATCAGGAACTTTCAGTAATTTGAATTTCAAAGATTTTACTAGGTGTGTAGTGCTATCTCCTTGCCATTTTATTTATAATTCAATAAAGATAAAACCCTTCTTATACTTGTTTCCTATATGTGCATCTTATTGGTAAATTGTCTATTTATCTTTTGTTCATTTTAATAGGCTATTTTGTTAACTTTGAGTTCTAAGAGTTGTTTGTATATTCCTTAGACCAATCTTCTATCTTTGCAGAGATTTACTTCAAGCATTTAGCCTGTCTTTCTGGTGCTCTTTAACAGCATTTTTTAAATTTAATGTAGTACAATGTCATATTTTTCTTGGACTATCCTTTTAGCATCATTGTACATCTTGTGTCTTGGCTATCTTTGATAATTTATTCTATACTTTTATCAAACATTTCCGGTAGTACAGCTCTTTTTTATATCCCTTCAGTTACATCTTTCTGATATTTTGGTTGATATGTATTTCTGTTGTATGGAAGTAAGGGAAGAAATATTTTTATTTTACTCCCTGTTACCTATTTTGATAAAGGCAGAGGAGGAAAGTTGGAAGTTGGAATTTGTGTTTTGATATTCTTGAGAATCATCTTAGTCTTATTCAGTTCCATTCCTTTTCTAATAGCAAATTGGTTGAATAATATATATTTTAATAACTCTGCATGATGCAAATTGGATTCCTGATTTCTAGCGTTGTTCTCAGCCCTTCCATACAATGTTATTTAACGTGTGCCCCTGACTTCTATCCACTACTTCTCACCAGCGTGTCACCGTGCTGTCAGTCATGTTACTGTTGATCTCAGCAGATTATCTGGGGAGACTTCCAGCGGGGCTGCCAGCCTGCAGCTTCCCCACTTCAGTCTCACCTCCTCAGGATCTGGCCCTCTGAGAAAGGTCTAGATCCTTTCCACTGTCCACATGCATGACAAGTTGAAGTTTAAAGTAGTGCTACAAATGATGTACATAGAGAATCTTAGAATAATGCATTGACAAGCAAATGAAATGAAATTTAGGAAAACTGTATTTGTGAAGGAAAGAAAAGTTTGTGTTGGAATAAAAATTTATTTAGCTTAAACCCTGGAAAGGATAACTAAAGTCTTGAAGAAAAGCCTCAAGGTAACCAGTTGACCAATCATCATTCTACTCCCTGGAATATCTCTACTCCCTGGAATAACTGTTATTTGGGGGAGGGGATGGCATACTGTATGAATTCTTTTAATTCTTTTGTAAATGATTGTTAGTTTTGAATCAATTGAAAAAGGCTTTTAATGGTATGAAGTTAATGAGAAATGTCTGAGTTGCAGCTACTGACTAAATCCTTAGAGACCCCCAAACAATTACAACTGGGAAGTTTGCCTTAACAATTTTATTTCTGGGTTAAATTACAAAGGTTCATATTATCCATGGAAAGCAAAGATCTGTTTTCAATAAACTCTATTTAAACATGTGGCTTTGTAATAATGAAATGAATAAATGGATAAGTCTACGACAATGATTTACATGCAGTTCGCATTCTTTAAATTGTATTTAGATTTCTACAAATGTAATCATATGCAAAGTGCAATCTCATAAAATATGATTGGAAGTGGGAAATATTTCATCATTTTTCTCATCTACAATACAAGTTATTTATTCTAGTGTAGAAGTTTGATTGACAGCAATGTGGTGATGACATCAGTAGGCATTATCAAGATCAAGGTAAAATGTTTGATGCATCTAGAAGACTAGAAAGCTAAATAAATGCTTGAAGTTTTCCTTAGAATTATATTCAGAACAATTACAAATCATAGTAATGTTTCAGAAACACCACATTATATTATTTTACATTAATTTGAACATTATATATCAGTTTATGTTTGGGATATATAATATCCCAAATAACAATATATAATATCCAATATAATAAAAGAAGGCTTTTATTATGAGGCTAAAGAAAATCTATTAAGCAAAACATGAATTGTTTAGTGATTAAGATGCATAAACATTCTTAGCATTGATGAAAAGTTTAGTAACAAGTTTTAGAACTAGTCTTCCAGTATGAATTCTCATTGTACAAATTCAGAAAGTCTATGTTTTTGTGTGTGCACATAAAGTGCTTCTGGAGAAGAGGATAGATAACTAAGTGTCTGTGTGAAGTATTTCATCAATAGATTCTGATGTTTGAATATGTAATGTTATAAATGATAAAATGTATGGTGGGTGTGGTTCTAGTATGACTCTTCTTGTCTCGTAGACCACTCCCAAAGGTTTTTGGGGATTGAACTGAGGCCCCTGCGCTTGCCAGTAAAGCTCTTATTATACTGAGCCATCTCCCCAGGCCCCATTCCCAAAGCTTGGATTAACTATTATAGCAGTGAAGAAGTTGCCTTCTAGAGGTAGAAGACTCATGTTCAGATTTTGATTTTTTATTCCTTTTTTCTAAAAAAAATGATATAAAATTTCAACACAAGATTGTAGGAGAGGAACAATGCTTAGTACATTGGATATTGTTATTTTCAAGGTAGTTGCCCATATTACAAGATATATGCATGAAATATTGATTAAATAATATAAACATATACCTTTCCTTTCAATGAGCTAATAGCAATTACCATAAGTATCTTAACAGATATA
>NW_004524598.1:18173972-18176853 GCF_000260255.1 Octodon degus | reverse complement strand
TTTTTATTTATGAGTATTGAGCATGGAATCAAGTTGCATCCATTTCCCTATAAATATCTCAACCTTCTTATTCTTTATAGCTCCATAGTACTCCATGGCATACAAATACCACCTCTTTTTATCCATTTCTCAGTTGATGGGCATTAAGGCTGTTTCTAAGATTTTGCTATAACAAATTGTGCCCCTGTAAACATTGTCGCAATATATCACTGTGATACGATGTTTTCCATTCTTTTGGGAAAATACCCAAGAGGAATAGCTGGGTAAAATGGGACGTCCAATCTTTTCTTTTTAAGGAATCTTTAGACTAATTTCCAAATTAGTTGCACCAGTCTATATTGCCAACAGGGTGAAGGGTTCATTTTTTCCCCAAAGCCCCTCCAGAATTTGTTGTTGGTTGATTTCTTGATGATAATCATTCTGAGTGGGGTGAGATGAAATCTCAGTGTGCTTTTACTTTTCATCCCTTCAATGACCAATGCTGTTCAATATTTTCTATGTATTTATTTGCCATTTGTATGTCTTCATCTGAGAAGTGCATATTCTTCTCTGATGCACATTTTTGGACTGGGGTTTTGAATTTTGGGGGTCATGCAGTACAAATTCAAATTTGGGGGTCTGATTTAAATTTTTTTATATATTGCAGATATATTCTTTATATATGCTAGATAAAAGTCCTTTGTCTGAGGGACAGTTATCTAAATCTTTTTCCACTCTTTGGTAGTTATTTCATTCTATTCATGATTGCTTTATTTTGAAGTTTTATTTTTTAAAGAAAATATAAATTAGAATTAAAACAGAAAAAACTTATGAGTAACACAGGATTTCACTTAGCAAAGCAATATGAATTTCACAGTACTTCTTGTAATACATAGTATCGTCTTCCAACCAGTTCTTCATGTTACCAGACATATGGATGTAAAATTGGAAAAAGAAAGAAAAAAAGAAAGAAATGTATAAGAAGTTAAGAAGACAAAAAGTGCAAACAATTGAAAAAGGAGACAAAACAAGTTGAAGCATTAGCTGCTTCTTTCCATAGACCAGAAGAAATGCACAGTAGAGTTGTCCAAATCATCCTGCTTACATATATATATCTTTCGCCATTCCATTTCTTGTCCTCCTCAACTCAGTAACTCTTTCCTTTTGAATAAATCCATTCTCATTTCTTACTATCTATTGCACCTTTCAGAAACAATTTTTCTCTTTCAAGTTCTCCTATTTAGGAGGCAATACAATGTTTGCACATGTCGGTCTGATTTATTTCACCTAAGGGAATATTCTCTAAGGGCCAGCCAGATAGATCAGTAGACTAAAATTCCTGCTCTAGCAGTTTGATCCATGATGTGTCCTGCTGGCCCCGCTCCTGGAACTCACTAACACAGCGTTTGAAACTGAGCATGGTGGTGCGCACCTATAATCCCAGCACCTGGGAGGCTGAAAACAGGAGAATCATCAAGATCTACAGAGTCTCACTATATAGATCAGACTCTTGATGATTCTCAGTTTTTTTTCAATTTATTTATTTATTTTTTTCAAAACTGGGGATTGAACTCAGCCCCTTGCACTTGCCAGGGAAGCACTTATTCTACTAAGCCATCTTCCCAGCCCTCTCAGTGTTGTTTTAATTTGTATTTCTTGACTGACCAATGATGCTGAACATTTTTTTCATATATTTACTTGCCATTTCTATTTCTTTCTTTGAGCAGTGTATATTCATCTCAGATGCCCAGTTTTGTATGGGGTCTTTTACTTTGGGGGCCCTGTTTTTTTAAAATTATTTGCTCTAGACAGAAAGCCTTTCTCAGAGGGACAGTTGGATATAACATTTCCCAGTTTGTGGGTTTTCTTTTTCACTTTTGGAGATTTGCTTTGAAGTGCAGAAATTTTACAAAAATATGAGATCTCACTTGTTGATTCTTTGAAGTATTTCCTGTGAAGTTTGGTTTTTATTTATAAACTCTCTACCTATCCCTATGTCTTCAAGATTTTTACCTATAGTTTCCTCCAGAATATTTAGTGTTTGTATTTTAATGTTTAAATCTTTGATCTACTTTAACTGTAGCTTTGTTCATAGTGATAGACATGGCTCTAGTTTTAGCCTTTGGCATGTGGTAAGCCAGTTTTTCCAGTACCATTTACTCAAGAGGTTATCTTTCTTCTAGTGAATGTGTTTGACCCCTTCATCAAAGAAAAGGTAGCTGGGTGTGTTTGCAGTTGTGTCTGCATCTTCTAATCTGTTCCACTGATCCTCAAGTCTGTCTCTGAACCATAACTATGATGATATTTTCACAGTAGCTTTATGGCATAATTTCATGTCAAGGATTATAATACTTCCTGTCTTCCCTTTGTTTCCCAGGATTGCTTTTGATATTCTGGATCCCTTCTAGTTCTAAATGAATTTGCGGAATGCTTTCTCCAGCTCTGTGAGGCATACTAATAGTATTTTAATTGGGACTGCATTATCTGTATAGCCATTTTGAGAGTATGGCCATTTTCACAATGTTGATTCTTCCTATCCAGGAGCATGGCATATTTTCCCATTTTTCTCAAATCCTCTACATGACTTCTTTTGATGTACAAGAGCTTTTAAATAGGATGAAATCCCAATTGTTGATTCTCTGAAGTGTTTTCCATGAAGTTTGGGTATTGTTCATGAAGTTACTGCCTACCTAACAAACCTTATATCTTCAAGATGTGTACCTGCTTTCCCTTCCAAGATACTTACTTTTATTCTCTTTTAATATTTAGATCTTTGATAAACTTTGATTTTAGTGTAGTACATGGTAACAGAGAAGTGCATAGATTTAGTTTTCAACATATAGAGTCACTTTTTCTAGCACCATTTATTAAAGAGGATATATCATTTTTCTAGTGAACATGT
>NW_004524598.1:18172539-18173573 GCF_000260255.1 Octodon degus | reverse complement strand
TTGGTTTTGATTGCATTAAATCTGTATAACAGTTTTGGAAGTATGGTTATTTACACAATGTTAGATCTTAGTATCCATGAATAAAGAATATCTTTCCATTTTTGATGATGTCTTCCATCATTTTTATCAGAGTGCTGAGGTTTTTTTTTAAAGAGAATAAAAATTAATAAAAAATTAGAAAAATATAGACTTCCATTAAACAAGATGACAGGAATTCAGCAATGGTTGTTATATTGTATATTGTTGTCTTCAGCTTAGTTGCTCTGTTTACCAGATATAAGCATGCAAAATTAATCAAAATTATAAAGAATAAAATTTAACAATTTCCTGTTCTTTTCAATAGAACAGTAGAAATCAACAATACAATGATCTAAGCTATCTTGTCCATATGTATTCTTTTCCCTTCTTTCTTTCTTTTCTCCCTTATGCCATCCCAGTTTCTCTTCCTTTTGAGCAATTTCTTTCCCTTTTGTAGTATCTATTGTACTTTTTGGATTTATTTACACTTTTTATACAATGTTGTATTGCTCATGTGTAAAAAAATCAAGGTTTTCACAGATAAATGGATGCAACTAGAGACCATATTCATAAATGAAATATATCAGACCTATATGTATAAATATATTATCTCCCTAGTGTAAAAGTAGTATAATTTTCACTACAGGTGGAGACCTTTTCCTTCCTTCATTAGATCGATTCCTAATTATTTCATGTTTTTCTCTCAGTAAGTTTGTTGTTAATGTACAGGAATGCTATTGATATTTGAGTGCTGACATTGTATCCAGATATATTGCTGAGTTTCGGTATTAACTCTACAAGTCTTTTGGTAGAGATTTTGGAGGTCTTCCTTATAGAATATCATGTTATGCATAAACAATGATAATTTAGCTTCTTTCCAATCCTTATTCCTTTTATTTTTTCTCTAATTTCTCTGAGTAATGTTGAAATGGTGTGAAGATAGTGGGAATCCATGTCTTGTCCTAATTTTAGATTGAAAGCTTTCAGTTTTGGTCAATTTATTATGTTGTTGGACA